>NC_066313.1:8482852-9087941 GCF_022539315.1 Serinus canaria
AATTTAATCTCACACTTCATTACTAAATATACCTGTTCTAGAAAATCCCAGGTGTTCTAGTATAGATATGAAATTTTTTATTCTTCTGGGTAAAAGGGTTCTATACTTTGCCATTGAGAGTTTATCTGATTTATTTCAAAGTGAATGGGACTAATTTTAGGTTTTTCAGGTCTCTAGAAAAATCATATATTCCTGATTAAATCAAAGTGAAACTGTCCCTTATAATAGTACTTTTTATGTAAGAGAATTTTTGTACATGTGTTAGTTGAGCAAACCCAAAATTAGTGTCTGTGTACCAATGTATTCTTGAATTCACTGAAATACATCCAACAGAAACTCAAACATGTCCAAGAAGCATTGAACCATCATTTATTTATTTGTTGTCCTGGCTGCATACCACAGTAAAAAAAGAGTTGCTCAAGTGTTTTGTATTTCCTGTAGTTTTGAGCAAAAAATTACTGGGTTCTTAAAAAGTTATGCAAGAATCTTTTCAAGTAGCAGGTGTGTGGGAGAAGTTGGCTGAAATAAATAGGTAGACTATAGAGCTTTACTTTGCATTTAGCCATCCAATCAAACACAAGGATATAGTTTAGGAGAAATAAGATAAGAATTTGAAAAATTAGTAAAAGGCTTAGTTGACTTAAATATTCTGTCAAGGTCAGTGACAGATTTACTTTAGCTTTTACAGAAACAACCTCTGGGATAATCTGGAGTTATTTAAAGCTAATAATGCATTTTATTATCCAGCCATCTGGGGGGAGAATAAATATTATTATTATTAAGTCATTAATGAAAATAAAGTCAAGCAGTTCATAAAAACTCAATTGCATATGTTTTTATACAGCCCCTTTCTTTTTTATACTTTCAGTAAAGGCCTTAGTGATAGAAGTCCTGGCTGAGGGTAAATTAAATTTTAGAAATACCTCTTATTTTCATATAACAAAGTTGGTATATAATTCGTAATCATTGAATCTCCAGTACTAAGAAGTGAACTACAAGGCTTCTGCCCTCTTATTTCACTTTCTTTCCACTCTCCCTTGACATCCTCATCTTTTCTCTGCCTGCCACTGATTTGTTGGAGAAGCTCCAGGGTGGTGGCTGTGGACCAAAGCTTGTCATTGCTGAAGTGTCAGTCACAGTTGTTATCTAGGGCTGGCTTTATCAAAACTCATAAAAATCTATGAGTAGGGTGGGCTGCCAGCAAGGGTAGGAATAATATGAGGGCAGTCCTGTGGAGACCAGGATGCTTTGGGAATGGAGCTGGAGGTGGTGACACTCAGGGGCGAGGGAGAGGCAGAGCTCATCAGAGGGAGGGAGTTTGTGGGGTCCCTTGCTTGGAATATTTTGGTCCATCTGTTCACTCTAACTATTGAGTTGCTGAGGAAGCAGGGTAGATCATTTTGTTTCTCATCTGCAAGGTGAGGTATGGCAGCATTTCTCTGATGAGTGAATGCATCTCAGATATCAAACACTGAAAGAGGCAAGCAGTATTTTTTTGTCAGGTGTAAGATGGAAAGAAGAAAATTCTGGATCAGATCTGAGGAAGGTTAACCACAAAGACTGAAATTAGGAGGGGCCTTGCTCATTCACCTCACATTCACTTGAGTATCCCTGTGATTCTCAAAAGCTCTTCCTTAGTTCTGTAAAAAATATCAACCTATTCTTGGAAGAGTAAGCTTGATAATTTGAATGAAATTCATTAAGAAAATTGTTGATATTCTAGACCAAGGTGAGCATGCCTTGCTGATATTTTGAACGAACCTGGATGGGAGATGCAGTTTGTTTCAAACTTTGGAACTTTAACACAACCTTAAACAGCACTGAAAAACTGAAAGGAAACCTTTAGTTCTGTGATTTTGTCCTTTACTGTAAATTCTAAAGATCTGTAATTTCCTGAGTCTAAAGCAAAATGTAGTATTTCCATTTGAATTACCATATTTTTCTAGCACCATACAAAAGTATATAAACAGACATACTCTTTCTCTAAAAAGCTCTGAACAGACTGTTGAAGGTTTCCCTCCCCTTTTACTTGTCTGATTTATAGCTGGAGTTGGCAGCAATGTCTATAGCTAAAGTTTCTTAACACTTTCTGTTACCACGTCTGTTTTCAATTGCTTATAATTTTGCCAGCTTCAGCTGCTTCCCAGTGTTTTAAGACCTTTTGGCTTGGCCAGTGGTTTTGAGCTTTTATGATACTGGTGAGTTCTTCAGAAGTTTTATGGACCTCATCCTGAGCTGATCTAAATTTGTGTAACTTGAACACTGGGTTTAGCTGCACTTTCCTGGATATAATGCTGCAGAAAGAAGCCCAGCTGGTTTTATTTATTTTTTAGAGAGTTGTGATGTGAATGAGAATGAGACAGACAGTAAGGAAAATGGGGAGGAAGTTGGGCTGGAAACTCTACAGTCATGACATGTAGTAACTTCTTTCTATTATTCTGCCTTTTCATGTTGCACAAGCATGTGGATTCCATTTGACTGCAGCCAGCTCTGCCCTTCATCAAGCTCAAATTTCTTGCTCTTGCAAAAGCGAGCCTGAGGGGGTTATCCTAAAGGAGGAAAACTTCAATACGTAACCTAGTGCATTTTTCACTGAATTCCTGCACTGAAAAGGTGGTAGGAAAAGTTGCCTCATTTATTTAAGTAGTCCTGTATTTGTGCTCCCCAAAACTGAGCTCTCCTGTTTGCTGTGGGAGAGGCTCCTCTGGGATTACTGGATTCCTGCAGTTTATGTGCCATGTCCCCATGTCCGTAGCAGGAGGTTCCCCTTCAGCATGGGTGCCAGAGAATGGCAGCACTTGGAGATAAATACTGCAGGGGGAACAAGACTGACCCAGCAGAGTGGATTTTCCACTTCCAGGGGCTGCAACAAGACTGCACACATGAAGGGCTTCACAGATTTAGTGCATTAATCATTAATGTGGATTTTTTTCTTAATTTGTAAACAGAGAATGCCCATTTAATCAGGAGAATTTTGAGTCCTGCCATGACATTTTAGCTTAACAAAGTGTACTCAATCCATTCATCTCTCTTGTGATTTCAGCTTTTGGACTTCCTCCTGTTTTCTTAACATGTCTTTAGTGATCTTAAAACAGTATTCTGTTATTCTGAGTCTGTGCTTGCTCCACTGCAGGCATATATGGGTTAAAGAGAGAAAGTCTCTCTGTAATCTACTGCATTTATTTAATTTCCAGTACTTCACTGAAGGTGTCAGTATTTTCAAGGAGACTCCAGCATCGATGAAATTGTCAGTCTTATGCAGTCAGTGCTACAGTTAAAATACACATGCAACAAGTTGAGGAGGATACTTAATTAAATCCTTCATTAAGGGTCACTTTACTTCTCTGAGCTCTTAGTGCAGAGGGCACGTGTTGTTATTGATGTGGTAATAAAACAAAATTGTTGCATTTTTTCCTTTCAAGAGGGCTGTGGGTAGGGGCTTGGGCAGGGACTGACCTGGCGGCTTTTTCCTGTCAGAAAAATCTGGTTCAGTTTGACCACATTAGAAACATTATGTTCCATAGGATTAAGTAACTTACTAGGAAAATTTATCCAGAGGAAGAAAAAAGATGTGCTTAAAAACATTACTGGGGGCCTGAGTCCATGATTGAGTGTGGTTCTCACGAAGCCAGCACCTGTCCTGTCCTGGCCTGACCAAGGACAGCCAGCATGAGAGCAGGGAGGTTTTCAGCATTACTGTTGCCTGGCAAACAGGTTTGGAAGCAGCTTCCAGGCAGAATTTCTGCCCATGAAACTACTTTGTGAAAGGTATTGATGGCTAGTGGGTTTGTTTAGAGCAACAAATCAATACTTTGATATTATCAGTGCGTTCAGCTGTTCCCGCTCTGCCCCCCAAGAGAGCCAGTACCAGAGTGATCTTTGTAAATGGTGTAACTTTGTAGAGGGAAAATCATCAAATTTCCTGGGAGAGTAGCAGAGTTGCCTCTCAGGAGACTCAGTTTTTATTGATTTATAAAAATTATAATGTCTAGATCTAAGACCTCCTGAATGTGCTTGATTTTACCTGGATTCTTGAATATCAATATATCTTGTCTTCAGCTAGTCTTTCAAAGACTGTTGTAACTTTTTCAAACACACTACTTTTCTTTCTCTTCACCATTAAGGATGATATTCCTTTTCCTTGTTCTCTGATAAGTTTCAGGTGCACTTATTGATTGAATGCACCTTTTAGTAATACCATCACTGCCTCTTGCTGTAGGTGGATGCAGAACTTCACACTTGTTTGGGTTCAGACAGGCTGAGCTAGTTGAATGCAAGCTCAACCATCAGTTGATTTCTAGGTATTGAGGGGTACTTTCAGACTCGGTTTCAAAGTTTTGAATAGTTTAAATGAGTTTTCTTCTGCAAGTAAGTTTAAAGGGGATTTCAGAGCACAGTTACCTTCTCTTGGCACATGTTTTTTCTGTCCATGACCCATTTCCTCTGACTCTGAAGGGCTCCAGCACACCTGGCAAGCCCCTTTTGGGAGAGCAATCTGTAAGACTCATTCTTCTGTCGGAGGCTCATGAGGGTGGACTCCAGCTGAGCAACCTGATCTAGCTGAAGATGTCCCTGATCACTGCAGGGGGTTGGAACTGGATGCCTTTTAAAGCTCTCTTTCAACCCAAATGATTCTATGAGCCTGTGAGTGCACCCAGCAGCGCTCTCTAGAGAGCCTCTCTTTACCGGTATATCCCATTTGCTTTTCAAAATTAGGTGAATTAGGATGTAACTGGAAAACAAGGGTGTAGCTGATCCAGCTGATGCTTGGTTGACCCCTTGGTAAATCAAAGCAGTTCAGAGGGGAGCAGAAGAGTAATAACCAGTTGAGGGAACTAGTGACGAGCCATACCAGCCTGCTGGGAAGTCAGATCACTACCACAGGCAGTGTGAGAGAGGCACAAGCACGTGCCTGGGAGTAAAAGTGGGATAATCAGGAGACAGCGAAGGAGTAGGTGCACTGTCACTTGCAGTAGCCTTTTAGGTCAGCTGAGCTGACTTGCCTGCCACGGCTCTGAGTTTTACAGCCTTTTTATGCCAACACAGACATGCAGTGTGGAGAGTGTGACCCACAGTCTGGCCCACCTTGTTTTTGGGAAAAGTCTCCTGGAAGAAATAGAGGTTGTACTAGAAAGCAAAATGACTCTCTTAACAGACCATGAAGTGATGGCAGGCTGCTTTTAAAACAAACAAAAGTCCAAACCACCCAAAACACACACTTGATTTTGTCTGGTTTTGGATTTAAACTCCCCCAACGTGTGTAGATGTTGTACAAAATATTACACTTTGAGAACGTTTCAGGTCATCAGTCTGTTACTTTCAGGATTAAAAATATGTCTTAAAAGACATTATGATCTGTCTGGAAGGCTGGTGAAAATGTATCCCTCTCGTAGCTGTTAATCTCCACATCTGCCCCTCTAGAATGCTTTCATGTGATCTGCCCCTGTTGTCTTTTAAGCTTATGTGACTGATGCTAGATAAAGATTATATAGATCAAATGGGAAAGAAGTATGATTATTTTACATACAATATAAAATCCAAAAAGCATGCTTTCATCTACCCACTCTTTAAAAAAAAAAGGGGGGGGGGGAAGAAAGGTGTCAGACCTTACTCAGAGGATAATTATCTTCTTAAGAGTTACAGAAGAAACATTGAACTCATCAATATGAGAATATCCCCCCAAGTTATAATGTGGAAAAAGTAGAGGGTTGAAACTAAGAACAAAGGCTTGTCAGACTAAAATGGATACAGCTGTGTGTACAATTTTAATGCTGTTCATAAGGAATTACACTAAGGCTTCTACAGAACCAATCGTGTGATCACCAAGGTGGGCATTTCTGGAATTTAGCAATACAGCATTAGGAGTGGTGGGGGTAGGGGGTTTGCTCAAAAAATTTGAGCACCTCATCCCTGTTTAAGTATGTTATGCTACTGCTACTTGCATTTTGAACGCTGACACTCAGTTGGCCAAGGTTTTCTGTGAGCCCCATGTCTGAGACTGCAGCAGCTGTTGGGATGTTGGAAGGTGCACAGACACTACAAGCCCTCTGCCCTAAAGCCTCAGACAAGTGTGGTAGCTATTATTTTGTGCAAAGCTTTTAAAAGAAAAACTTCTTCATCTCCCACTGTTTTTTTTTTTTTTTTCTGTGTTTTGGTAATATTAAGTGATTTCCTGAGCTATTTCTTATGTTAAGAATACTTAGTAATTCAAGACATGCAAAGCAGAGGAGGGATTCTGCTCGAGAAAATCACTTGCAAATTCCTGTTAATTTTGCATGCAATTAACATGGTGTTGGCCTTTCTCGGTGCTAGTCAATATGATTGATGGATTTCTTTCAGGGCAGTCGATTTAGTTTATTGAGGACTTTTAAAAAGTGACTGATAGCTCTGTAAGTCAGAGAAAGAGTAGTTTAAAGGACTGCCAGAAGTAGTACTGAATATAAAATAGCATTCTTTTGAGATTGAAGTTGTACTAGAAAGTTTCATGAAAGCAGTAAATCGTTGCACCTTTATGAGAAAGAATGTATAGCCAGAAAATTTTCAGCCTTATTTAAAAATGCATTAGTGGGGTGGGGTATTTTTGGTTTTATTTGTTTGATATCTGTTAGTATAAAAAAAACTTTGGTTTTTTTGTGTTCCTAATCAGTTAACATGTCGTAGTGGTATCCAAAATAAAGTTAAAATGTTACTACTTGAAATAGAGTGGTGTTTTAACCTCTCAGAAAACCAAATGACTAATTCTTGAGAATTTATTTAAAAGCATTTACTTTTTATCAGATAGAAGGTTATTTTTTAGAATGAAAGTAATAGGAACCCCTAAAATTCTATGGCAGTGAGATGTTGATTTCCAGCCCTTGCACAGCTTCCTAAAGGGACCTTGGTGGTGGGAATTCCACTGGCAGTCAGGGCACAAGGGCACCTTTGGAGATTATACCTGGTCCATCCTCCTGCTGAGAGCAGGGTCAGCCAGAGCATGCTGGTCAGGGCCATATCCCATCAGGTTCTGGTTGTGCCTGGGGATGAAGAGCACTTCTTCAGGATTTCATCATTACTTACTTAAAACAAACTCTGCTCTTGCTACCAGTTGTTGTTAATACCGTAGTGAATTTAGCTCTCCACAGGTATTGTAGATTGAATTCAAGTGAAAAACTTGACCACTTCTCTCTGAGAGCTGCACACAGTTTCACAAGATATGTGTTCTTTTGTACATTTTCAGACTTTTACCTGACATTTTTCTGGGGATGTGATGTCACAAGCGGCTGGGATCTATTTAAAAGCAGGATGAACCACTACTGGAAATAATCCAACTCATCTTTCTGCTTGAGTCTGCAACCTTGGGTCTTTCCCAGTTCCACACTTAGTTCTCACATATTTTCTGTCATGTACAAAATCTCGTCCAACTGAAAAGAAGCCCAGTGTTTGGGCATCTGCACTGGGCACAAAGTGACCATAGTCCCACTGAAAATTTAAATGCAGAAAAGACTGAAAAAATTATGTTTAGTTTCTGCCAAATTTGGGGGGGATGAAAGTGTGGAAGTCAATGTACATTTCTGTGAAGACACAAGGAGCATCACATAGCAAACAGATATGTTTGTGCTCTTTAGGAAATTTTCTTACCTTAACTAATTAAAAATGCACCAATCATTTTCCTTTCTAAAAGTAGTGTTAGGGTGCTGGGGTTGGTATCAAAAGACATCTAGTATACATACAGCAAATTAAAATGTTTTCCTTTCTTTTATTTCCTTAATAGGAAAAAAAGAGATTTCTGACTGGTTCAAAATTTGCCACATGATTTCCTATGGATTTTCATGGCTTATGTTTTGTGACTCTTGGGATGGGGACAGTGGTGGACTTTGTGGACATTCTGGAGCGGGAATTTTAGTCACTGAACATAGGACAAGTTAAAAACTTATAGGAATAGTCATAAGGTATTTCATGTGCCCAGAGGATTTCCAAGTATTAAATGTCATATTTTGTCTTATTTGCACCAAGTTGAAATAAATGTACAAATCTGATATTAAACAAAATATTTTATTGACATTTGTAGCTGCTAAAAATAAGTCCAAGCACTGGAAGATGAAGCTGTTGGACAGCTAGGAAGTAAAAAAAGTTATTACTTCCTTTTCTACAAATTGGGCAGAAAACATGGCTCATTTGTCAGAGTTCCTGCTTGTCCTTCTTTGTGTGATGTTGCATTGCTAAAGCAGTTGATCAATGACCTGTACAAATCAATGGGCTGCCTTTCCAATATTTGACAGGGGAGTATGGATGGGTTGCATGCCATTAGTGGGTTTATCTGTGCTACTAATGAATATTCTTGACCACAAAACACCAAAGATCAGAGAGCAGGAGGCAGCCCAGGGCTGCTTTTCTGTCTCACTCGTTCTTTGTGTCTGTCTTGTGAATCCTTTAGGCTTGTAAGCTGAAAGGAGTGGCAGTGCAGGCTGCTAATTTCTGATCTCCTCTGACATCAGTAGGTCTTGTGATTAAGGATTTGTGAATAAAGAGGGGTGGAGGAGGAAAAAAATGTACATCAGAGAAAAAGGCTTTGTTTTTAGAGGTGTTCCTTCTTTTACTTCTTTCAAATGTACTTGTGTAGAAAACTGCTTTATTACACAGGAACCTTCCTGCCACTTGTTGCCTGGTGTTGTTTATGTGTTCCTGGTATAGTTCACTGGGATCTTGATGTCTCTGATCTTCCATGATATTTTAAAAGTGGGGTAGCTGTTCTTCAGATCATCAATCTACTAGTGTCAAAGCATCAGAATGCGTTAAGGGCTCCACTTTAAGAAATAATGTACATTTATAAATCAGTTTGAATTGGGTGAGAGTTTTGGCTTCAGGGAAAAGGCTTGTTGGGGATTCTTTAATTCTTTATTAGACTAGATGACACAGTTGGGAACTGCAGATTTCTGGGCTCTCAGGCACCAAGGTCAGAAACAGGAAACTTTAAGCTAATCACAGAAGAGAAGAGTTGCTTCAAGCTTAACTTAATTATATTAGGGAATTAAAGAGAAAACTCTTGTTGGTACTTTTTAGAACAGAGGTGAATTTGAGCGAGAGGAGACTTGATAAGGTCACAGAAAATCTTTAATGCTTTGTAAATGATAAGTACTGAGAAGAGTGAAATGCTTTTAATAGCAAATCTCTTGCTGTCAGGAAGAATAGTTCTGAGACCAAAAGAGGTACCAAAGGCTGACTTCCTCAATCTCTAAAGACATACACTCCTCTCCATCCCTGCAGCTTATCTCCCTGCCCAGTTTCCACTATATTTTTATTAAAGTCACTACTGTTTGCACTCTCTTCATATATTCCCTAGTAAACTCTTAAGCCATCCTGAAAATTTGTTATGCTTTCACTAGCTCCTAAAAGCAACAGGTTTTACAACAGATTGATGCTGTTTGATAAAAGGGAAATTATTTGAACTAAAACTCTGGTGTTAGAAAAAAAAAATCTTATTGCTAGAGGCCTCTTGGGTGTGCCCTGTTTTTTCTACAATTCTATAAATACATCTATTTCTAAAAAGAAAAAAAACAAACAAACCTATTTTGTCACCTACTATCTAAATTATACAATAATATGGTTATTAAAAAAACAAAACAAAACCAAAATAATCAGAAAAAAAAATGTGGCTTCTTCTAAATGACTAAATGAAAAAAAAAGTACAGATGGGTCTCTGATTTGTCATTTAGGAGTTTTAGAGAAGGGAACATCAAGTAACCAATTTTTTTTTTTTGCTGAATTTGGTCATGTAAAGACATTAGTTGAAGGAGTTATTTAAATACTGTTTCTTTCTTGTTATATTTATAATGAGCTTCATATAGGTGGTATCAATTAGGAATATTATATGTTTATTGATATGGGATGGTGAGAGAGAACTGAAACAAGACAGTATTAAAAGAATTAAAAGAAATACTGGAAATGAAAAAGCAGTTGTTGGTGTCTCTAATCACTTTTTCAAATTAATTTGACTGGAAAACTGCAGGTAATGAACAAGAATCTAACAAAGTATTAATGTGTGTACTATAGGGCTCCCTGGAACTTCTGACGTAGCTATAGAGATTCCAAGGCAGATTTTAAATTACTAAAATCTTTATCTTCTTAATAGCACAGAACCATTTTCCTTGCTCTTTCAAGCTTTATGAGTAAAACAGATTTTAGGATGATTTTGCTAAAGTTAAGGTATCATGGAACATTTGCATTGGAAGGGATCTTCAAAGGTCATAAAGTTCAGCCTCTCCTTTCAATGGGGAAGGCCCTCTTTAAGTAAACCAGGTTGCTCAAACTCCCATCCAAACTGACCTTGAATACTGCACTGTTCCAGTGTCTCACCACTCCCCTTGTGAAAAGTTAATTGCTCCTATCTAGCCTGAACTGACCCTCTTTTAGGTTAAAACCATTTCCATCTGGCTCATTCTGGCACCACAGCCCCTACTGAAAAGTCTGTACCTGTTTCTGGGAGGAGAAGGACTTTCATTCTCTGATTTGTGAATGAAAAGCTCCACATGACTTGACAGTGTGCATTTGCAGCCCAAAGGAAAACCAGAACCCCCCCTGAGTGCTGGGCTCATCCAGAGCCCCGTGGGCAGCAGGGCAGGGAGGGGATTCTGCCCCTCTGCCCCCTCTGCTGAGAGCCCACCTGCAGGGCTGCATCCAGCTCTGGGCTCCCAGCACAGCAGGGACAGGGACCTGCTGGAGCCAGGCCAGAGGAGGCACCAAGGTGATCAGAGGGATGGAGCAGCTCTGCTGGGAGGAGAGGCTGAGACAATTGGGATTGTTCTGACTGGAGAAGAAAAGGATCTGGGGAGATTTTATTCCAGCCTTGAATAAAAGGGGCTCACAAGAAGGCTGGGGAAGGACTTTTCACAAGGGCATGCTGTGACAGGACAAGGAAATGGCTGTAAGATGGAGTTCTACTGTAAGGTCTCCTTGTAGCCTTCTGTTCTCCAAGGTGAAGGGCCCAAATGGCCTCAGCCTTTCATCACAGGAGAGGTGCTTCATCCCTCTGATCATTTATGCAGCTCCCTCTGGACCTGCCCCAACAGGTCTGTGTGTTTTTTATGAAAACTCAAGCTGGATGCAGTACTCCAGGTGAAATCTCACCTAGCCAGGACAAAGCCACAAAATCCTCTAAAATTGTCCAGTAGGCTAACAAAACATCTACCTATTTTGTCAAAATAAAAATCATTGGATCTGAGTAAAGGAGGTCTTCTGTTTGTAAACTTACTGCATGAAGGAACAAGAAATTGGACAAGAAATTGTCATATTCCATAAGTTTTTTCTTACGTTCCTTGGCCATCATTTTAAAAGTTACTATCTAAAAATATCAAATATTATGTGCTTCCTTGTGCATACTGTAAGTTAAAGAATAAATTGTCAAATGCATTGTGTTCCACTAACTCAACGAAAACATATTTCTGCTTCTAAGCATATACCAGTTAAAGAAATTATTAGAAATGTGTGTGTACCTATAGAAAAAACCAAGAGAAAATTCCTTGAATTTAATTATGTAGGGAGAAAAAGCTTGTTTCTTGTTCTGACTTGCAGGCTCCAGACTGTACAGATGTCAGCCTAGATTATATTTGCTGGAGTCCAAAAGTGACAGAAACTATTTATAGAACAGAAATTTTTGGGTATTTCACACCTTGCCTAATCAAGGGTTTTAAAATCTTTTCATTCTCGGCTTACTTTTCTACCCTTATTTTCAAGGGGACAAAAAAAAAGAACCTCCATAAGAACCAGAAGTACTTCTATGTTATTAGAGTTACTTCATTTTTTTTGCAGCAATATTAAGTTACATAAATATTTATCTCACCTCCACAGAGTTGATGAGAGTGACTGAGGGCAATGTGAAATGCAGTCCTAATTCATCACCAGGCAATTTAATGTGTGACTTCTTTGATTGTTTCCATAAAAACTGGTAGCAGTATATTATCTTACACTTATGAAAAAAAAAAAAAAGAACAGTGTGGCTCCAAAAAGGTGGGCAATTAATTGAATGATATGCTTGTTCATTTTGCAGGTCAGGCAGTTAATTTGTGGCAAGATTTGCTTTGAAATCATGCATGCCTCAACTTGGACCTTTTGCCTCCCTAGAGAATTCCTCAGGTCTTACTGTTCATCACGCTTCCTGTGGATGCTGGGCTTTAATGCTGGCTAATCCTGTTAGCTTGTACAATAGATACAGTGAGGTCTGGAAATTGGGATCTGCGTTTGGAAAGTGGGATCTGCATTCAGTACATTCTATGCACCAGCAAATTGAAATCTTAGTGGCTCCTTGAAAAAGAGAGTAAAACATGGTTAATATGTGCTTTGATAATTCATACTCCACAGGGCAGGGGGATAACTGCAGCTAGGATTAAAGGTTTCTTAGGCACTTGTAATATGCTTTAGGTGTAGAGTGAAACTGTGCTTAAATGGGTCCTGTGCTTTTCAGCTTCTCATGTTCCTGTATGCATAGGAGTCTATTTCTTTAATGAAATTTTCCTTTCGGATTTGATGTTTTCATACATCAGAACAGTGTAATTGCTAAAGGCTGGTTTGAATTTTTATTTGTTTAAGAAGGTGGGAAAAGATTCCTTCATTTTAAGAATGCTGAATCTTAAACTTTCAGAAAATGCCCAGACAGTGAAAAAGCAATCCAAAAGTTAATGGTATCTCAGAAAGCTTCAAATGAAATTTTAATATATAAATATTCTGTTGCAAATATATAACATTCCTTATTACTTGTACTCCAGTATATTGCACCACAAGCATATATGTTATTAATGACTGTAAGTGCTTTTTTCTTTCCTGAAGAACTTTAAGGGTTTTTTTAATATATTTATATATGTGTTTACTGTGATAATTGCATAGAATGAGGATTTAGAGTTTTGTAATTACTTGTAAGGAAAGTCAGGGTTTCCTCTGCTACAACAAAGCCAGTCAGTAAATGTGAACCATTGAGTCCCCAAAAAAATGGCAAAGGGACTTGTTAACAACAAAACAACTCTGTGTTAGGTCAAGAACATACAGGGAAAAGTACATTTTTGGCTCTGTGCAGCTGTTGCAAAGATTTTTCCTCTTTCCTTTCAAAGCAAGAACATTAGGTTTTTCAATTTGCTGTTAGCATTCCTTCTGGAAAATTAGATCTTTCCTTCTTTACAGGGTCAACATCACTCCAGTGTAAAAATGCTGATCATACACAAAAATCCAGCAGGATGAGGAGATCTTCTTTAATGACTACAAATAATACAGTAAAATATATTAGTATAACTTATAGGAGAATAGAAGAATTTCTTCCCTTTAAACCTCCTTTGACAGAAAAAAAATTTCGGTGATTTTAAACAAAATTAACCTCATTGAAATGGAATCAACTTTGTTCTTTAATCCGGAAGGAGGAAGGACTAGGTCACACTGTTAAAGCAGTGGTCTTTGTGTAGTGTAAAGGCTTAAAAATAATAAATACAGATGCAGAAATGTGTGTCCCCTAAGCATTACATAGGTTTCATTTTACCATGTCTGTAAAAGTGAAAACTATTTCCTCTCTCTTTGTAATGATTTTCAACCCCTGCATTCAACAAGGACGGAAAGAGGGTTGGATTTCCAAGGATGTTCTTTAGAAAGTCCTTTATTCCTGCTATCGTGTCTCACCAATACCACAAATATCTCCAAGGCTTTGTAAGCCCTCTGGTGAGGGATGTATAACAACCATTTAATAACCATCTCTGTACAAAGCCTTCACGTTATAAAGGCATACAAAATTGGATGGAATGGAAAAGAAAGCAACTTCAGAAGAAGCTAAAATATTCCATTTGAAAATCACTGGTGTTTACTAAAAATGGTATTTGTTGAAGGTCTTTCAGGGTAATATTTTAATGGCAAAGTTTGTTTAACCCAAAGCTAGCTTGGTTCTCAGTGAGAACTTTTGTTATTCTTTTATGTCTTCAAGAACAAATGTGAAATTTACAGATTCATTTCTTTCACAACAAAATCAGTTTGTATAATACTACACAGCCCTAACAGGGATTCCCATTCCATATAAAAGGAAGCTAATGATGGCCAGTGAGTATTTACTTGAGGTGACTCTCAGAAAAGATCCCAACTTTTCTTAGACTTGATCTTCACTGACAGATCGATCTCCAGGACCTCTCCAGCACTGACCCACTCTTCACAGCTTCCATGAAGGGAAGAAAAGTCAGTCAAATTTCATTGTCTCTGTACACTTTCTGGCCTTTTAGCAATTCTCCTCTCAATTTTTTTTGTTCTTCCTGTCTTGTTAGTCTGGAGACTGTTTGCAGGTACCTTGAAACACATTAATATATCTGAGATCACCTGAGGTAAGTGGTGATTATGAATTCCTCAGGAAAGACTGATGTATCTTTCATGACAAAACAGAACAGTGTCCTTGCCCCAATAATGCTTGTTCTTTTTACTCAGTATTTTCAGTAGAACTGATTGCTGAAAAGATAAGAAGATGAATTATTCATTAAAAACTGATCTGCTCATTCAGATCTCAAGGTTTTACAGACTATCCTGCTACAGCACATCCTGGGAATACCAACTTCCCTCTTTTCATTCTCTCATTTATTGTTGATTCAGTTAATTCCAGTAGCCTGTCTGCAAGCTGCTTGCTTTTCTGACCCATGTGCTTCTAGTCATTGGGTAAGAGTAACTGGAAGTCTGAGCCATGAATAAGATGTTCTTGATAGCTGCAGTGGTGACTGACATTGTAGTGGGGATTTTTGTTTTCTAAAGAGTGTATCCTATGTGTAATCAAGGAACCTGAGAGGAATTCTAATCTTCAACTGAAAAAATTACTTTAAAGTGTTTTTAAAGTTGTGTGGAATAAACTGTTGCCTAGAATGAAAATAATTATAATCTTAAGGAGTTAGCTTTACAGGGCTGCTTTCCTAGATTTGGACCTTTATTTAGTCTACATTTTTAAATTCTTGCTTATTTCTCTTGTGACTCCATTGCTGTCTTAGTTGTTATGAATAGAGCTCTTTGTTTTCTGTATCTGGAATTTAGTCTAAATAATGACCTCCAATGAAGTACTTCTGGAAGGTCACAAATGCCACTCGGAGCCAAGCTAAAGTAAACATCCTAAATAATGAAATTTTATTTTTTATGAACCTAATACATCACTGACAAATACTGAAAGCTCTCCAGAATGGTAACTCACCACCTCAGTTCCATTGACCTGCAGGCTGCTTTTTGTTCTGAAGGGTTTGTTTAACTGCAAAGGACAGAAGTCTTGAGTACTCACACAGAGCACATATGGTTAATTTAAAGCCAGCAAGTTTGGGTCAGGAGAAGATGGTTAAAATAGGCTGAGTCTGTACCAGTGAGCCCTTGCTCCTGATCCAGAGGGTGATAGTCCTAAAGCAGTCACACATGAACCAGACAGCCTGCTTTTTCCTTCAAGGCAAAAAGATAACCTGCAATCCTGAGGAGTGTGTTATCTGATGCCACCATTAGGGAAGTCGGCAGCTGTTCGTATTTCTTCTCCGCAGCACGTGTCACTGTGGCAAATGGAAAATATTTTCATCCTCTAGGATTACAGAGCTGCTGAAAAGCCATAAACAAAACATAACTAGAACTAGTGCATGTAAGTGACAGTGAATGTGACCTCTCAGAAGGTAAGGGTAGAGAGGAAAAATAATGCAGGAGACAATTCATACTTTCACTTGCAACAATAAACTTCAGAGAGAGTTTCAGGGAAATATGAAAACATAAACCTGAGGAAAGCATTTTTTTTATTAAGAGATGCATGCATGTACTTATATATTTATTTAAAAGTAAAGCCCCAGTGAGTAAAGTGGGGATCCATTTGAAGTCATCCATTTCAGAGAAGTCACACTGATGTTAATGTACTTTAACAGTTTCTGCTCCCAGGGTATCTGACAGACTTTCAGGCCTTATCGATAATGAAGGAGAATGTGTCAATACTCCCACTTTAAGACCTGATTCAGTAGAAAATTGACTTTTTTCAAGGTCAGAGAAGAAGTCTGCATCTTAATTCTGAATTTCAACAGTTTAAGGCCCTGATCCCAGCAGTTTTGCTCTATTATTTTTAGGTCAAGCCTTAGAGTTTTTCCCCTGTCGTTGTTCATCCTTTCTACATGCAAATTTTCTCCAATTGCAGTGTGTTTGAACAGATAAAACCAGAGGTATTTATTAAAAAGTGAGGGAGAAGGGGGATTTTAGAAACCTGCTTTAGTCTTGGCATCTGCAGCTACTCAGCTGCAGTGGGGTGCTGCCTGCCAGCTCTTCCCAAGGCAGAAGTACCAAATTTCCCAGTTGTGCTACCATGTATGAAAGTATGAAATCATGTGTATGAAAGTACATGTGATGTTTCTTGCAAGTACAAATGACCCAAACCCCCAAAGGGCATGATTTTCTGTCTTTTACAGCAGTGATAAGGCTGCTCACTGTAAGTGGTCTCAATATAGAAAGATCTTTGTAGAAGTTTTTACTTGTTGGCTAAATATGGTCTACTAATTCACCTCTGTTGCTTTTTCAAGTATTCAAACCAGTGCCTAGAAATAATTCCAGAAATTCTAGGCCCTTAAACAATAACAATATTTCAGGGTTTAAAATTTAATTCTGAAAGTATAAACCATGTACTATTTAATATTAATAATAATAAAAAAAAAAAAGAAGTGACATTGTTACTACTTTAAAAATAATCTGATGAATGTGATTTGGTAACCACTTGGGACTGAGTGTACACCTCCTTGCTGAGAGTACACAATAAATATAACAAAAGTGGAAAAATGATTTTAAATGGTCTCTTCCTGTTTGGGTGACAAGGAGGACACAGCCAACAGAACACTTCACATCATGGACATCAAACACATATAACATATTTTTAACATCAAATCAATCTATTGCACCAGATCACATTCTCAAAAATGTACTGTTGAATTATTACCTGTGATTTAGTAAGTGTGTTTTGGTAGAAAAAGTTGTGAAATTGATTTTCACCCTCCATCTTTTTTAGTTTCACCACTTAGAAAGCAGTGCCATATGAGTACAAAATACCTGGACATCCTTCATCCTTCAGAAGAGATCTTTAGTCTTTTGTTTGGGATCAGCTCCTGGGAACGTACTGCAAGTTGGATAGTGTTTCATTATACAGTGTTAATTCTAGGCATTAGAGGAGTGTAAATGTGCAGAAACTGGACAAAAGGGACATTTGTATCTTAGAGTCTGAATGACTCCAGGGGAGGTGAGGGAGCAGTTCTGTATTTACAGCTGGCCCTCAGTTAGACTCTGTTTATTGGGTTGGCTATCATGTAATGTGGAATTTCACTTTCATTCAACTAGAGACAAAGCAGGTCATGATCTTTGTTCACATGCTGGCACTCAAGTGCCATTGGCACATTGGCCTAAAGAGTGAGTGCCAAGACTTGGCACTCTCAGGCCCAGCAATGTTTCCCTTTCCTGTGATGCATTTGGGACTGGTTGGAATGGCTAGATTTCACAATCCCAGAAGAACTCCACAGCAGATGAGGATCGCCCTTGCAGATGTGAACTACACCTCATCCTGCTTCTTTCTCCTCCATAATTCCCCTACCTTGGCGTAGTTTTACTCTACATGCTGACTGTAGTACTTAACCAGAAAATTCCCACTTAACATTCCAGACATTCTCTGATATCTGCTGCATATCCAGAAGGAAGCAAAACTAAATGTAACTTATGCAATTTACCTGTTTCAAGTGTGTTTTGCTCTTCCCCTTTGGAGCACAGCTTCAGCACTTTATGAGAGGAGCCGTAGGGCTGCAGCTCAGCACGGAGACAGCTGAAGTGCAGGTCCAAAGTGGCCTCACACTGTCTGATGGAAACAACTGGTGGGATCTCAAGGCAGTTTGATGATGTCATTCCCCAGGGGGAAAATGCCAAACTTTAGAGTGGTTGATCCGTCTGGAATAGCTAAGGATAAACCTCCCTGTCTGTTGTGGCTGTTGGATGTTCTTCAAAGGGTGTGAGATGATCAGGGAGGTTGGATATAGGCTACCATAGAGTGTGTGGGTCAAAAAAAATCAACAAAATCTTTCTAATATCCTTTTGTCTTTCATTCTCATGTCTTGCAGTTTGAATGTTTCTATGGCACCATCTAAGGTGGAAGACAACTGAATGATGTGTTATTTTAAGTGTAGCTACATTCGTGATTTTCTCAAGGAAATGCTGCGTGAATGGTCATGAATTTCTCATTTAGAAGTTAAAGTGGAGCTAACATCCATTTTACAAATGGAACAAATGGCTTGTAGGAGCAGGTGGCTGTTCACAGGAATTACTCCAGCAGGTCTGAGTTTATAAAGGAAGAATATCTTGTGCTCCATTTTAGTTATGCCTATACAGTTTCACTACAGATGGCAGTAGCAGTTTCCCCGGCAGGGCCTTCTAAAGACTTCACTGATTGACCATAAAACAATTGTTTTATGTCTTCCCCAAGGCACAAAAATCAGAACTGTGCCTGAGGAATTCTGGAATTCCTTTATAGCCACAGTAACACTGACGCTGCACGATAACATGTCTAAAATACTGTTTTCCTGTAACTCAAGGTTAATTGGAAAATATCATCTAACAGGATAGATAATGTGTGTATATATATGTCTAAACACACAGACATAGTGTTTAGGTGTCAAATCTACTAAAATACAATCTTTATTTTTTTAATTTTTGTTGTAATCATTATGACTTATTATGACAATTATTCATGCAGCTCAGTTTGGAAAGCTATAGTATTCCTTTCCTAGATGCAACAAGAAATAGGGGAACAAAAGTATTTTCAATTTTTGTAGTTGGTAAAGAAAGGAGAAATTTTAAAAAACAGTACTTAGAGGAGTTTTCAATTAAAAAGTTTCCTTCTTAATAAATTGTTGAAACACGGATTTTTGCTTGGATTTCTAATACTCAAGCTGCAACTTATGCATAGTTTTATATTGGAAAACAAGGAGAAACTGAATGAGGAAGCAATTTAAAATTCACTCCATAATGAGATATAAATGCCAGTAAATTTGGGGGGGTTGTTTGTTGGTTTGTTTGTTTTAAGCACTTTTTGATTTGGGTTTGGGTGTTTTTCAGTTTTTTTAGTGTGTGGTAGAACTTTTTCAGCTTGTAGTACATGGGAGAAATTTGCTGCTTCTTGTAAGATTTCTCTGATTGCCCAGCAAGATGGCTGTTGGTAGAATTTGTGTAAGGGGGATTGTGGCTGTTTCATGGAAATACACATACGTATAATTCTTCAGATAATTAATCACATCTCTTCTGTGTCGTATCTGGCACACTTACAAAACCATGACAGATCTGGCCAGATTTTAGCTCTCCCTTTGGGAAAATACAACTACTGTATGTCAAATCTTGCCAAATTAATGCATGTAAAATCCCTACTCTTGCTGCAGTGGTAATAAGTCATACTCAAATACTTTTTCCTACCATTTTAATTTGGATATTTAGTTAATAAAGTAGTTACTTCGAGTTGGACAGTGTCTGCAGTTATTGTTGGGAAAGGGTTAATTTATGCACGATAATACTCTAGACCTGTACTTCTGATGACTAAAAGTACATTTTTAGATACAAATAGCATAATTGTGATTACCTGAACTCAAATGTTTAGTGTTTTCTTGTATAAACATGGAGGACAAGATTGTGATTCCAAGTGATGAAATTATGTCACTTAATTTCTCTAGTCTGTGGAGTCGCCATCAGGATCTGAACATTAAATTAGTGAAAGAAAAAAAATTAAACTAATTATTTAGTTTAAAATTCAATTTTATCCTACTTATGTGACATGCAAGAAAAGAAATGCTTTGTAGTTCTGTGACATCTTGATTGTTGGTGAACTACAGCCCATCATCCATAGCAGCTCCCGCTTTGAAAAACAAATCCCTGTACATGGGGAGGGATACATTGCCCTGCATCCCTCTGATACTTTCCAGAGCTGAAAACTGTAGCCAACATTAAAGGGATTCTGTGGTAAAATTCTTGTATATTTGACACCCGTGATAAAAAGCAGCCCTGCAGCACCCACAGTTAACCGCTAAATTTCAGGCACCAGTGGCATGATGTCGTTCCATGTCCATGAAATTACCCATGGCATGTATTTCCCTCTCCTTGTGTTCAGGAAAGTGGCTGCTGCCTGTCAGTACCTCAGAAAAATGCAATTGATGGAAGGTGGATGCAATGGTTAGGAACAAAACATGATATAAAATTACTGTAGCATCCAGAAAATTGATATGCCTATTGCAAAGTATAAAAGAGAAGCCAATCTAATAACCATTAGAGAAGAGAGATGGGTTTAAACTAAAGCATGTGGAGGACATTTTATTCCAAGTTCTTCTTGGAATCCTTATTCTGAAATAACATGTGTAGGCAGTATGTAATTTCCTTCCTATATCTACCACCTCATTAATACAGGTTGGCAGGAGGAAAAGAAAAATGAAGAAGAATGTGCAAGGCTTGCTACATGTATAGTGAAATGGGCTTTTGCATTCTGTAAAAACAGGGGAGGTTTAGGTGTTTCCTGGGTTATCCCTACTGAGCAGTGAAAACAGTGCTTCCATAAACATGTGGCATTAGATTGTGACACACATCTGAACTGCCACAAAACCTACCAGGTGACCTGTGACAGCCTGGACTTTGTGCAAACACCAATCCCAATTTCCAAAGGTTAGTGAAGTGCAAACCAAAGGCCTTTGTCCCTGTTTTAGGGGCAAAGTACACACAGCAAGTGCACGTCCATGAATTTCATGGACAAATACAGAGTTTGGTCAGTGGGTGTAACAGCAGATGGTTATTGGTGGGGGGAGGTTTAATAATCCTGAGCTCACACCTAATATTTCCACACTAACAGATGTGCAGCACAGTGACACGACTTGGGGCCTCATCCCCACGAGGTGTGTGAAGAACCTCTTTCTGGGGACTGGGGCTTGTCAAGCCTAGACCACAGGGAGCTCATTTGCACGGGCTCCATAACCTGCAGCTGGAGGCCTGGGGGCTTTGGTCCATGTCAGGACATCTGCAGCAGGTTTGCTTTTTATCTGAGACCTAGCTGCTTGGTTCACAGCTAGGGGCAGGGATCTCCTGGGCTGCAAGGTTCTCAAGGACAGGAAGGCCATGAAGATTTGACTTTTTCCTTGCCATTGTCACTGCTGTGAACTTGTTGAGCTCCATCGTGGAGCTCAACGAGTCATTATTCTTGTCTCACCTGTCTCACCCCCATGCATGAAACAAATGAATTCTCCTAAATTCAGGGCAGAAACTGCATTCAGTGTTTATCTGCTTCTTTGGTACAGTCCCCAAGTTATATCCAGAATTAGTCAAAGCAGGCACTGTCAGAAGTGAGTAAACGATGGCCCATCCCATGCAAAGTAGTGGCAGCATGGCTCAAGAAGGTTACTTGGATATTACAGTGCTCTATAGAAAATGGAGTGCACCTCTACCTTTCCATTAATTATTTTTATTTCACAGTCACAGCTGACTTCCCCACTTGATTTGTAAAGTGTATGCCAATGGAATGCAGCTTTTTAGTTTGTAATTAGTCTTCCTTTGCAGCTTGTGTATGGACATATCCATAATATCCCTTATTTGAGCAAAGGCTTTTTGAAATTATCTAGCATCATCCATTTGTAGAAAGTATGTTCTATATTTTTAGTACCTTAGAGTGACTGTAAGTTCTTCTAAGTTAATTTCAGGGGTTTAGAGAGAAGGAAAAGTGTTACACTTTCTATTTCTTTTTTTTCTTTTATGACCTAAACTGTTTTTCATCATGGAACCTCTTGCTAGAACAGTTTTCTGAAAGGAAAACAGTGTTTACAAAGTAAACATTTTTTCTGGCTGCAAGATTGTTTGCTGTCCAGGCAGCAAACACATTCTACTTCATTACATGTATTTTGAGTGTTTGAAAGGAAAATAAGTTTATACATTTTAAAAGTACAGCTCACAGACTTTCCGGCTGGAACCCACTTGGGAGTCATAACATATTTCCAGGACCTCCCCTAGTGAGACTCCTCAGATATCAGAGTAGTAGTGACTCATCGACCGCAGGAGAGGCAATTGAATTAAAACTTAAATATTTATGTGTCTGACTCACTCAAATTGCAAAACAAATACAGCCCAATTGCTGGGTGAGATATCTGTGTGTCTCAATAAAAGCTGAAGCTGGTATTTCAAGAGCTGCAGTGGCCTGAATTTGGCTGTTGGCCCTTGCTTTCACACAATTTTATTTTTTTTTTTTAAGTTGTTTCCACAGCTTTAGAATCATAGAAGCAAGGCTGTTATAGCTGAGTTATTAAATATGTCTGGAGTGCTTGATATTAGTGACAGAAATGGAGCTCATATGAGATGGCTCATCTCGTTCTCTTGCACTCCTGGCTATTGCCTTTGGATGGATTGAGGGCACCAGGTAAAGGTGGCTGTAAATGTTACCACAGTTCATGTTCCCATCACTGCGCAGGCACATGAATCACTGAGATGCAGCGCAACAAAAAACTGCAAGCAAAGGAAAGGATACTGCAGCTACTGCTGTGTTTTTTCCAAGCCCAGAGATGGACAGGAACAGCCACCAGGTCAAATGTCTTCCTCTCCCCAGTGCAGCACCACAATCTTTGCCAAAGAATTGAGCTGGATCCTCTGAATCTGTCTCTGAAGCTGCTCTTGCTAAGCACACCCAGCACAGATGTTGCTGCCCACACTGCAGCAGCCCTTCTCCTGCTGTCAGGTGCCAGGTCTGGGACTCTTTCACTCCTCAGGTCTCTGTTTGGAGAGAGAAGAAGGCTACAATATGTAACAAATTACCTTACAGCTAAGGAAAGCCTTAGCAGATTCTGCTTATGGAAAACTGAGCATGTGCTTGTTAAAGTCATAATTTGAACCTAACCATTTCAATCTAAAGTCCTGACTTTTCAGCTTGCCTTTGAGAGAGAAGTTCAGGCATTTTTCCATCACCAGCAAGCTATGAGGTATTTCATGAGACCACAAATGAAGCTGTTGTTCTGCAAACACAAGTACAGCAGGTGTTTGCTTTTCTTCAGACAGCTTTGTGAACAACACAAAAGTGTGATCTGAAAATATAACTAAGTGTTCTATTCAATGTATTTAAGAAAGGTCTGATGTGCTACTGCCAAGAATTTTTAGTTCTTTGTTGCCCACAGAAAAGTTATATGTCCTGTTTCAGTCATATTTTTTTTTCTTTATTTTTTTATCTAGACTGTTCAGAAATGTTTTTTGCTACTTCTCTTCCCAGGTCTTAAACAAATTTGTAGATTTGTCTTGAAAGATTATTAATTCAAAAAATAACTCAAAAAAAATCATCAAATTTAAATTTACATGAGTGATGAATTTTCGAGATAGAACTTGTAATAGTGTTTCATTAAGCTCTTCTGATGCTGAATCGCTCTGCTCTGCAATGTATTGTTTATCCTTTTTCTTCCGGTTTCAGTAGAGATGATTCCACACATTAGATAAAATCAAATTAAACTGGGTTTTTTGGCAAATCTTGCAGCCTTTGAGCTACTTCAGCTTCATAAATGCTTTGAATTAATTTTGACTGTTCAGCCCATTCATAATTGTAGTGGTAACTGTACCTTGGAATGGCACAGTTCTTATCAAAAATCAATATTTCAATGTGAGTTTGTGATTACAGGTGGGTAATTTTTTTTATACTTAACCAGAAATATTATTGCATGGTATTAGGTTGGTTTTTTTTTTTTTTTTTTCAGCACACAAACTTATTTGGTTAACTCTGACACAGCTATTTTTTAGTATATTTGTTACTTTTTTGTGGTAAATTCTGTTGTGCTTGTTTCAGGGGGTAGCTAAGTCTTTGGCAATAGCAAAAGATAGAAAGAGTTTGTGCAGTGTTTAAAAAAAAGGAAATAAATAAATATACTGCTGCCATCTCTGAAGGTCATAAAAATATTATGGATTTCAGAGAGTTTGATCAGTTTACATAAGGGTTTACAAAAAGTGACTGCCTGTAATACCAGGGGGCTGTGCTTGATGACCTAAGTATTTTCTCCATTTTCCTTTATTAAAATCCAGTTGAAAGAGAGAAAACAAACCTGTGATCACTGATGTATTACATTCCACACCCAGCACTTTGGCTGCTGCTCAGCCACTAAATGCTGAGCTCCTGGAGCAACCAGGATTGCCTGAGAGGGACTGAATGACATGGCTGAGCATCAGATGCTGCCCAAGCTGAGAAAAGCACCAGCAAGGGTTTCACAGATTTCCACTTGTGATTTGCGCTTTGTAAACGGTACATAACAGGTTGTGCTGGGAAGACCTGAGCTCTAGTCCATGTAAAAAGGGAAAAAAATGCCAATTTTTCCTCTGGGGCTTCTGACATCAATAACATGAAGGAGCATTCTGTCCAGTTGGGTAAAATTCACTGGCAAATCAACAGTGAGCTTTTGTTAAAGTATCAGAAGCTGCTTATAATGCTAGCTAAAAAAATTAAAAATCACTTAAAGGCAGCCTTCCCTGGGCTGTTATATTGGTAGGGTTTCAGTTCTATTTCTACATCATTTCAGCCTGTGAAGAATAAATAGCAAATATTGTGGCAGTCAGTTGTTCATGGAGCTGCCTCATTACCACTTCTTTTATACCTCTCTATAGTCTGGTAACTATTGCACTATTTAAGGTAAAAACACTGATAAATTTAACAATTTTCCTTTAAAAAATCTACCCACATTTTGTTGTAACCATCCACTCACAGGAAAATATTACCAGGCAGCTGGCAATATTTTTTATTTCTAGGGTATTTCTATATTATATTTGTATCAGATTCACATATATCTGATGAAAGCTACATTTGAAAGCAAACTAAGCACAAATGATGTTGGGAGGTTTATGCTGTTTTCTTTAATAGCCAAGGAATTAAATTAAAATAGTATATTCTTAGTGTGTTTTTCAGAGACGTATTTGTGGCTTGAGTGCTTCAAAGTGCTTTAGTGCAGCTTCTAGAGATCACCTAAAAGCTTTAATTATATTATTTTACAGTCATTTTAATCACATCATTATTATTCTTTAGCTGAACTGAAATCCTAATGTATGTGCTGTGAATTACTACATTCAGAATTAATCTGAAAAGATTTCTGGATGAGGAAGAATATGTGTAATGCACCATATTTTAAAAGTAGTGTAATATATACAGAGTCACTGAGAAGAAAGGAAAACTTTAAGCCTTGTATTTTCTGGGATTACTTGTGACTATACCAACTTTAATCCTTTTGGCTGATTTGGCAGTTTGAAAAGATATGAACTCACCTTTACTGAATTTAGGCAGACAAATTGAGCCAAATCTTTTGAAATTCCCTATTGATTTATGCTGGTGAAAAACAAAACCCCGAGGCTTCACCTCCATAGAGTTTTAGCACCATCACCTAGTTTTGGTCTAAATGTGGTGGGATTCTTGTTTTCTGTAAAACTTCTTTAAGAAGTTATAATATAAAGTAGAATCCTGTGTTCTACAGTGTTTTGCCACACAAATCCATTATGCATAATCCACTTTTGGCAAAACCTGTGCTTGTAAAGCCTCATTTAGAATGATGTGTCATTCTTTAATTAATCTTATTTTTTTCAGTTGACTTTTAACACATCTTGTGTGAAACCTTTTCTAAGATTTCAAATCATACAAGTGTCCTCACAGAGAACATTTTTTCTTATAGAATTACAGCTGTGATGAACAAAGTTACTTGTTCTGTCAATAGATTGTTATTCTCCTAAGAAAAAGGAGTCTCAAAAATGTGGGTGAATGACAGGAAAAGGAAAAGCAGATAGTCACAGCACAGATACAACTGGGAGCTCATGTTAAAAATAATAAATAAGAAATCAATTACTGCTGATAACAGGCAGAGAAATAATTTTCTAGGGATCACCACAGTCTGATCAGAGGTGATCTTATGAAAGAGTGTGTGAAACAAAGGGCAAAGGAAATATGCCATGGCAAAGAGAGCAGTGTGAATTATCCATCCCTTTGTGCATTTCTTTTCTGTCCGTGGAGTTTTCTCTCTTAAATACTGAAGGTTTTATTTGAATAAAATCAATTTTCTTCATCATCTGGTCCACTTTGGGTGCTCGGTGTAAGAGAAGGTTGCAGATATATTCACCCTAAAGGTCTGTCTCATCTCACCTTGTAAGAACTGTAAGAAAAGCTCAAGTGATGGAACACCACAACTGCAAACTTATTGCTTTTTCATCTTTCCACAAAATGAAGTTGTTTGAGTTTCTGTAAGCCTGTCTACTCAGCAGGGGTATTATGTAGTTGTCAAATATTACCTGTCACATGTGAGTTTATATTTATTTATTTATCTTAATGTTGTGATTTGCTTCAGGTATTTGTGGGGAAGTATACAAGTGTTTAACTAAGGATGCCACAGTTGATGACAAAGCACTGAACAATATTTTGGAGAAACAATATTTTTGTCTTTGGTTGCTGCTTCTTCTTTTGGTTGATACAGAAGTTAGCATTGTTTTAAAGGTGCCAGTGAGCATCCGGGAGGCATGAGAGCCTCTTCCCTAACAAAAGCTCTGAATTTTACAATGATTTCAGTGTGCCTTCATCTCCCTAATTCATGTAACATTCTGTAGGAAACAGGTTAATGCCTGGGTGCTCGGGTGAAAGGACTGAAGAATTTTTGAAATCAAAGGAGCTTATTTAGCATCCAAGGAACCAGTGGATCACCAGCAGAGGCTGATCCAGCAATTCCAGGCACTGAACAACTCCTAAAGCCAGACAGCTGCCATGAGACTGTTCACAAGAAAGGTTGTCACTGCTGCTGTGCTTGTTATGTTTTTTTTTTTTTCTCTTAAATAAGGCCTGATCCAAGGTAATGTGGGGTTCCAAAGCCCAGTTGGAATTAGCTAGGTTCCAAACTGACTGATGTTTTCCACCAGCACCCAACCTCTGAACAAGCCCAGTGGAAAATCACTGGCAGAGCTTTTCATCAGAGGTGTAATCAGCCCCACCAGTGAGCAGGTCAGGCAACAGGAAAAGGGGCACACCAGGAATGTTGTAGTTAACCTGCACAGGCTGCCTTGGTAGGAGTGCCAGAGGGCAGTAATCACACATCCCTCCTTAGACACCCTGCACAGATATCTCACGACAGAGGCAAGACACAGAAGGTCCCAGCAGAGGGGAAATATACTTTACATGTATCCACCTCATCCTCATTCTCTTGCAGTACCTAATATTGGAAACAAATCTTTCAAAATTCTCCCCCCAGAGAAAGCAAGAAGGGTGAGGGATGGATGTGCTGTGCTGAAGTCCCTCAGCAGGGCAGGGCTGAACACCATACCTGCACACCCATAAATATCATTGGTGTAAATAATGGATCCTGGGGCAGTCAACAGTCCCTCCAGAAATAGGAACCTCTGCTTTTGTGATCCTAATGGTGGTGTAACCCTCACCTGTGAATGGGCTATTGTGTTTGACACCTGTGAAAATCTGCTTCCTCCTTGGGCACACTGCCCTTGCAGGGAAGGGCACTAAATCTTCTCAGCAGGGAAAATGGCCTTAACTGATAGAGACAACAGGCTGGAGTCCATAAAGATTTACTGTCCTCAGTGCAACTAAGCATTGAAGTCTTTGTCTTGTGAATTAGCTCTCACATGGATGCTGTTCCACTGATTCCTGAAGTCTATGCCCAGATCCTATAACAGTAGGACATGTGTGCATGTAACACGCAGGGAATGAAAGAGTTTATAGAAATGAATGTTAAATGTCAGCTGTGCCCTGAATGCTGTGTAATATAAGAATAACACATCTTGAGAATGTACTTAGATTCAGTAAAGTACAGCAGAATAACACCCAATCCCAAAGTGCAGCGACTCCTGCTGCTGGCAGAGGAGCCACCAGGGAGTTAGGGCAGTCAGTCAGCCAGTTCCTGATCCATCAGTCATAGCCAGAGATATCACTGGTGGTCCTCCAGAGCTATTTTTTCTCAAAATGGAAGAAGAAATCCTCAGTGCCTTATATTTGCACTGTGGGCACAAAAATTTTGCTTATTACTCTGCAGCTAAAGTGCTACAGATTTATTGTTTTTTTGACTTAACCCATCTGAATTCATAACCAAGATGTTTGGTATCATTAGTGAAGATGGTCATTCCATTTTTTTTTTTCTCTTCCTTTAGTGACTCCTACTTTGTTTTGCGGCAGCAGAGTCCTAAAAGATGGAAAGATTTGGGAATCACTGAATTTAAGAAAAAAGTCCTTGAAGAAAATTAGTAAATAGGTTGTACTATGTGGCAGGGAACTAGCTCAGCTGGAATGTGCCATGTTAGTGTTTTATTTTGGAGATCAATGTTTTATAGACTTGCTTATCACTGTCAAGATTCACTTAGTTCATGACATATAAACCTATTGTCATAAATGAAGCATTCATCTAAATATTACAGAAAATGAGCTTGTAAAGGGTTTTAAACTGTCTCACAGGGTGCAGTAACATTTCCCCCTACGAGCTGTTCCTATGTATAACACCTAATCTTGCTATCAAAGCAGTCCTGTAACAGAAAGAGTAATCCAAGCATAATTACCTCCTGATTAATCTTCTCATTTGCATGTTTGCCACTCCAGTGCCTGTGGCAATATTGTGCTAAACACAGATGGGTTCTTGGGCTCTCCTCACATTTAGGTTTAGGTGCAGCTGCACGTGAAACCACTGGTGGGAATAGCAACACAGATGTAGCAGCAGCCAGCCTGGAGAAACCTGAGCAGGGCAGTTTCACCTTTATTATGTGGAGCTGGAATTCCTTAGGGGTTATCTCCTTCCCCACACATATTTAGAATTTTGGTACTAATCTTGCCCTTCTGCATCACATCCTAAATACATTTAACATGTGGCAGTGATTTCCACTCCAAGGGTGTTGTTTGGGACTCCTATCAGCAGCAGTTGCTGAAATGTTCAGTGTCTCTCTCATGTGCAGTGTATTTAGTTTCTTTAGAACTTCTTTTCTTTTTAGGCTTTTCTCTTAAATAAAAGAGTTAACTCATTCTTCCAACCACAGATGGATTATAAGTTTTCTTGCATCTCTAATACTGTCAAACAGATTAGGCATATTTTAGCTCTCAGAACAGCCAGCAAAGACAGAAATTTGGGCTTGATAGAACCAGTTTTCAGATTTACTATGGCTGGTCCTGTATTTCATCAGTCTCTAGCCACATTATAAAAAGATGCCTAGAAATAATGTTGTGCTCCAAGATTTATCACTTGCTTACACACAGATAGACATTTGTATCATTTTCACTCTCTCCCTCTCTTCTCTTCCTCCCAAGATTAATTTGGTTTGCAATTTGATGGTTTAGTTCCAGCACTTGTCTATCAGAAGCAGCCATATTCGTCCAGGAGGCTGTAAAAGCAGGTGTTTAATATTATTCTCCACTGTTGGAGAATAGTAGCCAGCCTTGGTACAGATATCTGCAATTTTTGGTGGTTTGAAAAGAGGTGGTTTGCTAAGAATAGACATATTGAAGTCACAGGGTAATCCAAATTAGGTTGTCCTTTCCCACAAAGCAAAGGGTTTTGGAAAAGGCATGTTATTAGATTTCTTTTTTGAGATTTTCTCTAAACTATCCAAGTATTTTGCATTATCATTTTAAGTGCATTGCAAGTGCTCCTTAGCTCCCTCAAAGCATTTCTCCTGTCTATAACTAAGATAAAGCTGCTTAGCTTCTCTTTGTAGTACAAAAAGTTGTTTAGGTAAAACTGCAGCTCGGTCCCAATGGAAAAAGTTCAGTGATAAAAATACAGCAGAAGTTCATCTTTGTGTCTTTTAACTAATAGAAAATGTGACTTGTGGAAGAGGTAGAAAATTTGCATAGAAGTAGCTAGAGCTACTGAAAAAGAGTAACTTAAAAGGATTTTCACTGAGTAAATATCTGAGGTTCTTTTAAAAAGGCACATCATAAAAGCTGTTGCCTTGCAGTTAGTGGAAAACTGTGTTATATTAGTCTTGTGATGGGGGTTCTGAAATAAACAGCATTTCATAAAAATTTGAGAGAAAGTACAAGCAAAAATATGGAATTAAGAGGACAATGATGTGTGCAGTGTGAATAAAAGCATTGATAATATCACTCGTTTTTGAAATTGTTTTTTTAGTTGGCATATATTAATTTTATCTTTTTTTCCTTTGGGAGCCACTTAAATCTGTCCCAAAAACATGTCCTTTAAGTTCTGATTACTTTAATAATTTAATTTTTTTTGCTGTGTTTCCAGATGGTATTAGCAGAATCATTTGCATTATCTGCAGTGTAAGTGGTAAATAGCTGGCCTACTTATTTTCTAAAAAACTCTGGCCATCATGAGAAATTAAATTTAGAGAGCAGCTTGATTTACAGAATCAGTGAATTTGCTTTTGTGACGTATTTCCCAAGGCTCTGGCTCCACTAGCACCAAAAGAGTTTTACTTTGGGGTTCCTGGGAGTGAAGGTAACCTAAAACTTGTAATTCTTTGAAATGCACCAGAAATTAACTTCTAGAATGAAAAATTTTAACTTAAAATCTGAAAATTGCTGCTAATAATAAGCTCTTAAAAAAAAAAGTAAAAGCTATTTCCCTGCCTTTTCTTCCCCCTGTTTTTATCAACTTTCAAAAAAAAACCAAAAAAAACAAATTTAAAGCTTTTAATTTTAAGTTTTAAAAACCCTAGTAGTATAAACTAGAGTTGTATTAAAGTGAAAAACTCTAATAGTGTAATCTTTGCATTTTTTTATACTGTCTTCATTCTAACAGTCATCTAGCACCAATATTGCCTTTCTGAAATGATCATTTTCACTAATTGCTTTGCAAGGAAGAGCCTTGGTGAATGCCATTCATTGAAGTGAACGTTCCTGTGAAGTTCATGCATTTCCCTGGGCAGCAAAAGCCAGCTCTGCAGAGTTCTGGAATATGATGCCTGGTGATATTGAGTTTGTATATATCTTCATGCCACATTAGCAGCAGCTGAAGGTAAATGGATTTTGGAACCTACAGCATAAAGGATGTGCAGACCCTGCTTCCAAATGCATATTTTCATAACATGAGTCTTTGTTAGAGAGTCCAGTTTCACCATTTTCCTACAAGTGCCAGCTGTTACTCATCAGGAATTGTACAGAACCAGAGACTTGGGCTATTTATCTGATTCACATGTATTTCATGAACAGGCACTGCCTTGTATTGACTTTCTGTCACTGTTTTACTGACAGAATGTGAACCAGTAACCTATAGGTGATAGGCAATATATTCTTTAATTCTTGGGGTATTTGGATCCTGCCACAATTCTGTTCATAATTCAAGATTCAGAATAAATGACATTTCAGCATATTTATAGTCCACAGTTCAATATAAAAATATGTTCTCTTCCAAATTTTACTCTACTCTTTGAAAGTATTTCCCAAATTTCTCCCTCTAAAGATCATTACATATATCTTTTAGATCATGTCTACAGTTTTTCATACTAAAGGTTCTAGGTGAGTGGAATAGCTTTTTTTCTATTCTATGTCTGGAAATGCTTTAAAAATAAGCAAGAATTTTAAAACCTGTGTCTATGCTCTACTGTGTTGACAGGTTAACATCCAAGCATTCAATGCTATAGTATAATTTTTGGAAAACTTCCAGAGCCTTGTTAGCATCAGTTGGTAAAATTGCCACGCTCCTTCTAGGCCAGCACAAAAATGAGAGTTTTTAAGGAAGGCATATTTCAGGTTCTTTGAGCCCCTTGAAGGATCAAAAATTGGTTCTTCAGCCCCTCTATTCTGAACACCAAATGAAAGCTTGAAGATTTTTAGCCCATATGTTTATATGTAAAGAAAACTAAAAAAAATCCTGAGTGATTGTAGAAATTACAGACATTTTATAAACTATAATAATTCTTGAATAATAATATACCAGCGTCTAAAAATCCTTAATGTTTTGTTAAGCTGGTGAAACATTATTATTTAGGACCCCACTGTGTTTGTGGCTGTTTTAGTTATTTCTTTTTTAACTTTGCAGTTTTTAAAAAACAGGTATACACACCTTTATTTTAGTTCTAGAAGTGCAAAATAGAGAACAACCATTTGAATTAAGTTACTTTACTAATATAGTTTCAACAAGGCACATTTCTTGTGTCCATACTAATTTTAAATATTTTGAAGATTTTTTTTCCTGCTGGTAATAAATGGTGGAACTGTAGCTGTTCTTTGCTGTGCCTCTTCCTCAGGATTATAGATTGTGTTAAGGTATTTTAAGTAATTTTGCTAGTTTAGACAAAAAACTGAAAAGAAACAGGCAAGTGCAAATAAACAGACTATGTGAAACCTTGAATAATTAACTGAGCAATCAATCACTCAAACCTTAAAATTTATAATTTGTTTTTCTTGTTCTGAAGAATAAACAATAGGGAGCACCTACAGCAGGGCATCTTGCACGTAGGTATTTTTGTTGAAAGGTTGTAGACATCAACTAAGTTGTGCTTTAAGAGGTTGTTTACATACCTATGAATAAAAGCATTTTTCCTTGGCCCAAAAGTGAGTGCAGGAACAAATTTTCTAAGTACAGGGGTTGTTTTGCTAAGTAACATTTTATCAGTATTCAGTTCATTCTAGCCACAAGTACTCAAGGAATGGTCCACCAAAAAAAGATCAGGCAAACCAGGGACACATCTTAGTTGCTGGCATTTTATACCCAAGGTATTGAACTTCTAGTGGTTTTTAATTCAGTCAACAGGTGTCTTGCTGTTTGAATAATGAAATAGGATAATTTTGTCTCTAGAAGCCACTCAGTAATTTATTCTATTGCAGAGAAAACTCTCATGCCACAGGAAGACTTAAAAGTCAGGGCTTGGGCATTTCAGAGATTTGCCTAAGACAAGCTGCTGGTTTCAGGCCACTGAGTTTCCTACTGGACAGAGGGCTGGTGAGAAAAAAGGAGAAAATGGAGTCTCTGATAACAGATTGATATGAGAAGAATCAGACATAATCATATTAGGAAAGTGTGTCTTTTTCTGTTTTCTGTGTGTGTATTTCACCTGGTAACAGCTGCCTGTGTTTCTGGAATAGCTCCACACAAAAACAAGAAAATTCTTATAATGATGTAAAAAGAGAAAAGATAATCTTTCTTGTGATATACATTAGTAATTAATGGTGTGTCTTCCTTCTAATTATGAGAGTGGTGAAAATCTGTGATTCTCATGCCTTTACTACTTGAATTTCTACATCAGCTGAGAACATTGCCAATTTATCCAAGGAGTGTGATACATTTCTATGCACAAAATTTGGAACAGACCAGACGTCTCACACACATGCATCCTCAGCATAATCACTTTCATATCCCTGTTCTGGAAATTCCTCATGATGAGAGGGTCTCCCCAACTTGTCTTTCTTTCTTCTGACACCACACAAAGTAACACAAGCTTAATTTTGAGCATGTGAAGTGAATGCTTTCTGATTATTCAGAATGCAGAGTCGGGTTTCTGCCAGGCTGATGAGCCTGCACAGTGGGGAATTTCAGCTGATGGCTATCTCAGAGTTGGTTGAACCACATGAGAGAGGGACAGGCATGGCAGGCATAGATGGAAGGCTTTTTTGTAGGAAACCATGATCTGGTGGTTTAATATAGTATCTGTTGATTCCACAATAAATCAATGTGGTAGTAATTTCTGTGTCTTAGCTGTTACATGAGATTAGACTTTGTAAGCCTTGTGTGGTTTGCACAAATGAGATGAGTAATACCACATTAAAATTTGGAATTGGTCTGATGGATGCAAATACTGAACTGGAATTTGCTGGTAGTTTCTTCTTACTTATATCTAAATATGTTCTTTTGCAATTTTAGTGGTTCTTTATTAAAAATGTGCTCTAGCAAGCATCTTTACTGATATCCAAGCATCACGAGATCCTTCTTCTCTTCTTTTGTGTCACACATCTCACTTTTAGCCAGCTGCACTTGAAACGGTTTCTGGTCTCCCTTTCCGGAGTTCTGCTCTGGTGGCCCCAAGATCCTTCTGAACTAGCTGCATAAAATTATGTTTAAACAAGGAGATCCCTCTAATTTTGCCTGGTTTTCTGTCATATGCTTACCTATGCTTTTATTCCATGATTATTTTTACTAGTATTTGCACCACGTCCAGAATAGTTGATCCATTACAACCTGAATTCTACAGCGAATGAAATGCAATTCTGGTTAATTTGCTTTTTTAGGTTTTTTTTTTAATGCTTTTAGAACTTCTTTTCTAAAAATGAACCTCAACATGCAGGGCAGGGTATTTCAGGATAATATTTTCCAAAGGCATACCTTCTGTAAATATAACTGGAAATGTATAGACATCATCATAGAAGTAAAAGTTAGATAAAGGCAAACAAAAGTGAAGTAACTGATGGGTGAAAAGTCAGTCACATTGTACGTGGGAGGATTAATCCTCCCTCAGTATCTCAGAGTTCTCATTTTTATTATGCTTCACACATACAGTTTCACACATGTTTGACTTGCAAGTCTAGGTGAGTTTAAGGAAGTCCTTCATGTTCTATATTTTTCCTAAATTGGGCTAGGAAAGGAAAACAAGCAAGGCATTTTTCTGTACCTTATAATAAAGTTTTCACAGCTGTGCTGTGATTGCTTGCAGACTAAGCCTTCCCTACGGAAAAGATCCTAATCCCAGCTGAGATTAGTGGAAGTCCTTGGGTCCAGCTCAGAGTAATACAATAACATGTAATCTTTATCACAAAATGTAGCTGATATTTCATCCTTCAAGATAACTTCTCTGCATCAGCATCAGGGCAAACAGGAGATCAGCATAGCAGCAGGAGTCCAGTAGGTCAAACACATCCCCAGTGCCTTCTCTTTGGCTTTTACGTTTGAATAACAGGACAAAATTTACTGTACTAGTTTGTAGAGGAGCATTTACAACAAATTCCAAAATAAAATCCTTTTTTTTTTCCAATTTTTCAAGAAAAGGTATTTTTATGCTGTCACTCTATTTTTTTCTTGTCTGTCTTTGAAACACCCCTTAGGTTTAAAAAAAAAAAAGGCCAAACCATCTGATGTACTTTGCCTTCTTTGTTGAAGTTCCACTGAGTCATTCTGAGATAAATGGAATTTTCTTCTTCAATCCAAAGCTTAATTATGGTAATTAGCCTGTGCAATTTGTAAAGTTTGGCACTCTATTCAGCTCCTAATATGCATGGCCCACTCTTAGATTTTCAGATTGGTTGTTATTCCAAACTCTGCTACATCATTAGCAGTTTTGATATTTTTAATATTCATGAAGCTTTCATTTTTGCATTAATCCCCAGCATCTGTGATTATGATGGGTACTTTTGGGAGCTGTCTATTGTGTGTCTACTGAGAATGAAAAGCCCAGCAATTCCTGGCAGTAAATTAACCCTCACCATGCCAGTTGGTGCTGAACTCCTTTTGAAATGTTGCCTTCTGCTATGTTCCTTTCTATTCAGATTTCACACTAAGGTCTGATTCCCTCAGCAGACACAAGCTTCGTTTCATCCTGACAGCCATCTGTGACACTAAGAATTTTTCCTTTTTTCATTTAAAGAATGTATTTTTCACTGTGTGCCTTCCCCCCTTCCCCAGATTCAATATGGTAATCAGGTGGGAGAAAAATGGAGTCTAGAATGCAGATTTCTATCTTAAGTGAGAAGACGAAGGCATTAAAGAATTTTATTTTTCATGGATGCATAGAAAAGAGAAGAATGTTTTCTTGGATTTTTTTTTTCCTAATATTCATGGTAAAATTTTCTTTAGGAAGGGATTTTTTGCTAAACTTCAAAATGTGATTCTACAAAGACTTTGGCTGTGCAAATGAAGTCTAGTGCATGGAGATGAGTTTTGGGTACTGTTTCCCACCTTGCTGATAACTTGTGCCATACAGGAAATTAAGCCTCTCTGTTTGGTTCTCTTCCTTTTAGAGTTGTAAGCATTTGGGGGTAGAAACCCTCTAGAATTATTTACAGTGCAATATCTTGTCACCAATTTTAGCTCTTATCTCTAGCTGACAGGTACTTGATAAATGAGGACAGGCTCTTCCAGTCATACTTTTACTTCAGGTGCTTCAGACCACTATAGAGGTGGCATCAAAATTAGGATGGCAGGGATAGATAGTGCAAAATATGTGCATTTCCTTTTCCTGCTGTGCAAAGCACAAAGATGTCAGCATCAGCAGGGCATAAAAGTCCAATAGAATAAAATAACACTATTTAAAGAATGTTTTTATGCACTGCCATGATCATGGTAAGAACTCTTCACGTCTTGTCACACTTTGTGCCAGACGTGGGGCTCTGTTCATATCCTGAAGAAGTTCTGAGCAGTCTGGGGCAGCTCTGGGTTTCTCTGTAGGATCTGTCAAAGTCTCTCTTAACATGAATTGCCTAAAGACTGAGCTCTCTCTTGGCAAGTGTCACCTGCTCTTCATTGCCTTAGCAGGCTCCCCTCCTGGGCTCTGCTACCTGATCACAAAAGTGCAGGGCTGTCAGGATTTGCTTTCTCATCCATTGTCCCAAAACCTCTTTGTCTCAGGCTGCTTAGAGGCTCATCCTGCCTGGTAGGAATTAAATGAAATTTCTCTCTTAAAAAATGTATACAAGAAGGATTCTTTTATCTTTTTCCATCAACCTTTTTCTCCAAGACTGCTTTGTTATTTACTGAGGACCAGAATTCACTGCCTCTGTTTACATAGATTTGAAGAAATAAAGTTGTGGGAAAGTTGTTTTCCTGAAAGACAACTGGCCTGACATTGAGAGCCATGGATTGGCCTTGCTGCTAAAGCCACTGTGCTGTCTGGAAAGGCATTTGCCAGCACTCTCTTCCAGCAACATGGGGAGCACAGAAAGAGCTCCATCAGCAGCAAATGCAGTGAGAAAGCTGGGAGTGTGCTGTAGAATTAATCACAAGCCAGACAGGAGCTGCAGAAAAAGAGCAAGGCTGCAGTGTCCTGATGATGACAAACATTCCTGACATCTTTATGGGACAGTCCTGGGTGCCTGGAGCACTAAGGGAGACCAAGGTTGGGCACACACCAGTGTGTTTAGTGCTGGACTTTGTGGCACCGCTTCAAAGCTGGTGTTGGCATACTGAAAGCTTAAAAAAAAAACCACTATGGCAGACTTTTCCATGCTTTCTTAATGTTTCTAGGAATACTGAAAGCAGGAGTATGCTTTCATAGGCAGGTGTGCAGTAGATTCTATATCCATAGTGATGTTCTTGTGTCACAGATCTTTAGATTCCATCTTCTCCTTCCTGCATCAAAGGAGTGCAGAAGGATGACCTTCCCTTGGCACTTCTATTATTATTCCCCCCAGCTGTACAGAGATCTCTGCTAGATGCTAGTTTTTAAAGCTTGGCAGATTTTCTTAATTGTTGTGCTGTTAATAACTCCCTGGGAACAGCCTATAGGTAGATGCTAGTGCAAGAAAGCTCAAAACCTTTTTTCCTTTCTTCACCTTGTTTTGTTGTGAGTGCAGTTTCTCTGTTGCTTTTTGAGAAATGCTGGATGTTCTGCTCATGTTTGTGCACATCCCAGGCTTCCTGGTGTCTGGGAATATTAGGAATGTGTATAGAATTTTCATTTACTGTCTGGACAACATTTTGAAACCAGTGACTTAAAAGTAAGAATACTCTGCTGCTCTATGACTCCCTAAGAATTAAGTGACTACTTTTTCACTCCTTTGGTGGAATACCTTTTTATGAAGTGTATTTTCTCAGTGTAGACCTGGATTCTCAGTAGATCCTCAGCTTCCCAATCTGTAGATCAGGTTCTGTAGTTATCTGATCCTGAGCACAGAAATGACAAATAACATCAAGTAGTAAGGATGGAATTTAACAGAGGTTCAGTTTTTATTAAGAAAGGAACAAGAGCTTTTCAGGCTAATAAATGAGGGGAAGGTGACGGTTGGAATTTGATTTAAGGAAGCAGGACTTTAAAACATAATTCCTTCTGTGTAATTTAATAGCCATTGAGGAAGTACTGGAATCTACAGTATGTGGTCTGTTAATCTAATTAATCTACCCTAAAGGTTAAGTCACACACCCCACAAGTATAAGTGGATTTTGATCAAGTTTTACTGGGCCTATAAAACAGTGAATATATGAGGATGCCCAGATTTACTTGTGTTTGCACTGGAAATAGCTCAACTTTGTAAAGTTGTGTGCTGATGTATGTGCACACACGGAGGAGCATTTTTATTTAACCTTCTCTTTCCAAACATAACATGCTGTGGATTTAAGCATTGATTTTTATGATGCTGAATGTCATTGAAAAAGTACAGCAAAAAAAAGAGTGAGCCACTGTTCTTTGCCAGTAAAGGTGGGTGTTAAAATGAGTATTGAATGCTAAAGCCCATTACTTTAAAAGATGTAAAAGAGGATCCCATTTAGTCCTGCATCACATTTGGTGCTCCACAGGTGGCTGTCCTTGGTTTGCATGCACTCTGTCATCCTGAGAAGCACTGAAGGCAAAGACCAATCTTCTGTTCTTAATTTTTCTTCAGCTCCAACCAGATTTCTGTGGCAATGGCTCTTCATGAGAAAGACCAGGCAGAATTAACCTTTCTCCCAGAGGTTCAGATGAGAGTAGCTCATCATATCTTGCAGCAAGCTAAATCTTGTCCTGACCTTTGAGAAAACCAGTTAGGATTTAACAATACCAACTGCAGGTGAACCTGGATCTGTGCAAATCTGTAGAGCAGTTAGGGTGACAGAGACTTTTCCAATCGTTTAGTTTAAATCTGAATTCTCTATTCTATCAGACCCCAAATTCTGCTTTTCTCTCCATGGCTTTCAATAGGTTTTGTGTCTTCCAGCAAACAGCATAAATATGCAGCAGAAATATATGGTCAATACAATTCTGTTTGAAGGTTCTAATTCATTTGCCAGTACATCTGCTACTCTCACAGTTATCAGGGTGACAACCCCCAAATAAACCCACACGTGAAAGAGAGCTTCAGCAGGAAGGGCAGACTGCTGAACTTTTTTGGGGCTCTCCAGGGGTTTCTGTTGCCTTCTACTTCCCCCAAAGGTTTTTCTCATCTGCATTTAGCAGTAAATGCTGCTGGTGGGGCAGTGCCCAGGTTTACCACAGGGGTCAGTTGTGAGTGTGGGCACCTTGGCAGATTCTTTCCACTAATTTCTCCTACATATCATCGTAGTTGTGCTCATTCCAAAATGCAAATTAATTGCTTTCCATAGGAGAAAATTATTTAATGAGGCTCTAGAGAACATAAATATTTAACCATGTTTTTAAATACATTCAAATATGTGTGCATGGCGAGGGGAGGGGTTAGTGGAGGCAATATATTCAAATAAACATGTTCTATATTCTATTGTATAACATATCAACCCCACAAATTCATACTAATTAGTATTTTGAGCTCTCATGGTGTTACTAAACCATTGGCACCAGATGAATAAAATGTTTAGAAAACTTTTTTATGATCTTATTGGTGCATTCACCCATATCAATGACCAAAATTTATCATGCTTTAGCAAATCAACAGATTTCTTTCTTCTGCTAAATGTTTTTGGCAACACAGACGGGGAACACAGCAGTCAGGGCCCTGCTCAAAGGCACAGATAACTGAATGGGTTACTTCCTACATTAAAACCAGCTTGTTGACTTGGCAAAGAGCCCTGGTCAAGTAATACAACCAGTGCTGCTGCCATTTGTTAATTCTGCATAATTAAACACCAATTATACATAGTATTGTTTTCTAGCAGGCTCCTCAGCTGGCTTTTCTTTATTATGATTCTGTGCCAGTTTCCTTCCTTATTACTAAAAAGGTCTTTTATTTGTTATTATAATTAGGAGGTTTAAATGTATCAAATTTTTCTAAAGAGAGAATAGGAAATGATTATGGAAGTTGGCATATCATTTTACATGAAAGACATTGCATATAATAGGTATTTTGATTTTGTGCATAATCTGAGGAATCTGCACTGCACTATTATAGGACACCTCAGAACAAGTCTATTAGTGGATATGTAACAATAAATGAATGTATTTACAAACCACTTCCAAAGTCTGTCTTTTTGGAGGCACCAGGAAATGCAAACATAGAACTAATATTAATTTCTCAGCATTTTCCTCCTTGTCTAGCAAAGCTAAGGCCTATTGAAATAAGAAAAAGTATCTGATCAATAGCTCTTTTAAGGCACAAAACTCAATATTCTGTTGAAGTTGTAATATTTTATGCATATTTTCATATGACTAGATGCAAAGGAAGACTGTATCAAAGGATGTTGATTATTGTTTTGGTGCTTTTAAACTGTGGTTTTGTCAGGGATGCAGCCCGGTTAGGAATGATGATGGAGAAATTCCAAGAAAGATTTTGTCAGTGTTGCTGGAAATAGTGGAATAAGAGGAGCAGAAATCTGGAGGCTAGTTTTATACTTTTTTAGAGTTTATCTTTCCCTCAGTACTGAGGAAGGTATCCGTTATGTAGACTTAAATATTTATTTCTAACTACTTAAGTTCACAAAATATTCTGGGAAAAGGTTGTGTGGTGTTTTCCCCCTTTTTTATGACTATTTATATAACAATATTACCAAAGTGTAAAGAAGCAGCTAAAACACATATGGGAAGTCTCTAGGGACTCTAAGTGTATATAATACAATCCATAAATTTTCTTGTTTAAAGAAAAAAAGAGAGAGGGGAAACTTTCCTGCTTGATAATCATTACAATTTAAAAGCTCAGGAAGGATGTTAACTGTGTCTATGACTCTTAATCCATGGATTATTCAGCTGTCACACACACATACTGAATCTCTATGCAACATCCTCATGAACTTTATCGAGAAATGTTTCTGTGAGTCAGCAGCTGGAGCTCATTTCTCAGCCAAGCTTTTTTCTTCTCTCTTATCTCCTTGTGACTCTCCTCTCTTTATCTATTATTTCCTTCCTTAGAGTGCACATAATTATTGGCCCCCAAATGAAAAGGCAGAGTTTTGAGCTTGATAGTTCTTAGCTCTTCATTTAGTGGATCACAGGCCAACTCAGCTATCAAGAGGAGAAGATGCAGTTGCTTAACCTGCAGAGCCATGAGGTCAGTGGGACATCCCACTGCACATTATAAAAAGGACAAAGGACTTTGTAAGATGAGGCTTTTGGTTCACGTTACAGTTTTGTCAGTGGAGCCATTTTAAGTTGCAATTGTCAATAAAATCTTCTCTGGACCCTCTTTCAGAATAGGTCAGCTGTTTTGAATCATGGTGTGTTGTGTGTTTAACATATATTTCAAATTCCATAAGCTTGGTAAAACAATACTGTTTTGTCTCACTTGCTTTGAGAATTGTGGTATTTTGGCTTGTTCTTTGGACCTTGTATTGTCATAGCTATTATTTTCCTGTCTTAGGCATATACTTTCATTTTCATTCTGGTTTAAATAGAAGGGTGAAAAAAGTGTGATTCTAGGTTTTTTTTCCAAATTAGTATCTAGATACATTGTGGCTACATCAAGAATACCTTCATTTTACAGCTGCATCTAACACGGGAGAATTTAACCTGTGAACGATTTTCACCATAGAAAGCTTCCTTTTGGTTTTTTATCCTGAGAGAAATCTTTTAGAGGATACCCATGAAAATCTTGAAGGAAAGAAACAGAGAGAATTACAATGAAAAAGACATACGCTTTTTTTTTTTTAATTTGTTTCTCAATGGAAATTTTTTTAAACAGCTCTAGGCTCAGGGATGTTATTTATTATTTCTATTATAATAATGCCTCAAACATGGCAGGTGTTGAATTGTTTCCCTGACATGTAGTCAAACCTGTCCCAAGTTTTGAAATGTTAGTTCGTATTCTAAAGAGCTGGGATTACACCCCAATGCAACAAAAGCTTCTGAAATACATAGATAACTTCTCTAGAAGTTTGTGTCATTGATTTCTACAGCTTTGTTTAAAGAGCACTCCCCAGTCATGGCACTAAGATCTTGCTTGAAGCTAAGTACACACATAAATCCTATTTTGGATTAGGATAAATGGGGAATACACGCATAAAAGTGGGTCACAGCAGTATAATGGCTGCAGCTTGACTTATCTCCCCTAAATGCCAATTTTTATTTATATTCACATATATTTATTTATAATACATTTATATATGCACATTCTGAGTGCATTTTGATATCCCAGTGATTAAGTGCAGAGTGATAAGGTGCACTTGTAGTGCACCTGGGGCTGCTCCCCTGCAGCCGAGCTCCTGAGGCAAATCTGGTGTCAGCACTAATAGTCCTCCCAGGATCAAAGGTTGAAGGTCACCTGGCTAACAAACCATGAAGGTTAGAAACAGGAGCATCAAGCCATGAGAAAGGATGGACTCTCAGCTCTGCCTGGGGAGAGCATTAACCTCAAGCCATGGACAGTCCCACAGCACTGGGCCTTCAGAGGAAGTTGTTTTCACGCCTGTAAAAACCATTTCATACTTTAGCTGGAGGTTTTCCAGCTAAATTTATTTTTCTCTGCTTCTGGACTGAAAAATAATGTGATTCTCCTCTTCTCGGATTCGAAAGAAAAAAGAGCTGGGAAAATGTCAATACATTATAAATAACATGGGAAAAAATTTTGGAAGATAATTTTATCACACAACAATGACACATGGACCCTCCATATGGCAGTTGTAGATGCCAAGGTTTTTCTTTTGTCTGGACTTCTTTGTCTTGAGAATAACCTGGGTGCACTGCAGCTAGCTCAGCTACATGAAGTAAAAATACTTAGAACACATTATCTATTCTTTCCAAACTAAACTTTTTGCTATATCTAAAATGTCAATAACTTCTTAAACTACAAAAGAGCAAGCTGTTGTAGCTTCTTCACCTAGACATGACCCCATAAATCAGTTCGTTGGGTGGCAAAAGATGTTTCTATGAAATAGAGAGTGAAAAAAAACCTAATTTTGTAGTTCATTTCGTACTTAGCAGAACCTGAGCCAACAGTCTTAGAAGCTGCTTATAAGGTTTCTGCAAATGTGGGGGTTGTATGCAGTGAGGCACTGGGAAGAATGAAAATCTATCTCTATTTATATAATTTCAGGATCATGGTTGTGTTGTGAAACATCATGTTTAAATGCTTCAGAGAACTTCCATAGTTCCATAGAAATACCAGAAACCATTTTGACACTAGTTTATAGTAATCACAAAACCTGATCTGTTAAGATTTTATGTTCATATCTGGTAGGCAAGGTTCTATTTTATAGCTTAGTTGTGTCATACTAAGAAAGTTGAGATTGTAAGGCTAGGTTGCTGCTAATCACTTAAGAGAATTGCAGAAAACCTATTTTGAATGCCTAACATAATAATATTTCTCTTTTGCTAAAGAAAATTCCTATTGTTGTTTCTAAGATGTGAATGGTGTTATGTGAGATAAATCATTATTTTCCAAAATAGTGAATACCTATACAGGCTGATAAAAATACTGGGTTTCAGGAGTAGTGACAAATTTAGGCTCACAAAAAGTATTTCTTTTTTAAGGTACAGCAGTTGATGTTTCTGAAGATGTAATTGAAATGCAAATACAATGTCTTCTTTGAAGTATAAGAGTAGTAAGACAAGAATTGTGCTTACACAATTCTTAACCTTTTTAAGAATGGAAAGTTTCTGTGGGTAAGAAATGTCTAAGATAAACCCATGCTTCATACCTTGACAAACTTTTAGATTTTTTCCAAACCATTGTATACATTTAATTTAAAGTATGAGGACACATTTCAATTTGCTGTGGATGTGCAAATTGTATTATTTATTGGGCTTTATTTTCCATTTGATAGAAGGGGTACAGAGAGGCTCAGGAATAGATCGAGAGAGGTCTCTGGCATCTCAGGACCTGTCTGAATTTGAGTTCTTTTGATCTGATCGTGGTAACTCAGAAGAAAGTGACAGATTAAGATATCTGATTTCAAAAGTAAGCAGCTGAGATGGTTTCCAGGCTAGCAGTCTTTCTTTCAAAATGTCTGTCACTCCTCAAGATTTCCTCTGCTTTAAGCTGTCTTGATTCTAGGAGCCAGAGCATTTTCTAAAGTAAATTTTTCCTTTGTTTTCTTCCCAAGCAATCAGTCACAAACTGTTTCCTGTAAATTAAAAGAACTTTTGTAAGCTTAATCTTATTTTCTGCAACACATACAGAACTTTGCTGGGGAATCAATTTTCTATTGCATGCATACTTAAAAATGGCAATAGGGTTTATGTTTTGCTTTGCTGGGAAAAGGACTAGGAGGAAGAGAGAAAAAATGGAAGACAGCAATCAAAGCCTGCATTTTAAATTTATTTCATGTAATTCATAGAAACAAACACCTAGATGTTAAAAAAATGAATATAACATTTAAATGTGTTTTGAAAAAGCAGACATTAAAACTTGTGTCTTATTCAGAATATTATAGTTTAACACTATAAATACAGTCAATGGAAGGGAAAAATTTATTCCATGCTTACTGATTCTTTCATAAGTATTAGAAATGCTGCTTTTTATGCTAATCAGACAGTTATTTATTGGCCTGGAAGTGTTCATGAAGCCAGGAGATGGCCCCATATAGGCTTTAATAATATCTTTGGCTTGCCCTTGATGCCTTGGGCTAGCTAGGTTGAGGTTTGAAACTAGTCAGCCTTGTACAGACAGAGTGAAAGCTCTGAAAGATCATCAGGGTTTGTGGGCATTCACCAGTGTCCTTTTCCTCCCTGTATTAGCTCCAACACCACTGGCTTCTAAACATGGGGCTGGAAGCCTTGGCTGTGGAAACCTGGAGAGGAACTGTCTTCAGAAAAATTGTCTCTAGCCACAATGGCATCTCAGATGCCCAGCTGAAATGAGCTGATAACATTGCCTTCTCTATCTTGCAGACTTCTGAGGAAACTACTAGCTCACCTTTTGAGAGCATTCAGCAGTGTGCCTGTGAATTAAATGGTTTCAAAGAAGTCTGATTCCTCATCATACAGAGTCCATACACCCCAAACACTTTGTACTTCTCTTTCTTGTTATCTGTCCTCTGCACTGGGTCAACACTCTGAAAGGGTCATGAAATTAATGACTCAAAGGTGTCTTGGGAAGCTGTAGTGAGATCAGCCATGCAGCTTCACTTCTACAATTTCCTAAGTTTCAAGTCTGTGGTTTTGTGACTGTAAGTGTATACAGGACTTTTTTTACCTACAGAGGTTTTTGGTTGGGAGTTGTAGAGGGGTGTTGTATCATACCTGCATTTCAGCTGTTCACTAAAATAACTGGTCACAAGGTTTGCTGAGAGAGAGCAAACTGGTCACAGGCCCTTTGTTGAAAGAGCCAGTGTCCTGCTACACTCATTTCAGTGAGACCAGGCAGCAGTCTGTCCTGTTTCCAATTCTTATTCATTATCACTTATTTCTGTTGTCTGTAGATGCCTGCAAAACATAAAGACAGAGGAATCAGACTTACAAGGGCTGGCTTTCATCCCTCTGAAGGGATTCCTGAGAATATTAGAGGGATGAAAGCACAACTCTGTGTTTTCATCCCTTCAGACTTTCTGCTTTTCTCCCCTTTCCACGCTATAATTTCATCTCCTCCCCTCCCAGCAGCAGCAGCTGGAGCTCAGCTCCAGAGGCCCCTGGAAGCTCTCCCAGAGGCACCTCCCTGACCCCGCTGGGGCTCCAGCCTCAGCTGCAGCACTCAGGGCTCTTCCCAAGCCCAGCCTTTCCCTGGGGCTGAGCGCTGCGGGAGACACCGGCCGCGTTTCACCAAGTGTCCCTGCAACAGGAGGTCTGGCTCTTTTTTCCTCAGATATCTGCTTTCACTTTTTTTCCAGTAATAAAAATACAAAAGAAGTCAATTGTTTTCTTGAAAGGAGGCACAGACTGCGCCAAATGTGGGCTCTCTCTGCTGCCTTTCTCTTTTCTCCAAAGAGATTAGGACAAACTTCACCTCCCACCTTGCAGCTCCCCTTGGCCTTGAAGCAGCTGAGGGAAGCCTCTGTGAACACAGCTTTTACACAAATGCATCCTAAACTTTGCCTTATTTTTTGCTAACAAAACTTGTAACACTGAACAAGCTGAAGCATTGAAAAGAAATGCCAGGAATCTTCAGGCTTGGTTAGGGAACATGTTTGCTCTTGAGAATATTTTGATATTTTCTTTAATAAAGTAAATATCAAAAAGATCCTCGCAAAGATTCAATTTTCTAAATCCACATTGAATAAAATAATAGCTGATTGAATTAGTCTAGGAATTAAGGATTAGTTGAACTGTTAAGTTGGAAAAGGAGAACCAGTTGCACAGGAATAGTTACATTTTGTAAGGAGGAGGCCAAAGAAAAGAAAATTATACTGCCTCCAGTATTTTTAAAATATATATTCTGTTAATGCCTAGTATTCAATTTTTTGAGCTGTGTTTTGGTTGTGTCATAGTTCAGTCTGCTCCATACATTTTCTTCCAGAAAAAAATTAAAAAAGAAAAAAAAAAATTGAAGCCATTTCAACAAATTGCAGTGCATCCTTTCTGACCGTAGAAGAAGATAATTTTCTTTTCTTTCACTGATCATCCTTCCTCAAAACAGACAGACATTAGGGTGGGAGTCATCTGCTCTGCTCTTTACTTTTCAGTGGGACTTTTTAAGCTTCCTGTGAAATCAGATGTGCATAGAAATGTAGTCTTTTTCCCTCTTCTAATCTTCAGATACTGGCAGGCCAAACAAACCATGGTCTCAGATATTTATTTCATTTTGCACTTTGAGCAAAGTTTCCCAGTACCCTGAGTTTTGTGTGAAAGTGATGCTCAGCATGTATCAGATACTCAGCTGATGCAATTCTGTTTGAGTCTCTTTTAGTTCCTAGCAGTACAGCACCTCCAGGGATCACCCAATATTTATTAATGTGATATTTCCTGGTGTGATTATATCCACACATCCTATAATTTAAGAACAGCAAATCCATTGTATAATAATCATTCCTAAACTGCAGTTTCAAACATTTATCATTTAAATATTTTTCTCCAAAATTAATATCTCATGGCTGCTTTCACCTTGGTTGGATGATGTATATAAGAATGAACACAGAAAAGAATCAATATAGCTATTAACTGACTTGCCCACAGGATATGATAAATGAGGGGCCAGTTTAAATTCTACTAAATTTCTCTTGATAAGATATTATCAGAAAAATCTTCATCTACCTATAGCATTTTTCATCAAGTGCATTTTTTTACTACTTATGAATGGCCTTTATTTTCAATTTTAAGAATCCAAATAGTAGATTTAGTTATTCATTCACATTTAAGAAATATGAAATTTCTATTAATGTAACAAATTCAGATTATTAAATATATATTGATGAAACAAGCTGAATGGGATGAGGAAGGGCTTGGAACTGTTTTACTTTGGTGTGATTTTTTACAGAATAGGGATTCTGCTATCATAGAGTCAGCATCTGTTTGATCTCTTGCTCTAGTCTTTTCTGAATTCACGTGCTAATCTTAATTAATGTATTAAATAAAGATATAAGGGGTCTCAAAGCTATACCTGAGCCAGTGGATGTGAAGTGCAGTTGCATTTTGTCTGCATATTAGACAAGATTTTGCTATCCACTAACTTCTCTCTTGGTTGTCTTGAGAAAGAGACCTGTGGTGGGAGGCTTCAAGGAAAAGTGGGAAAGATTTTGTCTAGGACTTTGATTGGGATGACTGGGGGAGCAGGACCCTGAGACACTCAGCCTGAATCTAGTCAAACATAATTATATTCAAGTTTCAAGCTGAGGAGAAAAGCTTTAATAGCAGCTTACCCAGGGAGCCTTCTTAGGCATGAGTGCTAATCAGTGTAAAACTAGTTAACATTTCAGGCAATGTTTATGGTAGATTTTGTTTATTTATTGCAATTTTTTACCCAGTTTCCCCCTCATCATTGCACATAAATGTCTTTATATTTTATGTGTCACTTTTCTAAGACTAAATGCATTTTCAAAATCATAGCCATTTAGAAAAATATAAACCGTAAGGAAAACATCTTAGATTGAGTTTAATTTTATTATTTCTAAACCCAAATGTTTCTAGTTTTATTGCTCAGTGTTTTGTAGCTAAGGTAAAAGTTCTGAAAGATTTAACAGTTTTAAAAGCTTTTCCTGAAGGGCATTTGAAATAATCTTCACTTCAGGTGCAAAGTCTTTCTCCCTGAGTTCTTTCATGCTTTGGTTTTGCTCAGTTTGAGCATTTATGTGCACTTAGAGCTTATTTACCTCCAGTGTTAAGCTTTCAAGATTATATCACATCTCCTTGGTCACTCTACAGCTGTAGAACAGCAATACAATTTTGGTAGAGTTGAATAAACTATACATCTTGAGTAACAGGAATGATGAGGTGAACTCAGTAGTTTCTTTTGGTTTAAAGTTTGAATTTTCTCAGTATTTTCTCAGTGTTTTCTTTATGAAATATAAAATAATAGCATTCTTTGTTGTTTTACTTTCTAACTAGTGTTCAATGTCAGGTTGGTCTGTAGCTGGATGTGTCATTTGATCCAATGTGTTACTCTCTTTTTTTCATATCCAGCACCTTCTGAAATTACAGTGCTTTTCCAGGAATCTTCTGTAGTCTGGCCTCCTAAAAGGAAATATGATTAATTGCCTTCAATTCATTAAACATGCTTTTCTTTCTCTAAGGTTCTTGTGCCCTTGTATTGTTCTCCTGTCTCCTTTTCCCATTTTTTTCATACCTTTATTCCCATCAAAACAAATAAACTTGAAGCCAGTAAAAAGTATTAAATTTCTTTTCATATTGTTCAGTTTTATGGTAGAAGTTTAGTATACTAGTTGTGGTATATATATATATATATATATACAATGTGTGTATGTATGTATGTTCATATATATATGTGTGTATATATATTTTATATATGTGTGTATACACACACACACACACACACACACATATATATATATATATAGACACACACACACACATATTATATATGTTTGTGTATGTGTATTATTTTTTTAGGTATATCTTGGGTACACCTAAAAATCTTTAGTATCATACTATGCTGAAGTTTCAAGCATGTAAACCCTTAGGTACAGCATACAGTTGTTTAAATTCAGAAGTAGTAATGGTGTATCAATGAGTTCTGAGCTTCTCAACTTGTTTGTGATTGATGGGTTATTTGTACAGGTCTGGATCAATGGCTTTGTGGTTATCAGTGCCTAAACCTTCTGAAATTCTGCTATGTAAGGTACTTAAACTCTGCTCCATCTATTTAGGTTTAAAGGCTCTTTGTAGAGAACTAGAGTTTTCCACTGGAGACCAAACAAAATGCTGAGTTTCCCCACTGACCAGACAGTAAAAATGTGGCTGCAGGACATTTTCTTGGTCTAGTGTCACATCTGCAGTGCCCTGAGCCCATCTGCAGCACCCAGCAAGGGCTGGGCGCCGCTGACCCCAATGTCCCTGGTGTCAGAGCTGGGCCACCCCTGGGCTGAGGTGTCAGCCAGCTCCAGAGAGGAACCCCAGAGGCACCAGGGCACGCAGGACCTTGGCATGGTTGTTGTCACCCCCCTCAGGGCTCAGGTCCTGTGCTCCTTTGGGCCCCCCACGGCAGCGCTCAGATCGAAGCCAGGGCATCATCTTCCCTGCTGGAATTTCCATGCTGGGTAGCAGTCATCCTAGCCCGTAGGGATGAAGCATCTATTTCTGATTTTATCCAGTTTGACATGTTTAAATTTGCTGAGGATCTGTCTCTGCTAGAGGCACTTGAGGGCCCCAGCAATATGGAACCAATCACGCTAGAAATACACGAGATGTATAATGTTGCTTCAGAAGTATTTTTTATTTCCTGCCCAAAGCAGCTGCACCAACACATTAAATGAAGGTAGGACAAACAAACAGGGCTTGATAAAGAAATTTTTCTGTTTTTAAGCTGTCACTCTTGCAGTGTTGTACTTTAGGTCAGTGATATTAAAGCTGTGACCCAGTCAGCAATGATATACTTGAGAAACTTTCTACACGTAAATCTGACACAATGAGTTCTTAGTCATCTGTACTTGCATTTTCCATTCATTACTAGTGATAAAGGGGTCCCTTATTATGAGAAGCCTAATTTCCTGGTCTCTAGCACTATGAAGGTTTTGGTTTTGCTTTTTTAAGGGGGCATAGCTGGTATAAAATACAAACCACAAAATACAAATATTCCCTTCAATTTGTTATTTAGTTGTTTTTTCTCTATCTGTCAATGCATAAACTGAAGCTTCTGATAAGGTTGTGTCTTTCTTCTGTTTATCTCAGAGATCTGTAAGGTTTTTGAACATAGATGTGTAATTTGGTTAAACTTTACCATCTTGATAATCTTATCCATCAAAATTTTGATGTGGCTGCTTTTGTTATTTACACTGATATTGTTCTCATCACATCTGTGTAGTTTAAAACCTATTCTTCAGTGTTCATACTTGATTTCTTTGGGCTTTGTGCTTGTTTCCAGTTACAGCTCTATTTCTGGGATTCCTGTGGATCTATTGAAGGTCCCTTTTTGTTTCCAAATTACTGCCTCTAGCTAGTAATTCCTATGCTCAATGTACACAGTATTTCAAATCAACAATATTTAGAGAAATGTGCAGATCCTTGTAAACCCAAGTACCCCTTGCTGTGTTGTATGATTTCTTATGTGGTATTAATTTTGCAGAGTTGAATTCTGACAAGATAGAAGAATTATTGATTTTTCTCCTCCTCAGCTATTTCATTTCATCATTGTTCTATTTTGTCTGGAGTTTAAGTTCATAAACCTGGAGTAATTTTTGACCTTGTGCTTTCTTTTGAGGCTGACATTAATCACACTGAGAAATGAGATTCCCAGCTGGAAGATGCTAAAGAACCATTAGGAACTATTACATTAACTGACCACTATTTTATCTTTCCTAGTTCAGGCTGAGAATTATTAAGTTGATTGGGACATATCTGTACATTTCATTATAAGCTAGATAGTAATTGCTAATTCTTTATTTGTGGCTCTTTCTCCCACTTCCCTGAAGTATTCACAGCTGTGCTAACAGAACCCTGCACCCAGTCAATGGGAGCATTTTGCTGCTTTAACAAGAAAGGGCTTCAAGCCTAATATCAAATTTTCCAGGCAAATGCTTACATGCTCCATCATTTGTTTTCTTAAGGATATGATTTTGAGCAGTGAGTAGTCAGCTCAGGTAAACAAAGCAAGCAGGAACACCTGTTGTACAGCTTCTCTCCAAGGCACAAACTCCAAAACCCACTTTGTAAAATGCATTTCATTATGCTGCAAAAAGCAGAAATTTTTCAGAAGAACTTTACAGAGAGAATCCCTGTGATCAAATAACAAAAGAAAAAAAGAATCCCTGAAGTCCTTACCTCTATTTAGCATGAATAAAAGAAGACAATTTTTTTAATGTTTGGATTTTAAAAAATGTAAAAGGTATTGCTGCAAGTGAGTTTCATTTAATACATTTGGAAGGTGAATAGGAAGGGGGGTTCTGGACAGCTTGACTGACTGCTGTGTTGTATGGATGTGTGGTTTGATGATGCTTGTAGCTTGCTGTAAATTTCTCCTTGTAGAGAAGTACTGAGTGACAGTGCATGTTTTTCAACTCCATGTCTTTTTACAGTCACTGTAAATATCTGTTTGCCATGCAAGTCACCTTTTCACTTCACTTCAAAATCATCCCTGTACATTACCTACCTGATAGGCCACAGTGATTTCAATTGTCAACTACAGGGTTAAACCTTCATTTTTTAAAATCCTTTAATTACCCCATAGGCTACAGCATACTTTTGCTCTATCTTACAAAAGATAAGGTAAATAGAATGTAATTGGCTTTAAGTATGGAGGACAGGGACCTTTACAGCCTGTCCTGTCTGCTGGCTTTGTTGTCATAGCCAAAGAGCTGGGATGTGGGAGACAAAAGAGAAGGGAAAGCACAGAACAGCAGCCACCAGACATATATCCTCTAAGAAATCCATATGCTAAAGGCATCAGTAATCACAATGTGGCTGAAGTCACTGCTGGAAGGTAGAAAATGTGTCAGAAACAGCAAAATTATTCAAAATTATTCAAAATGTAGGCCTTTTTAAAGGAGGGGGAGTGAAACCAATTCAGAGTGGCTAGGAGTGTCTTCTAAAGGCAAACCAGCTGTGATTCTTGTGATAGCAGGGAGGCTTTCTTGCTTACATAGCTGTCTCAATAGGCTGAGTTAATGTGCCAGTGTCCTGCCTTGCTGGACAGTGTATTAGTGCAAGAATGTCTGTTCTTTCTTTAAGCAAGCATTGACATACATTGATTTAACATTATTCTTCATGCTGAGCTCTGCAGATAGACTGGCAAAATGCAAATGACACAGCTGTGTTGCAGATATATCTCTGACAACTCAGAAGATGACTTTGCATATTCAGAAAAGCAAGGGAATGAGAAAGGACTTTCTCAGCTGTTGGATTGTGTACATCCCCTTCAATATTCATTTTTATGGTAGTTTTAATTTCAAATCATGCCACTGCAAGGCTGCTTGTATGCTGAATTAGTTCCTGTGTTTTTCTTGTTTGTCTGTAATTGTCATTAATGAGGGAAATTCATCACCTTCCCAAAGCTCACTACTCAGCTGAAAAATATAAGGGGTTATTAAGCATGGTGGGATTCTTGCTGTATTCCAGCTCCACAGCAAAGAGCAAGGGAACCCAGATCTCTGCTGCTATTTTGGGGGCAGCTTCTTGTAAAGCAGCTGCATAATTCAACCTCAAAACAGCCTTGCAGAGCTGAAACCATGGAAGAGGAGCTGCAGGGGTTAATGCCTGAAGGACTGGGTGCAGACTCAGAGTTTAATTCAATAGTTTGGGGATTACTGCAAGAAGTCCAGTAGAGTTGGAGGATTGCATGGGAAGCTTGCATAACCAGTTCTTCAGCTGCACATGGTATTGGTTGCTATTATTTAAATGTCTTGATAGTAGTTCCCAGAGCAGTCAGAACTTTCTCAACAAACATGTAAGTTTACATGGAATAAAACATAATAAGGGGTCTTCTAAAGGAGAGAACACTTCCTGAAGCAAGTTAAAACTCGTAGTTTGCAGTGAAGAGAAAATACTGGTATGAATAAAATACTGGTATGAACAGATCTATGTCAAGTAGGTCTTATGCATATGACAAGTTGAACAAGTCAAGATGACTGGTGAGCACTTACAAAAAAGTCATTTATTTCTGCATTCTCTGAAGAAACATTCCTTGTTACCTTGGAGTGGCAAATTCTGTTGTAAATCTTGTTCTCCTTCCCTAGAAAATGGGTTCCCAATTAATCACAGTGCCTTGCACAGGCTGCTGATGGGTCTCTTATCTACCCCTGCAACAAGAGCAGCTGGGGCCACCACCTGTTAACTCACTTCCAGCACCATTTAATTAGCCCGAGTGGCTGCTACCTTTGGTGTGTGTGGCAGGGAAAGGAATGGGAGCAGATGCCTAGCAGAAGAGAGTGCTACAAGGGACAGCCCAGGAAGGGCAAGGAAAAGCCAGAAAAAGTTTAGGAGCAAGGGCAGGTAGAGAGAGAACAAAAAGCAGGTTTGGCAGCATCAAAATCTTGCAGTGCAAGCTTTTTTGTGTTCCCTGCCAAATTCCAAGTTTGGAGAAAATCAAGTGTTCAGTCAGAATTGTTTCTGTGTGATTGGATTCATAGAGTGACTGATCCCACATAAGACTTCTGCTTATGGCTCTGCTACTCAGTAAAAGTATTTGCTGGATCTGTGTTGAATTTGCTCAACACCTTTGTTTATTACCTACTGCACAAATAAATAAATAAATTGCAAAGATACAGCAAGGTTGTTTCATGCTTATGCATAATGAAGTCCTCACTCATTTACTTTTTGTTCTTACTTAAAGGCTGTTATTGAGTGAGTTGTTAAAATAAAGGGAAGGAGAGGTTTTTGAACAGCATCCTTACTGAGGTTTTGTCAGGATTTCAGTCATGCACAGTTCTTTGAAGACAAGAAAAAAAAGAGATACTTAAACCATTAAAGAAGTGTTTTATTCTTCCTTGTTTTAGAAAAAATCATTTCTAAGGGGTTTCTTTTACACTACAAAGTGTTCTTTTCTTATCAAAAGAATGTATTTTGAGTGTAATGAATATCATTTCTGTACCCCTGTGTAAGTGTACGTTCTTTTTTTAGACTACTTATTGAATTGTTAGAACACATTTGTACAAGATATTAATAAAAAAACATCCTTGCAGATTTATCTACCATTTACTTGAGTCAGATCCTCACATTAAGGACATCATGGGAGAGCAAATTCTTGCCTTTTACCCTTAGCTTGAATCTTTCTTAACTTCTGAAATCAGGCAGCTGAGCAGTGTAAATTTTTAATGAAGAACTACTTATTACTTGTGGACACTTAGCTGATGAAAGTGATCATAACTTGCTAAATTATCCAGCTTAAACAAGTTAGCTGGCTGAATGGGCCAGTCTCTATAAAGAAGCTGTATTAAGTCTTATGAAAAAAATACTTTGTTTGAGCTATTATGAAATATTGGTAAGGATATTCATCAGATTAACAGGTTTCTGATACGGACATGTGAGTGTTCACCAAGCTGTGGAGAATTATTCCCAATTCTGAACATAGCCTGAAGTTTTTTCCTTTTTGTTCCAGATCTGAAGAATAGCTCTACATCCTTGAAAGCTTGTCTGCAGTTTTCTAAATGAACATATTCTATCAGATAGTACTTTCCCTGTACAAAATTTGCTTCTGGTGGATTTAATGATTTGGCTTTTATCAATAGTCCTCCTTTAGGTACTCTCCTTAGTTATACTCTGAGAGCATAAACTGTTTTGCCATTGTGTACAACCAAGTGAAGAAATAGGAATAAATTAAATATTCTTTCAGACATTTTATAGTGCATTTCTACTTTAACACCAAAAAAACCCTAGAATAAACACAGGAAAAAAAAACCTTGGCTACTAATTTACTGATTTAGTTCCTTATCTTAGGCTGTGGTTTGATGCAGTCCCAGTTGGGCTTTTTTTTCTGATGTCTCTTCCTGAATTCATCTAGATCACTAGAAATGAATCAATGGGAATTGATCCAATTTGTAGAACACAATTCTAATATTGATAGTAGTTTATATTCATTTGCTTCATCCTAATCTTTTATTAATGCTCATTTGCAAAATGCTGTTCATGCTGTTTCCTTCCAGTTTTGTACCCCCAAGCTGCTGATGATAACGAAATTTAGAGAAACATAACAAGAAATAATGAAGTTATAAATTTTGGACTTAATTATGGTGACAGTTACTATTTTTTGTAGTCAGACATTTTTCAGTAGGTGCCTTTAATTTCAGATAAGCAAAGACCAGTGTAGAAAGTCAGACACCTGAAATTCTTACAGAAGTAAGAAGTTGTGTCTGTTTACATCTTTTCAATTTTTCTTTATGTCCACCAGGAGGCTGGGCCAGGGCATCAATACTGAATCATCTGGGGATTTTTAAGGATGCATCATCAATAAAATGTGTCATCCAGATATATCTCCTGGTTCAAAAGAAGCAATAACTGATGGCATCAGTTTCTCTTACCAGAGGGGAAAAAAATCAGTGGTGACTTTCTGTGAAGAGCATAGCCATGGTTAAAAATGTTTAATATACTTTTTGAAGTTATGATTGTAAAATGCACTTGAATATAAATTGCTATGATAATAAGTGTGTCTGTCTTGTTTGAGGTGTTCTAGGAGCCAAAAGAATAAATAGCAATAGTAAATATTTACTATTTAGATTTTCTAAAATTTTTTAAGAGCTAAAGATTCATAAATTAAATCATGAATGGTGTGGCCATCCAATAAAATGGAATAACTTAAGAGATTTCAGTAGAAATTTAATTGTAAAAGTCTCCTCACATTCATGTAAATCTTTGCTTTCCAAGTGCCATTAGCATCTAAAATTGTTCTGAGCATGTATGATTATGTAAAATCTTCTTTATGCTTGGAAGGGGTCATGTGTGTTTGGGCTGACTAAGCCTGAAAACATTCCACCAAAAAGCTGGAGCACTCAGTGCTGGTAAATTTAACATTCTCCTCTTAAGTCCAAGGAAATATTTGTTGTTTTTTTAATTTTTTTTTTAATGTCTTGCCCAACTAAATGAATGGTGGCTCTGGAAATTTCCGTGGAAAGAGGGAATGAGATTTATTCATCATGATGAGGGTGCTCTCCCCTCAAATGAAAAGCATCTCAAGTGCTCCTGTGAAAGAAAAGTGTAGTAGCAATTGCTCAGGGGTTGCTTGATCTTTATTTTTTGTTACTCAAGGCTGCACTTTTCAACTTCCTCTTCCCAAATAAACTCATTTGGAACTATTTTGAAAAGGAAAATAAAAAAAAAACAGGGGAACTAATTTTGACTTATTCCTGAAGTTTTGCATACTTATAGAAAAAAGTATTTTTTCTTTCAATTTTTTTTAGGGGGGAGGGGTGAACTGGTTTGTTTTTTTGGTTTTTTTTGTTGTTTTTGTTGTTTGGATTTGGGATTGTTTTATGTTATGAATCAACCAATTACGGCCTAAGCATCTTTTTAAAGCATAAGCTTTATTTCAGTGAAAATGGGCTTGTTTTTTGGGCAGCTAAGAAAAAATAGAAACCTTGGTTTAAATATTTCTTGTCTGATATAGAAATTCAACCAAAATGTCCAACCACATAGGAGAGATTTTTTTAAGGGGCATCTGTCTCTGTCACTTCTGTAAAACATCTTAAGGACTGATTATGACATTTCTTTGAGGGATCAGGCACCAGGTTCAGCCTCTGCTTGGACTCAGAACTGTAAATTCTTCATATGTCAGGTGAATTGTTCTTGGCTTTATAGTTCATTTGCTTCACATTTTCTGGCATTGTAACAAGTTCAAAAAGTATAATGATGTAAAAATGTTTATTATGTTTAGGAGAGCCAAGTCGAAAATTGCCTGATCTTACAGCATGGTAGTCATAAGAAATACATCATGTCTTAACATTCAGGATTTTTACTAGCCATTCAACAGAGTGCCTTCACAGCAGTCCTACAGTGAAATGTGTTATTTAAGTCAACACTACTTACCTCTGTTAAGTTATTAGAGGGACTCCCAAGAAAAGCTGGAACTTCTGACAGAGCTGAAATTAAATTCAGCCCAGCACAGAGGGCAACAGCCCAAAACGTAGCACTTATTGTTCAATGAAATGGGTAGAATTCATCATCAGTAAGTAATTTCCAGTCAGAGACCATAATTTAATATTACTTGAATATAATTTTCAATATCAGGTGGAAAAGCAGCATTCCTCAAAGAATGAGAGAGTGAACAAGGACTGTATAGTTTTAGATTGTAAATAACAAAGGCATTGTCACCAACTGATACCATGTATCAGTAGTGTCAAAAAGAGACTAATTCCCTCTCTCATTTACTTTTACTGAGTGATGGAGCCAAGATTTGCAAGCCTAAATAGCTCCCAGTAGTTGTATCCTGGTTTTTACAGCTGCTGCTCTCCTAGCCTGTTGGCTTTATTGAAGTCACAGCAGTTCTCCATTGGGGACTGATCCTGTTAAAACTCCTGAGTGAGCTTTGGTGGGGGCATTAGCACTGGTTGGTTGTGAGGAGCTGTGATGAGGATGGTCCACTGCTTGGAATTCCATATCTGAGGGGCTGTCTTGGGTAAAAAGTCCCATTTGTGGTGCAATTATATTCTGCACATGAGACCAAGCATTACAGTGACACACAGGACACTTGCAGTAGCTTTCAGTGCACCTTCTTCCCCCTCCATCATTTTGAGCAGCGTGTGGTTAAATCTCCTAGAATGCAATCAATCTCTCAGGATGTTGATCAGCAGGTTCATTGGTTAAATTTGGTCTGGGCTCCCTGTACTCAATTAGAAACCCTTATATGAAAGGTTTATAAAAGGCACTAAAAGAGGTAGGCACAGCCTCTGCCACTCAAATTAATAAGAAGACCCGTGCTTCTGTCCTTTACTGCAGTAATTTAAAACTTTGACCCAATCAACCCCTGAATGCAAATGAGTGAGCAATCTGGAGCAGGAGAGTGTTGATCCAGTCAATCTGCAGCCATTTTCAGAGCAGATTTTAAAGATGTACGTGACATTGGCCATTAGTGAGCCAGCAAAGATGAATGGGCCAATAAACGAACATATTTCACTTCTTTCATCTGCCAAGATGAAACATCATCTTGGTGTTTGGCTGCTTTTTTGTTGTTTGGTCTTTTATTTTCTTAATTTGCACGACAGTGTTTTGAAAGGCATGCTATCAATCCTTTAATTGACTTTTCTAAAGAATTTTTTTTTTTTCCAATAAGTCCCCTTGAGTAGGTTGGTCTTGAGTATTTTGGTTTTCTTTTTCCTTTCTAACTCATTAAAAAGATGTTGATTTTTAAAGGTATTATATCTAAGATTGTTTAGAAAGCAAATGGAGAAATGAATATTTGGCATTACATTTTAAAAATGAGAATGGGCTAGTAAAATCCAGCATCCAGAAAAAAGACCACATTTTTTTTCTTTTTTCTAGTTTTGTTTTATATACAGTTGCTTTCGGTGTTTTGTCAAAGTTCAGAGTACTTTTTAGCAGTGTGGATTTTGTTGAAAACAAAGAGTTATTTTCAGTCATTATAGAAGTCCAGAATATGTCTGAGAGAGCAAAACATGTCTTTGCAATAATTAATAAATTATCTGACACCTGTCAACAGAGAAAAAAGGAGAAAAGCAGCCTATTGTTGCGCAGTGTTATTTATGCAAAGACATTTGCTTCTTGAAGTTTTCTTCTGAACAAAATCCTAATGTTTCTTTTTAGCTATTATCTGTTGGACAGTGCACTATCAAATGTAAACTAAAATAGGAGTTAAGTTTAATAAACAATTTTACCTAGAGGGTAAAAAGGTGCAGTGATATTGTCTACAGATTCCTTTGAGTTGTGCTGTTTTGTTTTCAGACAAAAAAATACTGGGATTTAATTTTTTTTCTTTTGTTTCGAATTATTTAGTTCATCGTTACGAGTTATATTCATGGTGTTTGTGGTGTTTGGATCTGCAATTTATTCCTTAAAACACGTCTTCATTTATGAAGGTCTTAAAACATCTGTTCATTTATGTGTTCAGCTGACCAGCTGCCTTCCCTTTTTTCCCTTTTTCCAATGTGACATGAAAACGGAGTGATTCCTTGCAAGGATCTTGCAGCGGAAAGCGCATCTTCCTCAGTGATGCTGAGCTGCTCCTTTTCCCAGAGGGCTGAACCCCTTTCCCTGCCCCATCCCGCAGCCCCTCGGTGCTCGCCCAGCCCCAGCCGCCCCCCGCCTCCTCCCCACAAAGAGGTGAAGTCCCCTGGGTCTGTAATTGCCAGGAGATGAAGCGATGATGGGGAGTGATCACAGTCAATAGCTTTGATTAACAATAAGGTGGGAAATTAGCGATGCTAGCATTCAGCTCCCCTGCCTTGCTGTCCCCATATGCTCCTCGCAGCCTGCGCTGGCGGCTTAGCAGGGTGGCCACCGTGCCTGGCGGGCTGCAGAGTGACACTGGCACTGGGGACAAGAGGGGACAAGAGGGGACAGCTTTTGGGGGAGCCTGGACAATGCTCTCGGCCGTGGCTCTCTGGGCTCCATCACTGAGGAGGGGGAAGAACGAGGTGTGCTGTGCACTGGCACTGTGGCTCTTGCTGTCATGTGTGGATTTAATTGTGTCTGGACGTGTTGTGATCAAAATGGCAACTCCTGTTACTCCTGTGACCCCATCAGCAGCTCTGGTGTTGTTTCCGACAGACTCCGAGGACCTAGAGAGGGGGAACGACAGCGGGACGCCACTCCCCACCTCTGATAACGGCGACAATTCCCTGGGCTACACAGGTAGAGTGCACCTTTCCAAAATATTCCTGACTGCCTCCTTCTGACACTCCCCACCCCATCTGCCATTGCCACCTGTATAGTTCCTTTAATCATCTTTGCGAGCTGGCTCTTTTTCTCCATCGCCTTTAGAAGTTCAACGTTGTTAGCGCTGTTGGGAAATGTTATTGTGCCTTTTAACTAACCAAGATGACTGTCCTTGTGTGTGTGTTAGTACATGTCAATGATTTAAATGTTTAAATTTGCTTTGTTTAGACAATGCACCCATTATTTTCCTTTGAACTGTGTATATTAGTGCGTGAGGCAATGTATCATCTTAAAGAAATTTTTCTGAAGACCAAGGGGATTTTTCCATGTGTTTATTTGGGGATTTTTTTTTTGCTTTGTTGCTGTTATAAACAAAAGTAAAATACGTCGCAGCAGGGAAGAAAACCCAAATGAGAGTAAATGTGATTGGAGAAGAGTGTGTCTCATTGACTTCTGCTTTGCATAAACTACAGAAATGTGTTTCTAGGCCAAATAAGAAAAGCCACAGAATAAGCAGCCCCGTACAGCAGTGATCTCTGAGGAACCCAATCCTGTAACTCCTCTGCAGCCTGAAATGTTACCCAGCTCCAGGAGTCACTGACCACAGCCCAGTCTCAGCTGCAGTCAGGGGTTTTCATGAACTACTGGTGGTCCAGTGTGACTCAGATATTCCTAACTGAGACAGTCTTGCAGGGTACAAGCAGAGGATAGGCAGGTATATAAGAGAGAGCAATTTCTCGTCTATTCATAAAACTTTAGGCCCTGTTATATGCTACTTACAATGATTGCAGCTTTCATCACCTGCCCCTCACAATCATCTCTGCATGTGGTTTAAACCATGTCACATAATTTTATTTCAGTTTGAAATATTTTTTTTAAAAAAAGGTAAAAAAAAAGTAAAGCAGTACAAATTTTGCCTTAGTCAAGAGAGATGCCTTTTTAGGAAAACATCACATGAATCCTGCTGCACATGGATTATTTAGACATTTCTGCATTCTGAATATTACTACTAATTTTGTTCTAAATTCTTCCCCTTGCATGCTCCAAGTTCATCACATGTTCATTTCTGATGCATATGGGATCATAATATTGACAAAATATCGCTTTGAAAATGTCTTTTTTTTTTCCTTCCGGTAAGTTGGACTTTTGCTTCCAGAACACAGGGATGGGAATCATGATCCCTGGTTCTTGTGTTTAAACAGCCACTAATTTACTTGGAACAGTGAGTCAGACCCTTTTAATTACAACTGGTTTAGTTTTACCTGGAGATGAGCAGTCAGTTCCCCTCCAGCCTCCTCACCCATCCCAGGGCTGGGGCTGGTGCTCTACAGGCAGATTCCTGCACCCGGCAGTCTCACACCTGCCCATGAGACAAGTGAGGGGCCCTATATGCACCCCAAAAGCCCCCTTGGGCACCATAGCAACAAGGGTGAGAATTTAGAAGAAGACCAAATAATTTTTTTTCCACTGGAGAGGGGCTGGAGGCTTTAAGCAAGCACTCCCATGACAAGTGCAAGGGAGGCTGATGGCAGGCAGAGGGTGCAAGGGCTGCAGGCACTCCTGCACTCCTTAAAGGCTGGAGTCTTTAAGGCAAATAAAGCAGTGTTTAAGACAGTACCTCCACTCTGAGCGTGGGGGCTTGGGACAATGTCCCAAACAGAGCACAGACCCTTCTGCATCTGGCACCCCTGAGCATCCTTGTCCTGTTCCGAGGTGCACACGAGCAGCTTGGCACTGCATCCCAGCATCCCAGGAAAGGCTCTGCAGGGCATTACAGCTGTTTAACCTGCCCCTGCAGGACTAATGGGGTCACTTGAGAGCACTGACAAAGTCAACCCTGCTCTAGTAGCTCCCCAGAGGCTCACTTCTTAACTCTAGGCCATAATTTAATAGGTGTTTTCCAAGTGGGCACAAAAGTCAGGATTGAGTTAGAGGGAGGCAAACAGCAGCTGAAGAAAAATTAACACCTAGAGGATGACTGGGCTTGTTTAGTTGGATATTTTGTGCCTCTATTTGAATGAGCACCAAGTGAAGAAAACACCATGTTTTTAATGTTTAAAGATTTAATGATCCAGTATTTTTTCTCCACTGTGTAATAGTAATCAGTAGCACTGTGTGCATACCTTGGTTTATTTGGAAAAGCCTTGAGGTATTTATTAAAATTAGCCCAACAGGTTTCTCTAGTAATCAGTAAGAGTTTAAAAAATAATAATCATTGGGATGCAACCTTATAGGCAAAGCTGCCTTTTTTTTCTTCCTCCTTTTAATTGTGGGCTTATTCATTGGGCCTCATATGGAATTCATGGATTTTACGAAAGTATTCTTAGATAATTTTTGTTGTCTCTTACATAAAGTATCTGTTCTAAATCTATTCTCCAAAAGGAAAACCATTCCAGAAGCTTGTTTGTACTGAAAAATCTCTGACTCTTTCCTAAAATCACTTGGATTAAGTCTAGGATACCAGGACCCAGGAGTGAAATAAAGAACAGTTTATTTTTCAATCATGTTACTGTCTTTAGGTGGTGTCTGAATGGAGAAAACCCATGACAGTAGATAACTGCTGGCATACCATAGGACTGTGCTTTTTGCTCATACTGAGGGCACTGACACATCTGCAGGGCACATCTTCCTCCCAGTCCATATAAGTTTATCTGCAAGCTACAGAAGGAAAGCATTTGCATGTATGGGAACTTTCAGGATTAAAGATTATAAAATTGTCCTGCATCTTTTTCTTTCCCTAAATGTTTTGCATGGTGAATATATGCAGCTGTTTCATACTGTTTTTAAGTGTTTTTTACATAACTCTTAGGGAGGGTTTCACTGTGTTCTCCTAAAGCCCCCTTTATCACTATTTTTTATTCTCCTAAATCTGGAGAATATTTTTTCCTATCCACTTAGGTTTTGCTGCCTCCACTTTGGATGTGAGCACTTGAATTGAGAAATAAGCTCATGCCAAACAGTAAAAATATCAATTTCAGGGGGGCAAGAGGAGATAATAACCCAAAATGTCTCAGATAAATTTGAAGTTGTTAATACAATTCCATATTATTACAAGAAGGAAATTATGAACAACTGTTTGATTTCTCATGATTCTCAGGATGTTATAGGATTGAAATCTAGATTTATTTTTTTTATCATTACGATAAAGTGACATCCACTAGGTCGTGCACTTTTTGTAGATTATCAGGGTTTTATAATCAAAACAATTATTTATAGTTATTAACTGTAGACAACTGGAGAAGCTCTTTATGCATCTATACTATAGATAATCACTTTCAGAAAGCATTTATATTGTGCATAGGTAAGGGCTGAATAAACCACACAATTAGGAAAAGAAGTTCAGACACTGGGGATTGTTCCATATGCATGACAATGGTATTAGACTGCAGGAGTTCAATAAGAAGGGGTTTTTTTGCCATGAATATTTAATACCAGAGAAATACTAAAGAATAGAAAAAAAATCTGAAACCTGATGTGACCCCATAGGCAGCATAGAGTCTAGATGTGGTTGGATTGATTCAGCAAAGAATTCAGGGTTTAAAAAGTTAAGAACTTTTAACTATAACTCTGTCAGTGTAAAGAAATGAGGCTGGAAGAATATCTCGTCTGCACCTTCACAAAAGATCAGTTCTACAGGGACAAGGCCAGATTGGAAAATAAGTGCATTGTTAAGATGTGTAACAGCAAAAATCTAAATAGCTGTTCAAACAATATGCATAAAGAATAGGCCAAATTACAGTGAGATTCAATAGGATAAAAGACTATGAGTTAGATACTTTGTGGTGTATTTAATTTGTCCTAAGGAAGACACTCAAAGTAGGTTTCTGAAATGCTGCATGAGCATGCCTGTTTCTCTTTCTACAGACTTTAAGAAAAATGATTGCAAGAAATTTTACATCCCCATCAGCTTGAGTCTGAGTTCAGAAAGGAGAACCAGGTGATAGGAGTGAGAGAATAGCATGAAATTTAATTTGTTCACCAGAGGAAGACAGGGGAATGGAAGATGTAAGTAAGAATTCAGTTCTTTGTCAGGTGTAGGCTGTGGAGGTGTCAGACCTAGCTATTGTTTAGGCAGTTATTTTAGAGGGGAAAGAAATCCTAAAGTTAACCATCTTTTTGTTATTTTTTTTTAATAATTCCTGGAGAAAATTATGGGGACAAACAGAAGAGGAAAGGAAGCAAGGAAAAAGATCTAGCCGAGTTGCCACTGTATATCAGAGCAAGAATGTGGAAAATCATCTGAATAAGATACTGGAGGAACTCAGGGGATGGATAATTTAGAAAAAAGGGTCATAGAAGGAAATACCTTTAAAAACATCAGGGTTTCCAAGAGAAGGGCTTGTATTTAGTTACTAAATGGAGCAGATGATGTGTCGAGTGATGCCCCATAGTACTGGAGAAGCCTCGAGAGCCACAACTCTGCAGCAGGGAGTAGGGAAACCTGAAGAGCTTGGGATAAAACCATCTTGACTAAAGCTACTAAACAGATGTCTCTGTTTAATATTTACTGTTGGAGCAGATTTTCAAGAAAAGACTGAAGTAATTAATATTTCCACATCAGATATCACATGTGGTGTGCCAGCCTGAATAGTAAAGAAAATGTTTCCTGTTGGCTCACAGGCTTCTTTTTTCCTCCCCCAAAACAGTGCAAAGGCAGTAGGTGTCAACTATGAACCTCAGTTATTTTCCGCATAATCAATGGCTGCGGAGTAATCTCTGAGATTTCATTGTGCTGTGCTATTGAAGTGTGTGCATGCAGGATATCCCAGGAAGTAGCACATTTCCTGTTAAATCAACTGTGACATAAATATTGGGGATCATTTACCAGATCACAGAGTATCACTTGTGTTACAGACACCAGAAGGATGGCTTGGTAAATTAACACTATATAGCCAAACATTTGCAGGCAAGGATCACCACTCCTCATTAAGTAGAGTCATAACTTTTTAAAGGGATATTTCCAAATACTTTTCTTATTCCTAGTTTTCTCAGACAACTCTTTCAGTATGCAAAGAAATCCTGTGGTTCCCAGCTGAGACCTGAAATTAGTGTTCAGGCTTTTCCCCCTAATTTTAATTCTGAAAATATTGTGGGGGTATTCTTTTGGATAACAAAAGACTCCTTTTTTCTCACACCGCCTTTCTTCTTTAATTCTATGTTTTTATGTCATCAGGAGAATTGTTCTTAGTGGATCACTGCTGGTCCCATGTGAAATAGGACAGGTTGGCCTTGGAGAGCATTTTAAGGGGAAATCTGTCTTCATTTCATGGCCATGTCTGAAACTTTTCTTGCTCTAGTCCAGTTATTTTGCATAGGTTATGCTATGTGTTACAGGGTGTTTGTTTTGAAAAGTGGTAGTTCAGAGAACATGTTTAAAAAAATATTTCTTTGACATCAAAGGTGGAAGTCTACACTAATACCTTGTGAGAAAAGTATAATTATAATTCTCTTTTTTTAAGATGATTAGACATAGTAAATATACATACAGATTGTGTGGCAGAGAGAAAGAGGTGAGAGGAAAAAAAGCTGTGTTATGCAACAGGATGAGAAATAAAAATTTTGGAAAGAAATATTTGCTATTTGGTATTCTTTCTAAATTATCATCTTTTGTGTAAGTTGGGAAGAAAGACCAATATTGGGGAAAAAAAACACACAGCAAAAGCAGTGAAGCAGTCTGGCTAATGGGTTGCAAAAAGTGACAGATGAAGGTGTAGGCTGCAGTGTGGATACTTTTGATTTGGAGGAGGCTGTAATTTCGGATGGGAAGCAGGTAGCTAGTGATGTCTGAACAAAGCAAAAATCTCATTTCCATGCAAGAATTCCAAGTGAGCTATTGGCACATCTCATATTTCACTGCTTTCATCAGGACAACCACCTGTAGAGAAAAACAAACACTTGTTTGCACTGCAGAACCAACAGACATCTGACAGGGCTGAATGAACCACTAGATCAGATAGCAGCAAGATTTTTTTTTTTTTTTTTTTTGGTAGTTACAGAATCCTTATTGCTCGTGGTAACACACAGTAGACTTCAGCTGGGCATTTACATCTCAGGATATATACAAAGCTTGCAGTTAAAACCCTTGCCCATGTCTTTTTCCTTTTTGAAACTTGCTAACTGAGCAAATGTGCGCTTGAGTCACTGAGAGACTGAACACAAAGCCCCATGATAACAATTTTCCAATTTTACAAAGTTCCTTCTTAGAGTGCATCTGCACTCTAAATCCAGAAACAGATGGGTACTGTTATGCCTATTAAAAAAAAAAAAAAAAAAAAAAGAAGAAGAAGAGAAAAAAGTCCCCTGCTCTTGTCTATCAGTAAAGCTTTCTGTTCCCCATGTCAATCTAAACTGTCCAAAAAGTACTTTCAGTTTTATCCTTCTCATTGCAGGCAGTTTTCTGACACAGATACTGAAGATTTGCTTTTAGTATGTATTAAAATATAGATGTAAATATAAAACAAATCGACAGGATTGCCTGTCAATGAGAGCAGGCAACACTGATGTTAAAGCAATAATAATTTAATCAAAACTCATATTAGCAATACTGGAACACAAGTACTCCCACTTACATAAATCTTGCCCTGCCAATTTTTATGAAAAAGTTAATGGAAAATTCCCTTCTCCAAATATTGTGGTATACTTCAAGGCAGAGTTTTTATTAAAACAGAAAGCATGGCAATGTCCCATGTTTCTCAATCAGTGAGAGCCAGAATATTGTGTGAAGAATTTGTCTAATACTGACTTTAGCAGTAGTAAATGCATCTTTATAGTTGAGGTGCTGGGAATTTTTACAAACAACCATATCTCAAGAGGATGAATTTGAGCTTGAGAAGGTGCAGTAAAGGGCTTTTAAAATAGTTAGGGAATAGAAAGCTTATTTTGATGGAGGCCTTAATGAAAAGGCCGTGTGACTGCATTTGTTGCCAGCCTTGAGTTGTAGAGAACAAATAGGAAAAAAGCACATTGTTTTTTTAATCTTGGAGAAATACAGTTATTGATAAACAGCCTATCTTCAAACAGTACTCAAAATCTGGGCTTTTATAATAGGAGAGTCTAAGCTTTTATTTGTGCTACCCCTTGACAAAAGTGGAAGCAGTTTAAAAATGGGCTTTAATTAATATAGGATAGAAATTTAGGATGCAATACAGGAGCAGATTCTAGAGCACTTCTCAGCCAGGAGTTTAAAATCTCCTTTCCATATATTTAGATTTGTCACAGGCTATGAGAGGCTGTGCATGCTCGATTTGATTCCCCAGGATGAGCATTTTAATCCTGAGTTCATATGTTCCTAATTAATTATAAGACAAGGAAAATCAAAATAAAATGCATTCACAGCATATTATAGTTTCTCTCTTCCATTTGGGCTGTCACAGACAAGAACCCCTGGAGTTGATGAGAGGCTTTCTGCTGAGGGCCTCCTAGCAAGAGCAAAGACAGAGCAAATTACCCTCAGACACTGCTGTCAGTTCAGTGAATTAAGTATGCAAAGCACTTTGTGAAGATGTTCTGAAGTGCAAATTTCTGCCACTAGGTCAAAAGAGTATGAATTATCACAGGATGAGCAAGGTAAGAGGACATCATTCCCCATCATCTTCATCAGGGTGTTAGACAAGTTGGTCTTTGATTTTAGCCAGGCAAATTGTTTTATTTAAAGAAGCAGGAAGTTAGTAATGCTGATGATTACATTGCATGCATAGCGGGGAAAAGCCCTGCATAGATGAGAACATTAATTTATTGTGTCTACAACAATGCACTTTCATGAGTAGTACAGGAAAAGAAAGGGACTGAGATGTATTTTCTATAGTTTAGATATTACCATTGTTGGTTATTCATCATAATATTTACTATGTAGGATCGTGGATGTGCAGGCTAATTCAGGTTGGAAGCAATGATTGGAAGTCTCAAGTCCAACTTGCTAAGCAAGCAGGGTCAAGTATGAGGTCAGACCAGTCTGGTCAAGACCCAGTTAGGTCTTGAAAACTTTCAGGGACAGAGCTGGCACAGCCTCTTTGGGCAGCCTGCTCCACTGGCTGCCTGGCCTCATAGGGAAGAAAATCTCTCCTGTTCAGTCTGAACCTCTCTTGCTTTGACTTATGCCTGTTGTCCCTCTCCCTGCCACAGAGCACTGTGAGGAGCACGTGTCCCTGTGCTCAGTGACCCCAACATCAGGCAGGGAGGCTGTACTGTGGCTCTCCAGTCCCCCTGTGATTTTCCCAGGGCTGAGCAAGCCCTGGTTCCTCAGCCCCCCAGGTAAGTGCTCCAGCCCTGAGCCTCCTGCTTGGCCCTCTGTAGAACTCAGCCCACTTTGTCAATGGCTGTACTGGGAAGCCAGGAAAGGCTGAACTTGCTGCTGGCCCAAGCCTCAGTGCCCACCCAGCAGAGCTGCTTCCCAGCCTGTTTGGGTGCAAGGGGTTCTTCCTGCCTTCCTTTCTACAGCAGGATTTGTGTGTGCCCTTGTTAAATGTCATGAGGTTCCTGTTGGGCCATTCCTCCAGCCTGGCTCCCTGCAGGTGGCAGCCCAGCTGTTGGACATGTGGGCTGGTTCTCCAGCTTGGTTTTACCTGTCATCCTTCCCTGCCCTCCTCCAGGTGGCTGATAAGGACCTCGAGCAGGCCAGGTCCCAGGACAGGCATGGAGGTCCCTCTTTTGTCACAGTTCTCTGGGTAGGCTGCAGACCACCAGCCACTGACTTTTGAGGTGGTGTGTCTTCAGTTTTTGCTTATTTGGTAGTTCACCCATCCAGACTATAACATCCCTCCTTGGACACAAGAATTTTGGGGGAGATGGTATTGAAGCCAATACATGGAAATCTAAAAACACAAATAGGCTATCATTTTAGGATAACCCATTAAAGCCTCTCTCCCTTGTTTGCCCTGTTTTTTACTGCAGCTCTTCTCCCAAAGTTAATACATCAACATCTATCAGAAGATCCACAGGTTTGGGGCTTTTTTGTCAGATCCCTCTGGAAGTGCTGCCAGCCATTTCTTTTCTGTGCTTTGTGTGTGTACATGATTCTTGGGTGTTGCTTGTCCATAAACTGTTAAAAGCTGAACCATCACCTACTAGTGTTAAAACATTGTAGGGATCTCTTTAGAGGGGACTGTATTGATTTTCAGTGACCCTTGTTCAAGGAGGGAGATGTTTTCCTGTGGTACAATTTACTGGGGAACATATTATTTATAGGGCTTTTGTCTAATACTTCCTAAAAGGCAGCGAAAAAACTACTACTAAAACTCACTGCTGCTGTCTTTATTGCAGAAAATACCAAATTATTTTTCACTCCTAAGTATTCACAGTTTTTTAACTGTGAATACTTCAAAATAATCTCTTCCAAACCACTTGCCTTTTTATTAGATTCTCTGCCTCTGCTGAGGCTCTTCCTTTTCTTCCCACCAGATGATCCTTGTGAGGTAATAAGAACCAGTTGCTTTATCCTTCTTCCCTTTTCTTTAATTTTATTTCCTTATTTTCATGGTTTGTTTCTGAATAACCACCAGGAAAAGAAGGAATAGACAAACCAGTCCACTCATACATTCATAACTTCATCACTCAAAAAATACTGAAGAACCATTTTGCTGTATTTATTTTTGCCTAATCTTTTGCAGAACAAATTTCTCTGTCTTGTTTCTGGAGTAGTGCAAAACCAAATATAAAAATTTTCTTTTTCTGTTAGGAGTAAGTACTGCCCAAATATCTCCAAAGGGAGACCAAACCACTTTCCAGTCGATTAAAAGTTTTGATAGCAAAGTATAATTTCTTCCATTTCAGCAAGGTAGTTTACTTGTGCTCTGGTGTGTAATGAGGCCTTTCATCATTTCATATGTAGATTACCTTTTTTTTTTATTAAAAACAAGTGGATAGTATTGCATTTCTATCAATGGCAATTATAAGCTTTGACAAGAAGCTCAAGACAAAGGAAAAAGAAGGTAAAAGGAACTTATTGATCAAGTGATTACAAAGTTAGTGTTCAGGATTTCTTCCAAAACCTCAAAAGGGAAATTTAGCATTAAAGTCTGGTGGGAAGGAAGATGCCTGTTTCACTTGGGAAAACTACTGTGCAGCGTACAAGTATTGCAGAGAGTTTATAGACCATGTTTAATGGACAGTAAGTACAAAAGGATGAAAATGGCTTTAGGGTTATTTTTCCTTCACAATTCCGGCTGTTTAATTACAACATCCAGACCTTTATCAGATGGATCAAACAGGAAACTTATCTGTGAAATATAATGTAGAAATCTGTGGGAATAATGTGAACACTGTTATGCAATATGCACTCAAATGATTTTCAGTTCTTGAGCACACAGTATCACCCATACGTTGACTGGATTTTTATGCAAAATTTAGATACATATATATAAGTACTTCTATTTCTGTCCTTATTAAGAATCAATAAAATTATATCCAGAACATGATCAAAAAAACAGATATTATGGAACAAGTAGTTAAATAAACCCTCTGTAAAAAACAAATGAAATTTTAAAAGAGAGCATTATAGACATCACACTCAGCATTTGTATACTGAGTATACAAATGTATTTGTACAAATGCATATTTGTATACTGTATATAAATACTCAATACATGTATTTGAAGGACTTTGCAAAAATGGAAGATTTGGAGGAAAAAATCAAATTCTCAGTAATCACAATGTTTTGATTTTTCACTTTTTCATATGAGGCACGGCTGACCCCTGGCAGAGACTTCCCAGAGAGGCTGTGGAATCTCCATCCTTGGAGATAATCAAAAGCCACCGGGGCAAGGTTCTGGACACCCAGCTATAGATGACCCTTCTTGAGAGGAGAGAGTGGACAGGATCAACTCTACAGGTCCCTACCAAGCTCAAGCAGTCTGTGATCCTATAGTAAAAACTTACACACAAAAAAAGTCTTTGTAGATATTAACCTGCCTGAAGATAACTATTTCCTTGGCCAGAAATGTTCCTTGAAATACTAAAACTTATGTGAGAAACAGCAAGATTGTTTGTCTGCCCATGAAGTCCAGAATTAAGAGGCATTTTCTTTCCAGAAAAAGATGGAAAACATCACCAAGATTAGGAACTCTTTGCTCTGTCTTCCAGAAGCACAAGCTAGAGTTATAGAGTTATAGAGCCCTATTATTGAGAGGGATGTGCTTTTGCCAGACTAGTGTGTTAGAACATGCCTCTTCAAGTGCTTTATAAGCTAATTAATTGATATTTAAATTCAATATGTCAGTTATAGGCTTATCCACCTGTATGCACACAAGTGTTTCAGGGTAGCTTTTCTCTGTGTTTCTGATCACACAGAATATCATGTAATCTATCTACATGCTGAATATTGATCCAGACCAAGGCAGCTACAAATATCAAGAGAGTAGGGTCTCACAGGAGAACGGAGGAGAATGGTTTATAATTTATCAGAATAGATTATATAATTGAATAGGATAAATTATTTATTTCTTTTATTTAAACCCACATGACTGTAAATATAATACCTGAAAAGAATATACTCATTGAGCTCTCATTATCTGGGTCTTTAAAAGTTCTCTGAAGAGTGAATGGATCTAGTTTTCAAATCTGAATAATTAATTCTTTTGTAATACCCATATGTCATCTTTATGAATTTTCTTTTTTTTTTTTTTTTTGGTTGGGAAATGCCCTTGTATTAAGGTTAAGGCCTTTTTTAGCTGCAGATGCTCTTAAAATCTGCTGTCCAGAAGCTGAACTGAGATAAAGAGAAAGCGTCACGACACAGTTATTTTGGCAGCCTGATCAAAGCGGGACGGCTGCATTTAGGCAGACAAGTGTATCAAAGGGATGCAGTTTGAAAAGGCTGAGTTAGCATTCCCAAAACTGTGTCCCTGTGATATGCTCTGCAGTGCTGCTGGCAGAGCACACAGCGCTAGGAAGTGTTGTGCATCCGTCAGGACACAGCTTGAACTGAGCATAGTGAGAAATTATGATTCACTACAATCTCTTGCTGCTTTTATTAATTTCCCTCTAGCCATAACACATCTGTTCATGGTAAGACTGATCCAATGTTCATTCAACTACAGCTGAATTATTTCAGCAAGCAGTGGATTCAGTAAATACTATCCATGGTAAGATTTAAAAAAAAAAAATTACTTAAAACTGAGTTAAGAGAATGCATCCAACTAGAACAACACAGGGCCCTAAGTCCTCCATCAGCTTCTCAAATGCAATTTCTTTCTTTTTTTACCATGATAATGAAAAGTTCTGTCCTGTAGGTATAGAGTATTTCTTAATTAGAGTTTTTTGTTTGCTTATTTATTTGTCTTTGTCTTTTCAAGTAGGGATAAAGAACATTCAGGGCTGTATTACTGCAGTCAATAGTCAGGACAAGAACTTGGATTATAACCTGTAGGTTATAATAAAGTGAAGTATTCCATATAATTGTAAAATAACCTGTAGTTTATAATAAAGGGAAGTATTCCATATAAGTGGAATCATATATTTATTTTCATCCTAGAAATCAGTGAGTGAAGCACTGCAAATACCCACTGGCCACTTGCCTCTTCTACTGTAATGGAGCATCAGTGGAGAAGATCTTGAGTGATTAGCTGGTGTTTTCCTTGCTGCTTACAAATTATTTAGTCAGCATTTCCCTCTGAGTCAGTGAGTTTGGCTTCTTAGGGCCACCACAAGGATAGAAGGAAAATGAGACTCTGGGGGTGAAATTGTAGAGGACTGGAAGAGTTTGGATGTTTTCTGTACTCTTTTTGTATCCCATAGAAGTGAGATTAGAGAAATTATTAAGATTCATGGCATGACAATTATGGTATGCAGCTGTCTGATTTCCAGGTTTCCTTATCCATGTTTTTAGAACACACTGGTCTATAACAAACAGGACCTGTGGATGCCCCACCCCTGGAAGTGTTCAAGGTCAGGCTGGATGGGTTTTTTGAGCAACCTGCTCTAGTGGAAGGTGTCCCTGCTCATGGCAGGGGATTAGAATTTTATGATGATGATCTTCAAGGTGCCTTCAAACCCAAACCCTTCAATGACTGTTTTTATAAATCAGACTGATACACCAACCATAACTTGACTTGAATTTTCTGAAACATTCAGTGACATTGCTCGAAACAAAGCCCAGAGGGGCTTTTTTATTTAGCTAGAGATGACTACTTCTTTCCAACATACGTAAAACCTACCAAAATTCAAATACCTTCATAGCATTTGAATATCTTTTTGTTCCCAACAGAGTTTAAAAAAAATTGCATTTGAAAAAATCCTGTCAATTACTTTTCTCATGTCCTTTCTTTGCACCATTATTTAGAACGTCTAACTCTGCTTTGTCTACATAATATTTTGTATTTATAAATGCCAATATTTTTTGAAGCAAGAGAGTTAAATAGGAAATTAATCTTTTAAGGTATGTTAAAAGCTCCCAGGGCTGCACCCTATGATTGTGGATTTCCATTTGGAGAGACACCAAGGGTGTGAGTTTCCATATGAATGGTTTCTTGTCTTTTCAAGCTCTAAATAGCTTAAGGCTCACTAATTATACTGGTGCTGGGACTACCTTAACAACAGCAAGCATCAGAACATATTTTAGATGGTCAGCACAGAAGAACTAGGTCAGGGACCACCAGGGATTTCATCAAAAGGTTAGCAAACCTAGCAGCACACCTTGAGCACCAATCACTGAGGCTAATGAGACCTCATTTAAATAGTTTTTCAGGGAATTAAAAAAGATCACCTTCTTTTGGGAAATGAAATTTTACTCTGATGCATCTAGTAGTAGATCTTCTCTGCTTCTTTTTTTTTTGGTTTTTTTTTTTTTTAGAAATATACTCCTTTATCCAAGTATGGATATTACATTAATAGGCACATGTAAAATATGCTGCCATTAGCACAATAAACGCTTTCCTTAGACAGAAATGGAAAAAAAATTCTCTACAGCAGATGCATTTTCTTTAAAATGGAGTCTATTAATCTATCATGTTAGCTACTAAATGAAAGCAATAACACACCTGATTTTCCTTTCCCAATCAATGAATTCCTTGATTAAGAGCATTCAGAAAATAAATTGAGTGAAGAATAAGTGTGTTAGCTATGATGTTAAGATTGTAACCATTTATGCATTTCATTGTCAAGGTTTTTAAGTGAAAGGATGAAATGCTATTTATGAGCATATACATATATATAAGAAAAAACATTAACTCTAATAATTTAATATAATTTTGTAAATAAAATATGAGGATTTTTTTCATGTTCATTTTAAATGCAATAAACAGACCTGCTACATAAATAGTCTTTTAAATAGTTCCACTGAAGCTGATCTTTCCGTGTTTTAACATTGAAAGGTCTTTTAGCAAAACCTAAGCATGCAAAAAAATTAGACCAGAATGACTTCAATGCTTATATAATATTAGAACTATTTCCTAGGTGTGTTCTTTCTAATTTAAATTACCTATGGGCTTCACAAGTATCCTCCTTTGGCAGAGAAACTAAATAGTTAAACAGATAATATTCAAAAAGGAAGCCAAGAATGGTGCCACAGAATAAAAGCAGAAGCAGTAGCTTTGTCTCATTCTGAAATTGTTTTTATTTTCAATGTGTCCTTTCATGTACAGGCAGGAATCATAAGGGATTTGAAACAATTAAATTTCCTTTAAAGAAAGATTGCCTAAAGACAGCCTGGGAATGTAATACTAAAATAGTAGAAATTAACTGTACTGTTATACTCTAACTACATTTCACAGCTTTATGTTCCCCAAAGGTGCCTGGCGTGTGGGTGTTGCATTCAGTCCATCTGTGATTGATAGACACAAGTTCCTCATGGCTACCAAATCAAGCATAATACCTTTTTGTTGCACATTGCATGGCTCTCAGTGTGATAGGATGGAAAATTCTAATTCACTAAAGAGATTTTACTGTAATGCCTGATATATATCAAAAATCTCTTTCAAAAAACCCACTCAGGATATTCAGAATTTTATGTGGTGGCTCCATATCATTAATTTTCTTAAATGATCTCCCCAGAGGTTTTCATTGTGTTCAAGTGAGTGGAGTATTGAAGGGTTGGTATTATTAGCTGCCACTTATAAAGTAAGAATACAAGGATTTCTCAATAAAAAGTCCTGGGGGTTTCTTTTTTTATCAAGCAGTTGAAAAAAATAGACTGCTGAACACAATGATATAATTTTTTTTTTACATCTTTGGGAAATCATTATGATTTCTATGAAACGCCAGTAGATGAAGCATTATTTTGGCAAAAGTTATTATGTGGCATCCAATTCTTATTAAAGACCCCCTTTGGCTTGGGTAAATTTAGTTAGATTGGGCCTGTTGATCTTTGCCAAGTGCTGTCTTGAATTATTCCATACTAAAATGCTTCATGTGTGTTACTAAATGCCATGGTCCCATTTATACTGATTATTCTAACCTATAGAGTTACAAATGAATTCACAATTGTTTATGGAACCACGATTGTGGTTCAGTTCCAAGTGGCCAGAAATTCAGGGGGTATTGCTTTTGATTCCCAGTCCTTTACTCAGCACTGCTCAAGGGAAGGGTTAAGGACAAGGATTTATATGGATCCATGCCTGAAATTCCACGCATCTGACCTCTGCAAGCTCCACACCTCTTCCTCAAATATATTCTATAGCAAAACTAGCAGAAATAGATCTAGCTGGATTTAAATCAATAGGAATTTTACCAAGATGGGTGTGCAAATAGAACAGTAATTAGTTGTCTGACTGAAGGGGTGAACATCTCATTCACTCTTAAGCTGACAGTTCTCAACTCCTTTAGCAACCTCCGAGGGTAGGGAGGAAGGATTGACCAGCAATCTGTTCAGCTGGTAAACTGTAACATTTTTGTCTTAGAATAAATAAAGATTCTCCTCTTAAAATACAGGCATTGATTAGGAAAAAGAATAAAAATAAGGAAAGTAAATTAGAAAGACCTAGATAAATAACCTCTGTGCAAGGTAAATAAGATTTTAGAGTACTTAATTTTCACACATCTACTTTATTGCAAGACAGGTTCACGTATTATTGGTCCAGAGCACTAATCAAATGAAGCTGTGGACTAAACCTTGTAGAATTTCACAGATGACTGCATTACAGAAATACATTTCCATTGATGAAGAGTAAACATAAACAGAAATCAATGATGAAATGAATATTGTTCCTTTGTATGTCAGAATGAATGGATTTATATTTGGTTTGAGCCTTGAAAGTGTTACAGTAGACTGAGAAACAGTTGGCTATTTGTACTAAAAATATAAACGTGAGTTTCATAGATAATCACATAAAATGGTAAGAGAAATGCATGACGTTTCCCAAGTCACCTTTGTTTGGAACTCAGAGAATAGAATATTTCCTGATGTAGCTGCTGTACATCAGACAGAATCAATAGAATCCAAGAATAAGCTTCTCAAGTGAAACAAACATCAGAAAACATCTGTGCTTACTGACTTCAACAAGCTGCTGGCAATCTAACGATGGTATAAGTTTTATATAGTATCACATATAGCAAGGTTTACGGAAAGGAGCTTTACATTCTGTCTCTGGAATATTCCCTCTTGGGTTCCGGTTAAATAAGAATGATCTCCACAAGCAATGAATTACAAGGGTTCATAAGAAGGTTGCGTTTCACAATTTAATTCGATTTCCATTTCTTCTTGACTTTATGATCTGTATAATTCCAACTGAATAGTAAGGAGCCTCTTACATTCCTCCTTCTGAAGGAAAACCTCATTTCAAATGATGGTTGCAATTGTTGCACATTGGAGTAAATAGAATCTAAATGAAAGAAAAATATTTATTGAAAGTACATTACATTTTGTTATATGACAGAGAGATTGTTTGGAAAGCACAGTTAAGTAATGGAAATGGAATAAGTGTTTGAAATCATGATATATTGTATATCTCAAGACCTCCCTAACACTGCTCTTCAGCCTGTTCTAGTAAATCTCTGTTGAAAAGCAAAGGAACAGCATCAGGGGCTGCTTCTGTACAGAACATAAACCATAATAATCAGACATTTTTTGAGTCAATAAAATGTTTATGATGGCATGTTAAGTAGCAAATAAAAAAGTGAATGTTGAGTTGCTTCAAAGGTAGAATAATACATACAAATAATACAAATATTTTAGATTCAAGGCCAAAAGCAGTCTTTATTTGTCTGCATTTTTACATGAACAAAACTTCTGTGATTGCAGTCCTGCTTTTCACATTTGAATGTCAACTAAATTTGACAGAGGAGGGAGATCCTGGTTTTCTCTCCAGAAGGCAGGTCCCATTCTGTTTGGATGGCTTGGCAAAAGAACAGATCTGTACACACAGGCTGCCTTCAAGCACAGACTGACTCTTGGCCAGCCAGCTTCTCCAAAGGGATAAAAGGGAGGCACAGCTGAGTGTTTTGTCATGCAAGGAACGCTGTGGGAGAGCTGGTGAGGGTGCACTACACCATGCACAGTGTAGAAAGCACAACAAGAGCCAGCAACAAATCGTGGCAACATGAATGCTGGGAGAAAAAGGCAAATTCTTAGGAAACCAGAGCTCATTGATCTGGTTGTTCAGGAAGACATTTGTTCTCATGCCATGAGCTGTCGTGTATTATTCATGGTCAATAGCACTGCACAATTACTGCATAATTTGAAAGAAAGCTGAAGTTATCATCATATTAAGGAAAATAATTTATTCATTCTTAGGTCTAGGGACTATTTATTTTTTTTTCCAGGAGCATTATATTATGCTCTGCTGTGAAGCAGGTAAATGGATAAAACATCAGGAATAATGCTTTCAGTATAGCTTTGTTTCTTACTAGAGAGTAAGAACACTTAGATAGAATATCTCCAGTGTCTAGAAGTGCTTTGCCACAGTGCAGCAGCAGTTACTCAGAAATCTCTCGAGTCAATTGTCCACATGTGATTTTCGTTCAAGCACAGTATCTGTCACACAGTTTCCTCCCCTTCTTGACATATTTACAAACCCTGGCAGGCGTACCAAAATTTTTTTTGGCTTGTACCACTGGATTCTTCTAGCTGAAGGAAAAAAGGTGGTGATGGGATTGTCATTGTTACCCTTCTTGCCTCTCGAGGTCTCTGCCAAGTCCAGGAATACCACAAACCTCTCTGTGAACAGGTTTTTGAAATGCACTGCCTCGAGAACCGAGTTAAAGGCAGTGCGGAAAATCAAGGTGAAGCAGACACCTCACTTGTTGTAAGCAGGCATCACTGCCCTGACATATTGCACACAGCACACAGGCTGTACCCACAACAGAAGCCATCTGTTGGGATGGCTTCATGCCTGCACTCAGCCCTTGAGATCTTTGTCCCTCCAGCATGGGTGCCAACAACAATAGACCTGCTCAGGGAACCAGTGCAACCCTGAGAGTAACCTCTCATCACGTAGGAAGCCCTTCCCTCTGCTGGCATTGAAGCACTGGTACCACATGCTTCTCTTCAGTTGTTAACAGCCTCTAATTAGCAGTAGTCATATTCTGAACCTCATTTGTCAAATTGTATCTTGGCTAAGCATTCAGCGCACTCAGGAATAGAACTGTTGGAAGTACTGTAAAATTGTCTTTTTAAGAGCATCATATTCCACTTGGCTGAAAGAAAGCTTTTGGGTCTTACTGTGATATAAATTGAACACGATATTCTTTTCCTGAGAGAACAAATCTTTGGATATGAAGTCCAAAAACTGTGAAAAATAAATTATTAATTTTAAAAAAAAGGTCAGTTTCAATTTTTTTGTGTTGCTTTTGTCTGAAAGGGAGCAAGAGCCAATAAAAGAAACGGGCCTGACAGCAAGACCCTAGACTTCAAAGCTTCAGTTCCAGATAAAAGTCCAATGGAAAAAAAAAAATCTGTTGCACAGTGACGAAGCTTCATCCCTTACACGAAGACAGAAAATCCTATTATTGAGCACCCTTCTTCAAGTGGATGTGGAGAACTGCCAATTAACCACCTCTGCTAAGTGACAGACAACCTCCTTGACTGCCTTGAGAGCATGCCTGTCCTGATGAGCAGCAGCAGTGCTGGATTTCTGGGGCAGGTTTGCTCTCAGAGCCCCTTTGAAGGTCCCAGCACCCCTCACGCAGACGTGGTCCTCATTTGGAGCCCCATTTGCATTTCAGCGCCTCACCTCGCACCTCGTACATCAGGGATGGGGGCTGGATGAGCAAGGTCAAAAAAGAGGCAGACAGTCTGCAACTCAGCTTAAGAAAAAGAGCTTGTTTTACACAAAGTACATGCAGGAAATTTTCTGTCTTTAGTAGCAGAGCTCAGTCATGTCTCCAGTTCTGAAGTGTTCGTTGGTTTTTTTTTCATTTCTTTTTCAAATGGTCATTCTTGCATCCCACTCTCTTCTCTACTGCACTAAAGCTTATATTCTGAGGGGCTAAAATACTTAAAATTCTTCCCAAAGTCTCACTTCTAGGTATATATTTCTGGGTTTGATTTATCAGTATAGCAGTGATGGCTTCTAAACTGTATTTTATGGGATTTTAAAAAATAATTTTAATCACTAAAATGTTACAGAGAAGTAAATTTTATTTGTCCTTAATTATTGTTACTCATTTAGATAAAAAATTTAGTCTAACTGCCCAGTTTATCAGAATCATATAAAAGACCTAACTTGAAGAATGCATTTGAACAATTTAAGAGGTTCAAGGCTATTTCTATAGCTTTTCCTAGCTTGTATAACATTAGAAACAGTAATGAAATGAGATTTTAGCTGGTCAATCAACCTCATTCCCAGATGCAGCAGCAGGAAGAAATTAGGTATCACTTCCTAAAAAGTTCTATATGTTTTTCACAGAAAGTGGTATTATTGTCTAACTGTCTATCTGATTTTTATACTTTGCTCAAGAGAACAAAGGCAATAGAGCAAAAAGTACCAGATGCCACAGAGACTGTGAGGAAGACTGTGGTAGGTTGAAGATCTTGAACCTTTTCCTCTCCTGTGCTGACATCTGGTATCTCTGCTCCAAGCTTGGATAACCAGCATGATTTGGGGAAAAAAGATTTTTACAGTTTATCATGGAACAGAAAACCATGAGGAGAAAATTTCACCAAAATCACTTTATAGCCATGTTCCATTATGTGATGAAATAGCTGTGCAAGCTTGACTCCTGTAGGAGAAAGGAACTGAAATTCTGGCTTTAAAACAAAATGCATTAATTAATGTTATCTCTAATGAGGGGGGGAAATAGAGCTTATATAGATGTTTAATAAACACAGGAAGGTATATATAAAAACCTCTTTTTCCATACACTGAAATCAATTCTAGCTAAGGGGCTAATCATTCCTTACTGACTTAATTTCCCTTCTGTTCAATACTGTAGATAATATGAATCAAATAGAAGCTTCCTAGTTCATGTCTGGCACAGGGAGGCACTTTCATTCATACATTTAAATCCACTATGTATTCATCACATCCTTTTATAGAAAAATAGATACAGACTAGCAAAGTGGAACTAGAATCCTAGAATATCTGAGAAGCCTTTGGATGTGCAGTGTAAGAATTAGAGCTCCCGTGAAAAACTCCAGTCACTTACAAAAAAGGTAAAAGCTGCATAATAAACACATTTAGGGCCATTTGAAAAGAAGGAATGAAATTGGATTCCTGTTTAACAGTAGACTCTCCAAGAGCTCTGAACAGTACTCCATTACTCATTTGCAAAAGCAATGAAAACATTAATTGACCTCTTGATTAGTATTTAAATAATAAATACCACAGTGGATTAATGCACTGGCCTTTTACCTCAAAGACATAGTTTAAAACTGACTTGACAAAAAAATCAATTTAATTACATGATACTAAAATTGCAAGTGCCAATAGGTGAGAGTTTCCATGAACACAAGGCCACACATCACATAATCATGCCAAATTGGAATTTATACAGTGCTTTATTTTATTTTATTTTTTAATGAATGCATGTGGGGTGTGTGTTGAAAGAAAGCAGGCTGCCACCTGCCACAGAAATATCCCACAGAGCAGCTCCCATCCTTGTGAGCCAAAATATTTGGTTTAAAAATGCAAGAAACTTGAAAACTGACACAGTTCCATTATCACATTCAGCTAATTAAAACAGATACATTATGGAAAGAAAGGTCAAATGTTTTCTGTAAAACTTATATTTTGTGGAATTTCTTCACATATACCTGTGGAAAATGAACTCAGAGTTTTAGTTTTTGGGATATCTTTACATGCAAACTTGATGTTAGGCAAGTCAATGGAGTCTGGAGGTTCTTGTTTATATTAAATTATTTAATGCAAGGCTTTCCTTATGATTTTGACAGCTGGGAAATATAATAAACTGCTCTTAGTAGGCTTCTACCCTAAGGAGTGGAAATCTCTTGAGGTCATTTATTCCACTGAGTTTTCTTTTATCTTACTCTGAAAACCCTGAAAAGAGCTGGTCAAAACAGATCAGGAGAAGAGTCTCTGTCCCCATTTGGGTGGGTCCCAAAAGAAAAATCCTTAAAGCAGATTCTGACATTTAACTTTTCCCGTGGGTGCATCTAGATACAGGCTATATTCTAGGGAAATTACATCTGAAATCCCCCGCCCCACAGTGTGATGGGATACAAATTTTGGCTTAGAACAGTTAACAAAAAGTAGTTTCCCCACAAGCATTCACTAATTGTGTGGGGTAAATAGTACTGGGGCTCCCAATAGGATTGTGAGTTTGCTGTAGAATGTAGTAGATAACCCTAAATTTTGGAAATCCATCAGCTGGGAGTTTTTTAAACTTTGATTTATCCAAAACCAGATTATTTTCTGACAGGATGTGCTCTTCATTTATGCATATGTATTTTAGACAAGTACAGTTAGGCTCTTATCATGTCAGACTGAAATTTTTCTGCAAAACTATTTTAAACAACATTGTGTTTTCAGATATTTTTCATAAAAGCTATCTATCTCTGGAAGAAGTCTTTGTCTTCTTTTACATGAAAACATGGACATTTTAGGAAAAATGTATTTTGACTGCATTCAAGTTATTTTTTCAATTGCTTTTCTACTATATGTAGGTTTTATATGATGTGAAAATGAAAGTGAATTAGATCTAAGTTTGCAGGCATGTAACTGTAGTAGGAAAAAAATGAGATTGCTTCAGTTTGGTCAATCTTTGCTAAGTGATTGGTTTTCTCTATCAGCTTTTTGTGATAAATATTCAACTTTTGGCTCTTACGAAAAGCTCAGTTGAAAAATAAAAGATTTTCACATAATGTAACAATGTGGTTCAGGCAAGCAGAAATTATTGTGGCAAAGACACCCCATACTAATTCTGTTTGGAATAGTTTTCTCTTCCTCTGTTTCTCCTCGTCCTTAGTTGTATCAAAAATTAGGAACTCTACAGAGAAAGAGCCATAACTGTTCATTTCGTAGAACACCTAAGACAGCTTTCAATTTGGAAGTCTTGTTAGCAGTTTTGGTTGGATGTGGACTCCTGAGAAACTAAGTATTTTTTCTGTTCCCTTTCATATTATAAAGGCATGTCATAAATCCATGGTAGGAGGTTGTTTTGTTGCAGATTTGTTTCGATTTGTTTGTTTTAAATTTTATTTTATTGAAAAGTAAGGTCTACTAGAGAGGGTCTTGTAGGGTCAAGAGAAGGTCTAATTTGAAAAGATGGATCTTGTTAAATTCTGTAACTCATCTCTTTTATGCTCCATCACAAATCCTTTCTGGTATTCTGTATATCATAGCAGTTTGTTCACTGACATATTCTTCCTTCAATTTGACCCAGAAGGCACAATCCAGCCCTGAAAGCTCCACCTGCTTTATAAGATGCACTTAATGCTACTCATGAAAATTACTTTGATACAATGTGAAAATTAGTGTTGAAATGCTGTATTTTAATTTTATTCAATTGACACTTCTTAGCATTAACCATTTAGTCAAGAGGCAGATGCCCTGCAATTTGAGTGGGTGATGGCAATTCAGCACTAACAAGTCCAAAAATCATAGGCACATTGTAATTGCAAGTCATGTGCATGCAATGTACATGACTGTATGAATAATCTTAATTTACTTATAGGTGTGCTGAAGTTCTGAAGATGTGACTAGTCAGAAAATTTGAAAGCTGAAGGAGTATTTCACCATAACACCAATTCAGTGTACAATTTCAACCACACAAACAAAATCAATCCATTCATACACTTTAGTATATTGCTTATTTGGAAAGAGTTTTCTGGGCTTGACTGAAAATGCACTGTTTAATTATCTGCTGATGTCAGTCGTGGTTGTCTCAAAACCACAATCTTTTGGAAAACTACAAAATTACAACATCAACACCTGCCTAGGTGCTATTTAGGTTAAGCTTCCTAGATCTCATACCAACAAAATCTACCACTTAAATAATCTTATTGATATTTCTGACAAACTTTGTAAGCCCTTTTATGTGCTTTAGAACCTGTATGAGAGAGCATTTACAATGCAAGTATTCATTTTTGAGAGAGTCAGTGAAGCAGAGCTCATCACCTGTAGAAATGCAATCTCCTTTGGAAGTGGTAATCAGCACAACACTCTTAAAGCAGTACAATGTGTTTTGGCAGTACATAAATGAATAGCAATTGGAAACAATGCTGCTTTCTTTGATCTCTAGCCAAATGATCCACTGTTATGGCTTAAAAGTCATACAGGTGTTCTTTTTTTCTTGTTGTTGTTGTGGGAACAAGAGACCCATCATATTATTAGTGGTCTTGAGTTTTCACAGCTTTATATGAAATGTTGTGTGTAGTTAAGAGATTAAAACAGGACTATACCATTATTAAAGGAAAATAAAATATTTGGGTCAATTGGCTTATAGGATAAAAATTTACTTAGTTGGAAGAAAAATTGATGTGTTTCTAGAGCATGGTTCAGAATTGAAAGGGAAGAATTATAAACAGCCTTTGTGGCTCAGCTAATTCCTGTTGGCAATTTTATATCAAAACCATGCATATGGGAAAATCTGGTAGGAATGACCACTCTTTAAAGAGCTAAGAAAAGTAACGTTATACTGAGTTATTTTTGTCTTAATAAAAAGCAGAGTTCATAAGAGGATAAAATTCATAAAATTCCTAGTATTCCAGCCTTCATAGCACCTCTGTGGCTAGAACAGCTTTCTTTATTAGCAACACCTAACATTCCAAATTTTCTTTGGAAGGTCTGCAGGTAAAATGATAGGGGCTTGTGTGTGCATGGTGGGTTTACATCATCCATATTCAATGTCTGCCTTTTTTTGACAAATCTGTGAACATTCTTATGTAGTAAGAACACACACACACAAAAAAAAAAAAAAAACCCAAAAAAAAAAACCTACCAAACTAAAAAGAAATAATTATTTTGCTGCTAATCTTTCTCTGGAAATAGAAATGCTTACTATCTGTCCCACTGAAGTCAACAGAACTTTTCCATGTGCTTCAGTGAGTCTAGGATCTCACTCTTCATTCTAAACAGCACTTGTGTATTCAAACTACAGAATGATCCACCCCTCACGCTTGATTATTATACTTTTGTATCAAACAATATAATTATACATCCACAAAATTCCTATCACTATAGCTGACATATAACACACTCTCCACCTGCAGCTTTAGAAGGTAGATGAGTGAAACAAATGTCTCCAGCTAAAAAGAGTATTTCAGAATGTGAAATAGACATAAATCCTGCCAAACTGTTGTTTTGTGTCCATTCAATCTGCCTGTGATACAATTTATGTAGTTTGGGATTTTAGATGCAAATCCAGATGATGAAAGAAGTTCTATATTTTGGGTTTTTTCAATATTTGTTATCAGAAGATATTGAAGAAATGAATACAGGAGGGCATCAATATGTTCTGTGTTTTTTAGCTTGTTAAAGTAAGATCAAGGAGAAATTTGGTCAGAGTGTATTACCATCCTCACTAAAGGGCTCTTGATGTGGAATGTGGCAGCACAGGGCAGAACAGTGAATGGTGGTTAAAAACAGATATTTGTTTGAGAGAGAAGCAACACATTTTAACCTAATGACCAAAAAAACACTGAGTTCCTCATCATTTCACATTTCAAATTCTTAAAATAAATGTGAAGTGCAGTTCATTCTGTGATGCAAGTTGCTCAGATCAGGTTTCAGAAGAAAAAAAAAAATTAATGGCTGTTTTATTTATGTGGGAGTTTATTTATGTGGGCCTCTTCTCCCAGGCAAAGAGTGACAGGACAAGGCAACAATAACCTCAAGCTGCTGAGGTTCAGCTGGATATCAGGAGGAATTTCTTCATGGAAAGGATTGTTAAGCACTGGAACAGGCTGCCCAGGGAGGTGCTGGAGTCACCATCCCTGGAAGTGCTCCAGAAATGACTGGACATGGCACTTAGTGCCATGGCCTAGCTCACAAGATGTGGTGATGGCTCAGAGGTTGAACTGGACAGTATTGGAGGTCTTTTCCACCAGAAATGATTCTGTGATTCTGTTACAAAACTTAGAAGGTTTCACAGTCTTTGGGATTAAATAGCAGCCAGTGTTTCTGTGCCCTTGTTAAGATTTAGTGACCTAGACCATGCCAGGATGTTCATGGCTGGTGCTTTCCTGCAGGATGCCATGCAGAAGTACTGGAGAAGAGACAGGGATAATCATGAGCACCTGCTCCTAAACCTTTACCTCAGTCTCACAGTCAGCAGCTGCTGACAGCTGAACCTCCCTGAACTGACTGGCCTTGCTCACACACCTTCAGCTCACACCTCTGCTCTTCCCTGTCTTTTCCATGGTTCACCTTGCTGGAGAGTAGGGAGCTGCTGGCTCAGCTGATGATCCCAAATCAATGAGTGAAGGATTCACTCACTATGAGTGAAGGAGACCTGCAAGTCCCTGCTTAGCTCACATCACTCATTTTCACTGGACAGGTTAGGGAGCTAATGGACAGGAACCTGACTTCCAGCTGGGAAGTGTTAGGCACTGACTCATGAATAAATCTTCTTCAGCTGAAAGAAGATTTGTGTGCTAAGCACCTACTGTAAGCTGGATGAAAATCACTGTGTAAAATAAACTGAATTAATACTATCCCTCCTAAAGGAAATTAGTGCAACTTTTACTCTTTTTCCTGTACCTTGCAGTGACCTCTTGTAGACATCTTGTGCACCATGAAGTTTGTAAGCTACAGTACCACAGATAATATGTGTACAGTGCTGCAAATAATAAGCCACCTCTGTGAATGTATAGTAATGCCTATACCCATATTTATGAATAAATATATTCAGGAATCAGCCAAGTGCAGAACATGCATGTCTCATGCTTCTGAAAGCAAAAGTTCCCATGGGGTAGGAAAAAAAAATCTATCACCACAGTCAGGTAGCACAAAAACTGCACTTTTTTCAGCTACTTTGGTTATTTTAATAGTAACTTTCTCAACATACAGGGTGGAATGAAACTGATGAATCATCTATCTGAATGTGAATGTAAATAGAATTAAAAATGAACTTGCATTATATATATAATATAATGCATAAATATATATATAAGTTGTCATTGTCATTTTCATGCTAATTTTTCCAGTCTACCTCTGTCACCTTTTAGATGGGTAAATTATTTGATTCCTCTCCTTGGCTCCTCTATTTACAAGCTTGACTTTGTGTATCCTGGGAAGCAGAATTTCATGTAATAGAAGAAATTGTCTTTAATATATTTGTTTAGATTAAAGTTACAGGTAGATTACTATTTCTGAATTTTAAGAAAATTCTAAGAAGTTTCCTATTCTGAACTCACAAAATAAAATTTGCAACTTAAAATGCAAAACAGATTTTCATAACAGACTTTTTTAAAGAAGAGCTTTTAGGAAACACAAGTTTATACTCCCAGAAATCAAGATTTAGGATACCAGTTGAGCATCAGCTGTCCCAGATCTAAGTAGCACAAACATTAGCAAATCTACTGCTAACACAGTGTGTGTTATTGCTTGAGTGAGACAGGGAAAGACAGCCAGGCAGAGATCTCAGCTTTTGAAAAAAAACATCTGTTTACCAGTGAGTGAACCCAACTGATCTCACATAGCTTTGTTTAACAAAACTTTAGCCATCTGCCTTCCAGGGTGCATTGTCCCTGGTGTGCTTCAATACAAACTGTGAATTTTCTTTTGCTGACTCAGGGGCTGTGCTCTTCTGAAGAATTCACAATGAAGTGCATCCATCGCCTGCCACGCAGCTGTAGCTGCTGGGAGGCACAGTAGGAGTGGGGACACTTCTGAGAGTGTCATCATTAGTGCCCTGGTGCTGTTTGTGGCACTGGTGTTGGCTGCTAGGACAGGCTGGAGTGGCTGCCTGCCCCAGGAGCAAGTTGGAATCTTGTACCTGTGACACTACAAAGGCAGCCACTGGGCTTCCAAGTAATTTTGAGTGGGACACCATTATCTCCACAGACATATTGCCATTAATTACATGACTGACTGTGCTTTGAGGGAACGTTCCTGCCAAAGGAGGAATTTGGCACACTCACATTTTACACCCTCTTTTCAATTTCCCTCATTATTATATTATTTACTAAAAAAAGAATTTTTCTTCTATTAAGTATATTGGAAGGAGGGGAAAATTATTTCGAGATCATAAGAAAGGTGTTGTCCAAAATTCAGGGAAGTGATTCCTTCATCTTTACTGGAACTCACAGAAATGTGGGGAACAAAAGACTTTACTGATGATACCGAGAGGTGCTGTGGACTCTCTTGAGGGACAGAAAGCCTTGCAGAGGGGTCCAGATAGATTGGAGCAAGGGGCAGTGATTAATGGGATGAAATTTAACAAGCCCAAAGCTGGATTCTTCATCCATGGGGGGGTAACAAAAGATGAAAAAAATAATTTGAGAGAGAGGTGGCTGGAAAGCAGCTCTGCAGAAAGAGATCTGGCACTGCTGGTCCAAAACCCACATCCTGGGGTGCATCAAACACAGCATAACCAGCCTGTCAAGACAGGTGATTATCTCACTGTGCTCACTGTTGCTGTGGCCTCACCTGGGTGCTGTGTGCAGTTCTGAGCCCACAGTTTAAGCAGGATGAGAAAGTCCTGGAATGTGTTCAGAGTATGGCAACAAAGCTGTGAAAGGGCTGGAAGGAATGTCCTGTGAGGAGGTGCTGAGGACTTTGAGTTTGTCAGGTTGAGATAAAAGGAGCCTGAGGGTGACCTTGTTGCTCTCTACAGGTTCTGGGGAGGGAGGTGCCGATCTCTTCTCCTTGGGATGCAGAGATAAGATGTGCTGGAATTATTTGAAGCTGTAGGAAGTTCAGACAGGAAGCATTTCTTTACTCATGGGTTGGACACTGGAGGCCAATGCTGGTTGGCCACAGGCTGGCCAATGCTTCCAGCCTCAGTGTTTAAGAGGCATTTTGGCAGTGCCCTTAACAACATGGTTCAACTTTTGATCAGCCTCGACTTGGTCAGGCAGCTGGCCTAGAGGACTGGCAGAGGTCCTTTCCAAATAAAATGTTCTGTTTTCTTTCTGCAAGACGTCATATAACTGTAGACAGATCTACTGGATTTTTGTGTTACTTCTATTTATGTAGTATTTCAAATAAAGCAGATATTGGCATTAAGACATAAGAATTTAAAAATCAAAAGCTTGATGTCATTTCAGTTCTGGTAGAAGAATTGAAGTTGGGTGAAATAAAGATTAAATGAGCACGACTACATAAAAATTTCTTACTTTAGGGTGGAATGTAAAAATACACAAACGACTTTAGATAACAGATATAGAAAAGCAGTTTCTTGAAAATATTAGACCATGTTTCCCCATATGGACTAACTGCCTATATTTTCTTCTGTAGCATTGAATTAACTTAATTGTGTACTATGAAGTAGCATTAGCTTTTGTTCCCTGTTACTCATTAGTCCCAGAGATCAGCTCCTGGGCTAGTTAGGCTGTGTTCAATAAGAATAAAAGAGGCTTTCACCTTTTTATAGTATCACAAATTATTTCCTGCTTGTGGGCAAAGGACCTAGTTTGAAAATGCCCATGAAAGAATTCTTCCTTATCCCAGTTACTTTATCTTAAAAATTAGAGCTGTTCTGGGTGAAAGCCAGGCCACATACAGGCTATTGCCTAAAATAGTCAGAAGTAACAGCCAACAGAGTCATTATAGTGAAGTCTGTGCCACCACTTTTAAGAGTGGAGTTTACTCTTGCATGGATGTTAGAGAAACGTGTGAATACACACAGAGTCCAGGGAAATATTCTGCTCCTAAGGGGCAGCACACCAAAAATATGATTACATATGAATGGTAACAAGGAATGACAATTTTAAGTTCCAGGATATGGTTATACAGCATTCTCTAGTTTCCTACACCATGTCTGTGCTGTGTTGGTTTCCCTTTATCAACAGTACAATATGTAGTTATTGAGCAAAATTCCAAATTTTTATTGCTGTTTATCTATTCTAAATGCTAAAAGGATTGAAGTGATTTCTTCTCCTCCAGAGGACTATCCTTTTCTTTTCATAAGGAACATAATCTAAAATACATAAATATAGAGTATTTTACATGTTTATTTCCTGAAATCTCAAATTACTGTACATGCAATAAAAGTTAGGGAGGTCAGACAAAAGCAAAACATCAGTGTGATCCAGTAGCAGTATTTCTTGAGTATTGATATTTATTCTTCAATTGCAAGACACAGATACACCAAATTTTCTACACAAAAAGCTAAACATGAATCTTCACTGTATATATTTTAGTTTCATAGTTTAGTTTCATAGAGAAGACAATTTTGAAATAACTGAAATCTACAAATTCTAGCATAAATATGAAAACCCCTTATAAAGTACATATAGGTAGATTCTAGTTACTTAAGAATGCAGAAAGAGCAACATACCTAAAACTGCCAATTTAGGGGAAAATAGGATCATGCTGCTATCATTCTTTCTGGATAGAGTATTTTTTTTTTTCTGCTATCTACTGATCTCCCTCTAGTGGAATCCTATAACTCTGCATGAGGCGAAACTCGAATTTTATCTCCACAGTTTTTCATGCAGCAGATCTGTAACACATGATGCATGTGCTACAAACATCTGTTTTCAGTAATCAAGACAAATTCTGTCAGTTCCTTTAGGGAAAAGCAGTGTATGAAGTAAACATGGGGACAGGAATTACAAAGCCTTGAAGCAGGCCCATTAGAGAAGAGCTAAGAATGTAATTTGTTTGCTTGCTAAACCTGTTCCTTATGGATTGCAATTTTATTTTTTTTAATGAATTGTATTAATATATGGGCAAGATTTCTGTGGTTATGACAACACAGAAGTGCAGAAGGCAAAGAGAAAAAAAGAGAAACAGGTGTTTACAGAGAGTTCTTTATCCCTGATCCTTACTGGGCCAGCAGACTCTCAAGGGGACAGGAAATACAGAATGGCCTCACCTCCCCTAATCTCTGTGTTTGGAATGCAGGAGGAGTACATTGCACCCCATAAATCAATGTCATGCCAAATACTGTCCTTCCTTCACACCCCTGTTTTGTGCCTGCAGAGAAGGGCAGCTCCCTGCAGCAGAATGTCCCCAGCTCCTGCTGCAGGGTGCTGGGGCTCAGCTGCCCCAGGCTTTCCTTGGGGGCCAGGGGATGGTGTGGTGAGCTGTTCTGGAAGCATCCACTGGTGATTCACACATGTAAATAACAAAATTGCTTCTGCACACATCACTTGTGGCAGCCTGAGACCCAGAGAAGCAAATCTGCATTACAGATACTGTAGATAAATATTTAAGAGCTAATAAATAGCTTTATTTATAGATAAATACATAAAAGTTAGCAAAAACACATGTGCATTTGTTCATTCATTCATGTATACCCTCAAAGCGAAGTGCCAATCATTCTAAAGAAGACAAAATGGTTGCAAGATAACAGAAGGTTATTCTTCTGATATCAACAGCATTAATCATATATTTCACAGTGAAGTCACCATTAAAACTTTGATTAATGATAGTGTCAGTGTATTTAATCAAGTGCATGCAACACAGCACTGAGTATTTCTCCCCTTGACCTCATCCAGCTGAGCAGGAATGTGAGTGAAATCTGGGCCATTCCACTGGTGCAGAATTGGCATGAGAGGAGAGCCCAGGGCCCATCTTTGCCCAAATGGCTTCTCAAAACTCAAGACAGAGGGAAAAGAGGAGCAACTCTTAAGTTTGAACCCACATCAAACATTGCAGTGATTAATTATAGGCAAGGAAAGCATATCACTGGACCCCAAATAAAAGCAGCGTCTTCTTGTTCTAAACTTTGCACTTCCATACACTGAGAAACCGTTCCAAAGAGGGGCCAGTTATTATAGACAAAGGTTAGGGTGTGCCTCAGGATGCAAAACAAGTTACCAGTCAATCTGGACTTCCCCTTGTACTTCAAAACCTGTGCTCAGTTTAGGGCTCCTCACTGCAAGAAAAGCATTGGAGCATCCAGAGAAGGGCAACAGAGCTGGGGAAGGGTCTGGAGCAAAGTCTGCTGAGGAGGAGCTGAGGGAGCTGGGGGTGTTTATCTGGAGAAAAGGAGGCTCAGGGAAGGACCTGATTACTTTCTATAACTCCCTTGCAGGAGGGTGCAGCCCAGTGGGGACTGGGCTCTTCTCTCAGGTAGCAAGGGACAGGGGAGGTTAAAATTGGTAATTAGGAAAACTTTCTTCACTGAAAGATGGCCAGGCATTAGAACATGGTGACCAGGGAAGTGGTAGAATTTCCATCCCTGGAAGTGTTCAAAAGAAACACCTGGATGTGGCAGCTGAGGTCATGGTTTAGTGGTGAACGTGGTGGTTCTGGGCTAACAGTTGGACTCTAGCATCTTAGAGGTCTTTTCCAACCTGAACAATTCCATGATTCTGATAGACAGCCCTCTGGTGCAGTCCTGTGTTAGGTCTGTATGGTTGAACTATAGCCCTGCCTTTGTCAGGGGTTTGAACTCTCTTTCAGAGTTGCCTTTTTCATCAGTGTAATGGAGCACTACAGTTTTTGTATGTAACCTCCATGAACTGATACTGGCAGTCAAGCAAAACCAAACAAAATAGCTTTGCAAGTGAAAAACACCAAAGTCCGAGGAGCAAATTTCACAATGGAGTAGAAGAAAAGGGAGAAGAAAGATCAATCAGAAAGAAATGATGAGAAGAAGGAAAAAAGATGCAGGATGGGTCAGCTGCAGCACTTGCTGCATGTAAAGGAAACGGAGATGAAAATCACGTACAGATCTATCTGAAAGAAGGGGGAGAGGTCTTTACTTAAAGAGCTGGCAAGCCTTTGCAGTTGCTCCAAATACACCTTTCCTTTCATTGTGCTCTATTTGATCTTGCTGCTTCATTGACTTCTGTGTGCTCCCAGTAGTTGGAGGTGATTTTGGCAATTGCAGTCAGAAAGGTTCTCGAGTTGTGAGCATGATGTCAGCAAGCAGGAAGGAAGTGGAAGGATTTTACCTGCCTGTGGCAAAGATAACTAAAGGGCATTTTGCCAGTGTATTTCAATTGCACCTTTAAACTGGGCAGCTTGCACAGCTCTCTGTGCCAAATAAAAATTCTCTTGGTTTCTTTTTAGACAGCTTTTGAATCACAGTGAAGCCCAAAGAAAAGTCTCTAATAAGCGCTATTTTTTTCCACTCACCACTAACACAAAAATGTTGAACAGATTGAAGGCAGGGGGATGGGAAAGGAAGAGGGATGAGTGAGGAGGAGTTCCATTGTGCTGAGACCAATTATAGTGGTCTCAGCCCAAAAAAAGGCTCTTTCAGAAAGTCCCAAACAAATGAAAACAGGAGACTGTGATAAATCGTAGCACAGCTTTAAGAGCCATGCATCTCTTGTTCCCCTAAAAGCTGTAATAATAGGCAAACTCTAAGAGTTCATATCCCTCCAAGGACTGTAAATTCAATCAGTATTTAAATACTTTGCATCTTCACTGTTTGATTAGTAATGGATTAGAGCGGCTTTTTATTAAAAAAAAAAAAAAAAGACATGCAAAATGATACCACTTTTAAAAATATTCTCATCTTTCTGATACCCTAAAATAGTATTGAGAAAACGTTGCCTTTTGTTCCAGCACCTAGCTTAAAGCTAGGTGCTGGAACAAAAACATAGCATCAGCTGGAGACAAGGCTTGTTCTCTTGAAAATGAATTCTTCCACCTCCTTCAGTTTTGAAATCTTAACAGCCTCCTACCACATTCTGGTTGTTCCCTTGCATTCTGCTGTATATTCATGCATCTTTATACTTCCTGAGCATTACACCTCTTTTGCCCCCTTGAACATGTTTATTCAATATGGGTTTTATGTGGCTTATCCCTCCCAAGTGTGTTTTTCAGAAACCACTACATGGAAAACACTGTAGAACCTCCACTTTTTTCAAGCACAAGAGGGAAAATAAACAGCTGATAATCATTAGGAAGTGGGAACTGAAGGCATATATGACATAAGTGTGTAAGCTAGCTTTTATTAAAAAAAGTTTAAATGGCTAACTGGAGTGGATAAATCTGTCCTGAAAACTATTTGGTGATACCTATCAGAGATGATCACAACATGCAAGATACAATGTGGTGTTTTCTTGACTATATCTCAAGGCAGTTTGGAAGACAGATTATGTCACCACTCGGTTTCTGGTTGCCATTATTCATGCTCCTATTGAATTCCATCTATTTCTGTTCTCATCATTGTTCAAAAATACTGGCTTGTGCCACCACAGTTGGGAATCAGTAAGGAGGAGCATGCCAGTTCTAAAAAAGGAAAGCTTTTCGCTCTCACAAAAAGGCTTTGTTAATTAGTGCTACACAAGGAGGGAAATGACAAAACTCCATACTTTTCCATTTAAATGTTTGTAAAAGTGATTTTGTTTAAATTTCACTGAGTGTAGCAGGAAATGTTAAAGCTGAAAGAGACCAGACAGAACATACTAATGTCCTTTGGAGTGGGAGTGAAAGAAGGGAAGGGCCTGAGGATTTTATTTTCTTTATTTACACTCTTTCCATAGAAATCGGTAAACTTTTGAAGCTTGTAAAAGCAGTATTGATTTGACAGCCCCAAAGACAGAGCTCTTCTTTTCATGTAGAGAGCCAGCACAGCATAAGCAGTCACAGTAACAAACCCCTGTTCACTGCTGAGCTGGGGACAAAAGGAACCATTCCGGAGCCCGCCCAACACCTACACAAGGTGCCTCTGTGCATATACATTTGGCTCACTATTTCAGAGCACCTTCCCTCCAGGATGCATCTCACCTAACTTTAGGTATTTAATCGAGGCAAGTTGAGGCAATTGAGGTAACTTATTCTCTGCAGGTAATAGCTAAAAAGTTTCTTCTAGATTATAAGTGAAATTTGAAATGGATTCTTCACTGGCAGTAGAATAAAACTACAAGATGATTACACTCCTAAGTTGGATTCTTCAGTTACATGCCCAAAATTAGGTGGATTAATCTAGATCTTAGCATATCCATACAAGGACTTGGTGCTGAGTAGCAAGTATACTTTTAATTCACATGCTGGCTCACAATGCATTCATTTCCTCATATAGACAAGATATAAATCATAAATAACACTGCTGTTTATTAGGATGAATTAGTAAGATTCTGCTGCAGATAATTTCTGGAAACTGAATGACTCCACTATCAAATAACTTTCTGTACCTAAAAATAATGGGTACAAGGCCTTAGCTTTTCTCTATGGAAGCAGGGCTGTCTAAAAATTGAATTTGAATTTGACTAGTCCTAAGAATGCTATTTATTTATTAGTGGAAATAATAATACTTATTTTGGCAACCAACATTGATCTAATAAAACACAGATGTGTGAATGTAGCTATATTTGTGTTCATGCAGGTATCTGCAATTTATAGTCACCTAGGGGCTCCCTGTATCCACAGAGAGTCACAGGCATTGGCTCCACGGAAAGCAAAGCCACAGAAGCTTTTCTGTTTGGACTTCAGCTTCAGAGAGGGAAATGTGGAAGTAGCTTTCATATAATTAATTTCCCTTTCTCTGCCTCTTCACGTTTTTGCTTGTTTCATTAGAACCCAGACTCAATCTCTTGTGGCCAACTAACTTTTCTTTTTAGGTCAGAAATTAAACCTCTAATATAAAGAATAATTTTCACTGTTGAAGTGTGGAAAAAAGATTTTTCCTTTAGCCTTTGCAATCCAAAGCAGCCTCTCCCCCACAAGGTAGTCAAACACAATGACATATATCAATCCACCCACTTTATGTCCTGGCAGCTGATGGACATGACCTTGCTCCAGTCACATCCGTCCTCCTTTCACCAAATATTTACTTCTGTTCCACTACCGCAGGGCCTGTGACTACAAGTGACAGAAAACCTGCCTGTAGAAATGTCATGCTGCTGATGATTTCTACACCTATCCCATCTTCTCGTGTTCTTTTTCTCTAGACAAATATAAGCTAACCCAGGGACATAATAGCACTTCAAAGATGCTTAACTGCCTTCATACTTCTTCGCGACTATTTATCCCTTGAGGAAGCTAAACAATTGGTGTTTCCCTTTTGTTCTTCAGGTTCATCCAACACCTTTTGCATGGATTAGATAACCTACACTTACCTGCAAAGTTGAATAATAAATGCCATGTTTTTCATCAGTAGTTTATGGCATGTTTGCATGTTTCCTCTTGTCTTCAAAAACCAGCACACTCTGGTTTACTTTGTTCTGTTTTGTTTTGTTTGAGGTGGTGACTAATTAGATGCTGGCATCACTAACATAATTGCTATCATAGCCATGTATTTTGGAGTCATCCTTGAAACAGTGAGTAACATTCCATAGGAACATGATTCAAAACACCATTAGGAAAAAGTAAATGAGAGCAACTGGCTTGTGCTTGACTTGACAATTTCCAGGGAAAATCTAATCTGTCAGGCTAACTGCATAAAGACATCTTTGAATATTGACCCTGTAGAACTTGGTTTAGTTCCCTAGAAATTCGTAAGAAAAACAGTTTATCTCAGTTTGATTTGCTGGTTTTGTATGACCTTCTGGTTCTCAGTAAATGTTTGCTGCCAATCAAAACTCTGTCACCTGCAAAATCCCATTCATAGTTTATCTTTTTGCTAAATGCCTAAATCTGTATCCGATGATTCTAATATAAACTAGAAGGAAATTTTTACTGCTTTCTATTAATGGCATTTTTTCTTCTTAAACCACATTATTTAATTGACCTCATTGACCGTCTTGCGCCGTCATGTGCGAAGTGTGCAACGATTTACTAAAACAGGTTGTGGATTTGGCTTGTGACATACAGGTGTAAAGCCAGGGTCTCAGCATGAGTTCTCACCTTGCTGAAAGTCTCAGGAGGCATCAGGATATGTTAAAGCAGGTTTACTTCACAGCTGAGCTTTCTTCATAAAAAGTTAGTGGTGTGTAAATGATTCTAGATAGGGAAAGCCCTAAAGTAATAAAAGTAAAGTTAATTTAATGCTTCCAGATTAACTCTCACATTCATTTCTCATGGAGTCAGTCTGATCAGCCTGGTTTTGATTTGGTTATATGAGCAAGTATCTGTGATTTCTCATGAGACCATAAAGTGTATTCATTCAAAAAGACACAAGCACCAAGCTAGTGAGTTTCAAAACATGCAGCTGCATTTTGGGCTTGCATATGCAAGAATCCATTGCTTATGGTCCATTTATTATTTGATATGAAGTGCTAATATACATACAAAGAACAACTGTACTTCTTTGTCTTATGCTACTGCTGCAAAAAGCTACTTACTGCAGCTTTTGAACGTGTCCTTTGCCCTGGGTAGCTCATTAACACTCCAACCTTAGTTGCGCTGTATCTATTTAATTTTTAATGCAAAAATTCAGAGTGAAGTAGAAAGGAAAAAAAAAGTGAAGGAGGATGAAAAGGAAACAAAAGGATATTCAGAGACCACTATGAATATATGCACATGCAGGTTTCACATGGTGTCTGGATACCTGGAGGGAAGGAGAGAGCAGTCAAACACAAAAGTTCTCGTATACTATTGTGGGTAAATTGACAAGAGCAGCCAATAGATTGATGCAGAGAGAGCCCTTCACAGAGCCTAGAGTAAAAATGATTTATACCTTTAATGTCCACATATAGGTAATGTGGTATGCAGCTAATAAAGAAAACACTTTTGTTTGGACAGTGGAAAGCCCTCAGGTTGGTATATTTAGATATAGGACTCCTTCAACTGCCTTGGGTCATTCATTTCTCTGAAAGGTGTCTCTGATGTTGTTCTATGGTTTTAGGGTCTTTGTGCTTGCACTGTGCATCCATTTTAATATATAGCATCATTTTTACAGTACCTTTCTCAGTCATAGCACAGTTTCATTTGTAGTAGATAATAAACAGCCAAAGGGCCAAATTACGTAAAATGAACCATTACTATTTTCTAAAAATAGAGATACTGAAAATGTCTGAAGTAAAGATTACTCGTTTATTCTATTCTGACTTCAGGAATTTCAGTGACTTAAGGAGTTGAGTTGCTTCAGGATTTGCGATTTGCATTTGCTACTCATCCTTCAACAAATCAGCAATTTGATTTTTTTTTTCTTTTTTCTATCATTCAGTAAATATGCTCTGTGTATCTACACCTTATAGTATAAGAAGGGGGAAAAATCTCTGAAAGCCCCACAGTTCATTAAAGATGCATCAGGCTTTATTATCATTCAAAAAAGAGGGAAAGAAAAAGAAAAGTGGGTGAAGAGGCCATCCTCTGCAGCATGATAGAAGCTAGGCTCCTATAAAACAAGCCAAAGAATTAGTTCCTTCACCAAGGAATGACATGAAACTCTAGCCATGGTAGCTGTAAAAACAGTTAAAGGTCTTCTTTGTGCTCATTAACACCACTGTGCTGGTATTCTGTGTTGGCAGCTTTTGGTTCTGCAGAGGCAGTCCTAAAGAAAGTTGTTACCAGCCTATATTCTACAGTTCACAGGCTCTCAAAAAGGACACATTAAAACAGCCAGAATCCCCAGGGCAAGTGGTGAGATTAAGTAGCCCTCTTCCTCGACAGAAGCCCTCTCAGACAAAGCCTGGCATTGTGCATTCAGCACACTATCTCTTTCCAGGACTGAACTTTGCCATTGTGCCGCCGGATCCCGGCTCACAAAGTGTTCGGGGGACTTTGCGTAACGCTTCACTGGCACCACCATTGACAGGCATCTGAGTGTGGGAACTGCTCCCAGGGACGGGATGCCCCCAAAACCATTGGCCTATTCTCTTGGTCCCTAAGCCAGTGGCAGTGTTTTTAGTCTGTGTGTGTGGGGGGGGGGGGGGTGAGTGTTACTCTGCAGTTTTCTTGGGGTCTCATCTTTCACAAGAATACAAAATCAGGCAGGCAAAGCAAACATGGATTATTTGTTTCCCAAAGGATCAGGCCTTTTCAGAAGAACAGCCTTTAGCTGTTCCACTGTTCTGCAGAATCTACCATTGCAAAGACAACAAGGTGCCTTGGAATACTTGTAGAATTTTGAGGGATGTTAAGAACAAACTTTGGGGTTGGGGGAAAAAAATCTTGCTGTTTATTTGCCGCAGTCATGAGAAGGATTCTTTATCTACCCTGTTTATTTCTATTTTCTTTTGTGTGGAAATTCTTCAGATTTATTTTTAATTAATTTGAATAAGGATTAATAAGAGATCTCATCTGGTGCTACAGTTCATTCCTTTGGATATGCTACCTTTGACTGAAGACTTGAAAAGGACTTGGTGCAAGAAAAGCAAACTTCCTGGAAAGACCAAATTTGGCAAGAATACTTCAGCTGAATCTTGTATTTCATTTTCAGTTTCTTTTATATTAAAACCAGATTTAACAGATATTTTTTGTTTTTTGCCAGACACCACAAATGTTAGCATGGACGCCTGGAAAATCAAAGAGGCTCATTCTGAGTAAAAGTGTATTTAGAAGCAAAGTTTTGGTGAGGGGCATGAGTTTTCTTTTCCCACAGCTGCTTTCCTGCAGCAGCTGAGGGTTCAGAAACATGAGCCAAGGTAGTGAAATGCAGAAGGTGCAGAGAATGGTTCCTGGGAGGAGAGATGAGCAGTAGGAATTCTGATGGAGGCACAGGGAGTGGACATCAGCTTGAGGTTCTCTGAGGGAGGTGAAAAACTAAAGTAGAAAGGACATGGTGGTAGAAGACCAAGGACTGTGTGGAAGTTATGGCATGAAACTGGAACTCAAGGTGGGAGATGTCTTTCAGTTCCCCACACTTGCCTGACACATTTAAATCAGGGCACTGGTAGTATTGGGTCTGAACTGAAGAGAAACTGTGGGTTTGCATGGATTGTGTTTAGATTTTGGTGGATGGAAAAAGACTGTGTGTTGACACAGGGACATAGATTTTTACTGTGAAAAACACTGTGATCACCGTCTTGCTTAATGAAATTTGTATTTATGACTGACAAAGGCAAGGGGGAAAGGAAAGTGCAACAGGATTTTATGCACTTGATGACAGTGAAGACAAATTATGAGATGCCATATTTGTCTTAGATAAAGGATTCCCTGAGATAAAAGAAAAGCAGAAACTCTATATACCTGGACTTGGGTACTTTTTTTTTTAATTTAACATTACCAAAAATTAAAGTCCACTGCAGAAGACTGAAATTAGTATAGATATCAGTAAGTTGAATCAGAAAACCAAAGGGTGATGCAGAAGGGTGAACTATAGAAATATTGAAGCTGAAGTAAAGTAACAGAATAGTTATCTTTCAAAAACTTGTCTTTGCTCTGTCCTAGATTACTTCTTTCCCTAACCATCCTTGTATAAGAATATGATGCATGGCAAGATTTAGAGATATCATAAATAGAGAAGGATATCAGAACAACAATTAGAGAAATTTGTATTGACCACAAGGACTACCAAAACTGAAGTGAGACTGAGTATGTGAAGAACAAGGTCATAAACTAGAGGGCCTAGATTATCTACCCCAAATTTGAGAATTCAGGATTGTGGAATGATAAAGGAAAAACACCTGAGTGTACATATCAATCACAAAATGACAACTGGTAAACAGTGATACAGAAACAAAGTTGAGGAAGAAGGTTTGTTCCCAAAAGCATACATCAGAGAAAGAGAAGGTTATGATCAAACATAAAGGTGATGTTGGCACAAATCTAAGAAGGCATAAAATGGCTAAAAATAGACTTATAAATTAGGAAAATGCATCTGTGCATCAGAGGAGTAAAATTCTGGCACAGCCTTCCTACAGGGATAGCTGGTGCAAAATCAAATGCTTTGGCAGGAAAGTTAATGAGTGAAATGGGAATTAATGTTTAGTAAAACAACTTTTCCTTTGAAATGGTGATTTATCAAAATCCAAACACACCAGACGAGTGAAAAAAAATCTTAAGAGGGTAAAAAGAGAAAATAAAAATGCAGCAATTTAATAGGAGAAGGATTGAGATATTTAGGTTTTCCTTTTTTAAATGCTTCTGGTGGAATTGATTGTGTACTTCAGCAGTAAAGAGAAAATTTAAAGAACGTCCTCTTCAGCTACCAAATACTTCAGGCTTTATGTCTTCTTTTTTAAATTTTCCTGAACAGCAAAAGAGAGAGAGTTGCAAGTTCCCTTTGAAGCCATGAGTGCAATTTGCACACACCTCTGCTAATCCTGCTCCAAGCAGCAGGTTTGTGGATGGCCATTCTGCCAGAAGCAGGCAGAGCAGGGGGACTACTACTTGGCCTCAGTCCAGCTTGCTACACATTCCCAAATGAATAGATGCTGTGGAATTTGGGAAAAAAGTAGTGCATGGCTGTTAAGAGGCAGCAATGCACTGGAGAGCAGTAGTGGACTGCCTGCTCTGGGGGAGAGCTGGCTCAAAGCAGCCATTTGAAGGCAGGTGGTGTTACTGTGGACACAAGGAGAGCCCCCAAATGAATGCTTGCTGTGGTATATCCTGAATCAAAGGCTCTGTTATAAGGCTCCCCAGGGATCTAGCCATTATGTCCATGGTCTTAGCAAATTTTGAGTCTGTAACTCCTGTGTAAACTCATAAATGCAGGGCAATAATAGAATTTCTGTAAATTATCAATAAGCTGTTCTTTAGAATTATGGTTTATTAGTAAAACATAGTGGTAAAATAAATACCTTGGCCCTCTCCCGTAGATACTCTGTCTTCTTTTCTACATGTTCCTGTGAGGGTATATTTATTTATAGGCTCATAAATAGAAGCTTAAACTGGTATTAATTAGAAAATATGTCACCTCTGATCTTGAAACTAATTGGTTTGTATGGACTTTGTTAAATTTGCATAATTTCCACAGCATGATATCTTTAGTGTTCTTTCATTTTAAAGGGAAAATGTCTTTATATCAATACCAAATTGAGAGTTACAAAAAATAAGCCTTCCAGTGATTATAGGTTAGGTGCAGCATTTCATCCTGCAGCAAATGGATATATTTCTGTCACGTATGTTGAGACCTGGAATTCAGTCAGAGGCAGAAAATGTTATTCATAGGCATGGAACCTTGTTAAATAAGCATTACCTTTGCTTTACCCCTTCCTCACTGGGGATGTACAGCAAAATGTAGATTCTAGTGAGTCCTTACTTCCTCATGGCAATGATCAGGGAAAACCTGACTGGAGAGCCTGTTTTATCCCACACTAACTCCCTGGCTGGGTTTCCTCATACCAGATGAGAGGAAATCTCAGCTCCCTCCCTACAGCTGCCTAAATCTTTCTTAGGCAGCATCTAAGAAAATAACCAAGCAAACCCTAACAAAATAAGCCATTAGTTGCATTTGCACTGTTTCTCAGTGGCCTGCAGCTGGTGCCAAATTATTTTTTTTTTAAGTAATCAGTAATCTCAGACCTCCTGGTTTTGGCAAGCAGTAGGACTTAGAAGTCCTGCTGAACAGCAGCACTTTTTATTTACAGTAGCTTTAGAAGAACTAGGGCTCTAAAACCTGAGGTTTAGGAAGAAAAATAATACATAGCCTCAAAATCTCTGCTGCTTTTTTACACTTGAAAGTGTTTGGATGTGTTCTGGCACACACAAAAGGGTGTGCATTTTCTTTCTAGGACTGGCCACAAAATGGTGGTACAAATACAAATTACAAATGGTAATTCTGTTCCACATGGATGCTTGAGGGAAGTTATGCAACAGCACACCCATTTCCTCTCCAAGGAAATGGAGTGACACAAGTGACATTGCTTGTCAGCCCACTGAAACTTTGGGGTTAGCTCTGCTCTTAATACCAGCAACTATGAGGTCTATATATGAGAAATAAGAGGCTGAGAGCTGTTGAACAGCTCTCCTGTGTCTTGTTAGCTCAAATGTGAAATATTGCTCTCGTTCACTGAATATAAGCCATATGACCTGTTCTCACACAGTCCTGGTATGAACATGCTCTGGTTTACCTGAAGGAATAAAACATATATTAACATATAGGTTTGTGAGCGCACTGTTAGGCTTGTATGCAAATTTCAATTCCACTTTATATATGTAGATGCTGATGTAAAATTCAATTGGAGTTTACCTTCTTAAATTGTGATCTCTCAAGGCTAATCTCAGACCCTAAATCATACTTTTTTTAACCATCTGACACAATTAAGCCACCAGGAAAAATTATTTTTACCTATACAACCTACCCACTTCACTGAGGTAGTAAAAAAAACAGATTAAGAAACTGCAGAAAATAACTTAATTAAACAATAAATATTACCATTGAAATTTTGATTATGTGTAGAAAGTGTAAAAGATCAATGTACCAAAAGAAGCAAAACGAGCAAATTGTTCCTTTAGTTTCAATTCCTATTAGGTGAAGTAAAAAATGCAAATTTGGGCTAGAAAGAGTGCAAAGAAAGTGCTCACCCACATACCTTTACCCCAAGGAAAGTATCAGACAGGTCTTGGTTAAAAAAAAACAATATGCCATGCATTTGGAATTAAATTACAGTGATATCACCTGAAATCAGCACACTTAAAGTGAAAAGGTTATTCAGGAATACAACCAAGAAGAAATTGGATGGAGACATAAAAGTACAGATGCTTTGAATGTCTGCTGTTGACTAGTATTGCTCAGAATGCAGGGCTCTGTGGCAAGTTTAGGACAGTTTTTAGAAATGTTCTGAAATTTAGTATAAAGATAGTTCAGTTTGCTAAAGTTCATGTAATCTGATCAGCATGGGGAAATTTTACAAAGCAGCAGCAAATATCAGCATAAAGAAGGTGAGAGTGAAAAGACTGAACACTTATTTTACTCATGCATTGCCTCATGTTTGAGGCTGATGAGAAGTTAGCCTTGGCACAAATCTCCTAGAAAGAGGACAATGAAACAAACATTTCTTGATTTTTGTTTTGCCATGGCAAAACAGAAATCACGTGACATAATAATTAATAACCCCAAAGAAGCATTGCATAAGATAACACACAATAGCTTAAAAGTAGCTCTGTGACAGATTTGTGACAGATTTCACTGTGCTAGAACATATGCATGATGCTGTGATAAACACTGGAAAAGGCACTTGTTAAAACAGCCCTTATCCCTGAGGAATTTACAGCCTGGGAGACAGAGAGAGATAAGATAAAATGCACCTGGTAACCAAGAAGTGATGCTATTTACATTTTTCTTTTCTGTTTGCTTTCTTTTCCCAATGTTTCACCCTCTGTTTTATAATGAGGTGCTGGACTGGTTGATGTGACACTTGTGAGTCTCGACAAAGAATTTGATTGAAGAACACTGGTGGCTGGCACTGGGCTTGGGAAATCATATTTCACAAAACAGGCAGCCAAGAGGAAAGTAGAAAGACAGTGGTGATTGGAGACAATTCTTAAGGCTCAGTCCCTGTCAAACACTGAAGATTTTGACTCCTGTCAAAGAAAATAAGGAGGGGAGTATTATTTAGAAAGGGATAGGAACTCCTGTATGCTCAGAAGATGAGGGTTTTTTTCTATTCAGATATTTAATGCATAAGCCAGTCCTGCTCTCAACAGAGCAGCCTTTTGATGAACAGGAACTGTCATAACACTGGAATAAGAACTCAAGTGGTGCTGCTGCTAAAGATTTTCATTTGCCTTGATAGCATCCAGACTAGATATGAGGCTGTGTTTAAGTTCCCAAATGTCATTAGGTTTCTCAGGGTTAATGCTATGCTGCTAGACTTACTGAAGCCATTCTAATCCTTTCCACTTTCTCATTAGGGCATGGCTGTCACTTTTTCTCAGCTTCTGCATCTGCCTGTTCCCTGGTTACCTTCAATATATTCTAATGGAACTCTCCTCAGTATTAGTTCTCCAATTTCCCCTCCCTCACTTTTCCCCTTATCTCCTTCTGGTAGCATAATATCATCACATGAAATTCATGGTCAAATTTTCCAAATCCTTTTTCCCTCTCCTACTCCCTTCTCTCAGAGCAATTTGTATGGTCCTACCTTGTGACATCAACCAAGTCACACTGTATCTTTTCCATTGTGTTCTTTGCTACTTGCAAACACTTTTATTAGTCTCAATTTGATTATCTTGCCACTCTGAAAATAATTTAGTTGGTGATATTTAAAACAGCAGGGCTACAGCTCAGTGGAAGCACCTCACATGAACCTCTGTGTTTTCAGTCCAAAAAATTTTGATTTTTTTTTCACTTGAATAAATTTGAATCCTGATATCCTCCCCCAGTTTAAAACTGTGTTTCCCAGTGAGAAACGAAAATCATGTCTTTGGTTCTTTTGCTTCTCCTGCAAACACCCTACTCCCACAAGATGTTTGAATATATGGCACAGGTCATGATCTTGCAATAAATACTTAAAAACTGTAATATGGGAATATAAAGTGATTGTCAATTGGGTGAGGCTGTGGTACCCACATCAAAAATATTTACTGTATAGTTCAAATGTACTCTGCACAGTCTAATAACAACATTCTTTTAGGGTTGGTGACTGCAGCACAGTAGGTGGCAATGATTATGAATCAATTCAATTCAATGAATGTTATCCAGATGCACTATAGCTGTTACAGTATATTATTTATAATAGTTTTGAAAAGGTGTAATATCTATTACCAGTCTAAAAACTCTTAAACATGCCCTCAAACAAGATTAGCAGTAATTTATTTGAACAGAACATGAACAGATAAGCACCTCAATTGACACAGTTATACTCAAAGCAAAAAAAGCATTTGATTAATATAAAGCACCTGTACAGTTTAAATCATATTAAAGATGGCATCTGTTTTCTTATGAGATTAAATCTATGTAACATCAGGAATTTATCTCTAGCCGGTGTGTCTAATGATCTCAAAACTAATAAAAAGAAGTACACAAAGGAATGGATCTGAAAGAAGAAACACGTATTTTCACAACATTCACCACTTTTACTGTTTATCTAAAGACCTTTGTAGGAATTTATCTGTAGCTTTGAAGGCAAGATGTAAGAATTAAACACTTGTCTGGGTGTTAAAACTCAAGAGAGATTTGAAAACAGATTAAAGAAAGAATCAACTCCTTACCACCATCATTGTCATCACACTTCATATGTACTGTACAGAACATAGCAGAACACAGGAAACTCTAGTGGTTTCATAGCCAGAAGACACAACTAGCTTCCTTTTTTCCTTCTTTCTTCCTTCCTTCCTTCCTTCCTTCCTTCCTTCCTTCCTTCCTTCCTTCCTTCCTTCCTTCCTTCCTTCCTTCCTTCCTTCCTTCCTTCCTTCCTTCCTTCCCTTCCCTTCCCTTCCCTTCCCTTCCCTTCCCTTCCCTTCCCTTCCCTTCCCCTTCCCTTCCGCTTCCCTGTCCCTTCCCTTCCCTTCCCTTCCCTTCCCTTCCCTTCCCCTTCCCTTCCCTTCCCTTCCCTTCCCTTCCCGTCCCTTCCCTTCCCTTCCCTTCCCTTCCCTTCCCTTCCCTTTCCCTTCCCTTCCCTTCCCTTCCCTTCCCTTCCCTTCCCTTCCCTTCCTTCCCTTCCCTTCCCTTCCCTTCCCTTCCCTTCCCTTCCCTTCCCTTCCCTCCCTTCCCTTCCCTTCCCTTCCCTTCCCTTCCCTTCCCTTCCCTTCCCTTCCCTTCCCTTCCCCCTTCCTCCTTTCCTTCTTTCTTTTTTTTCTTATTTCCTTCTTTCCTTCTCAATAGACTCAATAGAAGTTCTTTGCTGTGGCTTGAGCAATTTCCTCTTGTACTGCAAAGTTTCTGGCTAAGAAATTTTGGAATTTCTGGAAAAGAAATTGTTTGTCTTTTACATAATAGTAGGAGAATTGTGATGGTGTTACAGAAAACTGCAGATTAATTAGTCTACCCCTTTCTTATAGCTACTCCAGCTTCTAATTAATTGTGTGCAAACAACTGTTGTAGAATTTTCTGGGAAAATGATAAAGGAAGCTGAGCTGCTTGTTTCAGATGCTCCATGATTCAGCCAAACAATTCAAGGTCAGAACTCTTAGTTAAAAGTTTCACTGCTTCTTCACAGAGTTTGCAGCAAAGGCTGCTAACTCAAAGACCTATGTTAAATAAATATAAAACAAGATATTGAAGACACCTTTTGTGAAAACCTGCTCCAAACAGAGCCAAGTCCTGCACTCAAGTAATACTTGTAAAGATTGGACTTATCTTGCCTAACTTCAGGTGTATGAAAAGTCTAAACCAGTCTGGCAGTAAGAGAGCAGAAAGAGGCACTTGCAGAAGATGATTCACCAGCTCTAAAATAAATGTTAAGATCATCCATTAGAGAGCCTCTGCAGTAGCTCATTTCTTGTGTTGGCTGAAAATGGAACCAGCACAGAACTTGCTTATGAAAGCTGACTTCTGAAACCCTGCTCCTAACCATGTACATGGAATTCTGTAATGAAAAAAACAAAAACAAAAAAAAAAAAAAAAAAAAACCAAAAAACAAAAAAAAAAAAAAACATGAAACCCCAAAACCTCTACAAATTTCCACTGTGGCTTTAGGAAAACAAACAAACAAACAAACAAACAAAAAACAAACAAAACCAAACAAACCCTTCTGAAAAGCATATGGGTAAAACAAATTATCCTGGATTTTTGTGATGGAGGTGATGACTTTCTTTTCATGGAAAGAAAATCTGGGTTAATCAGAACAGACCCTGGGGTCCAAGGAGCTGTACTGTGTGTGATGATGCAAACACATCGATGAACTCTGACAGGGACCCAGAGCTGTACTTCTACCCATCAGATAAGGTTTTAAGTTGGAAGAATATACACAAGACTGTCAATGCAGGTTTTTATGCTAAATTTATTTCCTTCTACCAGACTCTGTACTCTTGTGGGTTTGATCTCCATATGGGCCATTCACTGAAGAGTTGGACTTGATGATCCATGTGGGTCTCTTCCAACCCAAAACATTGAGGTCTAATTCAGTGTTTACACCTGCCTGTTTCCAATGCAAGGATTAGCAAAAAGAAGCACCACAGCTGGAGGGAATCAGCTCACTGAGAACAGATTTAATTTTCTATAGATTCTGGTAATTCTTGGTAACGATGATTTCATTTGAAAAATTATGGCAAGTACTCTACTATCTTTTCTATTTTAGGAAGAAAAAATGGATTCTAATTTTGAGAACATAGCCAGTAATAGGGAGTTCACCCTTTTATGGTAGAAGATGTATTGTAAATCTAACACCACTGAAATTTTTGGTAATGCTAAAATTAGGAGATATGGTACAGTTTCAGTTCAGACAAACATATTCCTATTGAATTTATTTTATTCATTTTCCCTTGCCAGCAAGTCCCACATACAACATGGCAATTTTCCTGCAAATTATCAATTTGAAATAAATAGTATGTTTCATTCGCATTCTTCCATTCATCTTCTCCCATGAAATAAGATGAAAAAGTTGTGTGGCTTACACCTCTTGTCTTGATTCAACTTACACATTCATAGCCTACTGAAAACACTCCCTTGTGTGGTGGTGTGGATGTAAGTTTGAAAATATATTCATTATTACAAATAACGTTCATTATCAACACTGCTCAGCAGTGTAAAACTGGGATAATGCCATAGAAATATAAATCTCTGTTAATTTAATACCTTCCAGTAAAATCATTCTTTGTATCTCAGTCTTAAAAATGCTGGAGCAGAAAGATCATACAATCTGACCATCATCAAATGTTATCTCATGTTACTTTATACTTCAAAGAGTTCAACTTGACACCCTGTTTGGTTTGCCCATTGCTAAGATGGAGGTTTACCCTGAAATGACCTCTTTGGCTTTGTGGTGAATTGTTTTAGTAAACAGATGGATCATTTGACTCCAAGAAAAAAACCCTAAAATATTCATTTAGGTCTGCAAATCATTTTTGTGAATGAGAACAGTAAATTCTAGGTGCCTGAGGGTTCAAACCTTTCAGGAGTTGGAATTCTGCATGAAATTGGGTTGTTAGAGTCTTGCCTTTATTTTATGAGATTTATTCTTTTTGCTGCATGAAGCTTATACTAGAAAACTGTTAATTACTCATTCATTGAAATATTTGAGGAGTTGTATTTGTTTCAGTTTATTGGCAGCTTTGCTGAGCAATGTGGGATTGTATTTAGTAGAACTCTGTGTTGCATATTTCATTAAAAGATTTGTTTTCCAATCTTACTTGTAATCAACTGAAGACATTACTTCAGTGAAAGATATGAAAATTCCCCTAACTTTCATAATTAGGAACATCAATATAATCAGCTTGTGTTGTAGTCTGTAAACCACAAAGTGAAGGGGTGAGAAAGGAGTAATTCATTTTGTGGGTATGGGCTATCAGGTTTTGGATCTATGTTCATTTTTGTCAAAAGACTAGAAAAGAATCACTTTCAAGCTGTGGCATGGTTATACTTACAGATATAAATACAACCTTTAAAATCAATTGTAATATATATATTTAAAAAAAAAACTTATGTTCATCTCATAAATAATATATTGTCTAATATCATTCAACTTGTGACATCTATGATTAAGAAAAAAAGGATCACTTGATTAAAAGACATTTAAATTTCACCCATTTAACCCCTCTGCTGGGATCCATAAGACACACTGGTATTTGCTTAAGGCTTCCAGAAAAGCACCTTATCTTAATTTGCAGGGATCAAGAAATGAAAATTCCATTTATTCCCTTGACTCCTCAATACTGTATTATTAGAGGCTGTTTGTACTAATAATCTGTTTGTAAGTATCACTTCCAGAAGCTGCTGCTTGATTTCAAAAGTAGAGATCTATTTAATGTCTTAATAAACTTGTTAACAGATAGGCATTGATGTGCCCAAAAAGATATTTATTTGTTGTTATTTCTTTTTTTCCTGTGGGTAAAAATACATTGGTCCTGGTTTTCCAGGATATGACAGAAATAAGACTTTGACATTACCCCACAACTCATGACCTCAGGCCTCATGAGGTAGAACTGTTGTGTTGATACTTGGACATGGCAGTGTTTCAGATAGCAAGGATGAGCAGACAGAACATAAGGATTTTGGATCTTATGGGTTTTCTGGATCCAGTTTATGGCCATGGAATCTCAGTCAGACTTATGGGGTTGTCACCTGCTTAGAAATAGAGGGGTCAAGGCCTTTCTGTCCTCCCCTCTGCCTGTTGCTGTTAGTGTGTTTTTGTTTCTGAGAAACAGGGAATACCGCTGTGCCATGGGAATAGCTGCCATCCCTGGAACAGCAAAGTTCACTCCAAGACAGATTTCTTTTATTGCTACTCAGAACTAGATCTATGCTCTGTGCAGTGTCATGATAAGCATGGGAGCATTTGGGGAGGAAGTTTATTTATATTAAAATTCTGTGCCAATCTATGTTTGTGTAGCAAGATTCTAGAAAAATGCCCTCTCCTCTCTGTAACAGTGGTGTTTCACAGTGGACTTTAGTCTCTCTGCCATTTAAGTGAGAATTCAGTGTCAAATGCATAGTTTCTCCTGAATCCAGTGGGTAGTAAAAGAATAGGCTGTTTTTTCAGCATGTCTTGTTTTAACCACCGCACACAATACAAACTTATTAAAAACTTATATAATTGGGACTACAGTTACCAGTACTTTACAGGGAAGAGTAGCAATAAGAGAAAATTCATAAATGTTACTTTTCTAGACTACATTGGGCAATATCTTCCCCAGAGTAGCAATAAAGAATATTTTTCACAGGCTAGCTAGGCATCGCATTATTTCATTGACAGGAAATCTGATCACTGATGTAGCTATCCTGTAGTTAATAAGTAAAGTTTCAAACATAAACCCAAACAGATGAAGTAAAAGTCAGTACAATCTTTATGATAATAAAGCAGATTTCAAAGAGAACTACAATATGCTATTTAAAAATTGTCTATTTTCTTCACTGTGGCTTAAATAACATAGTTAATCACAGACATGGCAAATCATTAAAAATCTTGGGGAGGAAAACAGATGGACTCCAGATTTTCCCACATATCTGGAAAGTGGCAGGCATGCCTCCCACACCTGCTCTGAGGCAGTGGGTTGTCACCTCAAGCTAGTGCCACTTTAGGACATGATATATCCAAGAACCTGAAGTCCTCTCAGGATTAGGCTGTATCTACACAATACTCTTGAGAGCAAATGTTTGCCTTTAACTTGTTTATTACCACATTGCATGTATTCATCATTGGTGTCCAATGCCATTGTGTCCCACAAAAGCAGAGCATAATTTCAGATGCCAGCTTTTGCCACCTGACACAACGCTAAAATTTTGCCTAATCTATAACATAAACATTTTGGGCCATTCAAGGCCATGTTTCTGTGGCACTAAAATTCTCTGGGTTCTGATGGTGGAGCATACAACATGCTCAAACATGGAGGAGACAGGCTGATTTTGAACAAAAGCACCAGATCTCCAGAGAAATGCTTGTCCAAACTGTAATGAAGAAAATCCTTCATGTCTCCTGTTAATTGCTGATTCACCCTGCATATCTGATGGGCAGATTTATGGCTTCAAGCAAAAATCTCTTTCAAGGGATTCTTAATAAAGGGTTAACGGTGGGATTTTCAAAAATACCAAGGGGAGCTCTTTCAGTAGCAGTTGAACATCCCCCTCTGCAAAGCACTTTTGAAAATCTCATTCATGTTTCCATGATGCCAAATTTGGGCCAGGTTTATAATTTTTACTCTGTGTTCAAAGAGAAAAGGAAGACAAAACCAAGAATATCCTATCCTTATTTTTAGCATCATGCTATCTAATTAAGGCAATTTTAACCAAGCATACTTCAAAGGATACAGAACTTTAAAAAACATTACTTGTTTAATCTTGCTGCATATAAGATGTTGGTGTGATTGGTATTTATTCACAGGAGGTACTAATTAACTCCTTGGGAATGGGTAGCCTCTCACTAAGCCTTCTGTCAGGCAGTAATAAGTCGAGCAGGGAAAAACTTAGTTGATTTTTCAGTATTTCCTTTTTTCCACATATTCATGCCGTTAAAGTGTTGAAGCAGGATCCTCTGGTACAGCTGTACTTAACTGTCTGAGCTGCCATTCTCTTTTTTTTTAAATTTTTTTAAAGACATTTAAAATATCAACCACAGTGACAATATAAGTCCTAGCACATATATTCAATTCCTTACTTGAAAAGTGGTGTCAGCCTATGGATATTGCCATGTGTTGGATTGGTACAATATAAGCCAAGAGCTTTGAAATTCTGAAATCTAACATTACCACTCTGGTAAGATTTTCAGTCTTGACTTCCTAATGCAGTACCATGTTCTTGAAACTAAATAAATTTCATTTGATGAAACAGTTTATTCCTTTAATATTTTATTCCTTTAGTATGGAATTTTTCACAGAATTTGGAGAATTTAGCAAATTTTCTTTCATGAGAAACCTTGAGGGTCTTGGCAACTTTGTAAAAAGTTTATGTCAAATTTGGTATTTTTTAGGATCAAGTTGGCTGCTTTTTATTTTAAAAACGTCTTATTAGAGTCTATAATCAGCCTAGGGTACTGGTAGGAGTTTATGATGGTTTGAGCCCAAAGTCTTCATGCAATTTTTGTACCTTTTTAGGTGAACTACAAAGGAAATTTAGAGTGCTTTTACTAGCTCAGTACCAGCAGAGGGCATTATAGCATAATTCACTTGAAACTGTATATTTTGGACTCCATCCAGATAAGAACAAAGTACACTGGATGTTAGATAAGTACTTTACTGAAAGACATGTATTTATCATCACATTGAATTGATTGTGAGGATCTCCCCATTACAATAGGAAAAGTCAGGGTTCTAAACCTTGTTTTCTTCAATAAATAAAAATGCAAATCTTGCAGCACAAGTAATACTGCATACCAAAATGTGTCTCAAAAAGTAAGTGTGTATATTTTCTTAAAAGTTGGGAAGCTAATATAAAATATTACAATTAAATATAAAGTTGTTCATAATGAGAACCAACTGAATATGCTTGAATAAAATCTCTCCAAGTTCTACTCAGGCAACAGCTTATTCTACCACTTAAAAAGAGTTCCCTCTTGGTTAGTAGAAACCTTCCATGGTAATATGCAAAATTTCAAAATTAAAAACCCTCTGACTGCCAATGAAATCTCCCCTGGCCTAAGGTTATTACCTCTGTGTGAGACTATCTCTTTTGAACACACAAAAACAGATGTTTTCTCAGCTCCATCATTATGAAGCAACACCTCAAAATGTCAGTTGAAATAAAACCTGAAATAATTTAATAAATAAATAATGCAAAATGATTTGGAATAATTTTCTTCATCTTCGTGCGTAGGTGTAAATTTCAAATTATGGTTTTGACACATAATGTTTGTGTCTCACTGCTGCTCTCTTACTCACCTAAGAACTACAGCTACAGGGATCATAGGTGGAAGGTGTAGATCCCAGATAGTATCCTCTCCTATTGTGGTCTGTAGGAACTTTGCCTGAGACTTTCTTCAGTCTTAATATTTATTTAGTCTGATGTTGCTATCTGAACTGCCATGCTGGTCCTGTGCCCATACAGCAGTATGATTTAAAAAGCAATTTTTCTGTTCTTGTTGTGTTCTTTGAAGTGGGTTTTGTGAGCCCATGAAGCTCTGACTGTGCAGTTCAGCTAAGCAGTTGGTTGTTTGTCCAGCAGTGCAGCTGAGGGGAAAAGCTAAACTGTGTTTACCGAGTAACAACTAGGATGGTACAGAACCTGTTCATTTATACAAAAGGGAGATTTGAAAGCAGATTGCTGTGTTTTTAAGGTGCACAGTGTATAATTTACTCTCACATTTTCCCTGTTAAGAGGTGACAGAAGAGGAAAGTGGAAGTTGTCTACCTGCGCGATCCTTGCCTAAGGTCGCGCTTTGTACTTGGGAAAAGGCCATTGCAATGCAGCAGGGGTGATCCCCTGCCCTGCCAGCACTTCACAACTTCCCCTAACCCACTGTTTTTGAAATGGTCTCGTATGCCAGGACAGCTTTTTGAGAGGAGCAGCTGCCGGCTCGCAGTGAAATGAGAGAATCTCCGGGAAGAAGAGGAGGAGGACCCCGCTGACGGCATGTCTGCAGCGCCAGGAGCAGATCCTGCAGCGCCTGCTGCCACGGAGCCCAGTCATTACAGTAATGAGCCTGAGCTAATAAGGCCTGTTGAGACACAACCTGTGTTAGCTCAGCCTTGGCACCAGCAGAGAATATTTACTCAGCTTCTGCACTGGAGCTGGCTCGTGTCAGGCCGTCTCGGGGAGTGGGAGGAATAGTTGTGTTACTGGATGCTCCTAACTATGTAGACATTCCCTGACAGATTTGTCCTTTGGGAGGTTTTAAAGAGAACACATGCAAGACCAGTTTTCTTTTTAATTAAATATTTAGCTGGGGCCCAAGGCCTTCCCTCTAGCTTGTTTTCCTTTTTTCCCCCCCCGTTCTGAAGGCAGTCTGACCTTCTGTACAAAAGGAGGTGTACGGGGTATGGGAGCTTGGTACTGCTGCTGGAAGGAACTTTTTCAAAATCAAATAGCCTGCTGTATGAATGGGTATCCAAGGCTCATTGACAGTATTCCCTCCTTCAGCAGTAATCCTTACTTGCCCTGCAGGTTTAGTACTTTGTCAGTGTCTCCTACTGAACTCCACAATGCACATCACCTGGGCACTTCACAGCAGAATCCATTAGGATCTGGACCAACAGTGTTGACAAGACAAAATACATTAAAAAAGAAAATCCCTAAATAATTCTATGTCTCAAAGAAAGGAGAAATGCTTCTAAGAGCCAGAAAACATTTAACATCTAGCAGAATAAGATGTTTCTGATCAACAGAACTCTGTTCTCTGTTTTGAGGGTGAGGAATTTAACTAACCTTTTTTTTTCCTTTTCTTCATATTCCACCTCAAATAGTAGAGGTAGTTTGTAGTTGAACAATTGAAATACCATTATACATTTTCTTTTTCTAATTAAATTAAGTAATATACACTTTCACAGTTCTCTTGAAGTGTGATTCTGAGAGCTTTTAATATGGATAAGGATTGATGGGGTCTTCCTACCTTTTCACCAGGGGTATTTTCCAAGGAATTTTAGACTCATTGTGTGTATTTTGTATATGCAGAAAAGGCTAAGGATGTGCTAGCCTTCCTGCACAGAGGAAGGCAAATCCACTTGTTCATTAAAACAGACAGATTAAGGCAGGACACCAGCAGCAAGACCAGCAAAACGTAGTGCTAATGCAAGATTTTTGCTGCTGCTTCCAGCAGCATACTGTGTCTGCTGATGGGTAGGATGTACTTCTGACACAAAAAAATAAGCACACCATCATGGGGCCAAGACTTGCTCCTCTTCCCATGCTGGTCACACAGCACACACTCAAGAATTTCAGGGGATGTAATTCAAATGCATGCTCTAGGCACGAAAATAGGATGTCTTTATCATCTGTAGTTCCATCCTTGCTTTCTTCCCTTCCTCCACTCAAGGGCAGAATGCAATATTAAAACTATAGTAAGCATTTTTTTAATTAAAAGAGGTTAAATATATGGGATCAGATAGGCTTTCATCATGCAATTATAAATTGTATGCTGGTTATTTTAAATTTCAACATGCAATTGCAATGGTACTGGGTGAGCTGGCTGGGTATCTGCTTTGCATTTGACCGAGTTAATTCACTGCAGGTATTCAGTTCTTAAGTGGCGTCTGCTTTAAATATGTGCAGTAATTCAATCAAAGAAATAAGATGGATAGTTTATGTAATCCTTTTCATCTCCAGATTGCTAAGGTTAACCTTAACTATTCATGAATTATAAATGCACACAGCAATCTCAAATTAATACATGCAAACCCCCCTTTTTTGATGGCCTGCTGAAAACCATGGAATAGTTCCTTCTTTAAAAATATAATTGATGAAACGTCCAGGCATTTTCTTCCACTTATTATTTGTAATCTCAAACAAAAGTTTTGTGCAACTCATTTAAAATGGTTGTCTCTGGTAATATTAAACCTTTCCTCTGATCCAGGAACGTAGGTAATTTTCTCTTCAAAATTTTGCATGCATCATTCTTACAGCCCTTTTCAGTGCCAACAGATTCTGTGGCATGAATGGGAAACCAAAGGCAGATATTACAGAACAATAACGCTCTGTTGAAGCTCTCACAATTCCCGGAGTAATTAAATAAAGAAAAAAAGAAGCCTTTCTCTTTCATTTTGTTAGTTCATTCAATGCCATTTGGCTGATTTGGCTTGTGAGCTCTCTTCCAGGCAGCCAGAACAATCCACTAGGTGACACCCTCATACTCCTCGTATTGAGGCAGGGAGATAGTGAGTACTGAATGGCTCATTTGTTAAACATTTAAAGCAAATACTGAGATTTCAGGGACAGGTCTCTCTTTGTTTGGCAATATCAGAGATAACACTGGTTTTGTAATAAATACTGTGTTGTTTGTATATAAATTACATATTAAGCAGATTAGCATTCTGTCACTAACAAGAACAAAACCACAAAGCAGGAGTTTTAGGCAATATTTCCTATAATTATAATAATTTTTAAAAGCGTTTGAGCTAGTCTGCTGAGTAGACTGAATAGCAAATATGCCTTTAGCATTTTCTACTGGGGCAACAGAAGGAATATAGCTTCAGTGATTTTTTTTTTTTTCCAGTGGGGATGTGCTATAGCATCTTTGAACAGAAATGAAAAGACCCATTCACCCCTAATACAAAGGAATATTAAAGGATAAAATTCAATGGGATTTTGCATGTTTGTGCCAGTGGTGATTTTTTCTTTAAGTTCTTTATGTTGATAGTGATGCTTTTTAAATCCTTTGAAGAAAGCATCTTTTATCATGGTGTTTTTACACACCTAGTGTAACGAGGCATGAGCTTCCTCAGGGTCTCTATTTTTGAATTCATCATAGCAAATAAAATATGATATTTTAAAATATTTTATTTTATTGCTAATATTCCTTGCTCTACAATGACTCGAATGCTATTCTAAATGTTGTATATAGTGAAAGACACTGGAAGTCTGAATTCACTAGTAGTGTAATTAAGAGTAACATCAAAGAAAATAAGGATTACATCACAAAATTAATGTAAATAAAAGCAAAATCATGGTAAGGCCCGAGCAATCAAATACAAGAAAACAATGTCTTTGAACAGCATGTTTAAACAGTAACCAGACAGGTCAAGAAAGAGACAAAAATTTACTTATATGGGCATGGAAATAATAACATGTCTTGTTTGTGCATAATAATTATCCCAATTAATTATATGGCAACTGTAAGTTTTCAAGCTTTTGCTATTCATGCACTTTTTATATTCAGCTGTCCTTTACAGTGCTCCTTCTTCTAATGTTTCAGTGCTTGTTTAGATCTAATGTAGAAAAATCCAATTTTTTTTTCCTAATGAAAATATCACTGAAATAAAGGACTGTTCTGTTATCAGGTAAGATTCTTGACTTCAGCTAGGATTCCTACCATGGTTAAGGCCCATAATATACTTAGAGACAAATACACGAGGAGAGATGTATACATAATTCCTCATATTTTCCCACTTAATTTTAGCTTACACTTAGAAGAAATATTAATAATAGTTTTTTAAGGCAGCTCACTAAATAATGCAACCCATCACTTCCACAGTGTCCTAGAGAGTCTGGAAGAAAGAGTTTTTGAAACTTAGTTGTATCTCTGTAATCCCTATGATGTCAATGGGAGCTTAGCTGTAGCCTGCAGAAGAAAGGCACCGTTTCAGTAATCCTGGCTGCCAGCCTCGGAACGATAAACTCGGTGAGCCTCTGCAGCCACGAGCGCGTGTGACCGTGTAATGCACGCACAGAGGTATTCCTGGCAGCCAGCCCCGCTGATAACCGGAAGGTTACACGCTAGTTTGGAGATCAGCAAGGGGGAGAGACATTTGAAGTTCAAAGAGGTTTGTGGAGAGACGCCGTGTTTGCCCCCACAACACATCCAAGATGTCACGTGCGTGTCTCTGCCCTTGGAGAGAAGTGCCTGGGATCTTCAGTGCTTACAGAAGTTCAAGTTCTTCTGAATTATCTCTCAAAGCACATCATCCCTTGTACAAGAGGCAGAACTGATTTTAGTCACTTCGAGGGAAGAGTGCCATCTGCTGAATCACAACTATCAGTTCTGGAGAACCTTTTTTGTTGGAGGTTTCATGCAAGTCCTGTGCCTCAAACTCGGGCAGCATGTGTAATTTTGTGTTTCGAAGTAGTTCCTTTCTCCCAGAAATTACATATTTGTGTAAGTCTTAAAATATTACAGAATAAACACAGCAAGTACATTTGCTTTATAATACTCATCGATGTACTGTTCCCCACATCTGAAGAGGTTACAGCCGTGTTTCTTTTCCTAGAAACATTTTCTGACAGACACACATATACATGTGTGTCTCACATGGACATCTGTATGTCTCAGTATCAAGGACAATAAGGGTGCTTTAATAGCACACATTTTGTAAGAACATCTGCAGAATTAAAGATGATGTCAATTACTTACAAGGCATTCTGATGAAATTCTGTAGGCTTACAATTTGAAGAGATTCACTCAGCCGTTATATATTATTACAATCTAAATGAATTTTAAGAAAGATAATTAGAGCAGTATACATTCACTCCTAGCAGTTTTTCTGAAGTAAGAAAGCACTGACAGCTAAACATTATGTTATGAAGTATCTGAGACAGTACAAATTGAACAAGCCTTTGAAGCTCTACTGTACTTTCACTATAGGTACCTAAAGAAGAATGACTCTGTTCTTCTCAAGGGATAAAAAATTCTTTATAGTGCTTGAAACAGTCTTAGAGGCTCATTAAAGATGGGGCAACCATGGCACAAAAGCTTTAAACTCTTTTACGTAGGCTCGTCTCAGGATCACATGGTAAGGTCATTCAAGCTTCAGAGCTTTAATCCACTGCTGTATGGAGAATTTCTCTCCATGTGAATTTCAAATTAGCAGCCAGCAAACAACATGACTTTGACGTGGCATAAAATTTTACTGGCCCTTTTTTTTAAAATTACCTAAGCAAAAGTGTGAGTGAATCTAGAAACCAACTATGGCACTAATGAAGAGGAAACAGATTTATCTTGGGTTGAGAAAACTCTCTGGGAATTAGGAAAATGCTTTATTTACCTTCTGTACACATTCTGTATGTTTCTTGTCAGTTACAAAGTAAAAGGATTAATTTATGTTGCTGAATAATACATGTGCCATAGAAATGCATTAAAAATTACGTTTTTTAATTAAAGATTAGTGGAAATATATTATATCCCATATAAACAGAGTTACATAAGAATGAGACTTTACAAGTAAATAAATACATGTACACACATAAAATAGATATGTGAAGGTACATTCATAGAAAAGTGAACCCATTTATTCACTTTAGAGTGGCCTACTTCTCAATGTGTGGATTTGCTTTTTAAAGAGATACAATCACTTAAATTATGTACAAAATTTGGTATAATGTGAGTCTGCCAAATATTGATGCTACAGGAATAAAAAAAAAGGTATTAAAAAAAAGGTCTTCAAAATGTTATTGGTGGTTATACTGATGTGTTTTCTGCCAGAAGAGTATTTAATCTAGGCTTAAAAAAAAAAGAAATCTGACTATATAGTAACTGGGACAGGTTAACTAAATATAGTATGAAATTCCAGTCATGAGAAATGGATAGAAGAGGGATTACAAAATACCTGCTAGTTAGGGTTTTACTTATATTTGACCCTATCTGGGAACAGAGGTGAAATAAATGTACTCTTGAGGCCCATTTTCAGCCCTGCAAGTGACTCCTGTTTATTTAATCAATTATAAAGAACAACTCCAAAACTACTTTATTGAAATCTCAAACTTCTCACTAGGATTAAGTGTTATCTCAGAGCTCTTCACTGTTTCTGCTGTGAGGTTTTAGCTGTGGAGTGCTAATGCATTTTTCTTTCAAGAAGTGCAGGATGATGCATGAGGTCACAACAGGAAGAGAAATGGTTGGCTAGGTACAGCTTGAAGAAATCTGCTCATATTCAAAAGTATTCACTGCTACTGATTCCACAGTTATGACTGCTTTCTAAATGTGTTTGAAGTAGGACAGTAATTCATTTTTCTCTGTGAAAATTAATTGGCATAAAACACTCAATTGTTTTTTTAACTTTGGGATGTTCATCAATTCTCATCAGTTTAAGAAGAAAATCTTGTGGGTTTGGTTGCTGCTGATACAGATACACTGTATACATATAACCAGGAGCTTCCTTTCCCAATGTAAACCAGTTTTGCTTTATAGTATTGAAAATCTGTCTTTATGGATTTCATGCTCATAAAAGTGGACTGAAACAGACTCAGTGCAATGCATAGGACCTTTCTGTTCTTGGACTTTCGGTCAGTTTGCCCTGAAGGATGCAAAATGGGGGAAACTCGGTGACATTCCTTGTGGTTTGACTGATGGTGGCTGCCAGCACACAAACCTGTTTGGCTGATAACAGTGTGGGGTCTGAATAAATCCTGTGACAGGAAGTACATCAAGAGTCCTTCTGTATAGTTTTATTATCCCACTGCAGACTTGCTTGCAATGGTTAATATATTCAATACGCTGCTTGGAAATGAAATTTCTTCTTCTGCCTCATTCAATCCTAATAACTTAATGAATCAAATCTAGGAATAGCTGGAGCTTTTCTGTGAGGTGGTAGTGTAACTTCCAAGTCTACCTTCCCTTTCTTCCTTGCAGTGTTCCCCTTCTTTCCCTACCACTACATCTCATGGTGTGACACGCCATGCGGGATTGCTCCTGTAGTATTTGTCCGTGAACCGAACCGCAGGAGTGACGATTTGAGGATGCTTCTCTTAGAGATTTGGTCCAAGCCTGGAGCATGGCCAGGCCTTGGCGTTGGGAATCACCCGGCGAAGCGCAGCCTCGGGAACGCCGGTGGAGACGCGCAGGGTTTTGTGTCTTTGCTTGTTTTTAGCGGGGGTGGACGAGGGGAATCTGAACTTCTTCTCCGCCCGAGGCTACCCCCATCCCCACCTCCGTTCCTGCCTGTGCCGTGCCCGGGGCACGGTGGGCTCCGGGAGCCGCCCCGCGCGTTACCTTCGGCGGGGGAAGGGGCGGGAGGCGGCGCCGGCTCCGCGCAGGGCGGGGCGGGGAGCGCCGGGCCGGGCAGCGCCGCTCGGGGCGTGCGGGGGCCGTGTAGGTGCGGCTCCTTTAAGGTGTCCCGAGGCGGCACCAGACCTGCCGCGGCGGCGGCAGCAGCAGCAGCAGCGCGGGCAGGAGGCGGAGGCGGCCGGGAGGGGGAAGGGGAAACCCGCGGCGAAGGCGAGCGGCTCGACGTGACAGCAGAAAGTTCAGGCTCGGCGGGCTCGGCCCCGCCTGACTCGTGCACCCCTGCCCCGGCGGCGGGGCAAGGCGAGGAGCCGCTCCTCCTCCTCCTCCCTCTCCTCCTCCCGCAGCCGCCGCACCGAGGGCGGGCGGTTGGGGTGGGTGGCTCGGGGGCGTTGGCCCGGGGAAGTTTTGCTCGCCCTCTCTCTCTCTGCCTTTTCTTTCTTCTTTCCTTCCATCACCCCTCTTGTGCCCTCCTCCGCCGCTCGGGCGGGGGCGAGTGTGGGATTCCCGCGTGCAGGGGCGGGGGCGGCGGCGATGCTGGGCTGGGCTCGGGGCAGCCGCCGGGGCTCCCCTGCCCGCTGCCCCGCCTGACCGCGGCCGGGCTCCGCCGCGGCCCCCGACGCGCCCGCCTCCTTCCCCCGCCATGGGAGCGGGCGCTGCCGCCGCTCCGCCGCCGCGCTCTGCCCGCCGCTCGCCGGGCGCGCACTGACTCGGCGGGGACACTTCGCGGAGCTCCCTGCCCGCCCCTCGCCTTCACGGAGGGCGGCGGTGGCCGGTCCGTGCCCGTCCCGGCTGCGCTCCGTTACCGGCTCGTCCCGGGCGCCCAGAGCGGAGTCTGGGGCCGGGGCAGCAACTTGTGCTCGGGAGGCGGCGGACCTCCGCTGCGGGAACTCGAGGATCTTTTGTTATCTCCTATCGCTTTGGATAGTCCTGGGAAGTGTCAAGGCGCTGCTGAGGAAAGCCCGGGCAAGGAGAGGGGAGGCCGGCCGGAGCTGGCGTGCGGCTGGAGCCCCGCGGACCTGACAGCGCCGTTCCCGGCGTGGGCTCGCCCCGGAGTCCGGCGGGATTAGAGAACCTCGCTTGCGTTAAGCTTCTGTGGAATTACAACTGGGGGCTCTTCGTTTCTCCCCCCGCTCTTCTGGCATGAGACTGCTTGCAGGCGCCACCCGAGGACAATGATCGCGGAGTTTGCTCACTTTTACCTCTTTGGATTCATATGTGTCACCTCAGGTAACCATATCACGCAGGCGGGTCACATACGCGGCCGCGGCGGTGGCAGCGCTCCCGCAGCCGCTCTCCTCCTTCCCCCCTCGCTCCCCCAGTTTGGCCCCTCCGCGCCTCCCGGCCCCCTCCTTTGCTCGGAAACGAAGCTCGGCTTCCACCCTGCGGGCGCCCGGCCCGGGTTTGCCCCGGAGCTGCCGCCGGCCCTGGGGGCTGCCCGGGGCCAGGAGAGGGGGGATGCGCGGCGCCGGGTCCTGCCCTGGTCCCAGGGCTCCCACCGCCGGCGGTTCCCGAGGGTCGATCGATGTAACCACGGCTGGTGCTGAGCTGCGGCGGGCTGGGACCCTGTGCGAAGCGGCTGCCCCCCGGGTACCACGCACCCTCGGCCGGGCGGTCCCTGGCGCATCCCCCCCTCCCAGCCCCGGGCCGGGTTGGGACCGCGGCGGTGAGGGAGGGAAGGGAGGGCTTGTGGGGATGGGTTTTGCTTCACCTTGGCGAATAAAGTTTACGCACGTGTGTGAAGTGAAGCGCCGGCGTGCTAAGGGGGAGAGTGGGGGAGATGGTCGAGGAGATAGGGGGGATTAATGCTCATTAGGCACAGTTTGCGCGGGGCTTATGCGTGTTGGGGCATCTTATCGTGCCTGTAGGTTACAGATCTGAGAGGCGCTAGGGGGGCATTGTGGAGGGCGGGTTTGGCTCTGTGCGCCCCGTGGAGAGCGGCTCGGGGCTCGGAGCCCGGAGGCTTGGGGGATTTTTGGGTTTATCTCTGCACAAGGACCTTGTCTCCCTTAGGAGGACGGGTTTGTCTCCTCAGTATTGCTTCTCGTTCTTAGGAACGCCTTTTGTCACAGGCTAGGTGAACGCAGTGAAGGCTTGTGCCATGGTGAAGGTTGGTTTGGGCGCTAACTTCTCTACCTTTATTGATTTCTATAAGTTTGCAGAGGAACCCTTTGAGTCATTAAAGTTATGGTAGCATGAGACATCTGGTCAGTGAATGAATGAATGAAGTTTTTTCAAGGCTTAAGTTCACTGCCTGAAGCTCTAAGTCTTAATTATGTCACTAAATGTAGTAACTTACGTCTGTTTCTAGATTATATCATAAATTTAACTACTAAATTTTTGCTCTTAGGTGTTAGTTTGCTCCTCGTGGCTTTGGATATGGCAAACTTTGCATCCCTGAGTGGCTCTTGCCCTGTTCACTTTTGACCATGTCAGTCTTGCCATCTTTAATTTGATTTTTCTCTGTATTGCCTCCTTTATGTGATGGAAGAAACAAATGGAATGGGGAAGAGCCTTTGCACCCATTTGCTCTTTCTGAATCTTTCATGACAATCATCCCCACCTATGAAGAAAAGTTGACTTCATAGATAGTGTACTCTCTAACTTGATCATGTATTGGGATGTTTTAAAGTCCCAAATTAAGCAACAAATTTATTTAATTTATCTTTTAATCCTCTCATCTGTTAGTCATATAAATGGTCAATAAAGTTGCATCCAATGTTTTTTTACATTTTTTTCTCCCCCCCACCCAGGGTGAGAGGAGATGCTCTTTCTAATAATGTTGATTCCAGCAGAGTTGGAGAGGAAAAAATAAAGGGGGGGAAAAGCCATGATTTTTTTATGAAGGCTTTTAATTTTGTCATGTAGGCAAACTCAGTAACAAAGATAAGAGACAAGCACCAGATAATAATGCTGTTTCAGCTCCTTCACCAGGAGGAATTTCTTTTTCCCCTCAACTAGACTGTGGTCAAATACTTAGTCTTGTGCCTGGAACAATGGAGATGCCAGAAACCTTTGGCAGGATGAAGTTTGAGGGCAGATGGCTGCAGTGCAGAAGGAAGGACAGGAGTCATCTACAGCAGTTTCCACACTGAAATCCTTTGAGTTCTGCTGACAGCTGATCTTGCAAGTTGATTGATCCTTTCCTCCCTCTTCCACTGAAGGTTCTCACTTCCCTCACTTACACCCACTACTGAATCAATGGTTTGTGTGGCCACACTCTATCTAAATGGGATGTTAGAAACTTCTGCTGAGAGGTGAGAAATAATTGGGGGATGGGTAAGAGAAAAAAAAATAATAAAAGAAAAGTAAGTGGGTTAATGTTTGTTAAAACAGTAATTGGTAAACCACTTAAAATTTAAAACCCCTAATTTTTACCTTGGTGTTGTCTCTGTGGGATCCTGTGAAGTACCTTCTTTCATGTAAGCCTGTGGTTAATAAATGTTGAATATATTTAAATTTGAATAGTGTTGAAAATTGGAATATAGCAGCTTTCCTCCCTTATTCTCCCAGTGTAATTTCAGTGCTTCTTTGCATACAGAATAAGAATTGCTTTAAGGGATAGTTCTCTGGTATCCTTGTTTTCTTGAGTATTTACCTGCTTTCTGCCCTTTCTCCTTCATTCAGAGGCAGACCTTCCTTCAGATTCCATGGATTTTTCATCTCTCCACTCCCCAGGAAGCAGTAAAATCAAATGAGTGTGTTTGGAAAGAAAAGCTTTCACTTATCTGAAGGGCAACATGCAGAACATTTTTCCTGGGAACGAGTGTCAGGGTTCTGCTTTTCCACATGGGTGTTCACTTCTCTAGCAATTCTCAAGGCTAAATATGTTACTGTGTGATTTTTGTGTTTCCCTCTGTGGAAATCTTTATATTTTGATGAGTTATTTCATTGCATTGCTGATTCCCATCTGCTCAACACCCACCCTTTCCCCCTTTCCTGTCCATGTTATCCCTTACTAATTACTGCACATGAAATGGGATTGGTGCCTTTGCTCCAGAGGTTTTTCCATGCTGTGTGGAACAGGCAGCACTGACACAGCGAGGCAGGAATGTTTTTCAGTGATAGTTCTAGCCAGTGGAGGGCAAAATTGTCTCTTGTATTCCTTCATGGGAGAGTTATCTTCTGATGGTTAATAGTTTAAGGGTGCCCATGGAGTGTCCCCAAAGTCCTTTCCAGCTGGCTAAGCTACCTATTGGAGTAAATAAATCGGCCACTTCCTTGATAGATTTTGTTTGTTTGTCTCAGAAGTTTGTACTTAAAAGCTCCCCCATGAAGTGCTCGAGCATTTCTGGAAATGATTCTACTTTTGTGTATTCTCTGTCTAATAGTAATAAATTAGGAGAGATTTAAAAAAAAATACGCAGTAATTCAAAGGAATATGAAAGTATTAAGTGCCTAATCTGTAAAAACAAATAAGTCTCCCAAGAAAACCTTAAAAATGGGCATTTTCACCTATCCCTAATGTATTGTGTTCTGTTCTAAGTAAATTTACTGGAATAATATTTAAGAAAGACTGAGCCAGCAGCTTAGAGCTGAAGAAGCTGCCCCACTTGTATTGTGTTTGAAGACTTCAAGCTAGCAAAGAAATAATCACCTGCTGTAAAATTGATAATTCCTTACTTGTGATGAAATATTCCTCAAATAGCTGGGTGTTTGATAAAAAGCTCCTTATCCTTATGACTACTGATAGTATCTCTGGGGAGCAGAAGTCTTGTTTTTTTCAGTTTTTGTTAGTTTGAGTTTTGTTATCTTTCAGCTAGAAAGAGACACATTTTTTTTTTCCTATTGCCTGTCAATTATCTTAGTTTAAACCAGAGGAACAGTCAATCTGATTTCTCACTTCAGTCAGTGTTGGTTGTCAGATGTTTTTGTTGAAGTTACAGAGTAACTTCATTAACAGGGATCATCTGTAATGTTCAGGATACTGAATTTTGGGGGAATCATGTGTACTGTCCATAAGATGTTATTGGAAAATATGAATTTATGTGAAGAATACTCCTGAGGGTACATGATAAAGGTTTTGATTGCATTTACCAAAATAGAAAGGCCATTAAAAATACTATCACAAACTAGTGACACTAGACATCAAATACCTTTGCCAAACAATGCTTGAACATAAAGTACTTTGGAAATGATGGTCAAAGACCAAATTAGTTTTCATTAAAAGGTGGAAAGAGAAAACATTTAGAAGTTCAAGACAGGAAAATCTATGGTTGTACTTAAAATATCTGGGAACCTGTTCCCTCATTTTTAAATAACGTTGGTTTTGGTTGGCACATAATTTACCTAAATACCTGGAAGAGTTTTATTTCACAATCCTAAGCAGCTGTAATATTATGTCTCATTATGGGATAGCTTTCCCTAATGAATATAATGATAATTTGCTGGGTCTAGCAAGTCTGGTCACTTGCTGCAATTCTCAGTGTAGTATTTCTGTTGCTGTTAAATGTGCTGTGTGGATAACGGTCACTTGGCTTGCTGTCCTGGTAGCTGCCTTGGATTCTTCTTCCAAAATTTGCCTTTCATAGGGAAGATTCTCATTGTCAATGTTTAAGGATTTGTTGTGGGGTTTGTGTATTTGAATAGTTTGGAATGAGTTATTTGGTTGTTGGTAGCTGTTAAACTTTTGAGGTTATTTTGTGACTGTGCTCTTTCCAAGCAAACAAATTGGCACTTAAGGATTTCATATGCTGGGATCCTGACACATTTTATTTGTGTGCTCTGTTATATAATCTCATTTGGTGGTGATAACCTTCCTTAGCTTTTCACCTGAGTGCCTCTTCATAAAATTGTAGGGTAAATAGTGAGGTAACTGAAGTAGCAACCAAGGTGTATTTTAAGTCCAATAAATTGTGTAAACAGAGGAACTAAGAGTATTTTTCTGTTAGTAATGAGCAGGTTGACCAAAAGGTGAGAGTAGAGCAACAAAAAAATATTCTTAAGTATCTTGAAAGCTTGAGATGCTTTTAAAGGGAGATAATTTACTAGTTTATATCTTCTTTAGGAAAAAGATGAGAATTTATTCTATACACATACACGTATATTTCAGTCATACAGTGCTGTCTCTTGGCTTATTGTGTCAGCCTTAGCATCAGCACTAAATTGTTGTGGGTAGAAGGACATTTTATGTGAAGAAAAAAATATTTTATGAGGACAAATATTTTGTAATGCTGACATAGATGCAACCAGCTGTGTTGGACTCTCCCAGGTGAGACTTGGTACTAAGGAAAATCTCAACAGAGAAAACGTGTAACACCTGGGAGCTAATAATGACTTGAGTTTTCAGTCAGGTGTGCAGAGTTATGTTATTCTGTTGTTGGTCTCGAGTTCTCATTTTTAGGGAGCTAAATCTTTTGGTATCCTGATTATTAACAAAAGCCAGTACTGTGAATTACCTTACCCTGAAGGAGATGATAAAGATTTATTGAAATAAGAATTTCAATATGTGAATTTAATTGTGGCTGTCAAAATTTCTTTTTTGATTCACTGTTCTTTAGGAAAAAAATGGTGCATTTACCAAGATTTGTCCACAAAAATGATGAAATATGGTTTTGGAATATCAGGAGGGAAGGCCTTTCAGACCAGCAATGTATATGATATAATTGGTGTTAAAACAACAGCACACAGGGAGAGATGTTTGTTTATGTGGGATTGTCCATTTCAGGTATAAGTAGTAGGGGAAACATCCTTAAATAAATAAAACAATGAATAGGGACTTAGGGAAAATATATTCTATTTCTGTTCCTGTCTTTTAAAACCAAAGTGAGGAAACTGTTTTTTTTTTTTTTTTTTTTTTTTTTTTTTTTTTTTTTTTTTTTTTTTTTGTGAGAAAGTGAAGCAGTATATGAACAACCAATGAAATGAAATACTGTCAAATACTGAGAACTGTTCTCACACCCATAGATATTTTTCATGCCTCTCTTGTTCTGAAGCTTAGGAAAATTTCTGACTAAGACTCATGTGTGTCTGTGTATGACTGATTAAAACAAAATTGATAAATTGACAGTAATGAGATTTGTGAGTGGCGTCAGGCCAGGCTTTTTAATTAGAGCCTGCTTGCCATCTGAGCAACTGCATCCAAGGGGAAGGTGCAGACTGCTGTGCTGACACCCATGAGCAGCCAAGTCATTTCACCTTTGCTGAGGACAGAGTGGTTTATGGAATGGTGTAACCCTAAGGTGGCCTTACCAAAAGGAGGCAAGCCATGCGGAGAAGGGACATAGAAAACATTTTGCCTTGTATTTCAGTGGTAAGTAATGGTAATTGTGTTTTCTGGCAGCAGAAACTTGGAAAATTAGAAAGGAGGATCTACTGTTAATAGGCAGAAAATGCACTTATGCACTTGTGGATTTATATAAAAAATCTCTTTGTTTAAAGAGTTTATAAAGCAATTTTGTCTTAGTGGAAGCTGCATTTCATGTCCTTGAATTTACTCATAGTTTCTTTCAGCACCATACCCAAAGACTTAGAGAGAACTTGAGCACTTTTCTATCTAGTTTTTAGTGAACAGGTGTGCTGTTGGAGGAATGGAGGTCCTCATGGTGCAACTTGGGCATGCACTTTGCCTTCAGGTGTTAATGTTCAGTAGTTGGGTTTTGGTAAAAGCAGTAGCCTAGTGTCATCTCCTACCTCATTTTTTACACATTTTTCTCTTAAGGGGTTTTTTATATGTATATAAACTCTATATGGCTGGTGCCTAAAACCATTTTTAAATAAAGGCATTTTAGGCATTTATCTTCTCATTCAGAAGGTGGACATGTATAGACTGCTTGTATTAGCATCTGTACTTTCACATAATAGTAAATATGTTGCGGATGATTTCTTCCCTAACATTCAAAGAAATTCCATAAAAATTTACTGGATTTCATATATAAACAACAGCAGAGAACCTCTAGGGGTTTGCTCGCTGGTGGTAGAGGTAAATTCCACGAGGTACTTCTATTTAAGTCTTGTTTTCTGCCACCAGACTTTACTCCTCTAGAGAGGCATAGGGCTTTTTGTACTATGTTAAATGTTTCTATTTATTTACATGTAAGTAAATAACTGGAAATTAAATAATTAGAGCATTTAATTTTAGTACAACTTACTATAAATTCAGCTTAGACCAAAATGGGTAGTTGAATACATTGTTGTTATTATTATTATTGAAGTGGTATGAATATTCTTAATCAGAAAACAAACATATTTTCTGGACTGCTGCTGCCTTGAAATACATACTCTTTCTTTGAAGAGATGAATAGTCAGATATGCAAAATTATTCAAGCTGCCCTTTTCTGTTGGGAAGTATTTGCTCAATATGGTATTGCATTACCTTAAGTCTAATACTAATATTGTGAATGATTAAAATAATATGAGCACCCCTTACTGTAAATTAAAGGTCTGTAAATCTGACAAGCCTGTGCTGAGCTCTGGATTTAAAAATCTTAAACTTGATATTTTATTTTCTTCATCTTGCATAGTGAATTAGCAGTGGAATAAGCTCAGGTTTGGGACAGCCTGTGTCTTCAGACATGCAGTGCAGGGTAGGGCAAGGATCAGGGTTTATTTAACCTGTGCAGGCTGGAGTCATCCATGACAGCCATCTGAGAGAACTGTATAGTTTGTGTGCTCTTCATGTTGTTCAGCTCTGTACTCTTTGTCTTCTGCTCCCTTGACATAAATCAGAATGGTGATTTCTTTAGAACTGTTAAACTGTTTCATGCTTGCATTGCATTATAACTTGCTTGGCTGGCATTTTTGTGCCTTCTGAAATTAGCATGTCCTCAGGCAAGGTATTTATTTTAGATTGTTGGTTAGTTATATTGCCTCTTATCTAATTGCTTAAATGCCTTTATGTTGAAGATTAGATGCATAGAGCAGTTCATGGTTATAAATTCAAGTATAGAAGACTTTAGTTTTACTATTTACTTCTACAGTAGCATAACAGACCTTAACAGGTTTTATCTTAGAAATTAGGTTGTAATACATGGCCAAGGATTTAGTGTAGGCCTAGAGATGTGCATTGACTCCATTCTGAAAGCAGAAGAAGGGGGAATGAAATAGTGTTTGGTACCCAGGAGGACATGCTTGATAGAGTGGCTGGATTTTTTTAGTAGACACTAGACCTCAGATTTTTAGAATCCAGGACCTTGTGATATGTTGAAGTTGCTACCCTACAATCTAAATTTGGAGCCACTTAAAATCAGTAGTGCCTGTTGAAAATCTCGATTCTAGTGTTTATATTAAATTGCCTGAAGTGTTTGACTTTATCTTCAGCTGTAAATGTTTGTGGATCATTGTGGGTTCTTAGCTGGTCTGAAAATTGAGATTGTAGTGAACATTGACTTAAGAGCCAATTAACTGAAAAAAGCTGTATAACTTTAAATTTGCATGGGCCTCACTGGCTATGTGAAGGATGAGAAGCCAGTCAAAAATTTATTTGAGTATGTATTCTTTTAGGAACTTCTCAGCTCTCTGCTTTTATAGTACACTTTACTAACCCTGGTCAAAAGCAGACTTTTCAACCCCGACATTCCCTGTTGGCCAAATAGGCCCAAGCATGTAAGCCCAAGATGAGGATAGCAGCCCCCAAATCCACAGGTGGGTCTGTATTTGTGTTGGAAGTGTAATACAGGGTCCTAAAATACCATTTTTGGATCAAGTGCTCAGCAATGTCACCGGGCTTTTGCTTTTATCAAAACCTCTTGGCACCTGGTATGAAACTTGGTACCTGGTGTAGCTTTGTGCTAGGAGATCTCTTGGATGCCAGGCAGGTTCAGAACTGGGATTTGCAAATTCTGAATGCTTCTCCCCGAGCCTCCCACTTCCAAAACAATTCTGTCAGTGCAGCTTTCTGGTTTTGGAATATGTCTAAGGCCCTAGGTACTGCAGCTGACAGATACTTCATAATCAAAGTGTTTAATGGTAGGAGGTGATAAAGGGAGAAAAAAACAAATAAAAGTAGTGTGAAGAAACAAGGTAAGTAGGAATAGTAACTCTTTTATTTTTTTTCTTCCCAGAGCAGGAGTTGGCACAGGGAGAGGATGGAGTTTGGGACCATGGTGCTGTAACAGCAGAATGCAGGAGAGAGGATGTTTATAATGAACAGGTTGAGCACAAAGGTCTGATATAACTGTGGAATGAAATTTGTGCTGTGCTGGTCGTAAAAATGATTGGCAGGAGGCCCCATGCATGGAGTAAAATCCTGTCTTCACCACTGTGGAAAATTATGGTTTCAACTGTGAAAAGGAGGTGAAGCTTGGAGGGAATTAGCATATCTCTAGCACTGAGTGGCATCTGGAACTGGATGGTTGGGTTAAATCATTCAGTGGTGATTAATGTGGCTCATTGCTCAGGTTGTACAGCCTTTAAAAATTAAAAGGAGAAATTTAAAAGTAGATGCAAAGCAGAAAGAAGGAACCATTGCTTTATTTACCTCTTTAAATACAGAGGGCAGAATGAAGTCTTCCCTACCTTTTGATACAAGGAGAGCTCTGTTAACTGCTGTTGTTAAGCTTAGAAACTAAAAGATGAACTTATGAGTAATTGTTTTGAGGAGCATTTTGTGACTTTTCAAATGCCTGTGTAGCAATGCAGACCTTGAAATGGGAAGGAGTGTGCAGGATGGGATTTTGCTGCTGGTGAGTACTTTGCTTTTTAGAAAACTTCAGAAAATAGTGAATTCTGTTTTCTCTCCCTCTCATGGATGTTAATCTGTGTTACCTGTAGGGAAAGCAAATATTGAAACACACAAAATGAAACAAGCTTAGAGATGTAGCGTGCACTTTAACTTTCCTTGAGCGTGGTTCTGGCAGCTGCTGAGCTGAATGGTGATGTAGCTTAGTGTCATATCAGGAATAAATGTTTAAAATGTTCAAAGGCTGTTACTCTCTAAGAGGATTTCAGTCCTGATAGGAACACACTCCTGTTTACTTTCAAGTTTTTAGTGGAGCAAATACAGAAACCAGTGAAGTGTGTGTTTGAGTGTTAGATTTTTTCCTTCAGAATTGTAAAAAAAACCCCAATCCCAATTAGTGGCATCATTAATGGAGCTATTGCTTAAAACAATTAACCTTTCCACAACAAGTTCATATAGGTAGAAATAAAAGAGAGCTACAGTAAGGTCCCTCTGGAGCTAAAACAGGATTCCACTTTAATTTCTACCCACTAGGGAATGAAGTTCCCTAAAATGCACTGCTGAAAAATCTCTGCTCACAACAGTTTTGGGTTCTGGATTGCTGATTTTTTTACTTCTTTACTGGCTATCTGTTTTTTATTTGGGGAGGGGATGATGATGTATTCAGCAGAAAATGAGGAAGAAATAATTTTTTTTTTTAAGCAGAAGGTTTGCTTTTTTCTCATTCATAATCTAATGTGGTTCCCATGACCATAATATGGAAGGAAACTTTTTAATCCTTCTCCTCTTCCCTCCAGTGCTTCATATTAGATGGGTTTTTTTTTTTTTTTTTGTTTTCCCTCTGCATTTGCTGGGACAGCCAAAGTAGGGCAGTTGACCTGGTGCTTTAATGTTGTGACCAGGAGGAGTGAATGTTATTTTCACAGGCAACTATAATGGTGATTTTGTTTGTTTAGGGTTTTTGTTTTGTTTGTTTGGGTTTTTGTTTATTTTCTGGGGGTTTTCTTGGGTTTGTTTGTTTTTCCTAATTCTCTTGCTATAAGGTTTATTGATCGAGTATGAGTGTTTGTTTGATTTTTGAATAATAATTAGGATTTTTTTTGCAGCAAAATGATTGTTTAGATGTCTATGAAGTCAATTATTATTCCAAAAAGATTGGACTAAAGTCTGCATTGTGCCTTCAGAATTGATAGTTACGTCTTTGACAGAAATTTACATTTTATTTTACATTAGTTCCCAGAAAGACACTTAGAGCTTGTTTTTGTGTTACATTATTACAAGAGGGAAGGCAGCAACCTCTCAGCTAGAAATTCACAGTGACCTGCAGTCTAGTAATAATTAGAATTAAGCAGAGTCAGTAATTTCACTTGGTCATTTCGTCACAATTCCTGTAGGCACGCAGCTGATCATTCTGAATCTCATAAAATGAAAATTTATTTTACTCACCTTACTAAGGTCAAGTAAAAAGCCACATCAAGTTAATGAGTCCCTTTCTTTGCAATGAACTGGACGTGGCATTTGTTTTTGTTCTGGCAGTCATGAAATCACAGGGTGTTGGCGACAGGTCCATTATTGGCTCTGTGCAGGGTTGCTGAGGGCTGTTTCTCCACCCAGTGCATTATGTGTGCAGACTTTATCGTACTCGTTAAAACTTGTTTCAGATTGAAGATTCCTTTTTTTTTCTTTTTTTAAAGCAATAATAAAAGGAAAATAAAAATAGCTCCCTCTCCTTTATTAGTGTAAATGAAAGAGTAGCAGCAACTCATTCCTTTTGTGACCTGAGGAAATACAACAAAATTCGGATGAGTTCTCAGCTCCTTAAAGTCACAGGAGGTTTAACTGTTGATGTCAGTTTTTATCTTGCTTTGCAGAAACTCAAGTTGAGTGTTACTTACTCTACATGATGTTACTTAGAAACCCTAACAGTGGAAAAAAGAGATAATTACTAATGGTTCTTCTCAACTTAAAAAAATGAGAAGTATTTAACGGCTTATAAAATTCTGTGATTTAGGTTCCCTTTTTTCAATGATCATTTCCTTGTGTGTTGTTTCGGCTGATGGTGTCTCTTATATGGTAGCCAATCTTTCCCCTGCTCTCAGAACAGCCAAACTGGTTTTGTTTTAGCTTCTCTTTTTTGTCTGCTTTGATTTTTTTTTTTTAATTTTTGTGTCTGATAGCTTTTTCTAAACATTTCTGGTTTGGAATTTTCCCATGCTGTATTTTTTTTTTTTTTTTGCTGCATTTAGGGAGCTATAATACATAAATCCAAGAGTTTGTTTTCTGTAGTTGTGATTTTTTAGATAGCAAAAATGCTCAACTGTCAGTTTTGAAAACTAGTACAATCTGATTCCTTCTAGGCAATTTTTGAAAAGAGCCATAATATATTCTTACTTAGATGGCAGTAAGCTCATCATGTTTTAGAACATGTTATTTTCAAACCTCTATTTTTTTTTTCAATTTCCCTATGTAGTTTTAAATTACACAAAAAATAAAACCAGACCTTTCCCTGTGACTTGTCGTTTTTCCTAGAAGTGCCAGGTGTCTGATCAATTGCATGTGCTGGGAAGCAAGAATTTCATCTGAGAAGACTTGAAATGCTCTTATTTATAGCTTCCATGAGCTAGAAGTTGTATGTTTCTTTTTGTTTTGCTTTTCAGCTCCTCACTGCTAGGTAGAGTTTTGTTATTTCACTACTGATTTAAGACACAGATATGTACATAGTTTTCTTCAGGCTTTTAAAGGCTCAAGTTTAAGAGGTAGATCATTATTCTACGCATCAAAAGTGAAGGGTGATTAACTCTGTCTGGGTGCATGCAATGTAATTTTAGAGGCTACAAATGTTGTTACAAATCAGGTTAAGGTTTAAAGGTGAAAGTTTGGCTGAATGACTTTTACAGCTTTAAGTTAATGTATGCAAACAAAGAAACTCTTGTTTTCTACCCATTTGTGTCTAATGAGCAAGTAGCTTGTGGTACAGAAAAGAAAATGGGATTGTTGTGCAGTTTGCCATAAAGTTAAAAGTACATACTTTTTACTTCAGTTTAGAAGTTCCATTAAATAGACTGAATCTAATAACTTTTTTTTAGGCTCTTCATCATCTAATTGTAAAGTGAAAGGAAAATGGCTTTAAACTAAGTGATAATGATAAACTAAATGATAATGACTTTAAACTATTATAGCTTAACTTTTAGCATTTATGTATTTTTGTAGATTTCCTCATAATGTCATTAAATAATTAGAAGAACCTGTTGAATTTACACATAAAATGCTCGTAGTGTGTTTAAGCTGTACTTCTAAAGTAGTATTGATAACTTGGATTTTCACTCAATTCTCTGACTTAGCTGTATTTCTGAAACTGTAAGTTCAACAGCATGTGGGAAAAGAATTACCATTTTTTAAATGAGAGGGAAGTTATATAGAAAGGCAGAATTTATTTTTTTTCAACCTATCGGCCTGATTTATGATGTTAAAATTGTAAATAATGGCACAGGTAGGATCTGTCTGTGTCCTCTGTCCTTGTATCTCCCTCCCTCACCCTTAAAGATTTCTTAAATAGCCTAGCAGTTGGGAAGCTCTTTGGAACTTCTTTGGTGGATTCTGTGTACATTGGCTAAAAGTTAAATAGTATGGATTTTTATAGGACTACATAGTAGCATAAGAAGCTGTTCAGCTGCATCTGTAGTGATCTAATCTGATAGCCATTCTGAGTGCAAAAGCCAGGGCGTATAAATGGAACGAAACAAAAGGGAAGTGATTAGCGGGAATAAAAATAAACATCTTTTAGTCTCGGTAAATGATACCTTGAAAGCACAGCAGCCTTGTCGAATATAATTAAAGTTGTAAGAGCTGGGGTAAGGTGAGTGGGCTCTATTCTCTGAGGTCACGGTGGAAATACAGAGGTCAGGGTTTTGCACTTAGTCTTATGTAAACAATGTCATGCCTTGGTAAGTATAAGAACTGACTTAATGAGGTTAAGATAATTTAAAAAATCCCCAAACAAAGCAAAAAAAACCCCTCAAACAATAAAAAAAAAAAACAGAAAAAACAAACAACCTAGGAGAAAACAAATCTGGGACAAAGGTGTATTCTTTTGATATCAAAATTTGAGAACAGCCTCCATATCTTCTTCTTACCAGTTGATGGAAAAGGTGAAAAGTGTGAAGGAGAGGCTTCTTTTGGGGATGCCTATTGCTGCTGAGTGATTCTGTGGTGTTTGGCTTTGTGCTGTAACATCTCTCTAGCTTTCCCTGAGCCTGTTCCTAAAAATCTGCAGGTAGGCAGTTTGGTTTTGCCTCTGTTTCAAATTGAGACTTCATAGAATTTTGTGTTTCTAGTTATGTCCATTGAATATGATTTTCTTTTTCTGGGGAGTTCAAGTGCTTATGTTGCTTGCAGTCTTGACTCATAGAACCCTAGAATTGTATGAGTTGGATGTGACCTCCTGAAGGTCACTCGTTCAACTCCCCCTGCAGTGAGCAGGGACATTTTCAACTTGATCAGGTTGCTCAAAGCTCTAACCTGACCTCAAATGTTGCTGTGTATCTCCCCAGCTATAATAAATCTTTCTTTTGTTCCAGTGGTTGTAGGATTTGATTTTCTTCATTAGTGGTTTGGATAATGTATTCAGACTTACATTTATGCATGGTAGAGAAGAAATTCAAGGGTGTAGGGGTATCCTGACAGTTCTCCCTTCTTAATGAAAGGAATTTTGTTTCTTTTCCCCCTGCCTCATCTCTGACTCCTTATGTTGAGCCTCCTTTCATTACAGTACATCACCAGTCAGAGCAAACCAGCGGCTCCAGACAGAACATGTCTCTGACTGGTTAAAGAAGGAGAACTGGCAAAACCCATTAGACTTAAATTGGAAATGGAGTTCTGGCAAGCACAGGCACCACTCCCTCCCAGAAGTTTCCAGGGCAGTTGCTCAGGCTTTCAGAGGCTTTGTGCAGCCATCCCCCAGCTGGGAGCTGGCTGGGACCAGTTTGAAATGTCTGGTTGTATGAGCTGTCACTAAAGAGGGCTGCAGGCTCTTGCAGGAGAGCAAGAGGGGTGTTCAATATAGTGATTAAGTATGAGGAAGAAACACCCTGCAGTTCCTGCCTCCAACTGGCTCTGGGCAGCTCTTCCTTGGTGTGAAATGCTGCTTTAATGTAGGTCAGCTTTAACTGTTGTAAATGAGTGTAGTTCTAGTGAAGTCAATGAGCCGCTGTTAATTCACTGCACTTGAGAATCTGCCCGAGTAGATGAGCAACTAGAAAACTCAAAGGGAAGTGCTTATCCAGCAAGAGAACTTCAAAACCAGAGAGGTGTTTTGTGTTTGTTTTCTTCTCCCTCTCTTCTGAGGAAGAAGTTAACATTCCTACATCCCAATGGTGTTTAGTGAAAGTAGAATTTTATTTACCAAGAGAGAGCTTGTAAACTGTTGCTGTTTTGGAAATAAAGGGATAATAAGTGTTTCAGCTGCTCACTCCAGATCCTCTCTTTGCTAATAAAATGAGTGGGTATCACTTCACAGCACAAAACTGTCAGTCAGCATTCAGCATGACTGACATAATTAGCAGCTTCTAGCTGGAGGAGGTTGAGGATTGCTTTTGGTGCAGACTGCTACCACTTGGCCTTGCTCCGCTCACAGAACAGAGGCATCATGGATCCCAGGGGTTTTAGTGTGACTAGTGAAAATTACATAAACACTGTGTTTTACCCCAAAAGCTTACTTGGCTGTGTTGCAGTTTGTGTTTACCTGATGCTGTGAAATGGTAAAAGAGCAGGATGCTGGCTGGTTCCACCTTTGACGAGGCTCATGAGACTCTGTGCACTCTCTCTGTGCATTCAAAACTGCTTCATCAAAGGCAGGCTTGGGTCAGCCTGGTCCTTACAGATGCAAATGTATGTCACAGGAAATTGCAAGACTGGTAACACTTACAATTTTCTATTGTTCAAGAAATAATAACCTTACAGATCAAATGAAAACTGTGGCTGTTTTGGCAAGCTAGGTGAAAAATCTGTGACTGCAAAAGCTGTGCCAGAGCAACTAAGCCAATAAAGTTTCCTAATCTAATATCATCAAATAATGTTGTTTGCAGATCTTTGAGAGGGGTCATGTGCTATTAGTGACTGGACTGTGCACTCCTTAAAAGTGTACAAATAAAAAGAAAAAAAAGGTTAATTCCTTAGTGTACTGCATACACACCTATTGGAAGAGTGTGTATTAAATGAGGAAAGAAAATGCCAACTGACTCGGTTTTATTGTTGTCCTCAACAATTCAGTTCTAGCCAAGGACTCTAAGACTAAACTCTTCTGATGAGATTATTTGGTTACCTAGTTTTAATGTCATTCTAAATGACTGCAGGCCTGTAAAATTTTATTTTGTTCAGTTTGAATTGCAGCTCTTCAATGCTTTGGTTCCTCTTGTAAGCAGATACATTGAAGTTTCTTATATGAGATGCTTTGCATAGCAATTGCTCTGTGTTTACACTAGGTGCAACTATGCAAAATGTTTACTCTTTACTGTGTATTTCCTATTTTTGTGATCAAATAGCTCCAGGAATACGCCTGAATTTTACTTTTTAAACATTCATAAAGACATGATCAGGAGCTTTGCTACTTTCCCTGTCGACAGGCACTTCAAATTAAATGTTTAGCCTGAATTTTTTTGGATAATTCAAAACAATATCAAGGATCATCACCTTGTATGTTGTGGGAGTTTTGTGTTTTGTTTCTGGGTTTTCTGGTGAATGACTGTACCAGGTTGCACCCTGGTTGACTGTGTGAGACTTGTTGCCATTTTTATCTGGGACTCCTAAGAGAATCTTTGAATCATCAGACATTTAATCTTTTGTATGAATTCAGGGTTGTAAAGAAAGCCAAATGAAAAGAGGCTCCTCAATATTTCTTTTTTCCCAGCTCTGTAATGTGCTTTGTATATGTAAGGAAGCAGGATTCTATATTGTTTTGTGTTTAGGGTAACCCAAGCATGGCCTGAAATTCTCAAGGGCTGCAATCAGGGCTGTCAGGTCTCTATCACATTACTCTCTAAGGAGGGCACATCCTCTAGCACAGGTACCTGTTTTGTTTGGTGTCTTCTTCACAGCCTGGGCATTCTCTTGCCTTGTGTACATCAGCTGGACAGCAGCAGCAGTGGTGATCCAAAGTCTGCCCTGAGCTGTGTGCCTGCAGATTAGGAAGTAATTTTCTAGCTCCAGATCAGTGGGGATCTGAAGGCACTTGGATGTCAGCAGATTGTGAGCAGTGTTTCACACAGCAAGTGTGACAGAAGGGTGATGGAAGGTTAGAGACAGAGAGGACCTCAGCCATGTGTGATGTCCACTGATAAATCAGAAACAAGCCTTGTATGCAGGACTTCCTCAGCAGTTTCTTCCTTCCTGATCTGAGGTTACTTAGCATGCATAGTGTTCTGGGAGGTGACAACAGAACATTTCTTGGTTTGGCTTGTTGGTTATGTGATTGCTCTGTCATTTAGTGCTTCACTTAGGTGTTGGTTTGTTTTTTTTTTTTTTTTGTGCTTTTAAGCAGTCTATTCCTCCAGACATCTTGCTTGCCCTGCCCTATTTTTTTTTAATTACAGTTTGAGTTAACTTTTCTTTGAACATGTTAAGGTATGTCTCTGAAATAAATATGTATTTTGTTTTGAAAGTCAGATATTATATAATTTATCTGTTGTGTTTTGGAATGTGCATAGTTCCCTGGCAACTGTTAAGCAAAATTATGCCTTTATGTATATTGTATTGTAGGAAATTATTGTTTTAGTCTTAAGTTACATACCTTGTTAATTTTATTTTTTTAAATATGAAGTAATACCCTTGGGGAGAAAGTGGGATCAAAAGCCCTTTCTATTTAAGAAGTTGGGTTAAATATTGTCAGTGTTAATACTGAAATTTTGCTGATATTTGTAGCCAGTGAAACAACTTGTCAGTCTTAAGGGCTAATACCCAGTTTCAGGGCAGGTGTCAAACCAAACTCTTTTCCTTCTAAAATGTGTTTTCTATGTTGTTGCCCACCAAGTAAGAGAATCAGAGTCCTGTTTGATTCTGGGGTGAATTAAACTAAAGGAAGCAATGTTGAAGACCAGACTGGATGGGGCTCTGGGCACCCTGGTCTAATGGAAGGTGTCCCTGCCCATGGCAGTGGGTTGGAACAGGATGATCTTGAAGGTCCCTTCCAACCCGGGCCATTCTAGGAATGTTTCCATAGTTTGGGTGTGAAAAGTGTCAAAAGCAGTATGCTAGTGTGCCCACACACCTGAAAGATTGCATATAAAGTTTCTTAGTTTTCATAGATTTGGTTCAGTTTTAAAGACTGTCTGGCTTGTAAGCATGTAGACTTAAAACCCTTGAAACTTAAAAACATTCTGTTCATATATGAAAAGAAATTTGGGAGAAAAGATGAAGACTGAATTGAAGTTTATTTCTGAATTGGACCCTGATATAAGGCATCAGAATTTTCAAATATATTCTTCTAGAAACTGTGCATTTCAGCAGCTGTTTATGACATGTATTCACCTCTTCTTGCTAGTGTGGTATGTGTGGGATATCAACAGAGATGTAATTTAGGGAGTGTGTGTTTGAATTAGCTGCAGTCTAGAAAGATTGATGATTCAGGATTTTTCTTCACTTTTGATTTTCATTGACTGAACAAAGATGTTTTTATGGGCTCTTCTGGTTTGACCTGATATAAATAGCCACCCCTTTAACCTAAGGTTCAGGTTGGTTTTGTGTTGTTTTTTTGTGGTTGTTTTGTGGTCTCTTGATTGTTGTTTTGGGGGGTTTTCTTTGTGGCTATTGTGTGTGTTTGTTTGTTTTAATGGGCTTAAGAAATCGCCAATTAGAATGCCGTGAAAGCCAGGGAAGAAGATCACAGCACCCAGCCATAAGAAGCAATAGCAATCTAGGAAGTATTCAGCACTTTAGCTAATTAATTCCTCTGTATTAGCCTTCTGATACGTTAATTATATGCATTCATTAAAAAGTAGGTGCTTCTCTAGCTGTATTTGGTTTTTAAGGAAATATTTCTAGCATGAAGGAACTTGATAGACAGTCTGAAGAACAAGATTTATTATAATAGCTACATACTGACTTCTGAAATAATTTTACCTTTTTGGGTGTAGCCCTGGAACATGACTCCATTCAACAGCATGAATGCAAAATTAAAGTGTTGCCAGTATTATCTTGCCATCATAAGGAAGTGGTTTCAGACTCACAGTTAAAGGAATGTTGTGTTTGTGATAAGTATTTTATATATCCTTTAACAATGAAGGACTAGTTCTGTTTGTTTTTCTGTGTATGTGAGTGCTTTTAAGAATTTGAAAAGAAAAACAACAGAAAAATCCCACCCCAAAACAAAAAACCCCACAGAATTCTTAATATATCCTCACTGCATTTATCTTCTATTAGGGATAATTGAGGAGTATTGGGTATTCACTTAATCTTCCCTGCTGGTGTGTATTACAGGAAACATGACATTGGATTGTTAAGTGTTACAAGTGCTCTTCCTGTGATAAGGTTTGGATACTTTCAGATACACTTGGAAATACAGATTGGATTTATTTGTCCATTATAGGAGTGCTGACATGGTGTTAGGTTTGCAATAGTTAGAATTGCTACCAGCAAGAAAAATTCTAGCTTTTATGTAGTAATATTTGCTGCTACCTTATTTTGGAACTGTGTAGGAAGTGTCACATCTGCTTGGAATGTGTTGGTATAAATCATGTAACTTTTAGTATAATATTTGAAATAAAGTCTACAAAATTACACATTTTCTCAGCATAATTGAAAAAGAGCATTTTTCAGTTTCAAGAGCATCAAGAAGACGAGAATTCTCTAAGTTATATATGGAAATATATTTCCTCTCACTTTATTAAGATGTCCTCACCAGAGTGATAAAATCTTAACTATTTGGATTATTTTTTTTCATCTTACTTTTTCATTTTTAAGGAGTAAACCTTGTAAGCAAAAATTGTATTAGTTTCTGAAGATAAGCTCTTGCCTTCCTTGTCTTCTATGAAATGAAAACAATTTGTCATGGGAATAGACTTCAAAGTTCAGTTAGTAATTTTGATAAATAAAACCATGCAAAAATCATTAAGTACTTGTTAGAACAATCAAGTCAGAGGCTCCATATGGCAATTTATTTTGATGCACTCATGTTTCAGTGTGTGTCAAAATTGAGAGAGAGCTGGTTTGGGGAATTGCTAACATGACTAATCTAGTGGGAGTTTTCAGGTCCAACATATTTCAGGGTAGGTAGCTGAAGTTTTATAGTACTTTTGAACAGGTGCATAAATATGCAGTTACTGGTCTGTTTCCTGATTCACATCCTTCATGAGTTTCAGCTTTTTCTCTATTATATGGATTTTTTTGATTGCTGAGTGCAGATGCTCATGACTGTGTACTTTCTTCACTTTTCTCCAAACACTTTTGTAGGAAAGGAAATAAATTTTGCTATTTTTTTGGTATATCCTATACATACAAACATATTGTTCAAAATACTCTTAAATAGCAGAGTTTGCTGTGTTATAAGGAATATTTCTTAAAGATAATAGTCAATTAAGTTTCTTACTTCTTTGGTGCACTAGTGTTTGAGCTATGGAGCTAGATTATTTAGTGGGTCCTTTAATCCCAAATGCAAATCCATTGTCCTGAGGTAAAAGTTTCTATATCTTCCTTCCAAAATCAGTCTTTCCTCAAATTCCTTCTTTAAGATAGGCATGAGGTTGTATTTGTTTTTCCAGATGACAAAGTGCTATATTTTATGTTCATGATACCCAGTTATTTAGTCTGAAATAGATTCATGCTTGCATAGCATACAGATAAAAGTCTGTTGTGATTCATTTTTTTTACCCTAGCACATTCATCCTTCTCATGAATAGCCAATAACTTTGACAATTTTCAGCAACTCCTTTTAGACAAGCCTTTAATCCTCTACTGCTGCCTGTCTCCTTCATTACAAACACAGGTTTAGGCATGCTGGAGGTGGGGGGAATGTTTTCTCTGAGAAAATATTCAGCCCTAAAGAAAAAAAATGAAGAGTGTTATTAAAATAATGACACTTATGTTTATTTAGAAAAAAAAAAAAGTGTCATTTGTATATGTATATTTAAACAGCTTGTTACAATTTGGGAAATTTCAGTCAGGAGAATGTTGTTTATAAAGTGAATTTTCTGTTCCATTTGAATAGAAAGTGCCATTTTAAAAGATACATAATGACAAGTGCTTCATTGTCCCTCCCATGCACATTGCTAAGCACTTTTTGTTTGATTCCTTCTACATCTGTTTGAGACACTAATTGGAGGATTGCTATGGTAATGCTGCAGTTTCCTTAGGAAATGCCACTCTTCCCCTTGCATCCACATCCTCTTCTTTTATTGCTGTACCTGGCTTGATTCTGCCATGTGAACATAAGGCCACACTGCTCTTATTCCTTCCCTTTCCCTAAAGGATGCACATGTCCAACAGCATAAAAATGAGTGAATTAAAATTGAGCATAACACTGGTTATGGAGCTGTGTTGCTCTTGCCTTTTGTATAAAGAGCAGGAAATGCCAGGAGCTGCTTTTTGTGTGTGTGTGTGTCTGTCAGGTTGGGGTTCAGTAGAAACCAAATTATTTTTCAGGTGGACATAGTTGACTTCAAAGCATACACACAAAACCTGGGATTAAGTTTTATGAGATGATTGATAAAAGTAGCAGTGTAGTATCTTACAAATTGCTTATAGCAATAGTCTTAAAGTATAGAAAGTGTTTTTTACCTGTCTTTTTTAACATGCTTGTAAATGCAAACAGATCTTTGTACATGGCTAGGTATACCCATTTTAATTACTTTTAATGGCAGACACTGTAAAGGTAATGATGGTTGCCCATTATCAGACTGATCCTGTAAGAATAGCCTCATGTGGGACTTGCAGCTCAGGATCCAGCTTCAAGGAAAGACCAAAGATGGACTTTAATGACAGAACGTGGCAGAAAGGAATTTTGGAGACTTGTCATTGGTATCTTACACATTGTGTTTCCTCCATGTGTATGGATGGTTTGGTCAGACTTAGATCATACAAGCAGACTGAGGTCTGGCTGCCTTCCTTAGCCTGGGTGTGACTCTGTAGTCACCTCCAGGAGCTGTGGCCTGGCTTCAGGTGACTCCTGTGGATTCCTCCAGAGGAGCTTCCTCCTCTAGCACAGGAACAAAAAGAGGAAAGATGTTCTTGAAGATATATTTGCCATGCTATACCATGCAGGCAGAGGTATAACCAGTGAATCTCCTGTAATTAAAGCAGCAACTGCGTGACTCAGATTTGGTGCTAGGCAGGTGGAATGCTTTGTTGTGGGTAATTAAATTATAATTCTTCAGCTCTTAGTTCTTGATCATTTTCCAAGGAGTTTTCTGACCATATGCATCACCTGTGATAAGACCAACCTTGTCTTTGTTTGACTTAGACATTCCTTTCTACAAGCCTAACAACCAAGATTGTTGGAACTGTGTTAAACATCTGCCTCTGCTTAAAAAACCCCAAAAAATGGGATTCAGCTCCTGCTTCTCTCAGTTCAGTTTCTCATTGGAGGGATAAAGTAGGACAGTGGGATGGACTGTGATTTCATGAATGTTCTAAATATTTCTTAGAATTAAAAATGCATTTTAGAGTTTCCTGCCACCAAAAGGACTGTTTAACATTATTGCTACAGCTTATGTTAATCAGCAAACCAACAGAGAGGAAGAGAGTGATCCTAAAAATATGTATTTTTAAAATATATTTAATTTCTTATAGAGTAAAATATACTTTTTGGACTTAGATGAATGCCAATTAATAGCTAATGCATAATACAAAGTTAACTTTGTATTATGTTTGAATTGCAGTTAGCTACTTTGTCAAATTTAGCTGTTTTTAACCTACCATGTTCTATGAAAATCAATTGTTTTTCCAATAGTAATATTGTAGTTCTATTTTTTTTCCCTTGCTAGATTTCCTCTCAGCAGAAACGAACCAAGTTTGTAGGTTTTGTGAAGGATTTTATATTCAAATGTTTTTACTTTAGAATGTCTTACTTACATCTGTTAGTATTACCCACTTCTGAAATGTCAATTCAGAAAATTAAACCAGGTAGATTTGAAGTTAGAACATTTAAGAATTAAGAATTGGTTACTTAAAATGTAAGGAAGTATGACCATGACCACGACCATGAGCAGTGTGGCCAAGAAAGCCAATGGCACCTGGCCTGGATCAGCAGTGGTGTGGCAGCAGGACCAGGGCAGTGACTGTGCCCCTGTGCTGGGCACTGCTGAGGGCACACCTCAAATCCTGTGCTCAGCTTCGGGCTCCTCACTGCAGGAAGGACATGGAGGGGCTGGAGTGTGTCCAGAGAAGGGCAATGGAGCTGGGGAAGGGTCTGGAGCACAAGTGTGATGAGGGGGAGCTGGGAGTGGATTTTTTCCCCCTGCAGAAAAGGAGGCTCTGGGGGGACTTGACAGCTCTCTGCAACTGCCTGAAAGGAGGGTGCAGCCAGGTGGGGGTGGATCTCTTCTCCCAGGTCAAAAATGATAGGACAAGATGAAATGGCCTCATACTGGGCCAGGGAAGGTTTAGATTGGCTATTTGGAAAAATTTATTCACAGTAAGGATGGAACAGGCTGTCTGGGGAGGTGGTTGAGTCACCATCCCTGGAGGTATTTAAAAGATGTGTACATGTGGCACTTAAGGACATAGCTTAGTGGGGGACTTGGCAGTTCTAGTTGGACTCAATGTTCTTAAAAGTCTTTTTCAACTTAAAGGATTCTGTGATCACGTTAATTAAACATCCTGCAGTACCAGAGGGAGAAGCATTGGCCACCATGATTTCCAGTTTTAAGTGTCACATCACTGAGGAAAGAGCCCTGTGTGTTGTCAGTTCCTACAAAAAGCAAAGGTGCAGAAGGACTTAGGAAAGCCCTCAGGTCTGGGCTTTTCACCTGGGAAGCTGATCTGTCCCACATGGAGATTTGCTGGGCGTCCGCACCTACCACAGTCTGTAAGTGCAGCAGAAGCTGCAAACTGGAATGAATGGTAGTGGGTTTTGTGCCATATGTGGAAACAGTGTCTTGTACTGGAGAGTTGAATCAACTTCTTAATGTACTTCTCTTTTGTTTATATGGAGTTTTTAAGTGGCTTTTTGTGAGCCCCATCACCATACTGCTGATGCCAAAGGGACTAATAGACAGATCTATTGACACCATCTGTCTGAGGAATCCATGCCCCCCCTTTCCAACTATAATAGAAAAGCATTCTTTATAGGAGGAACTATTTCTGTTCTTCTTTTCCCATCTGTTCCCCTTCCCCTCCCAAGAATCCTCAATGGTGATTCACCCTGGAATTTCCCTCAACTTCCCTTTACTTTAGTACATCCAGTGAATTTCTCTGTTGGTTCTCCAGTATTGTATGATATGTTGGCAAGTTATATAACAGTATAGAAGCTGTAGGGCAATCTGGACAGAAATAAAACATGAATAGCTAATTTTGCAGATGATTATTTTAAATTGTTTTGTTCTTTTGGAAACTATTTGATGTATGTAGATAAAGTTTTTACAACTGGACTGATGGTACATTAACCAGATTTAACAGGGTGTCTTCTGGAATACTTCAGTGGCAGGAAGACTTATTTATGACAGTGGTAGTTGGAATGTCCATTTCTTCAAAAATTATTCTGATTGAATATAAGGATGTGGGAGAGGAAGAGAGAACACATAATTTGAGATTATGTGTTCCAGTAGTAAGCAACACTGCTCAGTCTGGCCATATGTGGCTGGCAGAAACAGCTTGATGCTCTAAGCAAATTATGTTGTTAATGGTGATGGTTTAGAGGGATGTTGGTATATATTTTTATTAAAAGGTATACTTGTGTGAGGATGTGCTGATGCATGGTGGGGCTCTTGCTTGTGGCTCACTGTGGCATTTACCAATATCCATGAAATGAAAGTAATATAAGGTCAGTCTCCAGAGCAATAATGATCACTTCTGTTTGCTGGAACTTGTGGTGAGTCCAAGCAAAAACTGTGCTTTGTAAATGAGGATTTAGCCAAGACAGGAGAATAAATACACAATAGTTAGATTGTGAATTTATCTGAAGAGTTTTATTACATTAAAAAAATTGTGTATGGGGGGGGGTTAAAGCAGGAAAAAAATCAAATTAAATAAAGGTCCAACTGGTGCCAACTACAAGCAGTGGCAGTGAGGTGATGATGCTGTTCTGAGTGCTAGAGGTGATGGGAAGGGGAGACAACTTCTCTCAGGTAATGACTTGGGGTTTAGTTGTTCATTATGAGCAAGCTTCTTGTGTTTGGCCGTTGTGTGATTCTTTTGCAATGTTTAACTTGGGTTAATATTAGATAAGCTGAGTCTTTAAGTTAGGAAGTCTGTAATACTGATGTTGTAGGTACTTTTTTGATTGAAATGAGCCACCTGACCCATGTAATTTAATGGTAATGAGAAATCTAAGTTAATCTGCTGACAAGTTCTGCAAGACCGTACTTTTTCATTAACAAAAATAGAGATTACAAGAATTTATTAGTACTGTGCACAGTTCTATTCCACAAGTATGTTCTAGCCCTATGAATATCATTTGCAGTAATTTACTTGAAAATAGCTGTTGTTTGTTTCCATTGAGTTTCTTCAAGGATCAGAGAAGCAACCAAACTATAAATTCTTTCCAGGGTTCCTGTAATGATCTTCCTCATGACAATGTTATAATATCCCTAGATTCTTGTTCTCCTGTCCCAGAGTTGACCTGCTGTTTCTGTAGGAGTTTGTGGGACTTCTTCATCCTGCTAGACTTGGAAAGCAACTGTACTCAGCTAAATTTATGCATTTATGGCACTAAAATTAGCTATTGGGCATGATGATGGGAGCAATATAAAGACATAATAGGTGTCTTTGTAGTTCCATCTTATATATTTTCCCCTTGATTGTTTAAGCAGACCTTTTGAACGTTTTTATGAAAGAAATGAATTGGTCAGATCTTTCTCTGCAGTTGGTTCTACAGACCTGAGAAGGTCCTATAACAAATACTTTGAGAGTGCTTTTAAGGACGACAAGAAAAATAGTGGGTTTTTAAAGTATAAAGATTTGGTATAATGAATAAAAATCTTTTTTGCAGATACCTTGCAAATCTGTGATCTGAATGCAGCAATTTGTTGACCTTCAAAATAAAATGGAACAAGTATAAAGAACATATTAGCGTTTTTTTAAAGGATCCCTGTTGGGAATGTTCTATTTTAGCTGTGTGAAGCAATCTTTCCTCCTGAGAACAGTACCTAGTTGTAATGCCATCTATCATATTTTGACTGAAAGAACAACTTAAAACATGTTTTTTGGGGGAAGTGGGCCAGCCAGGGTTTTGTTTTATTTTAGTAATGTTTACCTTTCATAATTTGTGGAAATCTCTTAAGTTGTATGGATTACTATTTAATAGTAGTTTCTGGTGAACATGCACGGGCTGTTTGCAGAATTTCTTAAGGCAGTTTGGCTTTTTACTGTTCAGTGACAAAGGGACACTAATTACTTCAAATTTTGAACAGTTCTTACATTTACTTGCTGAAATCATAAGCTAAAAAAACCCCTTCCCCTCATGTGAAGTAATTCTTAGGAGTAGGTTTCTTTTTCCAGGACTGAACTTCAGTTCCTCTGGTTTGTTGTCTGTAGTAGGTACTGTCTCATCCATGTTGGAAACAATGCATTATTTGCCACTACAATTTTGTCTACCCCTGTACGTTTATTGGGGGAATTTTTTTGGTTGGGTTTTTTTGTGGGTTTTTTTTTTGTTTTTTTTTTTTTGGTTTGTTTTTTTTTTTTTTTTTTTACCAGTAGTTATTAATAGCATTATTAGCAGAGTTCTGTGTAAGTGGAGAGCCAGCATGCTGTGGGGTGAGTGACAGGTATTTAAAAGGAAGGGAATCTTCTTAATGGGTGTGGAGGGGAAGGAGATTTTGCAACAATTTACCTGCTCTCCTTTGCTAATGTACAGAGATGCGACTACAAGGAACAACGTTAATAAGCAGGCAAAGATTTAGACATTTGCATTCCCAGCAGTGTTTTGTGGAGATGGGCCTCTTAAGCATTACTGGTCTTTTTACTTCCTGTCCCCTGCTAATTCATTCTTGTCATTGTGAGAGCTTTTAACATAAAAGTAATGATTTTTAGTAATTCACTGTGGGCTTTATGACAGCATTAAAAGGAAAATGCTCCTTTTTTTCCTACTGAAGTATACCAAGAAAGGCATTTTTCAAGGTCAGGGATGATCTCTACTACTTGGTGCTACCTGTTCGTATGAGTGCTCCTTTTGCTTTTAAGCTTTAAAGACATTTATTTTAACTAGGAGGGAAGATGTTTTTGAGATACGTTGCTTTGCTTTAAGATAGTGATTAAGTTTGTGTTTGTTATAATATACAGTAATTTATAATATACTTTATATTATATACTGACTGTGTCACCAACAAAAATTTTAAACAGCACTGGTCCCAGTACTGATCCCTGAGGAACATTACTGTCCCTGCTTTCAATTTGGACATGAAAACGTCAACTGCAACTCTGAATGTGACCATCCAGACAATTCCTTATCCACCAAGTGGTCCATCTGTCAAATCCATGGCTCTCCAGCTCAGAGACAAGGATGTCACGTGGCACAGTGTCAAATGCTCTGCTCAGGTTAGGAAGATGACATCTCTTGCCCTTTCCTTGGCCATCACTGCTGTAACCCTGCTGTAGAAAGTCACTAAATATGTCAGGAGTGATTTTCCTTCACTGAAGTCATGTTGGTTGCCACCAATCACCTTCCTATTCTCCCTGTGCCTTAGCACAGTTCCCAGAAGAATCTGCTCCTTGGTCTTGCCAGACACTTGCATGAGACTGACTGGTCTGAGTTTCCCTGGGTCTCTCCTATTTCCCTTTTTAAAAATGAGGATTATGTTTCCCCTTTTCCAGTCAGTGGGAACTCTTGTAAACTGCTGTATTCTCAAATACGATGAATAGTGGCTCAGCCATTTCATCCACCCGTTCCCTCAGGACCCGTGGATGTATCTTGTCAGGTCCCATGGACATGTGCTCTTTCAGGTTTCTCTGACATTCTCAGACCTGGTCTTCTCCTACAGTGGGTGGGACTTCATTGCCCCAATCCCTGCTTTCACCTTCTGCAACTTGGGCAGTGTGACTGCAGAAACTTGCTAGTGAAGACTGGGGCAAAACGTGGTTGAGTTCCTGAGCTTTCTCCATCTCCTGGGTAACCAGGTGTCCTATATTCCTCCTGAGGGAGCTCAACATTTCCCCTAGGCTTTCTCTTATTGCTGACATAACTCAAAAGTTTTTTCTTTCCTGTTGGTCTCCTGGGCCAGATTGGCTTCTGCCAGTGCTTTAACTTTCCTAATGATCTCCCTGCCTGTTGAGACAATTACTCTGTGTTCCTCCCAGGCTACTTTCCGGCTTCCACCCTCACTGAGCTACCTCTTTGTGTTTGTCTAGGAGCTCATTATTAATCCACAGAGACCTCCTGGCAATCTTCCCTGGCTTTCTCTTTGCAGGGATGCATTGTTCTTGAGCCTGGAGGAGGCAATCCTTGAGTGTCTTCCAGCTCTCTGTTCCCACCAAGGCTCTATCCCCTGGCACTCTACCAAGGAGATTCTTGGAGAGACCCTCTTTTGTTCCAAGGTCCAGGGCAGTGAGTGCACTTCTCACCCTCCTTGCTGTCCCAAGGATCTCAAACTCCCCAGTTTCATGGTCACTGCAGCCCAGGCTGCCCTTGAGCTTCACGTTCCCCATGTGCCTACTTATGTTTCTAATGGTCTTGAGGACACTCCATCCACTATCACGTTCTAACTTCTCAGATCTACCAGATTGGGTTTTGAAGACAAGTCACGACTGCTTTCTTCTAGAATTGGTGTTTTAATTGCCTTAAGTAAAATTGATCAATACCCTTGGAGGAGAAACTTTCCATTTGCTAGACTTCTGTAATTGCTGATACCAACAGCCCTCTCATCACCTTTCTCAGAGCCTTCTTGGAAGAAGTATTCTTGTCTGGTTTTAAAGGAAAGGGCTTAGGCACCCAAAAGCCACTTGAAGTCTGTGTACTGCTCATTCCAGATGCAAGGAAGTGACTAAATTACCATTACTAAAGTGGTAAGGCACGAATAAATGAGAGATTTGATTTTGGCTTGGTTAGGCGGTTTCACACCAAGCAGGCTAATACTACATAATTTTCTGCTTAGAATGTTTAAAAAAATTTATAATGAGTCATTTTGTCTTTCCTCTGCACTCTGTAGGCGCTATATGCACCAAATAGAAAAATTCAAATTTTATTTATTCATATATAGATACTTTAAAAAGAAAATACTGTCAAGGCCATGCACCTATTGTTTGCATAAAGTGGTTTCTCTTAGGGGTATTATCCTGAGAGGACATGGAGTGGCTTTTCACCCCATCACTCTTGAGCTGAAAGAAGAACATGGGGTTGAGTGGCACACAGTCTTTTGTGGGTGCTTTGACCTATCCTTGAAGCCCAATGATAAACTGTGGGATTTGGGCTGATGTATTTTTGAGACCTTTTGCTTCTGTTGTTCTAAGTCTTAAGCAGTGATATTTTCTTCATTTATGTTTTGTTGGATCATTGTTTTCAAAGTTGATGAATTAGTTGCTCCCTTGATGAAAATGTTTCTCCGGTGATGATGGTGTGCTGTGTTGGCAGATTGATGCAGTTGATGGAAATAAAGATTTCCAAGTCCTTCCCCGGTGCTTCCTGTCTGATAGTCTTGATAGTGAGTGGTTTACCACAGTCCTTGTGAAGAATCAAATATTGTCTAATCTGTCCTGTGTATCTTGACTGCTTACAATTCACTTCTGTTTGTAAAGTCCTGTAGCTATTCCAGTGTGGCGTTCCTAATGCAGATATACCAGTTTATAAATACTTGCAGCAACCACAAAATTACAGAACAAATTAAGAGTAGAATTCCAGTGTAACATGTAGAGGACTGACAATTTGCAGTACAGTCTCTCACTAAAAGATCCATTCATTTTTAATTGACTTTTTTTAGCACTGCTTAGCTTTTGTTTTTAATCAAAACACTAGGGGAGAATTTCCCATTTATTTAATGTAAGAATTTTTAAAAGAGGGAGATTAATTGTCATTAAAAATTCATTTAAACTGATAGATGTGCCATAATGCCTACTAATTAGTCATATAATGGTATATTAGAAAATAAAAAGATTGATATTAGGGCTTTACCTGTAGAGGAGGAACAACTGATGCCCGTTAATCAATTTAGGCTCCTAACCATGTGTTTAATTCTCAGTCTTTGCAGAGAGTACTGGTGAGCAGCTGTGAGCCTCAAGGCCTAGTGGTTCTGTCTAATTAGTCCCACTGAAGGCTTTCAGCCTTTCAGGAAGCCTTAATTTAGGGTTTTGTTTCAAATAGCTCTTTACACAAAGTGGAAAAATCTGTATACTGGTTGCCTTGTAGCATTTGGAAACTATGTTGTAATTATAATCAAGATACAAAAAAGTAGTTTAGCCTTGAAAACCCTATTAAAAAAAAGGGATGCTTAAAACCTTGGATCATGCTTTGCAAGGATAAAATCAAACAAATGCTCAAGTTCCTTGTACCCACCTGCCCCCCCGTGTTGGACAGTGCTGTAGCAGTGATGGGTGTAGCTGCTTGAGCAGTGTGAGTTTGTAGTGATGTTTATGTTACATGTTGGCAGGAAAGCTCCCAGCCAGCTTCCACCTCTCAGGAGGCACTGCCCAAATCCTGCCTGGAGTAACTGTGGGAGAAAGGAGTTCTCCCATAGGAGTTCTTCTCCACTTTATTACAAATTTAATGAACAGGTAGCTTCTCTGCACAATAGAAGTAGTCCCTTAATCCTAAGCAGAGATACTTGTACATAAGATAATATTTCTTTCTTTATAGGAATGTAAGTAGCCTTTTTTTTTTATTCATCATTCCTACATTCTTGTAAAATACAGTTTAATTTGTTGGAAGGGAAACTCCAATATATAATCATACTGTAGAGTCTTGCAGACTGGAGAATAAGACTGACTGGCTTTCCTGAGCTGATGGAACACACTAAATTGAATTCTTTTAATCTAGCTGCCTGTTTTTATAGGTGGCTGCTGCTGTTTTTCCACTTGCCTCTCTGTGTGGAGATATCTTAACTAGTGACACAAGCCTGATGCAGAGAAGTAATCTCTTCTACCAGAGCTATTGACAAAGTTAAAAAAAAAAGAAAGATAGTATTTCTGGGCACTCAGATTCCTCTGAGATTTATTTATTTCTGGCAATAACCTAGTATTCTTTGCTGCTTGAACCTTCACCCCTGTCATGGTGATTGTTGCTTGAAGTAATAATAAAAATAATCATTATTTTCCCTTGTTTTCAAAAGCTATTCTCCCTTAAGATTTTAAAGGCTTTGTCAGCATTTGTATTTATACGTGTAAACCACACAAACCTCTGCCTGCTTGCTTGTGTTGATGTTATATTATGCATTAAAATCTTCTCAAATCACACAGCTCCATTCTTCTCATTTTCATTTACTGTTTCTTTCCTTCGTGCACAGCTCTACAGAGCTCTAGAGGTCTTTGTCTTTTCCCATGCTTGAGTATTCCTCTTTTCTTTTGACTCAGCCTTGTGATTGTGTAGTGATATTTTTCTCTTACCTCTCCCTTCTCCTTCCTTTTTCCATTTATGACAACTGAATATTGATCTGTATTTCTCAATACTGATTCTTTCAAAGTCATTAAGCTAGCTTTTAAAAAATAATTATAAAGTAATTAAAATCATAGAAAATAGACCCCCAACATTTTTGTTATAATGAAATTATTATTTAAGTTTTTCTCTTATTTTAAAACTGTAAGTCATTTATTTAAATCTTATCATCAACAACCATAAGATACTGCTATTTTTCAACTTCTTTTTATGTTCCATTATGAGCTTCAGTATATACTGGACAGCATTTTTATCTGTAGAGTTCTCACACTTAGCATGCTATGTAAGGCATAAACATTGTCTTCATTAATGTTCTGGATATGTCAAAATTTGCTTTTAAGGTTGAAAATTGACTGAGGTGGGCTGCATTCCTCTAGGGATTTGTTACTAATCCTTTAAAAGGCCATTTAAAATATTTTGTTTTCTTTAAAGTATAAATGACTTCAGACAACTATCCCTGAAATTGTGGTTCAGTACTTTGTCTTGAAAAAGTCAATAACTTGCTGAAAACTGGTGTTATTTAAAGATCTTACTTGAGTGTGCCTATCATATAGAACATCTCAAAAGCTTTGTTTTACATGTTGAAATACACTTCAGACTTCTGAACACCCTGGCTATTAGCCACAAGTTTGCTGAAGAATCCACTATTCCTGAAGAATATTCAGAGAAATAATCTGATAGTATTTCTTTTTACCATTTCTTTCACCAGAAAACTCTTGATAAGTAGGTGTTTTTTCTCTGTCAGTTTGATATAGAGGCCTGGTTTTAGCTACTGAATGGAGTCTTCTCTGTTGTGTATTCAGGTGGTTGTACCATTTTCACACAACCAGAACTAAAATCCAGCTGGAAAGGTATAGGGGTGGCAGAGATGTTGGTTGACATTTTGATAATTTCTCACTAGGTTTTTCAGCAGTCATGCTGTGGGGTAGGACCTCAGACCTCAAGATGATAATGCTTCTTCATGAGAAGAAAACTCAGTGCATGAGTCCTCTGAGCCCTTATATTTGTACATTTTAGCAAGTCCTGGAATGTGGCTTTCTCTGTGTGATGCCATTCACTTGCAGTTGGATTCAACTGAGCTTTGCAAAGGTGTAAGCAGGAGCAATGGCAAAAGAATTGGCCATGTGGAAGATTTCAGGTTTCTCAGTTTGATTTTTGTGACCAAAGAAGCCTTTGAAGGAACAAAAACCAAACCCAGTGGACTCCTGTTGTATTCAGCATTGGTGAGGTCACAACCTTGAGTGCTGTGTTCACTTTTGGGCCCCTCAAAACAAGAAAGAAGTTGGTGTGCTGGGATTTATTCTGTGCTCACAGAGAAGGGAACAGAGCTGGGGAAGGGCCTGGAGCACAAGTCTGGGGAGGAGCAGCTGAGGGAGCTTGGGTGTTTAGCCTGGAGAAAAGGAGAAAGAGGAGACCTTGTGTTTCTCTAGAACTCCCTAGCAGGAGGTTTCAGGCGGGTGGGGCTTGGTCTCTTCTCCCAGGTTACAAGTGACAGGACAGGGGGACACACTCAAGCTGCACCCATGTAGGCTCAGGCTGGACATCAGGGGGAATTTCCTCACGGAAAGGGTGAGGGAATTCCAACTGAAATGTTGGAATGGGCTGCCCAGGGAGGTGATGGAGTGACAGCCTCTGGAGGTGTTTAGGGAAAGAGTGGACATGGAACTCAGTGCCATGGTCTGGTTGACAAGGTGGAGATCATTCGTAAAGTGGGCTTGATGATCTCAGAGGTCTTTTCCATCCCAAAAGATTCTGTGATTCTGTTACTTTCTGGCCTCTTGGGTGACAAGGAATTCAAACACAGTCAAAGGGAAAACTTTAGAGTGTTTCTCAGCAAAATATTATTTTTATGGCATTGATGGATAGAAGTTTTACTAAGGTGAAATTTTGCTGTTTTGACAAATCTTTTTGTTGGGGAAAAGTAGGAATGAAAAAATATCTTCAGTCGTCCTGCAGTGAATATCATGTTGATTGCTATGCAGAGTAAGTTGAGAGAAGATATTTATTGCTTTTGCCTAAAAGCATGTTATCTTTCATGCTTTTTCTGTTCAATTACTTAGCTTTATATTTGAATAAAAGTATGTATTTAAAAAGGATAGGGACAGACAAGTTTTCAGTAAGAGGTTATTTGATTTAAATTTTTTAACCTGTGATATAATAGTTTAATTTTTACTGATCTGTACATTTTATAAAAGTGTACAAAACTAATTCAGTTTTTTTTTTTTAATTGAGATTTAAACTTTCATCCTTCCATAGGAAACAAAAACATGCCAGTCTTGTTACATGAGTAGCAACTTGTAATTCAGAATATCTGGGCTTTTTGTAATTGTCCAAACTTAATGTCATCCAAGAAGTCAAATGTATTAAATTGAAGGAAAGAAAGGTGTTTTAGTTCAAATTTTTAGCCCATTAAAATAATAACAAGAACAGGGAAACTAAACTGCTTAAAAATAATTTTTTTCCCCTTGTTAATAATTTCTATATTAATTAACCACTAAATATTTAAATTCAGACTTATTTCTGAGCTGGCATACATCTCCTGTAAACACCTAACATTTGGATTCATGAGGGCAGTTTTGGTTTCATTCCCCTTTGCATCTGAAACAGATTTACCATCTTAAAAGGTACGATTTTGGACAGGTATTTTGATTCATCACATTTCTCTTTAAATCCAGTTTGGGAACAAGAGAAAAAAATGGCAGTATCAGTTTTATGAGATATACCAAAATGGGTCAAGGCACAGTCTAGGAGTGCTTTATTACTATCCTTGTGCTGCTTCAGAGTTGAGGAATGTTCCCTGGCATGGCTGAGAAAACCCCTGGTCTGACTGAGAGTTGCTGTTTCTCTGGCTTCCCAATAGCCCTGCAGAAATGAGGATCCTTTTTCCCTTCTCTCAGCATCTCAGACATCTGAACATGCAGTTGATCAATATCAGATTCAATCTCACACTGAAATGTGGAAGTGGAAATGAGTTTAGAAGCATGGTAGGAGGTGACATTGAAAAGTCTGGAAGAATGTGGGGCCACCCATCTGAAATATTGTAAAGAGAAAGCATTGTGTTTGTTTTTGTGATTTTAGAAAAGAATAATCCCCAAACAATGAATAAATTTACATCTGGTTTTGTGAATGAGTATGATCATCCAAAGGGATATTTTTTAGGTTTTTAGTAATAAATCTTTATAGATTAAGCTTTGGAATACAATAGCCTAATGTACTGTAATTGTGCCACGAATAGGTGAAATCTTTGATGCTGATTAGAGACAAACAAACCTATAGGTGAGGTAAAAATTTCCTGCATCAGTATGTCTGATATCTGATTTATCAACCCATATGTGAAGAAAATACATAAAATATTTACTGTATTAGTGTTATTATAGTTTAAATAATGTATCTATATAATTCTGATTCCTAGGCATTGTCACTCAATTGGAAGTTCATTTGGTCCCTTCAGCTAAGAGTTCTCCTTTGAGTTTGGTGCACTCCCATTGTTTTTCTCCAAGTTCTGTTTTCCTGTCCCAAGTGGCAAACCAGTGGTTCACAGGCAATGAGATCCTCTTCCAATCTGGGATGAAACATGGTTGAGGAGAAGGATCGAAGATGGAGGAGAGCCTGACTGCCTCTTCTTTGTTTCCTAGTCCTCCCTCTCTCCCTGCTCAATAGAAAACCAAGCCCTGGAAGTGGCAATTCTGATGTGACTCACAGCAGCCTCAGTCCCCACACTCTCCATTTACTCTCTTTTCTTCTCAAGCTGCTGACAGCTGATCAGAGCTGTCAGGCCTGCCTTTGTAGGGAATGCCATCTGCCAGGGAAGGAGGAGGACAAGGCAGAAGTGATTGCTCTGAGCTGTCCCAGATCTTCCCACTGTGTCCCCATTCCTGTGCTTAACCAGTGGTCTTTTTCAGTATCTTTCCAGCTCTGTTTTCCACAGACTTATCTGTAATTTTCATCAAATCCTGTTACCTTATATAGTTATATAATACCTTATATACTTATATAATATAGTTAAAGTATCTGTTTCCCTAGTGGTATTCCAGTTGCTCTTTACTTCAGCTCTACTTAACATTTGCATCCTTTCCATAATCCTTTGCCACTTCTTTTCCTCATGCTCTTGACAGCCATCCCAGGGCCTGTGCAGCTCCCACTGTGTCACACTCTTTGTGTACCTGCCTGACCCCACTGCTTCACTCACTCACCCTGTACCTTGGCATGGTCACTGCCAGCTTGTCACACCCAAATCTCCAAAAGGAGCTTGCCTTCAGGTACAGCTCAGCCATTCTCAGTCTTGTCCTTCTCAGATTGCACTTCTCAATCCCAGTGTAGAAAATATCTCCCAGCATTACTCCAGCCCTTTCATAGACAAAAAGAAATAATGAAATAGACTTTATTACCATTGTGCCTGTTGTTGTTTTTGAGTATAGTGGAGTTGCTGACTGGGTCATAGTTGATTTTGCATTATTAATGAAAGTATTTCTGTAATTTCATTAACGTTTCCCTTAAGGGAAAATACTATTCCCAGCTTACCAGTTTGGTGTGGGATGTTGTTATTTTTGTTGAAGGAGTTTTAGTTTCTGAAGTGAGTGCCCTAGATACTGACATCTCAGATAATTACAGTATCTACCAAAGTCAGATGAGATAAATATCTTACCAGGAAGCACGACCGAGGGAAAGAAAAAATAAAACTGACCAGTTTCTTACCCTGGGAACATTAGCTATTGCCTGGGGTTTTATGTAAATGTCAGCCTCTTACATGGTGCAATATAAATATTAGGATTTTAAATTTATATTCTAGCTAATTTAATGAATAACCAGGTCAGGACTTATTTATGCTAACTGCTGCACAAAGCAGTAGCATGTGTTCATGTAACAAAGATTGAGTGTAAAGCTGAGTCTCTACAAAATAAGTGGTTTGTTCAAGAGCAATTTGGAAGAGTTGAATTTAATTTTGGTTTAAAGCATGACTCTTACTGTTGCCACTTTGGAGTTCTTTGTTAAAAGTGATTATTTCAGAGAGCAAGTCTCTCTTAGCATCTCCTGGGAAATATGTCTTTAGGAACTAAAATGGAGACTCAGTGTTAATATCTGAGCAATGCAGTATTTGCCATTTTTTTCCCCCCATACCCACCAGGCAGAGTATTTAAATAGCTATAAGATAGTGTAGAGCTTTCCAGAAGATTTTTTTGCTTAGAAGTCATGGCTTTTTCTGACCTAATTGCATATGTCCAGAAGAACAGAAGCAAACCATTTACACCCATGATATATAAACTTTTTTCAAAATTTTTTTTCACCTTTATTTATTTAGCTTATTGCTACAATACTTCAACTAACTCCTGTTCAGTTGACCAGGCCATGAATATTGTGTAAATTGAATGTCTGTGGCTTCCAGTGTTTGGGTTACATCTCTCAGTGTAAGAGCCAGGCACGAGATCAGTCTGGATTTGAGGCATTTTTAGTACAGCTCCCATTTAATCTCTTATTTCAAAGAGACAGACAGACGTGGCTTAAAACTCCAGGCACTCTGTCATTACCCTAGTTTTTTTTCCCCATAAGTGTACAGTAAATTACTGGTTTCTGACATCTCCTGATAGTGTGGTAGCTATGACAGAAATGCAATTGTAATTCATGGTGTCTTAACCTTGAAGTGTTTTTTGTTGCTGTCTTTTGAGTGGGAAAAATGTTTTGTGGATATCTACAGATTTATTTTTAAAGCCATGGCCCACATTTTGTAATCAGATTTTGGTTTTAATGCAAATTATTTTGCTTACCCAAAAAATATCCCTTAGTAGGAGAAATAATTAAAAGAAAAATATGTTAATGATTTCATCTATCAATGAAATTTCAATAGCAATTAGAGGGGGGAGACAAAAGGATTCCTTGACATGGTGATGTAAACTGAAATAAGAACAACTTCTTTTACAGAGAACATCACTGTGGTTTTGTGGTGGGGGTGATCAGGTGATCAGGTAGTGTTCAGGGCTTTTCTTTTTATTTAACTTTTTTTTCTTGCTCACCCATTTTCCACTGTGCTCTCAGAAAAAGAAATAGAGCATTTCTCTTCATTGGGAAGGCACAGTCTAACCGCAGGTTCTCCTGATCCAAAGGGAGAGCCTTGCTTGTCACATTTTATGGTATCTATTGAAAAGAACTGGACCTATTCCCAGATCAGTGTTTGGAACCATTTACCATGTCTTGAAATGCATTTCAATAAACCTGCAGTCCCAGGTGGGCATTAATCAGCTGATGTGACAGTGCTGTAACATTCCAGCTATGCCTTTTCCTCCTTAGTGTATAAATACTCTCTCACTTTCAGGGGGACATTTTTGTTCATAAAGGTGGCATCCTTTTAGAGGAGTTACAACTGTGTAAAGTAATGGCAGGATTTAGGTGAAAAGTGTAACTTTGTTTTTCTAGAATATATGTTTAATGTTCAGGTGTTAGAAATGAACAGCTGTTGTAAATAAAGCTGTGTCAAAGGCCCACTTCCTCAGTCCAAAGTGATACTAATGCTATTCTCCAATCAATGTTTCAGAAATATCAGTTAAGTGCAGTTTTTACTCTTTTGCTTTATAGCAAAGTAGAATTAGACAATGAAATTTCTGTTCTGATATAACTATTTTGGGAAAATCCAAATAGGCACAGCATTACTATCTTTATTAATTACTTCATGTCTTTGGTTATGAAAGGATAGCTATAAACCTGGAAATGTCAAAATAATTGCTTTTCAGTATGCAGTTCTTGTAGGCTCCAAAGCTCAGGGAATCAGGTGTTTTATTGAAGCTGCACAAGGGTAGCATACAAAGAGGAGGAATATTAGAAGAATGGAGAAGTTGAGAAAAAGAAAATGAATGGGACAAAATCTCAGTGGATCTTCCTAGTTCTGTTGTTTTTCCTTGAAAATTATTTGTTGTGTGTGCAACAAAGCAAACTCAATAGCTTAGCTGCAGGTATAGGGGCAGAAAAGCCACTTTCAGAAAAATACTTTGATTTATCCTTTGGTTATTTTTGCCCTGTAGCCTGATGTGATATTGTGTGCTTGAAATAGTACTCAGAGTCTGCTTGCCTCTGGAGTGTGTGTCGTTTGGATCTTCCATCTTCAAAAAGGATAAACTAGAATTTAAGACAAGGAAAAGGTGAGCAAATCTTATGAGCGGAAGACCAGATAAAATTAGTTGTATGACTTCTAAGAGCAGCAAACACACAGAATCCAAGAGGCTGGTAAAAAAGGAAAAGGTTGCAATTTGCAAGTCAAAGGCATACAAGTCCAAGAAGTTTGTGGAGAGATCTGAATTATAGGGCACTTCCAGCACAGGAAGAACAAGGTAGTTACTATTTGGGGGTATGTTTAACCTGAGGATTAAGGAAAGATTTCTAACAACTGGAGCGTGAGACTTATGGAGCATCTTTCCAGTCAACTTAGATAAAACCACAAAGATACTCCCCTCCACTTTCTGAAAATCTTTCTGAAAGAGGTTAAGTTAGTTCTGGAAACACTGGGGAATGGGGGAGCTCTTATGATCTGGTGAAGTATAATTGTTTGCAAGGATCTCTTAACACTGCTTTTTAACTTGTGGTTCTGTTTGTTAGTATTTTATTAATAACTTTGATAGCAATTAGGCCAGTTACTCAGGTCTTACATAGGGTTTCAGTAGAGAGAGAAAAAGAGCAAGGTTCTTGTGCTCTGAAAATCAATGTTAAATGCAGTATTTGTGGAATGGAAAAGAAACAGGGCCAAGAGTATACTGGCCCTTAGGAATTTGGCTAAGGATACAGTCTGTCACACAGTATTTTATAATACTTACGATAAATTACTATTTAGATATATATATCTTGGGAGATGAGGTTTCTCATATCCATCTGAGCTCAGGTTTAGATGGACTGATGCAGTTTGTTTCAATAGCACAAACTTTTTTTGTTTTCCTCCAAAGGACAACGTGTTTGTACATAAGGGATACACAGTGTTTGAACCCCTGATATCAGCAGCTTTCCTATTTAAATACACTCCCTGCTGTTTATCAGTAAGTTTTGTTTTAATATGCTACCAACAGGATGTTTTAAGGGAATAAAGGCAAACCTTAGCTTCTACAAGTTTGTCATTTATCTAATGCAAGTTTTCTTTGAACCTTCACATCTGTTTATGTCGTTGTTTGAATTCTTGTAAAAATTGTTGTGGCGCAGCGCAATGGTTTCCAGAAACTGGAAACATGATTTCATATAATTGTTCTTTTAAGCAGCAGCATGAAATAATTAGTATGGGGTACTTTAATTGGTGGTATCCAATTGACTTTTTATGAAAGACTTGAATCATAATAAAAGCAGAGAACACAAGTTGGTTAGTTCCTATAACCCAGTGCTGTCATCTTTGGGGAAAAGAAACAGCAGCTCTGTTGTGTATTTAATGGCAGATCCAGTATGTATTAGGTGCTCAGCTTTTGGAGTTTCTTCCTTTTTTTTTTTTTTTTAATCAAACATCTTCTGGGATGGTTTTTTGACAGGAAAATTATAGGATTGGTGCCCACTCTTAAGATTTATGTTGATAATTGAAGCTGCTTCTTCTCAATAAAACATAAATGCAGCTTAAATAACTAGCTGAAAGAAAAGGAAGATTAAAAAAAAAAGAAAAAGTGTAGATATGTAGAAAGATTATAACTTGGTTGTCAAGGCCATTATACCCCTCAGGCAGTTGTCACTAAAGCTTACTGCTTAGTATGTGCCAGTCAACTAATCATGCAACTTCTGTCCCTTTCTGATCTAAGCAGTGTTATGAAATTTGCTAGAGGAATGTTACTTTAAAAAATGCTAAGATTTAAAAAAAAAAAACATTTCTGTTATTTATCTTCTCCAAAATTATCTAGCAAAGATAAATATATATATATATGAGCATTTGTGGATGATACTGAAGGATTTTTTTTCCCTGCCTAGGGTTTTGAGTCTCTGTTTTCAAGAAAGTTTAGAGGTCAGTCTTTATGCTTTCATTCTGTGCAGTGCTTGAAGTACATGTACAGCCAGTTAAATGTCAGTGTGGAAAGCTTGCATACAATATGTCTGAAAATGGTATTTCATTTATTTGTGGTCTGGGCCAGGCTGACAGAAACAATAGGAGTTTTGTACTGTATTGTGTGCTGGCTAGCTAGAATTGCCTGTGAAAATACAAACACGGTGCATACTAGCATATGTCAAAACTTTGGTTTTTAAAAGACTTCTTAACTGCCTTTTAAACATCTTACATTGAAATTGTCTTTTTTTTTTTCCAGAGCATCTTAAGAGCAATTGATTTTAGCTCTGTAATCCTTTGTTTCAATGCCTTTCCTTGGGAATTACATAGGAAGTGAGTAAAAATATAAACAAAATAAGGTTTTTAATCCCTCTCTAGGCATTTTTACCTTGGAAAGAGGGATTTGAAATTGGCCAACACACTTGTGAGGGCAGAAGTATTCAATGAGGGGCTTTTCACAGAAGCTGTGTAAAAGTTTGGGATGAGTAGACACAGATGCAGCTTTGCAGTGACTGAGATGTGTTCTCAGGGAGCACAGAAGTCTGTTTGAGGCTTTTTTAGCTGCTGCAAAAACCAGTGCTGACTGGCACAATTTTCTTGTGCTCTTAGCTCTCCTTTTACTGGGTTTGGCTTGTGCCAAACTTCTTGGAGGTGGTGCTTAAAATTTGTCTTTGGTGCAGGCTTGGGCCAGCAGAAGGGTTTGGAAGCTCCCTGGCTTCTGTTTTTTCTACCCAAACCTTATCTGAAGAGAGGAGGTTTATTGAAATGTTTTGTGATCAATTTAATGATCAGTAATGTTCATGTAAAACTGCCCTGTTTTGCTTCATACAGAATGCAAATGTATTTCAATGTAGCCTGGCCATACTGACAGATTTTTTAGTGTGTGGTAGTGGTAGCTGATTAGCTGAGCATTTAATTATCTTGAGGTGAACAAAATGTGAAATAAAATGAAAATTGTACATTTTAGGATACTTTTATTTTATATACATACATAAAAATATATATCTGTATGACATATTCAGCATATATTTAAAACAGCAATCCTTGGACCTCTCCTCTTCTTGTCTCCTTTCCCTGTTTCCTCATCAGTTTATGGTCTATTAACCTGCAGTGAATAGATCTTGTGTTTCTGGTGCTTCGCAGCTGTTCAAACCCCATGTTATTAATGTTAATAAAGAATCTTGGCATCTGAGATTTTAATAATCAGGAATTAGTGACTCAAGAGACTAATTTTTATCCATGGCAAAGTTGTGCTTCAAGAAAAACAGAAATAAGGAAAACAATAATTTGAATTTGAGTCAACATTTTAAAACCTTGAAAGTTTTAATAGGTGTTTGTTGCCAATTTGGAATTCTTTGGTACCTGGTAGCTTATCATATTTGTCTTTGGAGTATATCTATGCAAACTGTTACGGGGTGGTTTGTTTGGTTTTTGGGGGCTTGGGGCGTTTTTGTTAGTTATTTTTTCATTTGTTTTGTGTTTTCTTTCTTTTTGTTTGTTTGGGTTTTTTGTTTGGTTTTTCTTTTCTTTATGCAAGTTTTCAGCTTGAATTTTTAAATAGTGTGAAATTGAATGCTTTTCCAGATGAGCATCTTGTTTAGAAATACCTTGTCTAGGAGAGTATCTTATTTGCTTGTAACTTTTCTTTTATGCTGGATACTCTTGCCTCACCATTTTGTCAAGATTGGAAACATCTAGAATTTTATAAAGTAAAAATTTTTCCTGATGCACAAGGCATAAGATGCACTCAGGCCCTCCAAGCATTTATACTTCTATGGCAGTGTCTGATACGGAACTTAAGAGATGATAGTACAAGGAAAATGAAACAGCTCTGTTGGCACTGGAAATGTTAGAGTTACTCTGTAGACATTTGCATGAATTAGTGGCCCTTCCAGAAGGTTGCCTGAGGTTGGCTATGGATTATGGATTAGAAGTACCAGTTCTGCTGGTTGAGGTTGTCTGATCTCTGTGGAGTGTCTGTAGGACTAGTTTTTGTAGTTCTAGATGTGCATAAGCATGTATATATAAATTTATGTACATGAATAGATCCATGTAAAGATTGATGTGATTTAGGAATCTGGCTGTTCACTAGTATTAGGTCCCCTCTTGAAGAAATGCTTTTGAACACACTCACTTGGGAGAACCTTGCACTTGGTGAAGTGCACTAAGGTTTTCTTTTGTGTACTTTAGGATGTTAATAGCTGCTCTTGTCAAATGCTGTGCTGTGAGGTGATGGTTAAGAAGCTGTTTTGCAAAACACCGTGACTGTACCTGGCAGTGATTTCCTAAGCCAACTTTGTGTTTTACCTTGCAGGTTCCCGTCTTCGACAGGAGGATTTCCCGCCTCGGATCGTGGAACACCCCTCCGACTTGATTGTTTCCAAAGGAGAGCCAGCCACTCTGAACTGCAAAGCAGAGGGAAGGCCCACCCCCACCATCGAGTGGTACAAGGGGGGAGAAAGGGTGGAGACGGACAAGGATGACCCGCGCTCCCACCGGATGCTGCTGCCCAGCGGATCTTTATTTTTCCTGCGCATCGTGCACGGGCGCAAGAGCCGGCCGGACGAAGGGGTCTACGTGTGTGTGGCAAGGAATTACCTCGGGGAAGCTGTAAGTCATAATGCATCGCTGGAGGTGGCAAGTAAGTGCATTTCCCTCCTCCCCCCCTTTGGTAACAGCCGCTTGCTTTGATGTTATGTGAAGATAAAAATAAGTGTGAGCTGCCTCTGAGGCAGTGACTTGAAAGCAATGAAGGAATTACACGGTTAATTATTATTTATACAGAGACAGGAAAATAGAAGGGGAGTCAGGAGATGTATCATATCACTGGAGAAATTCTGATGATTTTGTGCGTTCTTGCTACTTTTATGCTCCCATGAAACTATGATTGTTTTATGTTTGTAAGATTTTGTATCCTATGTTTCAATTTAAATATGTTTTTTCCTCTCCAGATAACCATGCAATTTACAGTGTGTAATAGGAGGCGAGATAGCCAGGATTTGATCTAACGGGGTAGTTGTTGTTGCACAAATAAGCACTGGAAAGAGGAATGGCAGATTTAGAAACACAAAACTAATTTTTTTTTCCTCTAAAAGAACTGGCTCACAAAGTTATCTCTCTGGTTTTAAGTAGTGGCCAACGGAAGGAGCAGTCAAGTATGTTCACATCACTTTGTAATGCTTATCTCTTCCTGTACGTCCTTTAAACTCTACTTGTTGTAGAGGAAGAGAGTGTACATTAAAGTGGTTTAAGCATTTGTTTGGAGGGCCAAGCATAGGTCAAAAAAAATCAGTTTGGGGGGTACTAGAGTATGAGAGGAAGCCTTGCAATTCAAAGTTAGATATCTATTTTGAAGTGGCTTTTATAGGCTTCCTTTGTAATGTGTAGCAATTCACCTGGTATCCTGTTGAAGAGCAGCACAGAACTGGGTGAGTCACTCTGAAAACAGTGATCTCTGTTGACTGAATGATTCATATTGTTAAGGAGCTCTGAAGAGGCTCCTATCTCTTAGACAGATTAAGTGCCACTGTTGGTGTATAGTTTTAGAAGAAAAGTTTATAGATTTTCATAAGTCTCACAGCAGGCCAAGGAAATAGACTATAAATTTGTGCATCTGCTTGAGCCCTCTGTCTGGTCTCTCACATTCATGACAATCCCAAGGACATTTGTAACTACACAAGAAAGATCTCAAGCTTCACATACAGCAGCGTAGATATACATGATTAAGATCATGCTGTTTCCTTGTTAACCACTTTAGTGATAAAAGTAATCAGTGTCTGGGTAGCTGGAAGCATGCTTATCCAGTAAATGTGTAACCTGTTTGAATCATGCTCCTTACTCCCAAATGCCATATCTGGTATCTTGTAAATGTAAATTTGAGTGGGCATTAATGGTTGAGATCTTGATTTTTATCTAATTGCTGTTTCTTTTATAGCACTTCATGTTGGTTCTTAGAAGGGGTTTAAATGTTCTGTGCTCATTTCATGTTCTTTTGGTTTGTGATGTACCTTGAAGTGATGTGTGAAGTGCACGCAGTGCTTCTGTGTCTTCCACAACTTCTCATCAGAACCCAGAAACGTGAGGTGGACTTCAGTGATTGATGTACTGTGCATGCATCAATTCAACTGGTACATGGTTATTAAATATGGCTCAAATAGTTTTCATGTGATTGTAGAAGAGTGTCTTACCGACAGGGTCTGAATGCAAAATATTTATATTGCTAAAAATTTTTCTAAGAGCTTCTGCCAACACTTGAGACAAAAAAACCCAACTTCTTTAAAGTGTGTAAATATACACCATTTAAAAATAATGTAGCATTAAATTGTCAATCCTCCTCAAAGTGGATCTCACTAGCCCTCACAAGGGCTTTTATCAAAAAATAACCAGCAACACTGCTGTAAAGAAAAGTCACAGTCTATATTTGGAAACAAGATTTGTAGGTATAATGATATACAGTTTCAGTTGCACACCAGGACATAGTAGACAATGAATTTTTAGCAGCAAAGGTTATTATTTTAGTAGAAAGGTAGTGATGTGACAGTGCAATAGCACCAAACCACTTTAAATAGCACAGAAGAGGTGAGGAACAAGGAAAGAGTTGAAGGCTGGTGGAATACATTTGCATTAAATTAAAAAGCTGCGTTATAGGTGTAATGCTATCATCATTATAAACTGGAGCTGTTTGCAGTGGATTGCTGCAAATCAGCAAACTGCTCTGTTTAGTTCTCAGTACACTTGTGCTGAGCCCCAGAGCATTTACATTTGTATGCCTGTAGTCTTACACAGTTGCTTGTTTAGAAATCCTTATGTTCTAGTTTAATTTTTGTGTGTTTGCAGAGTCAAATTGCCTTTGTTTGGTTTCTACTTTACACAAAGTACAGAAGATGATTAAGAGGACTCATTATATGCTTTGATGCTACAATTTTAACCAAAAACATTTGTGAAACAGGAAACAGCATCATGTTTTGCAGTTTACCTGCAAACTCTTGACTGGAAGAGGCAGTTCATGTCTGCACCAGTTTGTTTTACAGTGTGATAGGAATTTTATCACTTTTCTTCCATCATCTCATATAGTAACACATTGTTAGACAAAGTTCCTTCACTTTCCAATGGATGTTGTACATTTGACTTTAGATTCAGGTTAATGCTAAAGTTTTCATGTCTGTTATGCCTTCATGCAATTATTTTTCAACTTTTTAAGCAGTTCCCATGCTCATCTTTTGAGATTAATCCACTAAGAGAATTTGTTGCCTATGTAGTCAGGTGGATGTCTTCTTTAAGAGCACTCTGCTTAGATTCCACAGTTGCAAAGAAATGTAGCGGGATTTCAAAGCTACAAAGTTCAGAAGATTGCCCTGTATTAAAAGCTGTTTTATCTTTTTTAGAATACCTGTGTATTTTAGGAACTTTCAGAGCTGCTTTAGATTTGATTACCACAGGGGAGTAGTGACTTAAATCAGAATTGAAGATGGTTTTCCATCTGCTTTTCCCTCTGCTTTGTCACTTTCTAGTCATCAGCCTCTCCTTGGTGACTTGACTGACATTTGCATGTCATTTAATCCAGAGGATGTTGCATTTTCTTCCACTGATATATATCTAAGTAATGATAGTGTTAGTTCTAAATTAATACCATTGAACATGACCTAAATAACATTTATTATCAGCAAATTGAATTAAGTAAGTCTCTTATTCAATCTGTGGCTCTTGTGACTCTCCCAGAATGTTTGAAGGAGTCATTTGTCTACTCACAGCATTAAGGATTTGTTGTATCTTCTCTGTAATACTATTTTATATAGAAATATTTGTGCAGCTGTATTTGCTTGTTTCTTTGGTTATTTCTTTGAAACCATGCCCCATCCCCTAAAAATCCTTAAAAACAAGGTGATACTCTGGCTGGTGAAGAGTGGTATCCTAAACCTACCAAACATGTTCTCTAGCCAGCTACTTGATATTTCAGGAATTAAAATCTTTCAGACACTTTGGAGACGAGTAAAACTACTCTCTGTTACACAGCTTTGTGCAAAGAAGCTTTGTAATTTAGTATTACTTGACATTTTCTTTGTAATTTTGATCTGTGATAAATGGGAAGGAGATGAATTTGCATAAAATGTGAATCACAAGTCAGTCAAACAAGTGATCCTGTTTAACTGGGGGATTTATTTTTTTTTAAGTTGACTGTCTTCATCTGTATTTGAAATCCCATTTCCACAACTTTTTGAAATGGAGACTGGCTGTATGTGTTCGGAGTTGATTTGCAGAAGCGTGCAGTTTGTGCAGTGTAGCCCAGGAGGGCTGAGCAATGGGATAATCGGGCTGGAGGCATCCTCCAGACTGAGGCTGCTCCAAGTCTGTTTCCTTCCCTCTTCCTGACTTCCTGAACTCAGCCTTTTGATCACTGGAGACCTTCTTAAATTAGCACCATGTTTTGTTTTGGGGGAATGTAACTGGTTTTGGATTACTGCCTACCAGTGACACGTTCTCTGCTGGTGAAAGGTCCTAAAGAACGTGGAAAGGGCATGTCCTTGTCAGGATGAAGCTGGGTAATTCTCTCTATAAATGTCAGCTTTTACAGGTGGCAGAAGAAAGTGGAATCATACTTCGTCCTCAGAGTAAAGGCTGAAGACTGTTTTGGCTATCACATAAAAAGTTGAAAAACGAAGTCGTTTTCCAGAGTACAGAAATAGAAGCAGTTTTGAAAAAGCGCATTAGCAGACTGGAAGTGGCTGCAAGCTGCTTCACATGTTTGAATCTCTCAGGATTGTCTGGTGAATGGATCCACCTGATTAAGACCAAATTCAATTACTGGTGTGTGATAGTTTGTTCCAAGTGTTTAATTTTTTTTTTTAATGTTCTTCTATTTTGAGGAAAATTTTATCTCTGGATCTTGTGCATGTCTGCTAAGTAACAATTCTCTCATCTGGAGAGTGGCAACAATAGCTGCAGGGGTATATTCATCTTCCTTTCTCCACTCTAAAGATTTTTCAGGCTGTTAAGAAAAAAATCAAATGCAAATGAAGTTGTTTATATTTTCTAGTCAGGGACTCTGAAAATCTGTTTTTCAAATTATATTTCTCTGAGATAAACTTACTTCTCTTTTGCTGCAAGTTCTTTCCCCTCACAACTTGCCTTGTCAGAGTGAGATTTTAGAGAAGGAGTATATTTATGACCAAGGTATTTGCCATGGTTCTTTCATGTGTAGCTTTGTCATCACCATAACGTTATTTCCAGTGCATATTAGATGATGGCTCTAATTCTAAAAATGCTTTGTTACAGTTTTAAGATTACAGAGTCTGAAGATCCGTGATGACTTCGCTGTAGTTCATTTTACTGTTACGCAGAATAGGAGCTGCTCAATTAGCTGCAAAATTCTTTCTTTGCATTTATTTCAGGCAATATACAGCCTTCCTGAGTTATTCACTGTATTATTACCTGCAAGTTATGCAATATTGTCAAAATTCAAACAATTAAGTTTGTATAAATGGGCCTTATGTGTAATCATTGGCATGTTAAGAGAGTGAGACACATAACTCCTTTCTTCATCTGCATGACAAAGAATAAAACATTTTGGATACATATCAGAACTTCCATCATTTGAGGTATCCATGTGCATGGCAAGCATGTGCTATTTATGTTGTTTACAGTTTTATTTGGCAGAGTCTCCCAAAAGTCAGGGCTCTGTTTCATGTGTGTGGTTGGTTTCAAGGTATCACACAACGTGTCTTCTTTGAGTCTTTTGCCTGCACTCATGAAATAAAGGACAAAATAATAGAATTACTTGCTGCGCATGCTGTAGAGGGGGTTACAAGGGTAATGTATGCATTAAGGAATAAACAGATTTAAGAAAAATGAACCCCCATTGAGATTTAAAAAAAAAAAAAAAACAACAACCAAACAACAATCTAGGGAAAACTAAAGAAGTGAGGCTTGACTGGAAAAGCTATGGCTTAAATATGCTTCTGCCTGTTAGTTTGTAAGTTTGGTATGGCAGAACTTCATTCTTTATGTCTATTATTAAAGTGAATTTCCACGTTTATTATCTAAAATGCAACGTGTATATATTTAGAAAATTTTAAGGTTAGTTCTTAAAAGTCCTAGAAATCATGAGATTCATATTTTAAGGTTTTGGTTGTTCTGTGGGGATGTCTGGAAGTCTCTTCCATAGTACATCTGAAGTGCTAAGGTTTACTAGATTTTGGAAGTAGATTAAGAGGACTTTGATTGCAGATGTGTGTCAACATATTTGAGCATTATAGCTAATTTTTTCTCAGAACAGTTCACAGGTGAGTGTTACTGTCAATGGATTACAATGGTACTTAAAAAATGAAGATTTTTTATAAATGCTATTACATAAGACTTTCAACCACTGTGAAAACAGAGCACATAAATAAAAATTCCTGTTCAATCCCTATTTACTGCTGCCAAGATCAGGGCAATATAATGCACACTTTGCCTGAAAACTGTTCTTACATGCCTGTATTTTCCCAGAAACTATGCAGAACAGAGGAAGTTAGGAGTACAGTTGATGGGTTGTGATACTGTGAATAAACAGATTATTCTTAAGCTGATGAGTAATTTAGGATGTTACAGGGGCCACGCTGGGATGGATGATTAAGCAAAATTAGACGTTTTATAGTCTTGCCAGAAATTGCTGTGCAGCTCAATGAGTTCATAAATCAAACAATGTGGTGCCCGTCTTTTTGTGGAATGGCAGCTCTGATGGGTAAAAGATTATCAGAAACCTTGAACCAAAGCTGGGGAATCTGGCTCTTCAAATGAGGTGAAAGCTTTGCACATTTTATCATCAAGTTGTTAGCTTCAAAGAAAAAAATTGAATCAAAATTGTTCCGGTTGAAGGGTCCTACTATATCAAGCATGAGCCTTAGACAAGTATTTCAGTGTATTTCCTGAATTCAGCTAACACAGTGAATTGATACCAAAGCTTACTTAGTTTTGCTATTCAGAAGCCTGTGGAAGACAATTTGGACTCTTAACATCAAGCGTAAATGCAAATGAAGGCAGATATGCTAATTGCATGGAGAGGGAAAAGGACATTTTGATACCACAGTCTTTCAGTGTCTGATGCTTGTTTTTTCTCCCTTCCCATGCAGTAAGTGATGTGCTGTTCAGTAGTTCTCCAGCCTGTGTGTGTGCCTCTGGGCTGGGAAAGACTGAGCAGAGTTCAGAGGGAACTCCTTAATGCAAGTTATCAAATTACCTGGGACCATTGGCTGTCTCCTTTTTTTTCCTGGTTTTGAGCTTCCTCTGATCCAAGGGAGTCTTTATATGGTGTTTTCATCTAAGAGGTGTCTAGTACATTTTCTCCCAATTTCTGCTTTAGACTTATGATCTTTCTTCCCCCACTCCCTCCCCTCCTCCTCCTCCTCCCCCTGCTCCTCCCTCCCCCAAGACATCTTGGTAGAACTAGATGAAGTGAAGATCATTCCTATTTTTCTAAGTGTTTCCATCTCCTAGCTGATGATACAGGACATACGCCTGTAGGCAGAAGTATAAAGTCAGACAAGTGAAATGCTGACTAGTACATTGGTTGTTCTGGTGCTTTTTTCCCCAGTATGACACTTTATAAAAAGATTTTCTGAAGTTTTTAAAGCCTTTCTTCTGATTTATTATTTGGAAAGAAATTTGCTTTGTGCCAATACATTTTGTATATGAATTGGGAATATTTGGCCAATACTCCATATTAATGAAATATTAATTTGAGTTATCGTTCCCCAGAAAACAAAAAATATCAGCTGTGTTTAAAATTTTGAAGAAATTAATTTTTATTTTTCCTTTTTACTGTCATAAGGTTAAAAACCTGTCTTTGGGATCATACTGCTGACAAAGATAGATTTGCATCTTTGTGTCTGTGAGCTGTTTTGATGAGAACTGTCTGACTGGACTTGCATCCTGTATGTAAATTGATTTCAGCTGATCGCTTTGAATTTGAAAGAAATTTAATTTGAAAACTGCCCCGTTGCACTCCCTGAGGTGGTAGATGCTTCTCTACGTCATCTGTTAAGCAGTGCATAGTCAGCATGTCTGTTCCTCTCCTATTTAAACTGTGTTCTCCAGAGAAACAGAAATTCCCTTTGGACCAGGCACACATCTGCTGACTCTCTCCTCCTAGCAAAGCGACTGGAAAGATATCTTTCCTGTGATTAAAAGAAATATGTCTGGAGGCGCTTGGTTTTTGTTCAATTAATCAAAGATTAAACACATGTGGACTCTCTAAACTGAGCTTCTTTGTGCTTCTGTGCTATCAAAATTGGTTGGGGAGAGGAGCTGTGTGTTAGAGCTGGCTAGACTGAAATTTAATTTTTTATATAATTTTATATACATACTATATAATTCAGTTCCAAAAGGTCACAATAAGGTGGAGGGGAAAAAAAAAACCCTTTTATTTAGTTTTGAATTAATTTATAAGTTTAAAATATTTGAGCTTAAGGAAAAAAAAGGGGGAAGTGTCAAATATTTTTTGTAACACTTGCTTTTAAAAGAAAAAAAAAAAAAAAGTCTTAGGGTTATGTGATTGGGCTACTTTATACATAGTTGCTATTTTGGTAACCATTTCCAGATGCAAAGGCAGTTTTGGTTGCTTTTATTCCTCAATTCCTGTTAGTAAATGCTTTCCTGGCAGAAACTGTTAGTGTTAAAAGTCTGATTTTCAGCTCAATGACTTATCCTTACTCAACAATAATACTTCTGATAGATTGTTTTTTAGAAAACCTGCAGGCTTTTCTCTGATGTTAAAATAAATGAATTATTTTTTTCACCTGAAAGTATACAGAATACATAGACAAAAAGTCCTGCAAGAGTAAGATGGCAATAATTAAGCAGATTCCTTGAATACCATGCTGTTCTTAAATTTTTCATCAGACACTAGCAAGTCTCTCTTGTAGACATCTTTATCTGAAGAGAATTTGTATGGCTCCAGTTTTATTAGTGGAATTAGTTCTTTGGTGTAGTGTGTGATGTGGTTTTAAAACAGAAAAGGCTCCTCTGATAAAGTTACTTTATGGGGTTTTTTTTTTTTTTTTAAGTGGTATCTTCTAGACTGGTCTTTGTAATACCTGTGATTGTGGTTACTTAAAAGACTAAGTTTTCCTCAAAATATATGAAAACATAGCTATGTTTCACTTTCTGAATAAACAAAAAATACAGTGTAAAGGTTTCTCCTTTCATAAGTAGGCATCAAGCAGCCTTTTTGGCAAGATACTTCATATGATAGCAAAGTTTCCTAACAAAATAAAACGTATTAGACTTGTAGGAATAGTTTCTGAAGAAGCAACCAATGAAATATTCAGAACTGCCATCATGGAATTAGCTAGTAAAATATAATAAAAATCTCAGTATATAGCTCTTTCACTCTGAATGGTATGAACCAATCCTTTGATATTAATAAAAGGTGTAATGGTAAGCATTGCAAATTATTTCACTTTAATTAGGTTTTTACACCCAAAGATAGTCACAGTATTTTCCCAAAGTAGAAAACAAAATCATAAAGGTTAGCTCACTTTAGTTAATTTTTCTTTCTATACAGAAGACAGTGAATCAAGGGATACTTCTGTTCCAGCACCTTTGCATTGTTTTCCTTTTGCAAGAATACCATGAAAAGTCCTCCCTCCTCTATTTATAAGTAGGTGTTAAAAGAAGTTCTTAAAGGCATTTTATAATATTTAAATATGCCCGTATTTGGGCATATTTAAGGTGCCCATGAAGGTGGTCTTACTCTTGCTGTTTTCTAGACAGAAAAACTGAGGCAGGAAGAATGTGAATCTTCATCTCAGACGGTCACAAACAATCTGTTAGATCTGGAGAGATTGGGAACTCTCTTGCAGTTCTGTTTGTTCTTCACAAGAGTGTTCTTCATTGCTCTGTTTTAGGGACTCATTGAAATGTTTCATAGCAATTTTTAGCACTAACTACAAATAACTTTGGAAACCCTTTGAAATGTTCCAAAAATTACCCCTTTTGGGTGGTGCTGGGATAAAAAATGAGTTCTCTAACTTGTAATTTTCCATTTTCCTGGATTTATTCCTCTAGAGCCTGTCTTGCTGATTCCCTATGGCAGTGGGCCTCCTTATTTTTTTGTTTTCTCGCTGCCAGCTGCTCATGGCTCAGATGAATATATCAAGATGATTGAGTCTTTAACCCTCTGCTGCCCAGACAGCAAAGGCCAAAAAATGAAATAGGTAGGCGCTGTAGGAGGTGCTGAAACAGGGACGCTTGTTTTTCTTCTTTCAGTTTACTGTGTTCCTGCTGGGCTTAGGACTGCTCCCGCAGAAGCAGATGAGAGTCACTGGTTTTAATTTCACTCATGCTCAGGGATGGTGTCAAAATTCAAATTCAGACCCTTTGCTTTATTGCATGGTCTCAGTGAGGCAATCAGTGCCATGGTTTAGCTGATAAGGTAATGTTAGATCACAGGTTGGAGTTAATGATCTCAGAGGTCTTTTCCAGCCTAGTTTATTCTGTGGTTCTGTGATAGAGGGTGTGAAGATTTGTGTGCGCTGCTGTGGCAGTGTGACCTCCTGTTGAAGAGATTGTAGTCCCCATGCAGGACTGGTGCTGCCTTCACCACCCTGTTTGTTGTAGGGGTTCTTGGGGCACCAGTTTACTCATGATCTTCCCTGATTATGAGGTAGGTCTGGCAAAACTATCCCAGAAAAGCTCATCACAAAAGGTGTGTGAGCTGGAGAGCCTGGTGTGATGGTGGTCCCTCCTCTGGCTTAGCCAGTTTGGGGCAGATGCTCTGGAGGACCCAGCTTGCTCCAGCTCTGCCCCACACAATCTGCTCTCTGTACAGGCAGCTTGGGAAGGTGGGGAAGTGCTGGAACTGTTACACTTCCATTCCAGCCCCTCAGCCATCTCCCACGTTCTTTTGTTCTTCCCACACCCTACTTCTCCTCACTCCCTTTCTCTCTTTCCCGCTCTCCTGTGGGCTAAGCAAATTGTTTAGCACAGTACATGATGTGCAGTCTTTGCTCTAGGCCATCGTGGGATCCAAGAAAAACCATCTTGCAGAGGTGGATTCAGCCTTCAGGCTGTCAATTAGTTACCCCTGTTGTAGAGGGAGAATTGCAACTCATGCATATTTCTGCTCTATGTCATGGAATAGATGCAGAGTTTCAAAGTTAGGAGGGTAGAAAATGGGAGCAGTAATTAGCAGTTACAGTCCCTGGTTTTGCTCCTTCAGTGTGCTGTCATCATTTAAATATTTTGTTACTGGAAAGAAGAAAGTAAGCTTAATTTTTTCCTGACTTCAATTATGACAGAAAAGAAACCTGATTTAAACCAGTCTTCCTAGGGGATTAGATGAGCGTGAGTAGAGCTTGTCCATAGAAGTGCAGTGTAAACTAATGGTAAAAAATTGACTTATTCTTCTTCAAATTATCTCACTGCTTTGTGGAAAGAGTCAAGCAGTGACCCTTTCCCCTAAACACACATACACAGACCCACTGGGTTGGTAGATAGAGATGGAAGGAGTAGATGTGCATAATTCAAAATGCATTTACCCAATAATCATCAGTCACAATTTGCAGGATTTGCACATACGACAAGTAAGATAAACAAGATAAAAAACCTAGATAAAACCAGTAGTGCTAAAGCTAAGTCCACTCTCCATAATTGAACTGAGTGGCCTGGCAAGTATATGCTTGCATTGAAATGCCACATCATATGTCTGAACATGAAAGGTGTATGTTCAGAAGTTTTGCATTATGGGACTGTAGTCAGGATCTGGACTCACATTAGATAGTCTGAGAAGATTTTTAATTGAGCTATGAAATACAAGTACAGAGATAAGGTACAGGTTACTCACCAGTGAGATGATTACTGGAACGCTGAATCCACTCGTCCGCGAAAAAGGACATTGGAAACTGGGAACAGGCTCAGAAAAGTTTCACAGATTATTCCAGATCTCAAAAGCTTGGGATTCGTGAGACTTCTGCTCAGTCTAGTGTAGTTTTATTAATGCAAATGTTTAGAGTTAACCTGAGGCTAACAGGTCAACTCATACAGTACAGAAATGCCAACGAGGACTGTAATTCTATGACTGTAGATGCAGGGATTCTGTCTCCATTGAGCTATATATGTGTACTCCCCTGACCACAGCTACAGCTTGAAAAAGGTATAAACAATTCTGTGCCCATGAAGTAAATCAGTAGGTAAAACCCTGCTTATTTTGCTGTACTTAAGCTTTCATACTTCTCTGGGAAGTTAAATCAGCACCATAGTTTATTTCAGTACTGTTACTTATTATTCAATTAAGATTAGAGTAAGGGAAGCCACAGGATGAGAAAGTAAGTGGGCAGTTTGCTGTTCAAACTGTTCAGGCTTCCTAAGAAACATTAATGTCTTGAAGAAATACTGTTATTCTTTACTGAATTCAGGCAAAGCAGAAGAGGCAGAAGAGAACTTGAAGTGTTGTTGGAAAGGCGTTAGCTTTAAATAAGCTTTTCTTTCATTGGGAGTGTTATTTCTTTTGGTCATATCATACTGAAATGAGGGTATATGTATTCTAAAGTTTTGGGGTTTGTGCTTCTTTAGTTTTTTTAAATGTTTCCTTGAGGTATTTGTATATTGAAATGAACTGATACACAAGATTGTATGAAGCTCTGTATGGGATCTTTAGAGTTAAAGAGGGGAGCAGAAAGTTTGAATTGGTCTATGGTCTACATCCAAAGGCATTAACTATTCACCAGACTTTAGTTACTGTCTCTGTCTGTAATTCATCTTGATGGCATCCTGTAAAACCCCTAGACCACCAAAAGAGCAGGAAACAGTTGAAAGGAGCTGGTTATGCACTAGTCTTGCTCAGCAGATTTTGTTTAAAATTGTCTTATGTGTACACAGCATGAAGCAGGTAAAGTTTTTTTATTCCTCAGCCTGTGGGCACTCAGCTTCATCATATCAAGCTGGGATCTTGTAAGAAAATGAAGAGTCTTGCCCACTGGCAGAAGGTGCCAATCCCTCAGGGCTTCATACCTTCTCACATTTCTCCTCTCTTCCCCTTTTTATATGGGCCCTCAAAACTGTGGCTGTTTTCTGTCAATGCCATTTGTTAAAGCTGCAGTTTTAGTCCTTAATTGGTCACCTTATGTCTTCTCTTCTGGATCTCAGGGGTTTGGCATTGTTTGGAGTATAGGGCTGGGGCAGCTGCAGGGGCTTAACTTGGGAACAAAGGCTCCTGATGCTGCCCAGAGGGTTTAGGGAGGGAAGGAAAGGCCACTAACAGAGCAGGCCTGGAAATAGGATCGTTACCTAGAAGAAACCAAGGAAACTCTTTTTAATGGATCTGTCCAAGCTAGGTAAAATTCTGTGTGTGTGTTATTTCCGAGAATTTATATTTTTTAAAACTGTGTTGACAGCCCCTCTGGAATTTGGTAACTTCTGCCCCTCTAAAAGTGAACAGGTTATTGTTCCTGATGATGTGTGGTGTTGGCTCTAAGTTCAGCACTGGCTGAGACCTAAAGCACAGGAGGGTACATTAAGAGTAATGATCTCTTGAGTCTTGACTTTTAATTATTTGGGCTTCTATCTTTCTATGTAAATGATTTGGAGAGATAATAATTACTTCCCTTGGAGGGTATTAGTTTGGCTAAGATGATTTGTTGAGATAGATGGCATTAGTGAGCCTAATACCTGATGATTATTTGCATCTGATTGTTTCCACTGTAGATGTATTGGAGATTCTTCTGGTTGATGAGTTGAAACTGAATCTGAAATATATGTGTGTAATGGGGATGAAAAATCACAGGTAGGCTCTTCTGTAAGCCTAGCAGAGTATCACACTTTGGAACACAAGGCATTGCTTTTTTTAATTACAAGGGAAACAACTGCATGGAACATTAAGATATGTCAGTGTTCATATAGATCCAATTGATTGAAGTAATAAAATTTTAACTTTTTATATAACATACTTTAGGTCTTCTAAATTAAATGTATACTAGCATTATGATTTAAATTGTTCAATTAAGCATGCAGGTATGCATTATATAAGTTTTGTGCATATATTACTTGAAATAAAAATTCTGCAGACATTTATTCAGGCATCCTGTTCAAAACTCTGTTAATTTAATACACAGAGAAATTCTACCTTAAAAAATAAAATACAAAATACATTTTCAATTACTGCATGCAATAAAGGTCATTTATGGGCCTGTGCTTTTTTTTTTTTTTTCTTTTTTCTATCTTAGATTTACTGTACCATCTATAAAAGAAGTAATATGGCCACTATAAAAAGTTATGGCGGGCTTTGCAGCTTTATTTTTAAGGCACTGATTGGGAAATGGTACAGATTTCACCTTCTTGAGGAACTTCAAGATGTGTGTGGAAATAAGAGAGCCTCTACAACAAGACTTGGGAAGGAATAGTGCTACACTAGGGCTCATTAGAGGGAGAGAAGCACTCTTTATGGAAGAGGATTTTATTCAAAATATGTTGGAAAGTACCTAGAAGAAACCAAGGAAACTCTGTCTGAAAGCCCTCTCCCTTTTTATGGATTGAAATAAAGTTAATGCTGGCAGATGCTGTGCTTTGTTGCAGTGGGGAGAAGCAGCTTTATGGTGATGGGAAGGTAATTGTTTCTTTGTGGCAGCCATGGAATATAAGGTAGGATGGTTTCTTTCAGTAATGTAGTAATTTTTTTTCTAAATATTGTTTAGCGTGCAATTTCCGTGCAGGTTATTAGGATGGTCAAGTTACACGAATTCTTGTGGAGCATGCTTTGCCATCTTGTTTAGAAAAATAATAGTCATGATAATTTGGAGCTAATTCATAATAAAAGGTTCCTGGGTAGAGAATTACTGTTTCTCCTGCAGCTTTGTTCAGGGAAAAGGATTAGTGGTGGTGTGAAATAAGACTTGTTAGCCAATAAAAGTCTCTGTGGGACGTACTGTGTATGTCCTGGGGAAAGTTGGCTTTATGGTGTGACTGTGGGCACCTAAACTTGTTCATTAGTGCAGCAGAGGCCAAATCCCCTCAGCTCTGCATTGACTGCTTGTAAAGCACTGGAAGATTTTGGAGGGAATAATATGTGAATTCTCCTTTAGCTGCCATTTCAGCATAGATAGTATGATAAATTTAAGGAGGCAGGGAATCTTGCTGTTCAAAATACCTGGATTCTACTTCAAGATGGTTAGCAAAAGGTTGTACATGAGGACAAGACTGTTTTGTGTTCAGTCATTAGGTGATACAAACATGCTCTTCTGTTACTAAGTGGAGAGAAAGTTAAATCCAATAACTTCTCATTTATTTAATCGTTTTCTGGTAAGCAGGATACAGAAATAGCCTGGGGTTTTTTCCTCTTTAGACAAAAATGGCAAACTCTAATGTGAACAGATTTTAATTTATTTTAATGATGGGGAGAATATTTGGCTTTTATTCATGGAATCCTGTACTTAGCTTTTACCTCAGCCTTGGGCATACTTCCAGTAAAGGAGCTGTTAATCTCTATTATTACCACTATTTTTCATTTGTCTTTTGAAGACCTAGTTATCTTGAGAAACTTGTCTTTCCTTAAGGTTCACTTTTATTTGCTATTTTTCTTTCTTTACATATTTTTGTTACCCCAGCTGGGGTTTATCTCTCCACAAAGTGTGATCTACATTAAATCAGTCCGTATAAATAGACTGGCACAAAGTCTACAAAGTGTATCTTGGTTTGATATGGAATATTTGCAAAAGAAAAATAGAATACTTGAGGAGGAAAGCTGTGTCTACAGCAGAGTTCAACCAAACTTCTGCACATGCCTAGCCTCTGTCATTAGGATAATACTAATTACATGTACAGCATAGAGGCAGTGTTGTATCAGATCTCTGGGCTGTTTGTTGCTCCAGGTGGGCTGGAACCATCTCTCTTTGGTGGCATGTTGAAAGTTTCCTGGAGCAGCAGATAACACCTGCTGGAAGGACAGTGCTCAGTTACCCACCTTGCTTACTTGACTTGGCAAGCTCAGTGTAATTTTTGATCACATCAGTCAGCATTTACCAAGCCAAGTCATGGAGATATTTTCCATTTTAGACAGCACAAACATCCTAGATACTTTGCAGTCTGTGTTTTCAAAGTGGTCAGCACTGGTCTGCCCTTTGATTTGTGCACCATTAGTACAAATTTCAGTTTATTTTGTTTTATATTTGAAACAAGCAAGTGCTCTCACTGAGGTATTTACTGATGTTGGTTGTGCACTGTCTCTTTCTACAGACAGTTAGAGAAGATGATTGATTTGAATTGGTGTGATTGGTGGCTTTGCGTGTTTATAGCCTTTGAACATCGTTGAATAATCTGTTTTCTAGTGTGCATGAAGGTCTTTTGCAGCAAGGTTTGTTTATTAAGAAATAATAGTAGTTAAAAATAGTATTAGAATAGTAGTTAAAAATAAACCTAGAACTACTTCCAATAATGTGTTCAAAGATGTATCTTTAGTGGCCTCAGAATCACCATGCTTGGAAGGTTTCTCTGGAGAATGCATCATCCAGGCCCCTCTCCTCAAAATCTGTCAGTTTTTAATCATATGGAAAGAATTCAAAATAATGTCAGTCCCAAACTACGCCTGAGTTTAAAAGGGAAAGTAAAAGATTTCAGCTTGTCATAAATCTGATGCAGTAAAGAGACTCCCTTAGGTGTTCCTCATAACTTCACCACTTTATTTCTTATGGGGGAAATCAAGAGATGCACCAGTCAAGTCAATATTGATCCAGCAGGTCTTTTTAGAGTTGTACTCTTTCAGACTTTTCTTGGATTTCTAGTGGATTTCTGGTTTTGTGCACACAGTTTCGTGTGAGAGATTGAAAGTTCTGGTAAGTGCAGTGTGAGATTGCCTTACATTTTCTGCTAATTTAATGAGATTCTTTAAGAATATATTAATTTTTGGTTAAAATGTATAATAATTATTTCAAATAAATGAAGTTGACAAAAGTACAAACCACTTACAAATATATTTTTGTTCAGCCCATGTTACACTGAGGAACAGGAGAAAATACTTCATTTCCTGTATGAATTTTTGCAAAAATATGAGTTTCAGAAGTTGCATATTACAAGGAAAGAAATCACTGTCCCTATTCTGGTTATAATGTCTTTGGTGGGCTTATTTCTATTTACTTCATTGTGTTCATATTATGATACGTGACAGTTAATTCTCTTCTTATCTGTAAGAAAATACTTCAGTATGAAAATATAAATGGAATAATTTTATTCTGATTATTATTTTGTTTTGTTTTTATTTTTCCTTCTAGAAGAGTATTAATGAATTTGTCAAACACTCACCACCACCCCCTCTCCCCCCCTTCAGTTTGTAGGTGTAGATACTGAGCATGTCAAGAAGGCATTAAGGAAATTTGCTTGGTTTTCACCCTTTTCTGTACTGACCATAGAAGGAAATCCAGCATTCCCAGGATCAAATGGAGCTTACAGCCTAGTCTAGGAGTGAACATGTTGAAAGAGAGGGTAGGGAGAGTTGAACAAGCTGCAGGGCATGGTGGGGTTATACTTTCAAAGCGCTGTTGCAGACACTTTACTAGGTAGAGGTAGCAAGTTCCAACCTTTGGATATTGAGCTTGGGCTTTGTCCTATGATTCCTTCCCACCAGTTGTGCTTCCCACCTGAGCTGGCAGTCTGAAGTGAGTCCCAGACGTGATGCAGAGCTGTTTTACTGCTTGGGTCTCCTGGGTTTTTCAGTTCAGATGCAGACCAAACCACCCTTCTGTGCCAGTCCCGTGGGGCTGTGCCACAGCTCGCTCCGTGTGTGGCATGGTCAGCAATTCTTTGTGCAGTTTGTGTGCATGGACATTGTCATGAATGGAAAGAAGATGGAGGGGATGTTAATGGGAGTGATTTTGTCTCCATCTAAAATAAATAACCTGACTATAGTTTGGAAAGGTTTATTTTATTATCAGTTTTATGTGAGAGGGCTCAGCCTGGACGTCTGTGTACTTTGTTAAGCCTGCAAAGAAAACTTGCCAGTAAAGGGACTGGCTGTAGCTGCTCTGGTTTGCTCTATCTCAATCACAACACATAAACTCAAACCTGGTGTAATCTATCTAATAGCTGCAAGATATAACAGGTAATTAAATATTTGAGAGTTTATATAGGCTCAGAAAAGAACAGCAGCAGAAGCAGACTGTTCCTTTTCAAATGCTTACTCTTTCTTTGTAAGTCTTCTCAAAGAATAAAAAAACAAAAAGGGATTTCTTTCATGTAGAAATGCACAGCCAGCACAGGCTATTTTGAGTGCACAAGCAATTCCAGTACTGTGGAGTTCACTTCTCTGGATTGCAGCTGCTGAAGTATTAGGCTGCATTATCCCCATCCTGCAATTGCTGTTGTTACTGTGTGGCTCAGAAAGGGGGGAGTGGAGGATAACCCCATCCCTTTCCTCTGCATGTGCAGCCCCACAGAGGTGGGGAGCTGGCTGATGTGACGTGAACTGCTTTTCTTGTTAAATTAGGTCAGATGTGCTCTTATGGCTACTGCTTAGCCAAGTTAAGAGCTTTTGGCCCCAGCTCTTCGCCTCTATCCTTCCCTACCATTATTAGATCCCTGCTTGGAGGCAGTCTGACTGCATGTGCAGCCACTGTCAAGGCAGCCTGTTTTCAGAAAATCTGAGCTGAATTATGCTATGTAAACTGTGCAGAATTGTTTTGACACAACATAGTTAGGAAAAGTCTGTGTGCTAGCTGATACTTAGCCTGTATTTAGGCTAACGTTTTTATCAGATATTTTTCAGGGAGGAGAGCTCCTGCTAAAGGAGGGTGAATAAGCAGATGAAAGTGGGAATCTCATCTTTCTGTCAAGAGTTGCATGGAATCATAGGACATCCTGAGCTGAAAGGGACCCACAAGGATCCATGAAGTCCAGCTCCTGGCCCTGCACAGCACAACCCAAGAATCACACCATGTACTCCACTGAATTTATACTTACGTTGTAGTCAGTTTTAGAAAGAAAAAACCCCATATGACTGAGGCAACCAGAGCACATTTATATTTTGTCACTTCCCTTAGATTCATCTCTTTCCATGTAAAATTCATGAATTGGCCTCCTGTATATCCTTCTTGGTTTTTAATTACAGGCTAGTAAACATTTTACTGTTACGCTTTCTCCAAGTCAGAAGAACCATTTAATATCCAGCATTTCTTCATGACTGGAACTAGGTCATTGCCCCCTCAGTCTTCTTTCTGAGGAGACTGGATGAAATTGTGAATTCTGGCAGGGTGACTTTTGTTGGGACTTGATTGGTTTTTGAGGGTTTATTTTTGCAGTACTTCTTCACATTTTGCACTCCTTCAGCATTCTTTCATAAATAAGGATACTAGATGTGCATGCAATATTCTTCCTTAATTACCTGTGTAATATAGGGATTGGATTCCAGGCATTTCTCAGAGAAAAATACTGATAAAAGCAGGGAGGATTGTGGCATATTGCTGCCAGACTATAAGTATGTATTTGATAAAGGTAGAAAAAAATAATATTCCTTCAGAGTCTGTCATCTTTTTGGTGACTTCTCTCTGTACAGTATTTATGCCTATAGGTGCATTTTCTTGTTTGACCTCAGCCTAATGATCAGCTGAACTTTTAGAATTCCACCTGCTGATGTTCCTTATTTTCACCTGTTATTTTAACCTTAAGGAATAACATTTCATGGGGACCAATGTTTCTTGGCTGGATTACACAACTGTGTTTGGTTACTTGAAACAAAAGTCTAAGCAAGCTGAAGCAATCAAATTTTCACTGCATGAAAGATTTATTCTTTTAAAGTTCCTAAACTAAAAAGAATTTGTCAGTTCATAAAAGCATGTGGAAAGAGTTTGGTTGGACCAACTGTAGAAAAATGTATTCAGTGTAGTAGCTATCTGAAAAAATCTCTATTTACAATATTTACTGTTTAGTATAATGTTGTTGCATCCCACTGCAGGGGTTTATATCAAATTAATCTATATTCTATAGGGAATAAACACTTTTGCATGAAACCTGTGAAACAATTTAAATTTTTTAATGGTCAACTGAGTTTTTCTGGAGATAGGATATAAATGAATGATGAGTCTGAACTTCAGATATAAACGTTCTTTTGGTAGATTTACAGGTTATATTTTAAAATTGAAGGGTTTATACCTCCCTTATAAGACAGGGGAACAAATTTAACAAGGTAAATTCATTTATATTTAAAGACACACATCTTCAGAGCATTTGGGTCTTCATAAAAGGAAACATACTTGCTCTGTTGATCAGCACAGGAAAAGCCTTGCCTTGCTTCAGCTGAGAGTAAAATAAATTTTTACCAGCTTCAGTGAAGTGGGATCTAATTAAATGAATAGATATCTTAAGACAATTTGCCAAAAAAATCTGAATCTCTTGCATCATGCTTAAAAATGGAAAGTTTCCTTGGTTTATTTTTATGTAAGTTATGTGTTTTCTAGCCTGTGAATTTCTAATAAGAAATCGTATGTCACTGTTGAAAATAATTTTTTCCTGTAGGCTTCTGGATTTTTTGCTGGGAGTTTTTTGGATTTTTTTTTTTTTTTTTTTTTGCATGTGTGTGTTTGCTCAGCAACTTAATACCAAGTAAAGTGCCAACATAGGAGGTAAAATATTTATTATGAATTAACATAACATGTGCTGAAATTTTAGTTTGAAAAATTGAGAGCTTTGAAATGCTGAAAAGACTAGTGGTGAACTTTTGATGTGTTTTGGTCTTTTAGCAAAAAACATGGAGATGGATATGGTGTTAAGTTTCTTTTCAACTATCACGAATTTCACGCCTGATGGAACAGAGTGAGTTGAAGGAGTGAGTGACCAGAGGAGAAATCTGTGAGCCTTTGCTTTCAGTGTGAATCTTTCATGTCTTTGAGTCTTTAATTTTTTTAAAACTAAAAGGAGCATAAGTGAATACTTGATTCTGGGTCAAAACCACAGTGCATTGTCTCAGAGCCCTGCAATAACTAGCAGCCTAGACCATGATGCAAGAGCTTTGTACAAAATAATTATTTCAACATTTTTTACAAAAATCTATTCAAACAAACATCTGAACAGCTGCTAGGGTGAAGTATTCACAGGGATTGAGCAAGACTAGAGAGCTGTGCAAATCTCTGAAGCTTCAGGGGCACTCAGAATTCAAGGTCCTTCATCCCACTGCTTGTTGATGTATTCCTGCCTCCTAGTCAGACACCCTTGCTATTCCCTGCAAGTGATGCAGCTTTTGGCCACTGACATCTGGCTGATGGACAGCAGCCAGCTGTATTTCATGCCAGCAATTCTGAAGTGCATTTTTTCTTAGATTTGTTTTGTTTTGTTTTGTTTGTTTGGTGGGTTTTTGGTGTGGTTTTTGTTTGTTTGGGGTTTTTTTGGTGTGGCTTCAACACACAGAATGGCTGAAAGAGAATAAAAAGGGGAGCCAGAATACTGTACTAAAGTTTGCTGCTCCTATGGGATCTAAGGATTTGGGTTGAGTCTGGTTTCTTTTTGGCAGAGCTGTGATTGTGAAGGTGGCCGTGTTACAACTGTAGATGGTTGTTTTGTTCTTTTTCTTATTTCTTTATAAACTCAGATTGTGTCATGAAGGTATTATTCAGAGCCACATTTCAAACATAAAAACACCCAGGTTGCTTGCAAGAATCAAGTGTTCAAACCAACAGAGTGTTGTTAAGGAGATTCTAGTTTTTAGCTTTTTTTAAAAAAGAAGTGCTGTTTATGTGTTTCTTTCAAAAATGCTATCGTAAAACTTAATGGAACAGATGTGGTTTTTTACCTAATTGTATAGATTGTGGGAAGGTTGTTTCTTTTTAGTCTTTTTTCTTGTTTTGAAATCTACAGCAGTATTTATGATTTTATAACAGCACTGTTTGATATATTGCTTAAAAGGTAAGCTGGGCTTCTCACAGTAAATAAAACAAAGCTCTTTTTTTGCCAGGATTAAAAAAATGGCTTAAAAAATTATTTTAGAATGTATTTTTAAAATTTTAATGTCTTTTAAGATTGTTTTCCTCTCTTCATGTGTGTGTGTGCAGAAACATGATGTATTTGCTTTCTGCTGTTTGCCTGTCGTGGTGACGCTAAGGCAGCACACTGTACATTGAGGCTTTGGGGAGCTAAAGTGTGAAGTTCAGCCTCTAGCTAAACATCACCACTGAGCTAATCTACAATTTACACTGATCCATCACGGATATTTACAAGGAGGGAGAGTGCAGTTCAAAATTAAACAGCATATGGGTAGAGTTATCCCTGTTAAAATGGCCAGCGTGCCTCGTATTGTGTGAGGAAGATAACGGGGACAGGTGGTAATCTGTCTTCTCTGAGCAGAGACAGCTGGTATTTTCCTTGGGCGTCACTGCTGCCTTTCTGTGTGCTCTCACCTACCAGCTGATATCCTGCTTGTTACAACAATACCAAGTGTGTATTAACCCTTTGATCTACTTCTGTTTGATTTCCAAAGGGGGGGGGGGTGTCAGACTACCTGTGGATAAGCTTGGTGATTTAATATTTCTAGTAATAGAGCTGTGTTCCTCTTGGCTTTCTGACCTCTTTACATGCATTGCTGTGATATTTATCAGCAGATGGCAGATAAAAATCTTCATTTTATATAGGCTTTTTGTTGTAAATGTCTGATTAAGTTCCATACTGAAGGAAGGGGTGAGAATCAACCCTCTTTCATTTAGTTCAGGAGAATCTGAAAGGTCATATGAAAAAGAGAGAAAATTGTTTTGTAACTTCACTTGTATTTACTTCCAGCCATATTGCTTAACATTCAGCTATGAGTAGCTTCTCCTTTCTAAACACACTAATTTGGTGCCCAGCATGAGTATGATGCCTTTTTTTTTTTCTTCTTTCTAAGAAGAGCTTTATTAGTCACAGCTGTTGTTTCTCTTAAATATTTAGCAACTGTCTAGGCTCTGGGGTAACCAGGTACTGATGCTCCATGGAAAGCAGCAGGCACAGCTTCCATGGAACTCTGACTCTGCTTCTGGGCTCTGGCCAGTGGGAGCCCCATTTGCCTGTCTCTGCATGTGGCTGTGCTCAGTTAATTGATAAAATGAGCCAGCCTCTGATTATTTCATCACACCCAGTGTTGTGGTTGGAGCCCAGACAGGGTAAGAGACATGCTGTTGAGCTGCTGTAAGAGACATGGCATGGATGGGAAAGGAGCAGCAGGAACCTCTAGGAATTACCATCACAGATGTGGTCTTTAAAGCCATGCCTGTGAGAGCAGCTGACACCAGTCCTGGTGGAAGGAAGGGAAAAAGGAACACCTGCAAAGGATGGATGAGACAGGGTGATGTGAGGGGAATGCAGTGACTGCAGAGTCTGAGGGAGGCCAGGGTTCAGACACGTTATTTTTTTATCCCCAGCTAAAAATAAATTCCTGTCTTTATCTGAATGGACCAATAGTGGTGATGCTTGTATTTTTAAAAACATGCTAATGACTGGACATTTTTTTATAAAATTGGTTTTGACTGATAATAAAAATTAATGTAATAAACTTGGAGGAAAAAACCCACCCCAGGTTTGAAGCAACATCAAAAAGGTTCTGTCCAGAAGAGGACTATGCACTTTGTGCAGTGGTACTCTAGTAGAGTGCTCTTGAGGCTTGAATTTCCAAACAAGATGAGACAGACCAAACCAGAACTTCTGCAGAAATTGCAGTGTATTAACATTAGAGCTGGAAACTTCATATCAGTCAAGAATGTGGCCTCCACTTTGAAGTCTTCCAGAGGTGCCACATGTAGAGTTGGAAAAGGTGTTTTGATGGTATTGCTAGAGTGAAATGGTTACCTAGAGAGTCTGTGATAGAGGAGATTAAATTAAATTGCTTTACAAAGTTAAAATTTGGCAGCATTTTGTCTGGTTAATTGTCATTTGGTAATTATTTTTTTTTTGTGTAAACTATGATAGAAGAAACATCAGATAAAAGAACTGTTGCAACTAACCTTCATTGTAAGAGACCACTGTAGATATAATTTCCTTCTAAACAATTTAGGTTAGAAAATGTCAACATTGTTTTCAAGTTTAGGTATGGATTTCTGATTTTTCAAGTTAATCTTTTAAAGATACTACCAAAGACAGATTTATATTTATATATATCTTTATTACAAACCATCTTGGAATAAAAAGAATATATATATATATATATATACATATATATATATATATATATGTATGTATGTATAAATCTTATTTGATTTAATAACTAGAAATACTGGGGTTTGTGGATGGCTTTTAAAATTTTAATTCATGTCACCAAAGAGTGATTTTTGCTTTTCAAAATTAGAATTTTACTCAATGCTCAGAGTTCCAGCTTAGAGTATTATTTAGGGTGGCTTTAAGGTATTGATTTTAGTTGTTTGAAATACTAGGTTTTTTGCATGTACATGCCTAGGCAGCACGTGGCCACCCAGAGAGGTATGAACAGAACTTTGAGGAACTTCTGTTTAATGGATTTCACTTGTCTTTAATTGGTTCCAGCTTGTTAATCATATATTTCCTTGGAGAATGTGATTTTTTTCCCTCTGTCTGATTACTGCTCACAGATTCACATTTACCAGGTATTCCCTAAGCAGAAAAATGTCTGTACTCTTGTGTCCTCGTGTTTTTCACCCATACAGTGATGATCAGCTACAGTGATGAAAATTCTTCTGTTTCATTTCTAAAAGTTACATGAGAAACATCTCATTTTATGTCTAGACTCCCAGGATAAACTCTGATTGATTTTAATGTCCAGTATTTCATGAGCCACTGCACTTAGATAATGTTCAGTGCTGCTTGAAAGCTGTGTTTTGGCCTTAAAAGGGAAAGTATAATGAAAGCAGTGGTTCATAGATTTAGTCTTTTATGCTTTGTTAGGTGCAAAAAATCAAGCTTGGAATTTATCTAATGAGGCACAGCGAACGAGTAAAAATAATAATAGTAATAAAATATACAATTTTATGACCTCCAGATCAATCAGCTCTGGTGTGAGGAGGTAAAATACATTAAAAATAGAAAATTTCTGATGTTTGCTTGATTTATTGCTTTGTTTTTTACCTCTGATTTGAAATGTGTCTGGTTTTGTTGCTGCCTTGTTTTCATTTCTCATTTAAACTAGCAGCCTTCCAAAGAAGCCTGAGCTTTGTGCTGTTGTAGCTTTCTTTTCATTATGTAAAATTCACTGCACCTCAGAACTCAAGTGGCAGGAAAAGTTATAATTGGAAGAACATACTGAAATCTGCAGTCTGACATTCTGGACAGCTTCACTGAAAGAGAGCAAAGTAAATGTGAATATTATTTTGAAGTGGTCATGAGTGAACTGATCTTTTTTTAATCTTCATGATTCATTTATTTAAAATGAATAAACAAAAACAAACATCTCTGGCCCTTCCTTGTAGCAGTCCAGGTGATTAGGGAGATGGTTCCTGAGGATGTCATGACATATGGCAAGAGCTTTGACCACTGAGTTACTGAATGTAAATAAAAGGCACTTTCAAGTGCTGATATCTTTGGAAAGAATCACTCCCTTTTTCTTGCAAAAAAATGCATCTTTAGCATCTAAAGGTAGACAGTTATGGTTTATGAACACAGTGACAAAACACGTCTTGAAAATGATGAAATTTCATGTTCTGTCTTCGTAGCTTCTTCTGCTGTGAAAGTCTTAGTGAACATGTAGATTCATGAAAGGGCTTCAGTGTGTAAAGGAAATTTTATCAAGGATTTCTGTACCGAGTACAGGAGTGCAATTATCAATTCCTTTGGTGTGAATCTAGTTCTGAGCTGCCTTTTCCTCTTCTGCACTAAAATGGGAACTAAGGCAAATGGGAGTAAAGTTCAGTGTGGAATTAATTCAGGCTCTTGTGTGTAAATCAGGTCTGTAATTGTATGAGTGAAATGACTGCATGGTAATAATTTTCTTCTGAATGATTCAGCTGTTATTCTGTCTGGACATGTAGGAGATTAATATTCCAAACTAAATAAAATTTGTGATTTCCCTGCAGTAAACAAAACTATGGACTACTCCAAATAAGTTTTATACATGGGCTGATCATCTACAGTACCTGGCAAATCATTAAGGCTTTTGTGAGATGTCTGCATCAAAGAAATGAAGCCATAGTCAGTGACAAGCTTTATGCTCCTCCTAACCGTAACGAGTTCCTTAATGTATTCCATTTTAATTGTTACCTTGGAGTCAATCGTGATCTCACACTACAGCTACTGACAGGAATCATCAGTTATGTGTGTGGTGTTTGGCAAAATTGCAAATTCACAATCCATCTCTCTTCAATGGCAGCAATGTTTAGCAGCTCATTAGCTTTTGGGCTATACCTTCTGGTAAGTAGATACTGGGAGAGACAGACAGCCTGGTTGATTTGCAGGCATCTATTAGCCAAGATGAGCACTGCAGTATAAGTGAAGGGAAACACAAAAGAAGAAAATAGCATTTGGAGTAGACTTCCATTAGCTGGAAGATAATTAAAATGGGATTAAAGAAGAAAAAGGGATTTTTTTTTCTTAGTAATCTTGCTTTGAAAAAAATGCTTTACTGTCAAGTTTAATGGTTTTGATTCTGACTTTAAAAATGGTCCATTTCATCAATTTATATTTGAGCAAAACTAAGCAAACAGCTAGAAACTGTGCTGCATGCTTCTGTCTGAATGGGGGAGTACTTCAAGGGAGAGATAATATCAGAAACAGGTCCCATGTGTAATATACTGGAAGGACTGTGTAATATGTTGCCCCGGTTACAGTTTTGGAGGTTTTGTTCAGTTTTGATGACTTAATATTACTTTGAAGAAAGTGGATTGGAATAGAGTTGTATAGCACTGGAAAGCCACTGCGGATATTTTCCAGTATTGAAGAGCTGAATGAGTGGGAACAGGCTTCAATAATTCAGACAAATGGTGGGGTCAGCAGGAGTTATTACTAAGAGATAGCTGGAAAGTGAAGATCAGGCTGGAATGCTGTCAGTTAAAATGTGGGAGAGCTGTTCTGTTTCAGAAGAGGTTAGGTCTGAAGGCTCAGGTGGATCCCTGTCCTTGTCTGAATATACCTGATGAAGGAAGCCAAACTCTTCTCAGCAGTGCCCAGTGACAGGAGGAGAGACAATGGGCACAAACAAAGCCACTCAAAATTCCATCTGACCAGAAGAACTCACTGAAAGGGGGAAACAGGAGAGGTCATGAGGTCTCTGTGATGATACTGCAAACCTGACTGTAGCTGACCTGAGCTCCCTGTGCTAGCTGACCATGCTTGAGCAGGAAGGTTGGACTGGAAGCTTTGAGAGGTCCCTTCCACCCTCAGCGACTATCACCATTTTGGAGCTGTTTACAGAATGTAATGTGGTGTAGAAACAAAGGAAACCCACAAAACTTACTTTGAGAGAGAGAAGAGCTAGTGTTCTCTCTGGTATTTTTTACATTTAGTGAGTATTTTTGGTGGCATACCCACTTATTTGGTTAAAAGTTCCAAAATATGAAGGCTCTGTTATGGGATCTTTGAATAGTTCTGTGTCAGGTACAAACATTTTACTTTTCCAGGTTCTCTCCTGATATTATTTTTGCAAAAATACAAATATTTTCTGATTTCTTTAGTACACCTCTTTATTCTTGTTCATTATTTTCCCCTCTGCATGTTAAATGTATTTTGTTACGGTCACTGAAGTAAATAATTCTTCTTCAAAGATTCTCTTGTGCTTGTGACTAACTCAACAGTTCCTTCTTTAACTTTTTTAGAAGAATACCACTTACTCTCAGGATTCTGAGCCTAATGTCAGCTGTGCCTGACTAGATTTTGTTTAACCAATTGTTAGCTTGTTGCTGCTTGTTATATGTATAACATAGGGGCAATTGGCTATTCACAGATTTAGTGGAGAAAACTAAGGGGGCATTCTCCCTCCTAACATCTGTAGGATCATTCCTTTGGCTGGATATTCCTGGAGCATTTCCAATAGAGAGTAATAAGTCTTCAGAAGCTGCATTTATTTGTAGGCAAGTTAAATATTCTTTTGTTCTATTCAAATATTCTTTTTTCTATTCTATTTATCTATTTTAGGTAAAAAGTTGCACTCTAGCCATTGTGCCTGATTTATTGCTTCCAAGCCTGTGTGAAATGAATTCAAGTAAATATTCCCTAATTTCTGGTGACTAGGTGTTAAAGTTGTGCATTAAGAATTATAGTAATTTGCATTAATTTGCAATCTGTCATCAATGAAACACCAAATATTTAAGTCGTAATTTGGCAAAATGTTGAAGCTTATTCTTCTCTGACTTGGAAATCAAAAAGTTTTAAGTATGTGAAACTTCCTAATAAGTTGGTATCAAAGTCTTCTGCTGAGCAGGATCAAATTGCTAAATAAGATCATGAAAGCCAGAACTGAACCATTTTGCTGAGAAATTCTTCTTGTACAATTATGGTTGAGTTGGATTTCATTTTTAATTACACAGAAAAACAATTCTTGTTCTTTGCTGGCATTGTTCTGCCTCCATTATGGATAAACAGAACATAAGATATCTAAGATTTCATTCAGAGTCTCATCTCTTCATATTTATTTAAAAGCAATTTCAGTGATTTTATTCATGTAGTGTCCTTGGTGATAGTCCTAAAAAAAGCCTAACATGCTTTTAAAAATTGGTTGTACCTCCTGGTGATATCATCAATGACAATGTGTGATGTGCAATAAAGTCTTGGAACTCTTGATTTCCAAATGTTATTTGGAAATTTTCTTAATGATTGCCACAGCATGTCAAACCTTTTTTTTTTTTTTTTCCCACAAAGGGCTACCTCTAGCTAGCAAATTAAATATTTTCATTGTCCTTTTTTGATTGACATAACACTGATATTAGGCAAGAACAGAACTAAAAAGTAAATCATAAAACCTACTATCAGTTTAGAGATTTCAGACATTATTAAGGTCACTGTTTATCTTCTTGTTTTTTGCAGCATTTCACTCTCTTCTAAATAAATTCTTAAAAGTTGTGTTTATAAACTATAAATATATCTTCCCATCATTTGTCTCCAGAATATTTTTAACTGTTATTTTCCATAGAGGAGTGAAATACTACAGGTAACTTTGTGAAAAATCAATTTTATATGATGAGAACTTTGGGACACTGTGAAAAAATATTAGTAGATTTTAAAATAGGAGGTTTTTTTCAGTAGAAGCATAATGATAATTATGTAGATATTTTAGGAAAACAGTACAGAAAAATCTCAGTAAAAATATTTTGCTTCAGACTGGGTGGAGGTTTAAGGTTATCCAACAAGTACTGCAGCCAACAGGGGATAAGGAAAAGGAAACCAATTATTTGTACTAGTTTTATAAATCTCCCTTTATTGCCTAACCTTTTCAAACAAGAAATGGATTTATCCTCTGTGGAGACAGTAGTATAAATAATGTCATTCTCTGGCTAGAAATGGCTCTGAAATCCTTTGATCTGATATGGGGTTGCTTAATACTAAGTACATCCTGTTCTAGTATGTGCACTCTCACTAGATTTAAAAAAAAAATCCAGCTCTAAAAATTTGTGTCAATAAATATGTTATATTAAGACCAATTTAATATTTATAGCATGGTACAGTTAGTAGGTGTGTTTTATTTTTAATGATTATTTTTTGATGTTTTGAAGGTTTTCTGGAAACTTGTTTTACTTTTTTTTCCTGAGCTTGGTAAATCTTTAAGTGAAAGATGAATTAATAGGATAAGTGTTTAGTCTATAAAGGTTGGCCTAGTGACTAGGAAAAAAGTAAACATTTTCTGTGTTCTGTTTTTTAAATGTTCATAAGCAAATCAAATAGCATATTCATTTTCCCTAGATATGGCCATTAACAACTGAATTTCTTTCTTTATTTCCTATTAAACCAGTATGGAGGGTGGATGATGCAGACAAGGGAAAAACTGACATAATAAGAGGAAAAAAACAAGCATTAAAATGGCCATCACAGAGGGGAAATTGGGCTATCACAAAAGTTATTACAGGAGACACTTGATGTGGTCTAATTTACCAAAGGAACGGGTAAAGAAATGATGGCTCCGTGCGTCTCCTACATATAAGAAGGCAGGAGCCTATAACATTTTACAGGTTTAAAGAATTTCTGTGCAAGAATGTTTTCCTCCACCTCAGCAAGAATTCTGTTTTGTGCTGGGTTTTAATTAGTTTCTAGATGCTGTTCCACTATTTTGAAAATGACTTTTCAAATTTGAGTCCTTTAATGAAAGATTTTTTTTTTTTTTGTCTTTACTGCGATCTTCTTAAAATTTCTTCTTTCTCAAGGTATTGTGTTTAGCACAGGGCAGGGCTTCCCTTTGGTTCTGATAATGAATGGCACTGCAAGGCTGTGCTGTAATGAAGTGGAGCTGGTTGATCAGCTCTCCATGACGTGCTGAAATGACTGTCACTTCTCATGGCCATCAAGTCCTGACACAGCTCTGCCTATGAGCTCCTGTCAGAGGGAACTTCTGAGATTCCATGCTGACTTGATGCCTCTGGGTCTTGGGGATCCTGCTGCAGTGTGTACACTACAATATCTACAATATCAGGTTTTCATAGCAGCAATTAACCTAAAAAATACCTGTATGCCATTACCTTAAACACTGATTTATATTGGAAGGAATTTCCACTCCAATGCTATAACAATAATTTGAGGAGAGAATATTGCAGAAGAAAGAAAAAAAATCTAAGACAATAAAGCACATATTTATCAAAGTCCATGTTTTTATTTATTTATGTCTTCTTTTTTGTTTTATTACATAGAAAATGAAAGCATTTGTTCTGACATTCCATGTAGTAGATTTCTACTGTTGTTGAAATTTAATAATATAAAATAATTGTTCCTAGACTTTTGCAGTTTAAAAATATTCTTTGCAATTGTGAAAGCTGAATGATAAGGAAATAGTTTTCTCTTTATTACATTAGGTGAGTGGAATTTTCCTTTGGTCAGTCAGTCCTAGGTTTTTGGTTTGGTTGGCCTTGTAAGTCATGTTTTAAAACTCAGGATTTTAAAAGGCTTTTTTTGTTAGTTTTTGTTTGATTTTTTTATGTGTGCTTTCAATTATTTTTTATTTTGTTTTAAAATCCAACTGATAAGAGGAGGAAACATTGTCTTCTGAGATTAAAAAAAGACATGATTATATGTGAAGTCAGGAGACATCATGAGAAATATACACTAGTACTATAGATGGTTGAGGGAAATTCAATAAAGAGCAGTGTTCAGGAGATGCAGGGGCCTACTGTTAATGTCATTTTCCATAATTATTTTGTGTGTATTTAGGAATGATACTTTGTCAAAGGCTTGTTAGCACAGTTGCTTTGAATATAAAGTGGGGGTTTTTTTGGTAGCCCTTTAACAGGAATTAAAGAAACTAGATTGTCACATATCAGTGTTTTTCTGTTCAAATACATTTGAAACACACTCAAAACCAAAAACTCTTTTTCCTCTTTTATTTTGTAGAAGCTGCACCCTAGCTGGACTTCTTTCACATTTAGGATTTGGACTCATGGGGAGTTTAAAAGTGTTTTACCGTCACGCAAATGCACTTGCTAAGCTTTGTTTACTTTTCAAAGTAGGTTTTGAAGCTGACTTAACTGAATAAGTTTAGTATCCCAGCTGAATATTTGTGCTGGTTTCAAACTGCCTGTGTCAGCTTGGCTTATTTCTGTGTATTTACAGACACGTGTTAAAATATACAAGTCATGGGTAGAGCCATTAAAACGTGTCAACATGTGAAGTTGAACTGATTTATTAAAACAGTCCTACTCTATATGTGGACCAGACTGCTGTTTCTTTAAGGATATTCTTTGGACAATTCCCCCCCTGTACCACCTGTCTGCCTCCGAATCTTTGCTGCTAGTACTAGAACTGAGAATGCAATAATGAATTCAAATATGTACTTTTCAAGGTATTTTTCTCCTAATGCTTAGGTAGGAAAATGAAAAAAAAAGTCACCCATTTATTAACTAGCAAACAAATTAGTCGGGTTTTTTTTCTGGTTACATACCTGAGTACATTCTATGCATTTTGGAGAACTGGTTACCTTGCCAAAACAACCTTTCTTGTACTAAAATTAAATATCTATCTGTTTTATGAAGGCTTATGTGGGAATACTGATATAATTTCAAGAGCCACAGCGGTGCATAACTGGACTTCTGGTGTTCTTGTGGTTAACATTGAAATTGCCTTGTCTTCTAGTTTCTGTGTCTTCCTGGAGCTCTGATCACATTTCTGGCAATGAAAGTCTAGAAATAATAGCCTTACACTTTTCACATTCCCACAGGCCTCTCTGCTTGCTTCCAACATGGACTGTTTTTCTTGTGAGCAGGAATTCTTTACGCTGGCAGGATATGAGGCAAGGCCAGTAGCTGCTCTTGTTCTGTTTTTGAAAGATTATTTTTTATTGCTTAATTTATTTCTGTGTTTCTTAGAGATAGAAATGTTATGGTAGTCTTGATTTACAGGCAGGGTTAGCAGTCTTCCTGTAAGTCTTACTCCTCAGAGTAGTATCAGTAAAATCACCTGAATTGTTTTGTGACCGAAGCACGTGCCTGCGGTGAGAGCTTGTGTAAAGCTTCTCCCGTGACAGCCCAGGTAATAAAGACTGAGTTGCAGCTTTTATGAATTGCTGACATTGACTCAAGAACTAATATTGGTTCTGAAGCTGGGAGGCCACAATCACAGTTCTTTAAAATTCTGGAATAGTAAAGAGACTCCCACTAAGGGTGATGGCCAATAAGGAACCATCCAGATTTCTCAAGGACCAGCAGTCCCACTGATGGTTTTAAGTTTTTAATTAAACTGTTGTTAAAGAGACCATGAGCTGGCAACTGCATCACTGCCCTTTCTCACTGGGGTCCATGCAGTGGGCATGGTCTGCTTGGTCTAAAACTGAACCAGACCACTCCTGTTCAAGTTATCTCTGCAATATTGATGTGCATTTAGCTGTAGGACTTCTTCTAGAAAATCAGTAAACAGTGTGTGCATGCAAAGCTTCAGCCTGAGGTTTCTTCTTCTGCACCCTGAATTCATGCAGGGAGCTATAGAACCAGTGATAGACTAACTTAACTAGATTAAGTGAGGGAAACTTCTTTTTATTTGAAAAACTTAAATTGAATCATCATGATTTCCTATGGCTGGAGCTTTGATTTCCAAGTATTACAAGAGATTTAGTAAATTCTATCCTCTGTTTTCATACTTCATCCTGTAATCTGGTTTTGAAAAGGACGCTTGATTTTAAATTGCTCTATAGTTAGCCAAACAATGGATTCTTGGCTCTTTATAATCCTTTTCTTTCTTGCCTTTTTTTTTCAGCCTCAGACTGCTGTCACTGGAGTAACTAATACACATTCTTCATGGCTGATTTCAAAGTCTGTGTACTTTATACATGATAGGCCTGAGACTTGCTCTGGTTTTCTTCCCTTTTCCTTTGTGTTTCCATCATTCAAAAACTAGATTATTTAAATAAACACCATAGTGAGTAATTCCATCCAGATTCGCATCAACTGCAAAGTGACCCAAATAATCCTCTCTGCCTTTTGTCTCATTATGATTCCAATTTGTACCAATTCAGCTGTAGTAGAGAATCTTACACTCGTGTCCTATCCAGTCTCTCTCTGAACCAAGTAAATACTATGGTAGCTAATGAATCCTCCTCTAGAATACTTCATAATTTTACTAATGGCTGCCTGAAGCCTGTAATTCTCCTGGAATCACCAGTCTTCTTTTCTTCATACAACTTTTTCTTGTGAATATGTTGAACATTTTCCAGGCTCATTCCAGTTTTCCCCCTATAGTTCATAGTTAAAGTGAATATGTTTTTTTAACCTCAGTGCAGAATATATTCCACCCACATGCCTGATTTTGTTCATACATTTCTTCAGACTTGATGCTTCTCTGCTTCTGTTCTTCAATGCTTTAACTTTCTGTGATTCCATATAATTTGCAAATATAATGATTACAGTGCTCCTTTCTTCCAGGGTTTTGTAAGACCTAAATTTGCTGTTCCCCAGGGAGATAATTTTTTCTAGTTTCTGTAACTCAGGTTTAATATTATTTTTTTAATTGCTATACCTTGTTTTATGCTTCCCCTGACAAGTAGGTTAAGGTATTAAAAAAATTATATATATATATGTAGGTGTATATATTAAGATTTACTGATAAATTGTGATGTAACTTTCGTAGCCAAATCCTTGACGTACTTTTTCACTTTCTCATATTTAATTTGGGTAATTTTAGAAAAATGCCATAAAATTTAAATTGCTTTGGTCCTAAATTCTGAGCCACGTCCCTTCTTTGGGGAATATTTTAAACCTTCAGGTCAGTTGAAGTACAATATTACACTAACCAGTCATTGCACTGAAATTTAGTGCTTAGGTTAATGTTGTAATTGTAAGACTCGCAGTAAACAGATTTTCAGTGCAATTAGAAAAATCAGTGAATTATGCTTTATGTACACTTCTGTGTACTTACAATGTGTTTTCAAGTAAAACTTAGAAAGCATAGAGGAGGTTTAAGGGTTTAATCTCTTTTTTTTTTTTTTTTTTTTTTTGGTAAAGTATCTTTAAAGAAAATTTAGAATGAAAATTCATGAATTAATTCTTTAGGCTCTGAAATTTATTGCTGTTGCTTTAAGAAAAGTTTTCAGATTTTATTTTAAAGCCATAGTTATTTAAAAAAATATAATAAAGTATTCCCCTAAAGCTTTGTAAAAACAAATGTATTGTGAGGACTGAATACAAAAAATTCAGAGTACTTTAATTGGATGAAAATGTTGGATCAAATGATGTGGAATTTGGGAAGAAGAATACTTCTTAAAAATTTATTTTAAGGACACTCAGTAGACACTGAGGCAGATCCAGTTAGTGTAATATTAGTAGATTTAATGCTGTACAGCCAATGCTACATCTGGTTTTGCAGTGTTTTTCCAACAGCAGACAAAGGCACTGAAGATCTTCTGTATGTTGTATTCAAAGCAGAATTATCAGAGGGGTTGTATCCTTTAAAGCAAAATACAAGCCAGTGTGAAGCCTTGAATAGAGATCCCACACCTGAGTTTCCTAGAAATAGCAAAGTGCAATTGTCCACAGGCTGTGGTTATATTTCTTTTGAGTTTTCAGACAGATCACAAAAACATTTACATTTGCATACATTGCACAGATGGCACTTTGCAGCATGCCTATTTTGGGCTGGTGTCAGAGCTTTTTTGGCACACTTTTAAACTTCTGACCTTTGGCTGCTGTCATGGTCTTTGTATTTTGAGTTGCAGCAATTTCCTTCTTCTTCCTGAAACAGCTTCTCATTGTTTCTTCCTTGAGCAATGGATGTGCGTTAAGAATTTGGCCATGTCATTTATGTTCTTTTTGTTTGCATGATAATAATTTGTATCCTATGCAGGAGCACCCTAAATGTGGGGTGAGCTGTAGTAGTGTTTTTGCTTTAAAAGTATCTGTATATCTCAACACAAAATTTAAGTACTAACTGCCCTGTAATAATAGAAATGTGTATTTGTTATTTCTAGCATTCATGAGGAAAAATAAGAAATTAGAATTTCAGAGTTTTTGAGCTCAGAGTGCTTTATGTCCCTCTTCTTGAGTAATCTTTAAGAGGACTGGATTTGTTGAGGAGATAGTACATTGTCATATATGCTCTGGGATATAAGTGTATGACCAGAGAAAGGGTTTCAGAGACAACTGAGATATTTCTGGTTAAAGTTTTAAATAGAAATTCCTTCATCAATGAAAAATGCTTTTGAAACTTCTCTCTCAGGGTTAAATGAAAAGAGCTTATAGACTACATCTAGAGCCATAGAAACATGGAAAACTGGTTTTATTTTCCTCTGTGTAAGGACCCACTGCTCTAAAACATCCGCAGCCTTTCAGAGGGAGGTGTGGATATCTTAATTTATAGCCTCGGCTCCAGGCACTTCTAAATGACACTTAGGACGCTGTGTGTACATAATGGCAGCATTCATGGCTGCATGAGCTTTAACTTTCTGGATTCTCAGCACTTACACAGTTCTGCTAATCCAAACGCTCCGCGGGCGGTGGCTCGCGCCGCGCCGCCCTTGCGCGGCTGTCGCACGGAGGGGCCACGTCCCCTTCTCCTGTCTCTTGGTGGCAGCTTCCAAAGGGCCAGCTTGTTTCGTCTTGGGCCTGGAAGTAAATCACCAGTGAATAGCCAGCTCTGTGTTTCTGTGTTTAAAGCAGCCCTGAACACTGATTATGCGGCTCTGCGGTGTCACAGCAATGCTCAAGGCACAGAGGCACATGAAGAGCTCTTCCAGTGCAAGAGACAGCTTTGTCCTGCTGCTCCCCACTCTTCCCTTTGAACCTTTCTGGGCTAGCCTGGAGCTGGGCTAATTGATTAGCAGGGCTTCAGGCAGGCTGTTTAGCCTCAGCCTGCAGGGCTGACGAGAGGCTTTGGGAAGTCTGGCTCTGCTCTGGAGAAGGTGGCACATGTCCCAGCCATGTTCCTCACAGCCACCAGGCCACCTGCAGCCAGGACTCCCAAGCAGCATTTACTATATCATCTGAGAACATCTCATAGGTCTAAAAGGATGAACAGCTTCAGCTGGCAGGTGGCTAAATGAATAACACTTAATTTAGAGCAAGTTGGTTTGTTTTGCTTAATTTTTTTTATTATTATTTTTGCCAACTTTTGTTTTAGGTTTGGAAAAGCATGTAGAGATAAGGAATGGGGTTACCTGAATTTGGTTGTTGTCGTGCTTGTCGAACTTGTGCCAAGTTCCTGTTCCTAACTTAGGGTTATTTGTGTATATCTTTGCTTTGAAAGCTGCCCCTGTGACCAGCCTTGGAGAGCTGGGCCTTTCCTGCCCTTTGCAGGCACCTCAGTTCATTAGCCTCAATTAATCTTCCCAGCAATCCTGCACAATTCAGCCAATTAGTGGAGCAAAGCCAACACAGAACAGAAGAGTATTGTTATTCTTTCTAAAACTTGCCCATGCTTTCCACTACCTTATTTGTAATTGTCTTCATATAGAATTTAAGCTTATGTAAAAGTAGCTATAGTATGACAGCTCCTTCCTGAACATAAAATCAGAGTCAGGATGGGGAAGGCCAAGAATGTAGTACAAAAACTTTTTACCTTTCCAGCAAGCAGCTTGAATCCTTCCCTTTGTTTGACCACTGTCAAAAAATTGTTTCAAAACCAAAGAATAAATAAAGGGAAATTATTTTTTTAAATCCCTCATATGCACAGAAATAGTGGCAGTGTAATGTGATTTTTCTATGATCTGTAATGTCATTCGTCAATCATATATTATCTTGAGTATACATGATTTTTTTTTTCTCTCTTCCTTCAGAAGAATTAGCAATATGAAGGCGTTTTCATTAGAACCCAAAGTTTTGCTGGATTCCAGAGTTCTCAGGGAGAACTCTGTTTCAGGGATGTGCTTTCCCATTTCATTTGTTCTTCTTTAAAATTCACCTAGTGTTGATTCTGAATTTATAAAATGCAGCAGCTTCCTCTATGTGTTCATCTTGTTCCCAAATCCAGAGTTCTTCAAAGACCTCTTGTTTGAATAATGAGTAAAAGAGGGAAACGTATTTGTATTTGCAAAATTTTATCTGAGACATGCATGTTTTTGCCACAAGCAAAACATGATAAAAATAGTGGGGTTTAATATAATTTGTAACTCTAAATTCTGAATCCTTTTGCCATCTCTGCTCTTCAGTACTTATCTACTTTATTGGTAACATTTCTTTCCTTTTGGAAACCTTCATGTTTTGTAGGACTGTCTTAGTTCCCGCTTGTGTGTAAAATTTTGGGGTTTTTGCTTGTGATATCCTGACTGTCTTTAAATCTTCTTCAAAGTAGAGAAGAAGTTAAGGTCAGACGTACCAATATTTGATTGATGTGCCCATTATAAAATTCATCTTTTGTATTTATCTAGCAGAATGTTAATGTTCTAATTATGTTTTAATGTGAATTTGACATGATGGAATGCTGTAATTATCAAGTTTTGAAATAAACTGGTGGGTCTGTCTGAACTTGTATCTAGTTTCAAAGTCCAAGTCCTGCTTTGTGCTTTGAAGTGCACAGGTAGTGGTTGATGCAAGAGATGTCAATGGGCTGAATATATTTTGCTTTGGGAGGCTGGGAGTCCATCTTAAGTCTCCTGGCCTTTGGTGTTTAGTAGTCTGTGTCATTTGGAATCAATGTTCCAAAGAGTGTGAATCCTCTTTCAGAGATGGTTTTGAGGGTTAAACAATCAGAGAAAGGTTCACTTAACAAAATGGTCTTTTTTGGAATGTGGTAAGCTCGTGGCACTTCCTAAAGAAGTACTCTGAATAAAAACAGATGTCAGTGTTGGAAGAGACAATAGCAGTTTCTGAAAAAAAGCCATTGTAATGTTTCTTTTCTGAGGGGGAGAACAAAGGGGATGACTTGGAATATCCCAATCTTCCTCCTGTTGAAAGCATCTGAACTCCTGTTATTCCATCCTTCCATGTGCCCTTGTACACCCAGCTAATGTTGTCTCTTTGGTGTATGAGAACTGTATTGGATGTGAGATTCAGCTTTCTCTGGTGGAGCTCTGCTAGCAAAAACCAGAGGACACAGAACAAGACTCAGTTTATATTGATGTTGACAGGCACTCCATGCAGCAGTAGTGAAAGGGTTGGGGTAAGGCCCCAGCATCAGCTGCTTGTGGCTTTTGGGGCTTCTACTTTAAACGAGATCTGGTCCAGATGTTTGGCCTAAATGACCTTAGCTCCTCTCCAGGACCTCGTCTTCTCTTTTGGTTTCATCTGAAGGGAATCCAGTTCACATCCTGCAGGACTTCCACACACTACAAACTAAAATACAGTACAGAGGGGAATGCTTGGGAGTAATTTCAAAAGCAGACTGTCTAAACTGAAAAACTAATGTATGCACACTTTTTGAGGCATAGCAGGGGTAACAAATGCTTTATTATATAGCTGAGAGGTCCTTTTACTAATTTCTAGCCAAGGAAGTCCATTCTTTGCAAAAATGAATTAGAACAAAGGAGGTTGAATTTCATCTAGTCCTAGATTATTGTTTAATGCACCCTCTTTCCTAATAAATCCCTTATCTAATATGATATAAAGAGCAAAATATATTGCTGGTAGGAAGCAATCTTCCTTACTTGTAGGAAGATTTTCCTATCTATTTCTCTTTGATAATTTTCCTCTGCTTTCACTGTGATCTTGTAACAGGAAAAATAGATATGGCCTTGATAAAATCCACTTATCCAAGGATGCAGGGATTTTTTTCTCTGTGTGGACTGTAATGATGCATTCAGGGAGTTTCCATTTTATGTGGATATTCTGCTAAGGGGTTTGTGTTGGAGCACAGGCTTGGCTTGGCATTTTGTGAATAAAATGGCCAGTTGCACTCTGGTCAAAAATGAACTGCTGATAAAGGAATCCCAAGGCCATGTCTGAAACTGGATTTTCTGGAAATTAGTACAATATTGTACCTCCCTGAGCTTCACATAATTAGTTCCCTACGTTTTCATGTGTTCATCAATTTACATTCATTGAAGGATTTAGAAAATTGGATAAGGTACAAAGTTAAAGCTTAAACTGATACTTAACAGTAAAAGCATTACCAAAAAAAAATCATGTAGACACAGTGGCAGTTACTGGCTGATGCCAAGAAAAGGATAATTTTGCTCCATTGCTGATTTCTGCACCCGGCCATAAGCTTCATGCCTCTCCTAATTAACTTCATGCTGGTGAGCAGATTGAGAATGGCTCTAGTCAGCGCTAAAAATGCCTGGAAACATGCTGGTTTACAGCCTTATGCAAAGTTGCTGATTTTTTTTTTAAATCACTGCCAAAAGCCACAAGACATAGTTGCATATGTTTCATGCTAATCACAAAATAATAAGGTAATTGATATTCAACAATTTAAAACAACAAACAGAGCGCATACTCTGAATCTGGCTGACTGGTTTTAATTAATGCTATTGCCCATAGTTTGAGTGGAACCACAAAGGAAGTGGTGGGAACTTGGATTTTAAAGAGAAGTCTCATGCAAAATGTTGATAAAGCTTTCAAATAACTCTTTATGTGTCCAGGAAGGCAGCTGATGGACTGTCTTGCTCTCTTTTTTGCTTGCACTAGATTTGAAAAGAAAAAGCAAGGGGTTTAAAATGAGGGTTAAACCCTGAGAAAGTGTGGGAAAGATTTTCTTTCTTTCCTTTAAATTAGTGCATGACTTCTGAAGAACTCACTTCAACATTTTTCCAGAGTGTATGAAAATTAATTACACCTGTTCCAAGGGTGTGTCTGTGAAGCACATTAGTTTTGAGACTGCTACTTATCTAAATCACAAAGAAGCTGAGGAAAAGAAGCAGTTGTACTGTTGATGGAAAAGTAGTAAGAAAATGAATAGGATGTACTAGAAGGGAACAGGGGAAAAGGTCCTGGCATGAAAGAATAGCAACAATTATTATTCCAAATGAGCTCTAGAGCTGAGGGGATTTTACAGAGGTGGTGTACTTGTAGCAATTCTATCAACTCTACTAGTCAGAATTCCAGGCTACTATGAGATGAAGAATTTTTGGTAGCCCTGACCCCTAACTCCCTGTCTGGCAGTTCATGGCAGTTAAACCAGCCAATAAGAAGTGTATATATTTAAATGACATATTTTCAATTAAAAAAAATCACATTCCTATCAATTATTCAATTGAGAGAAATCAGATTTTTTTTTATGCAAGATGTCATTAATTTTTCTTAAACTTTCTTTACCTTTCCTTTGTTTCCTCTCTTTCTTCTGGAAGACCACCAGGAATATTTTAGATGATTCTGCTGTGTGAAGCATTCATTAGACCATTGCCCCTTGTAGCAGAACTAATTGTATTTGGAGTTTTGTTCTGTTAGGTTTTTGTGAGTTTTTCTGTAAATTTGCTTTTATAGAAAGGGGGAGAACAGCCATAGAACTGCAACGAAGACCTTCTTTTCTTCATTATCTGCTCATCCTCTGCTGTACTAGAGATTGCCTCATAAACCCTAAAATTTTGATATATGGAATGGCTGTTGCAAAGCAATGTGATGAATAATTTATTAACTGGCTACTTCCTGGTAAATTGATGAGATTGTTTCTCACTGGAATAACAATCATAGTAACATTTTTCAAAAAGCTCTGTTTAAGGAGGAGCTTGTGCAATTTCTCTCTTGGAAGTGCTTTGGCAAAGAAGATTTTTTTTCATTTGGCCAGATTAAGCAGTTTAAGGAGCAAAAGCCTTAAGGGTTCAATATGGACATAGAAAGCAAAAGCGCATTTTCTAAGCTTTTCTTGTGTTTTGACAACTAGCATGTGAAAATCAAGAAAAATTCCATGGCTCGTTTTTAGTTATCATTTCTAATTAGAATGTAATGTTTAAAGATTGCATGTTTTCTGAGATGGCTGTCAGAAAATGATTTTTGTGTCTATTCTCTCACTCCCATTAAATGGAGAATAATTTATCATTTTGCTTAATTGAGGCATTGTTCTGGAGAAACTCTGAAAAAATTTGCCAGCTTAGTGAATTGGAAAATCTCAGCCTGGTTTTTTTGTTTTTTGTTTTTTTTTTTTCACTTCTGGCATGATGAGATGGTGCAAAATACTGGTACAAACTATTTCCTAAAGGAAATAAATAACTGAAGATTAGGTCTGTCAATGGCTACTAAATACGTAAATCCAGATGCAAACACTTTCAGACCACAGTTCCTGTCTGCCAGAAGTCTAACTCTATGTATTAGGAAAACAATAATTCTATTAAATCTGTTACTCAAGCATCTGCAGCTCACCACTGATGGGGATGCAGTACTGGGGGAAAGCAGTATTTCAGCCTAGCCCTGCATGGAAAGAAATATTCTATGTTCTAATATTTTGTTGTTAGAGGAATTCTTCTGTAGAGGTTAATGGAGAAACAAAAAAGGAAATTATAGTATGTGGCATTTTTAATATTCAAGAGAGTTCAAAAAGGGCATGAAGAGCCTGGAGTCAAAGTGAAGTGGCTTTAGAAAGCCTTTGAGGTTTCTGACCCTCCATTGCCTTGGGCTCTGTTTCATTCCTGAGCTCTCCTGCTGGCTCTTCTGCTGTGCCAGCTTTCCCAAGGGTGCAGGATCTCAGGAGCTTCCATACAGCGCTCTCAGCTGCTGAACTATAAATACAGTAGCATTTTAAAGGAAGTTCAGAGCTAGTATTTCAGAAACATGATTGAGAAGAGATGGGGTGCAGTAGAAAACTCAGGAGTTGGTGACTTTTAGAGGTGATCTACAGGGAGAAGTGATGACATTCTCCCATGTTTGTTACCATTCACTAATTTAATTTTCTGTGGTTTGATGACTTGAGCCTAACTCTTCTTCCTTATGCTAATTTTCCTTTGGGAGAAGGGAAAAAAAGGCAACACCATCTTGTTGCTTTGTCCTCCATTCACTCTCAGTGCTTCTGCCACAAGGCTGGAGTACCAACACTTGACACATTAAACTCTGCTGAGGCCCTCTGTGACAAAGCCATGACTGTGGGACTCTAGCAAACAGTGTTGGTGAAGGAAGTAGAATCTGTCAGGTTTGTTCCAGCTGTAAATAGTTCATTTATCTAGCTCAAAAACTTTTTTACTGCTGTTTTTCTGAGAAAATAATTTTGTAAAATTGTAAATATCAGGAAGCTCAGGCTGGCAGAGATTGTGATGAGCAGTTCCCTTAGGATGAGTGTAAGGCTGAGTGTGTTAGTTGGAAAGCACGCTTGGCAGAATCAGAAAAAATAGAAGAAATAATTAGGTTCCGGCTTACCTGTAGAATATTTGTTTCTGTTGAAACGTAAAGAATTAAAAGTAATGACTACCAAGAGGTTTCTGAATAGTCTGCTGGTTTGAGTTAGTGGATATTTCAAGGACAGTTAAGATGGGGGTCTTTTAATATAAAAAAACTACTCACTGAAAAACAATATTTACAAATAAACAAGACTATTTTGTATCTTCACCACTGAAGATTATTATTTAAAATATTGAAAATATTTTCCCTTCAGTTATCTTGCAGACAAAACTTGGAGTTCCATTTCTTCCCACATGTCAGCTCTTCAGAGTCTGTGTCACTCACAGAGTGCCCTTCAGACATTTTTACTCCATGAGAATAATTTTTATAAATGGCCATGGAAAAGCCATAAATGAAGGTCAAGGCTGAACCCAGAAAACATAGTTACTATTCAGGAAGCTGAAAACTTCCTGAAGCCCAAAATACTGTACGAGTTGTATGTTGCAATGGTAGATATTGTTCAAACACATATTTTGTGTAGCTTGGGTGTAGAAAATCCATGTGTACATAAATAAAATAAAAGTTGAGTATAGAAATTTCCGTATTTCTTTCCTTCTCTGCTGCACCTGGAGCAAACAAACTTTTTTAATATTGCCTAGCCTACAGTTTAGCATTTGAGTGCTCCACCTGGCAGTATTGCCATTATCAGTGTGTGTGGAATAAATGTTGGCGGAGAGAAGTTCCTTCTCACATGCAATACCTGGAGTTTTAAATATCACATTTCAGCTGTCTTAATACATGAGTTATTTCTAAGCGTTTGGAATTATGTACAGTTTGTTTTAAGTTCTTCATATTTCTTTCCTGTGTTGCCAATTCTGGCTGTCCAATTAAAATTGTGTTTTAATTAATTAAGTTTTATTAGATCAAAAATATTCAAGTTATTGCTGTGCTAGCTTTTTTTATTTACCTATTAGAAATTTGCTGTGGTGTAAATATGTAAGGTATTTCAGCATGTGCAATCTGGTAGGCAGAAAACAGGAAAGCAGTATGTAAAGCACAATTTGTAGCAGTTTTTTGACTGACCAGGCAGGTAAAAGGGGAGAAAGAATGAGTTTAGTAACACCATGGCTTTCTGGCTTTCAGAACAGACAGAAAAACTTCACTTTCCCAATGTAGAGCAAGACATTTCTTCTAGGTAAGGTATTGAAAACAGAAGCCAAGTTGATCTGCCTTTATTAATTTAGGTTTGATTTTATGATCATAAAAATCAAAACCAAAATCAATCATGCAAAAGTTGAACTCGTGAGAATGGCAGGCAACTTGAGAAGAATTTCTGCTGAAAATATTGTTGTCCTCCTTCTGGTTTAGAGCTTTGGGAAAGAGGTTCCATAGCTTGCCCTTTATTTGGTTTTATTACCCGGACTGGCTACCTCTGTGTCCTTGACTTAAATGTATATATGCACTGTTAGTAACAGTTTTCTCAGTGTAAACATTTGAAGAGCAAACAGCAGTATCTTGTAAAGGGTAAGTGCATTTTCTGAGGTGAATACCCTGTAGGTAATGTGGACTTGAAAGAGCATTCCAGCCGAGCTCTGGCTTTTCCAAGGCTGTCTCCAGCGCTCACTTAGCCTCAGCCTTGCCCAGAACTGCGCCATCAGTATTTTGTTGAAAGTGTTGGAGAAGCAAATAAACCTTGTCTTTGCTGGGATTAATTTAGAGCAGCCTGAGGCAGAAAAGCAGCTCTGGAAGCGTTCATGAGCTGAGTAAGCAGCACCCTCACATCTGCTGGCAGCGCGAGCTCAGCGCGGAATCCGGTGTCTGGGGAGATATAGTGGAATGGGAGCGGGAATATCAGTCACTAGCAAGTGAGGGCTCTGGATGTGGGCACTTGGAGTCAGCTGCTCACATGGTGGGGTATAGACATGGCATTTGTTGTCTTCTGTTTCTCCTGTGCTTGTGAAACTCAGCTGGAAAACCAAAGGTCATTGTGCTGGGAGAAGCCGGTCTGTTCTGGCTTGGCCGATTACTGAATATAGACTTGATTAAAGAACTGGGATTTTTTTTGTTTGAGTGAATTTAATGAAACACTAATCAAAGCAAATCTTTCCTGAAAAGTTAGTAGAGCCCTGATATTTCATGGCTACTTGAAAATCTAACTTAAGTAATTAAATAAGTTATGTTTGGGGATTTACTTTTCTTCTGGAGGCCAGCTGGATCTTGGAAAATCACTTTAGGACAGTGATTGTAGTCAGTCTTTGCTTTTCCACAGCAGTGCTAGACTAAACAAGTGAGAACATTGAAAATCAAAATTAGGGTCAGTGACATAATCATGTTAAATCCCTCAGCACTTACTGAGTTGAGTAATTTCCTTCTCCAGCTCAATTACTGCACAACACTGATCATTTTTACTATTAGGCTGTGCTTTTAAAAGGTATCTTTGCTTTATTTGAGCAGTGGTAAAGACCTGATCCAATCTTGGCAATGCTACTGCAAGGTCCTGGAGACCTGGTGTTCCTCACTGCTTGGTTATCCTGCACAATAATGCTGTATCACTTGGATTTTTCATAGGGATTCTCCTAAGTCTAAGGTCAGCCCAGCAGTGGGCATGACATCTAACATTTCCACAGTCTGGGGAAATACACTGCTTCTCAAAGATATTCTGATTTAGCTTCAGTTTGGAAAATGATTTCAGAATACAGAGTTTAGTTGGTGATACATGAGATACCCATGTGCATTCAGTCAAGAAGCAGACCAGTTGCATAATTATGATTCATGACCAGCCTCACATTTTGATTTTTTTCTTTAGTCAAAGTGAACTATCAGCAGCCACTACAGAAATGGTAAAAAGAATAAACAAGAAAGTAAAAGTATTAAATATATTAAACAAATAGAATCCATCTGTTTGTGAGCACTTGGTGAGCCAAAGGGGGAAAAAAAAGTTTTGAATAGATATTTCTGAGGGAGTTCATTGCTTAGGTCTACAAATTTCTGTCAAATTGTTGAATATGATATAAGCTGTTGAAACTTGTCAGAATTCATGTTCAAAATAAAAGGATCTGATTTTCCTTAAAGGGCTTTGGTTGCGTGTTGTTACTAGCATTCATAAATTGTCCTGTGATTAAGAAAAATGACGTGGGAAACAAACAGCTTTAAATGGATGGGGAAGCATGTTAGGGACTATTGTAATAGAGCATTGCTTTGTACATTTATCACTTCTATTTCTAAAATTGTGTGGTTCCAAATGGATCTTTGGTTTTGTGTGTAGTCAGACTTTTTATATATTCAGTACAGCCTTTACTTATGTTTATACCTCATTTATTCTGTTTAAGAACTACTTATGTGCTTTTATCATTTAGTTTTCTATTGTTGCTGCCAAATCCTGAGAAATTGGTCCCAGTGGTATGCTGCAGCCATTAAATACCAGTTGGTTGCAGAATATCATTTGAACTTATTAAAATGTGATTCATCTAGTGCCAAGTTTATTCACAGGCCTTGTGCCGGGCCAGGCATTATACATCAAGGGAAAAAAATGCGAACTCCCGTGGGTAGAGCTGCACAACTTAATTCTGGGAGGGTACTTAACTCCTGTCTACACTGGAGCCAGAAGGGTGCTGCTGTCCCTTCCCTCTTCTTCTCTTACATTTTTGCCTTGGTGGCCGAGTGAGCAAGCAGAACTTCTGTGGTCCTAATCACCTAATTAGACTATCTTGCACAGATGGTTTTTAGATTTCTTCTTCTGCATGAAGAAAGCATGTGGTAACAATATTCATGAATTTTTTATAAGATCAAACATGCTGTGTAGGTTTTGCTTGCATATTTCTTAATCTTGCTTTTGGGCCAGACCACTGGATGGAAACAAATGTGAAATTGAACCTAAGTACACAGTGGAGTTCTTACCAAGTCATTTTGCAGCATGCAATAAATCAGTAAGTGCATAGCACCACTGTAGTGGTATTTGTGACAATGCAACAAGTTCTTTCATTATCTCAGTCCATTGACCCCAAGGAGGAAAATTCAGTAAAGTTTGCACTGTTGCACTCATCCCAATATCCCTTTACACAAGAGTATATATCTAAAGAAGCTATGTTTTACTTTTGTTTTGAATAATGGATGCTGATAAAGACATACTGAGTTTTCACCTTTAAAGTGTATTGGAGGTTAATTTCCTTTAGGCTGGTTTAAGCATTTTGGACAAAGGGAATAATGTAATTATGTAAATGTCAGAGGGAGATGCATTATTGTAAAGCACTTGCATTGGGAAGTCATAGAGTTGTTGGCAGAGAATTTTGTTTTGTAAACTCATCACATAAATGGCCTCAGTATTTCTTATACATAATAAAAGAAAAATTTCATACTTTCCTTAAAAATTACTGCACTGGTGGCAGTGTTTTCCATTTTCTTTTGCATCACCCACAGAACCAAGAGATAACAAAGAAGTGAGCCATTATAAAAGCAGAGACTTGCTGTGTTTATATCTTCTGTCAAACTTGCCAATTATAGTGACAGTTCCTTGTTCTGCCTGGCATTTATAGGGTGCAATTGGAATGAAATTGCAGCCTTTAAATTGTCCAAGATGGACTTTCAGTAAATGAAATCGGATTTTTCCACATTGTTTTGATAAAATACTGATTTACTGTGTTTTGTTACTGTTACTGAAAGTACTTGAAGTGTCAGAGAGATTCTCATAAAACTTCAAAGGAGCAAATAAAAGGGGGAAGAAAAAAAGACATGCAAGGAACATTCAGAGGGCAGAAGCAAAAGATAAGGAAGAGGTAAAGTAAATCCAAGAAATAATGGTTATAAAAAAATGTCCTGAATCCAAAATGTAGCAGAATTTGAGAAAATTATTTGAGTTCTGGTATTTTTTAACAGTAGAGGGTGGAGTTTCAGGATGAACAGAGAAGTAATAATGTACGTGGAGAAAAAGAGCAACATTAACAGATTTCCTGCTCCAGGTAAGAAAAATGAGTATTATTCTAATTAACAGTGAGGCAGAGAGAACAGTCATAGTGTAGGGGGTCAGGGAAAAAGGAATGTGGACACCAGTCTATATTTTCTTTTCTTTCAACTGTAAAATTTAGATAATTAAAAAATAGTAGAAAGTTGAAGGGTATAAAGGGATCTCATGAGAATGTGTAGTACAATGATATAAACTTTTTAAATTCTCTGTGTACCAGCAATTAGGATATGTTAAAAAAATAAGTGAACTGTACTTTAAATGATCAGATTAACAAACAGAGTGTTTGTGGTTACCATTAAAACCTTTACAATCATACGAATATACTATAGAATAATTTAGGTTGGAAAAGACCCTTCAAGAGTTCAGTCATTAACCCAGCCCTGCCAAGTCCACCACTAAACCATGTCCCTAAGTGTCACATCTACTTGTCTTCTAGGTACCTCCAGAAGTGCCATTTTTTTGCCTAGCTGAAGGGTAAGCCTGGGAGAAAGTGCAAGGAGGAGCAATTGTCTGTTCTGAAAATCTGGCAGTGGTGGAGACTCCACTATTTCACAAATGCAGCACATTTTATTGTTTCATTTTTTCATTCTCTAACTTCTCATCTGAATTATCCTTGCTTTAATTTAAATGCTTTACTCTTTGTCCAGTCCACTAGGGGCACTGAGAATTGTCATCATTCGGTTTGCAGCAACCTTTGCATATTTGAAAACTGCTCTCATGGCCCTACATCACTTTTCTCCCAGCTACTGAGACATTTTAAAATCATTTAAATATCATTTGCATAAATCTGATTTCAAAAGTTTTTTGCAGTGATCACAATAGCAAAAGAAGGAACACATTTTTCTCATAGCTAAGTAAACTTTTGGAAGCACAGCTCTGGTTTGTAATCGTGATCATCTGGGAAGATGTGAGTAACAATGGACTATTGGTGAGGCAAAAGAGGGATTTAGCACTCTCTTCCATAGTATTGCCATTCAGTATCCCTCCAGGATATTCTGCCTGTGTAATATACCAGTGGGATCTGCTTTGTTAAAAAGATCTCAGTATAGTAAGTTGGTGAGTGGAGCTGTGAAGATTTTTCTATCTCTTTTTAAGAGACAGACAGGTGTTTGGAAACAGTGGAAGTGAAAAAGTAGCCAAAGTTGTGGCACAGGAGCAGGCATGGCACAATGCCACAATTGTAGAATCATTCACTGAGGGGTAAAACACTTGCTTTATGTAATGAGCACATTGAGTGGAGGTGATTTGAGACATTTGAGTGTAGTCACACTGCGTGAGAGGAGGGTCATGTGCTGCTGATTTAGAAGATTGTTGACAAGGGCTTCACTATTTAAGTGTCTGATTTTGAATCTAAGTAAAGGACTGTCAGGGCTGGATATAAGCAATAAAGGAACCTTGAAACTGCTGAACTTTCCAGGCAATTGTTCAGTGATCCCAGTGTTATTGAAATGTTTGTACAGTAGCCTGGGAAAAGGAGGAGACCTGGTGCAGGCTTGCTACTGCAGACAGAGCCTCAGTTGATGGACAAAGGAATAGGGACAAGCCAGAAATCAGATCTAGCAGTTCAGCTAGCCCATCTATTTCTGTTTTGGCAGAAGAGAGACAGCAAAATCTGATACCTCCAGAGGGAGATAATAGTGCAAACGAGACAATAAATCCTTCTGAAAGTCACAGTTACCTCAGTTCTCTTGAAAGGTGAATAAAATAAATCAGACATGTAAGAATAACACTCTTTGTCCAGTGGTTTATCTTTTGTAAAGGAAGAAGAACATTTAGATGGAAGGAAATGAGAAGAGGGAAGATATTTTTAATTAAGTCTGATGGTTTAATGCAAGGATTTTATGATTAATGTTTAAAGAATTTTTGAAGAAAGATGAAGTGAGAATGGGACTATGGCTAAATATTTTAGCTCTGTGTCCTTTCTCCCTCAGGACTGAAGACTATTACAGGAAAATTGAAAATCTGAATCAGATGGCTAATTTATAAAAATCATCTACAGAAAAAGGAAAATTTATTGGATGTTGCTCTGTTAATTAGGAAGAGGAGAAAAGTGTTCCCAGCCCTATGCAACAGCAAAGAAAGCTACAAAGAAACTGGTTTTGAAAGGCAGAGTTTGAAAAGTGTACAGCATCAGCAGTGGTTCTTGGTAGAAAAGCTTTAAAATCTACTTTAAAAGAAAGGAATAGTTATGAGAAGTTATGTGAGAAGGAATAGTTATCCTGCACATAATTTCTCAAATTCTCTCAGTATTCTAGACAATATATTTGATATTTAATAGAATATCAAATTCTATTCTAATAGAATTTGATATTCTATTAAATGTCAAATATATTTGATATTTAATCAATATCAAATATATTTGATTTGCCACAGCAGAAATGGGACATAGTTCTAAAAGTGGAAAGGCCAAGTTTGAAACCACTGAGTAGGTTGGAATTTTATGGAAAGGACGTCTTGCAATTGTATCTTGAAAAGAGATGATGTTACATCCAAATCCTCCTCTGCTCTACAGCAACAATAGCATGAAAAATGTGAGTTTTATGTTCTCAAGAGTGAAGCAAACCCCAAAAGACCAGTCTGTCTTTAAATTAGTCTTTGGTTTAGAGTAATGAGCTATTATTTTGAATTTGAGTTTTTGTAAGCTTCTGACCAGGATCTTCCTTACAGCAGGGGAATCCAAAGTGCCTGCTTTAGTGGTGGGGCTTAAGATTGTTTTCATCAGCATTTCTGTTACTTAGTGACAGGTTAGTTTCTCTGCTGAACATGTTAATATATATTTTTATGCATTATAATGACTTTTTGGCATCCTACTACAAAGATGTTTTTACTCTGTTGTTAGTGTCTGGTGAAAACTGCTGCATTTGGTTTTAAGGGAAAGAGATTAACCCAGCCTTGAGGATGTCTGAGTTGCCATAACCCTTGACTTTGGGGTTTTGTTTCAATACTAAGTATGGTAGTATGATACTATCAAATAGTACAGAAGCAGGAGGGAAAGTGGGTGTATAAGGTCATATGTTTCAGTTTTGGAAATTGTAAGGAATTTAAAAAAAAACCCAAAAACAAAACAGGTGAATATTTGATCATACTTTATTAACTCTCCCTCTTACTGACAGTACATTTTAAGGAAAAGACATTATAGTCTGTCATTAAATGCAGTTCCTAAATGCAGCTTTAAAACATTTTCAGCTTTGGTTTTACATGAGAACATGAATCTACAGATTGGGACTTCATCCAGCAGATAGGGGGAAAACATATTAAATTCAGTATTGGCTGGAGCTTGTAGCCCTGTGCTAGAATGATGAATAGAAATTTGTGCATTTAAGGGGAATAACAGAATTGTCAAATACAATCAGTGATCTTACAAAAGAAAAGTGACTGAAAATCAGGTCTGTGAGGGTATCAGAAGATGACAGATCATCTGTTGAAAATCAGCTAAATCAGTTATTGTTAAGTAGATAAGGACGTGTTTGTGCCATTGTAGAAAGACTGGGTGAGATCTCATCTGAAATCCTGTGTACAACTTCTGTCTCACATGTTCCAGAGACATGAATTGTGAATGGAAGTAATATTAAGGAGAGCTTCAAGAATGGCTGGAAGAATAATGAATTAGGGTTGTAAGAAGATACTGTGAAAGCAGCTTTGCTTGGCCTAGTGAAATTGAGAGCTAAAAAATCTATATTGTATGACTGATGTAGAAGAGGAAGGTATTTCCTTACAGTTTAAAAACCCCAGATTTTACCTAAAAACAAATGAATGGAAAATGATCCTAAATAAAACCTGACTGGAACTTCAGAAAGGAGGTTTAATTGCAAGAGATGTAAGCATTTTGAAGCAGATTTTTGCCTAGAGTATTGAGAGCAAAAGTGTTGCTTTCTAAGACAGATCCTAATAATTATATTAGAAAAGAATACTTTGCTTTGAAACTGAGGTCTAGCCTCATTAATTCAGAACATCTGTACTAATTGGCAGTTGCTGCGAAGGACATGGTTGTAAGGATACATCCTTGAATAAAATTTAACAAGGGACATGACTCAAAACAACAGACCTGTTAAAACTCACCTTATTTACCTTGCATTTAGTTACAACATCCACAATGTTAAGCAAAACCTTGTATCCTTCAAGATACTTAGTGATTTTCATGGGTAAGTGAGCACCATGTATTGGAAAGACTAATGATTGTCCCATGTATATTTCTTTCTCCCTGTGTGGTCTGAACATGGATAATTACAGGTAATGGAAGGCACCAGTGATGTACCAAGCATCCCTTTTATCTTCTGTCTGAATGTAAAAGCTATGGTTAAAAGTTACAACTAAAATTCCATTGTAAGCCTGATATTTTCTTCTTACTTTTCTTCTGCTACCTTTACAAGTCTGCTATTTTTTTCCCTTTGACTTTTAATAGCATACTTTAAAATTTTGGAGTAGCGTTCTGTGAGACCCCACACATACAGGTTAATTTTATAATTATATTTTGTTAATGGAGACATTTCATCTTGAAAGAAGATGGCACTGTCTTTGGCACAGTTAATTAAAATTTGAGATATTCCTTACACTGTTTTGTTGAGCAGCTCTCAGATGTTTATGATGCATATTGTCAAGTAAATAAATCCAACATTTTTTTTCAAGATAAAAATGTTTCTGCTTTTCCTGTATTTATCTTCTCTGTATGTCTAGTCAAACTTTGGTGTCCATCCTTTAAGAAAACCCCAGAGATTTCAGGGGCCCAGTATTTCTTTTGTTTCATGCTAATGGAAGTCTGGATAATTGTTTGAGTAACCTGGTCACCTCAGTCAGAAAGTTTAGTCACCTCTGTCAAATAAAGTGCAAGATAAATTCTTCCTGCATAGATGGAACTTGTAGCAAGATTGCCTTATGTACAGAGCCATCCTGCAGATTCCAGGTGCTTTTAATTCTCTATGTTTGTAAAAAGAAAATGATCCATTAATCAAAGTATTTATTTATTCTGTCTTACCCAACTGTAAGTTTACTGTGGATGGTTATATCTGACTCTGTTGCAGATGCACATGACTCTTAGTTAATAGATTAACAAAATTATTTATGTGAGGTAATAGGCTCTCTGGCAGGAGAGGGTTTAAAAATGGATACAATCCAGCAAACATATTTTCTGGATGTTAAAAGCTCAAAGAAAAACGTCATATGCTGATAAAATTTGAACTAACTATTCCTATTTATCTCTGAACATTATAATTAGTTTAGTATGGTTGTTGGTTTCTTTTTAGTCACCATTTTTTTAAAGTTAAGTTAAAAACTCTCTTTTGAGAGTTTTAATGATTGTATCCTGATTGCTTTCCTACGTGCAGCATTTTCTAGCTGAGAGGGTCTTACTCTAGAGGAAGTAATTCTGAATCTTCTGCAGCTTTCAGTTCATGCACAAGAACTGAAATGGAAAAACTATCCAAGTATTCCTATCCTGTTTCATCCAAAGCAGGGGGAACCACACTGCTAAATTCACAGTTGCACTCAGCTGTTCACATCAGCAAATGTAGTTCACTTGTGATGATTTCCTTTTTCTAGGAGGAGCAGGGAACCATTTTTAGGATAAAGAGGTAAAACTGAGGAAATTTTAGGCAGGGATAGGTTTGGTACTTGGGATTTGTTTCGTATAGCAGTTTTTCATGAAGAACCCATATGCATCCATTTTTTGGTGGTTTTGTTTTGTTTCTCTTTTGCTTTTTAGGTTTTTTTAAGAACTCACAAATTCAGCTGAAGTTTTGTGTTAAATATAGGAAAGCTGTTACTCTCTCTGCATGTCAGGATAGTCTAGTATGACAGAGTGGTGATGATAAATAACTTCACTTAGTGCTGAGACTGTCCCTTTGTGTTTGTATTGACATTTTTCACCTCACAAGTGCCATTCACTCATTTTTATATTTACTATGGGCCTTTGCTTGATTAATTATATGTCAAAATTGAAACTTCAGAAGCAGAAATAAGTGGTAGGGAATGTACCTGAGCAGAAAACTTTCTTCAGAAGTCTGTCCTTTTATTACTTATCCTGTTCCATTGAGTATTTTTCAAGGTGTACCAAGATTTTTAAATGCAGTTGTTTAACTAAAATTAAACTATTAAATCCATTTTCTTATCTCTGATTCTATGACTCCTTTGTCTGGGCTTAGAGATGCAGTGCTTTCTGTGGGATTAATTACCTGAGTTTCTGCTGGCTGTAGTCCTAATGCTTTATCTCTTGAGGTTGTACACTGTCTTGTGTGAAACCAGCCAGCCAGTGTCAATAACTGGTCATTTCTGAAGAGGAACAGCTTGTATTGTTGATTATTTAATGATTGTTCACAGTGTTTGGTGGTGTGCCTGGCTGAAACCCAGCCACTAGAATATCTTTGACCTGGAGAGGTGAAAATCTAAAAAAGACAAACCTTGCAGGGAGATACAGAGAAGAATTAAGCTGACCTTGAGTAAATTTTCAAAAACCTGCTTTTTTCTTTACTAAAAAGAGTAGTCTGTATCTAGGAATTCACCTTGCTGAATGCCATGAAAAAAATATTGTTTTAATAAGGCATTAAATGAACAAAGAAAGTTGGTTTGATGAGCTGAAGTCTTGTGAGGTTATTTCTTGAGAGCAACATTGAAAAAAAACCATGCAGAGGTGGAGAGGACAACTCATGGATGATCCCAGCAAGAATTGAACTGTTACTGAAACTGGATAAAGGAACATAATGAAACATCATCTCAGATTTGAAGCCTTTGGTTGTAGCACAGTGACGTGTTTATTACAGCTGAAAGAGCAGCTTACTTGGGTTTTGTCTTGCACTTGTGAAGAAAGCAGAGCCAGAGCTGAAGGTAGGGCTGTGAGCTGACTTAGTCAGCTGCCTTACACAGCAGAACAGAGTTGAAGGACAGAAAAAAAGAAATGCTGTATTTTGATCGTGTTAACTGGAGCATTTGGAAATTCTTCTGCAAAGAGAAAACCTAATTAGAGAGGAAACTTAACTGCAGGATACTTCCCATCTGATTGATAAATAATGTTTAGGCTTGCACATAAACAAATCTGTTTTTCAGTTGGCACTTTGCTATAATTGCACAGCTTAATAGAGGGGAGGCATTCTCAGAATAGTCCCATTGTCTGCCAGCGCAGCATGGACTCGGCTGAGATGACAGGGAAAATCTCAGTTCTGTGCACCACAGCAAGACTCAGTCAGATGTTTCCATTCCTTGACTCCTGGAACCAATTTTTTGCAGATTGGGCTTCTAGCACTTCAGTAGTGGCTTCCAAAGGACCGGTGTCTGATGCGGTGGCTTGGAGGGTGGTCTGGTTTAGGGGCTGCCTGCTGCAGTATCTGACTTCCTGACTGGTATCTTTTTAGAGGGAGGGAGAGTTGTTTTGTTGAATAGCTAATGGCCAGGAGGATTATGCCGTGAGAGCTTAGAAAAGAAGAGAAATCCTCACGAGATCCGAGCCTTTTGTTACGGCTACTAATGTGGATGCTAAAATCAGTGAGAGATGTTTGTGAGCAGCAATTATAATAGGAGACATCTGGGAATGTTGAATGCATCCCTAAGCATGGAGGTGCATGCTTGTTGATATATAAAACATGAAATAGATACAGGCACGTGTGGTTATTTTCTTTGTAGCTCAGTCACTATAGAAGGGGAAAACCAAAGCCAAAACTTTCCTTCTTCTTCCCATCAAGGTGAAAAGGCTGCAAGCACTGAAATTTTTGCTTTGTTCCCTCCCTCAGTCTTTCCTTACTTCCCCTCAAATTTCCTTTCTACTCTCCCACTTTCTGTTCTTCTCTCCTTAAGGGATGGGAGTAATATATGTTTTCAGCCTGAAGAAGATAAAAGATTAAAGATGGAAAACATATAAAGAAGTTTTAATATATGAGTGTATGTATAAATATATATACATTAAAAATATTATTTTCACTACTGCATTTCACACCTTTTGTACAAAGTGGTTCAAAAAAGTTTTCTTTTTTTCTTTTCAGAATATATGATTGGTTATTAAGGAAGAACTTGCACAATAAGATAATTAAAATTACAGCTAGAACTTAACATCATACTAATTACTTACATAATGTAATGCATGCAGGTTCTATTTGCAATTTTGCTCTTGTATCTTTCAAGTTATAACTAATTTTAGGCTGTTCACAATTTCAATATGCATAGTACTTTCATACATGGTAAGATTTCATTGTTCTCTTAGACCTATTTGTGTTTTGAAATATTCCTAAATTTAAATGGTACAGCCTCTGTTGCTTTTTTTTTTTTCTGAATTTCTTTTTTTAGAAGTTGCTTTTATGAACCTCTCATAGTTTTGAGTCTGAGTACATCACAGTACATGGGTAGATCTGTTCTCTCAGAAAAGGACTTCTCAAATCTGCTCTGTAGATTTGGAGATGGTTTGTCCCACGTGTGTTGGTTTTGGCCTGCAAGTTTAAGATGAATTTTAGATAGGTAACTTCACTGACATCAAGGATTGTTCCCAGCATCGCTAGGGCAATCCTTTGTGGACAGTAGAGTTGTGCAGTTATCACTGAGGAGAAAAAACCCAGTAAATTATGAAACTGTAATTAGGGTATGCAAGGTAAAGAATGTAGAACTTTCATGCCAGATTCTGGTTTTATTTTGTAGCTCCACTACTTAAGTTGGTTGATTGGATTGTATTTATCCCTGTAATTGAAGCATTTTTGGAAATTAAATTTCTGAAGGAGTAATCATGGCTTTTCACAAATACTTTACACAAAAGTGAACTTTAATGTGGAATGTTGGAGTATTTAAAGCCACTTAGGGGCCTCTTGCTATATGTGGATAGATGTCAAAAATGCCTTAGTGGGCATTTAGATGAGTGGATAATTACCCAAGTTAGCCAAAAATACTTCTAAAAGTGCGTTGCCAGCTAATCAGCATTCAAGCCTGTAGAAATATTCAGGTTTTTGTCCCTCTTTTCCTAAGCCTCTCAGCCAGCACATGACTGGACCAACTAGATAGGCTGTTTCTCATTATTGAAGTGTAAGAACTTGCCTAGCAAGGAATTGGGTGAAGTTTGGAAGATGCTATGACAGGAAATAATCCAATGAGAACCAGAGGATGTCTCCCTTTCCCGGCTAATGCTTTGCATTCCAGTGGTGGATTCCAGCTCGTAAGAACACATGTAGGGTTTGGTCCATCTCTCTGTCTCCCATCCTCCTATCAACTTAATGATGTTTTTCTTTTTTTCTTTTTTTTTTCCCAAACCCCCTACAAAAACACTGTCAAACCCCCAAATCCAATATTTATGTAAAATAATGCAGGGAAGAGGCAGCTGAATGTGCTCATTTCCCAGCATGTTCAGTATTTTCTGTCTGCTCACTGAGCGTGAGATGGAATTTTCGACTAGCAATTTGAGACAGACTTTCATCTTGCAGAAAGCAACTCCGAGTGCATGCAGTGTTGGGTAGGGCAGGCTGCAGACATTGTTTCTTGATGTGATGGCTTGTCACTCTGTTGGTTAGCCAGGCACCTTCTTTGAGGCTGGAGAATAGAGGATGAGCCTGATAAAGACCTTCTGTGTGTGTGTGTGCATGTGCCTGTGCACCTCTGCATACACTTTCAAACTGTGAATAACCACTCTTCACCTTTGCTAAATTTATGGCCTTTAAGCTTTTTCTTCTTTCTGGTTTGTGGGCCTCATCCAAGAGGGAAATATCTTTGGCTTTGACAAGGATAAAGGAGTTACCTCAAGATTTTACTATGTTTTTAGTGCTTAGGTTTGTTATAAAAATATACATCTTACCACAAAGTGTTACTATTTATGTTAAGGCTCTGTGTCTGAAGAACCTCAGAGTTGTGTTTTGAATTTTGATAATGATATTATAATAATAAAGTTGATGATATGGTGTAAACCCTGCAGGCCCTGATGTACACTGGTTGCAATTCCAACACGTGTGGAATTGCAACTGCAATTTCTCTTCTGCCTGACTTGTCATCACCTGCTGCAGTGAAGAGGAAAATCTCAATAGTATCGATTCACATCTGAAGGGTTTCACTTATGCTGTAAGCCACATAAAGGCATTTCATGTTTATTTTACAGTGGGAGTAGAAAATGATAGAATGATTTTTTAAATTGTACTATGATTTTTTTTTTTCCAAGAAGGTTTGGACAAGATGATCCTTCCAACACATTCTAACATGGTGTTCTGTTCAGTGCTTCTTTGAAAATTGAAAAACCATAAGGAAGATAAAGCAAGTGATAGTATGGATCATTTTTCCAGACTCTTTTTTTCTGATATATATATGGTTTTTATTTCTTACTAAATGAATAAAGAATAATTCTACTGTGTTTGCTGACAAATTGAAATAACTAAGAGAACACTGAACCTATCCAAATCTCTGTCACTGAAGGGCCTTTCTTGAAAGGTATCTCTAAAATGTTGAATCAGATGTTTCACGTTTTATTTAATACAATTAAATAATTTGGTTTTATTAAAGATAAATCTTGTTTAGTGCCTCAGATTACTTTTTTTTTTCCCAATGGGTTTCTGTGGTATTTAAATTATTTAAAGCCTATTCCAAAAGGGCTTCTGCCTGGAGACTAATACAGGTAATATTGGTGCAGTTCTGTCTTTCTTATTTAATTCAGAGAGAGAGTTCATGCTAATTTGTATCTCAATGAAGTTGTCCTTCTTCTACAGATAAAGATCCAAGTCTGTTACCTAAAGGTTAACAAGGTACATCTGAATCTGATCAAAGTACATCTAAAGGTACTTCAGGAAGAAACTGCTATTAGCACTGAAAATGCATATTTTTTATTTCTGCATCATGAGGGATAATCAAAAACAGCACAAAAGGAATGTGGTTACTGTCTAGTTATGGTATTAGACATCTCATGCTTTTGAGCAAAAAGTCATTGCTTCACATAAGAGTGCCAGCAAGCTTTGTGCTGCATCTTATTTCAATATCAGTCTTCATGCTAAGGTAGCAAAAAGGTTATCAAAAGTCCTTGCTGAGTAGGGTTGTTATAAATGATATGGTTTTTTTTTTTTTTTTTCTGACAGCTTTTAAATAAAATGGAAATAAATCTCATCCCATATCCAAATTGGTTTTAATACATGCAAAGCCATGATTTGTGCTCTGGAATTCTGTCATAGTGCCTTCTAGGACTTGTTATAAGGTGTTTGGCCAAGGTCACAGCTTCAACCACTTTGTTTGTGGTATTTGTACTTAGCAGACTTTTTACATTCTAGCAATACTTCAGAAAGCATCTACCAGTTAGACAAGAAAGCCAAATATTTCAAGTCTGTTGCTTTATTCTAAGCATTGCTTCTTTCATCTAGAGGAAAAGCCATTTTTTCCCCAGGATTTGGAAAGGACATACTTTCAAGTCCAGATGAATATTTTCTGAATTAAAATATTTGGAGAGGCTTCAGTTTAGTCTCCTGCCAGCTGCAAGAGAGCCCTGCAGGCTCATCTCAAATTAGCCAGAAAAACACAGCTTCCTTTTAGGCAGAAGTTTACAGATTTGGCCTTAGTGGAGGGGTGTACTCATAGGAGAACAATCAGAGTGCCTGGACTTGATAGCTATTATACTGTTCCTGAGACAAGTCTACTCCATCAGCCTTCCTTTAGGTCAGGATGAGAATCATTGCATTTTCAGCATTATTAGTGAAATAAAATATTTTCCTTAATCTCAGCAGTGAGCAGCAATGTTCAGAAGTATTTCACATTTGTTTTTATCAAAGCTTTAGAGGAGGGATACTTTCATATGCATAAATGGAGGCTGTTCTTACCTGCCCCCTGATTTCAATAAAAGTTCCCCTTATGCCTTAGAAAATTTTCCCACACAAGCAGCCATGCAAGTTGGGAAATCTTTCTTTAATTACACACTAGCAATGAAAAGTAAGTTTAGATTTTTAACATAGACAATGGGAAGTGTTGAGTGAGCGGTGGAAATCCCAGTCCTTTTTATGGGCTACTTTTCACATTGTTAGTTTTATTACAATAACTGTAAATATTATTTAACTACTTTGAAGGTCTGACTGTTGCTCACATATAGATCACAAAGAACTTTCCTATTTATGCTTCCTGTTATTTTCTCATTCTGTATAAATGCCAGAAATTCAGGAGATGCTTCCATCACAGAGAGTAGGAAGTACTACTGCATCTAGAGCACGTTGGGACAGCCTTAATGGTTTGAAAATAGCTACAAATCAGTGTTTCAAAAAGGAGATTCTTCAGCTAGAGATCAAACCTTGAATTCCCCTTCTGGCTTCTAAGAAATGCATATTCTGTGCATTAGGAAGAGAGACTATGGCTACTGCTTCCTGTTCCTTTTCTTGGGACCGTGTTTCTACACTTAGAGGGAAGGAGGTTTGGGGGAGCCTGCAAGCCTGTTCAGTGCAGGTCACAGTGTGAGGTGGGAGAGGCAAATCAAGTGTTGAAGGTTGTCTCCTGTAGCAGCTTTGCTTTTGGACAGATGTTGTGAGTGAATGTGGACAGTTAGGTTTCAGCAGGATGAGACAATAAGTCAGGAGGTGAATTTTTTATAATCCTCCCAGTGTGTGTGGAAGGGAAACAAAATCCAAAGTTCATACTCATTTTTTTCCATTTTAAGTTGCGTTGTTGAAATTTGAATGGACAAAACTAATTCAGTAAGAGGTTGTTGGAAAGGTAATATACTTTCCACATTACCTTGAGAGACCAATAATGTATTGTTTAGAGACGATTGATTATTTATTGATAACTCAGCTTAGTGACTGTTCAAATTAGCACTTGCTTGTTCTTCTGTTGTGGCACTTCATATGATACTGTAGTTTGTTTTCCCTCTGGCAAACTGCTAAAGTACAAGCCAGTTTTGGCTTGAGAAACCAATGAAACAATCATCAAATCTGAGTTCATGAGAAGGTAAGCTACTTACTGGCACACATTGCAAATTATGTTTGCCTCCTCAATCCCGATTTTGAATGCTGTGGATTTATTTAATATTCACGTTTGGAAGGATTTTACTTAGCGTAGTATTTTTTGCATTCAAGTAGTGGATTAACTGGAAAATGAGTCATTAAACATTATTAGCATTTAATTTCTGCTAGGTAGAGACAAGCTTGAAATAACATGGTAGTTCCCATGGCAGTAAAAGTGAACCAAAGGAAGGATGATCTGCTGGGTTGTGTTTAGCATGGTGAATGGCAGTCTTACTCTTCAGTATACATTTAAGTACCTTCCAATGAACTTTTGTCCTGATCTTTTCTGTATTCTCCCTTAAGAAGCCCTTTTTATACCATGAGTCACAACATAAAGGAAACCAGCAGAACGGAGTAAGTATTAACTTATTAAAGCTTGTAATGATTAGGACCTGTTAAATTGATTACCTCAGCTTTGGCAATTGAAGACAAAAACTGAAGAAAATAATTTCATTTACAGTAATTAGTTGTTTGTGCTGGATAATCTTTTATCATTCATTTCCACTCATCATTTTTTTAATTGTACTTCTATATTTTTTTCTTTACATTTTGATAACGTAGAGTTGGAAAATTTATAATCAAATGTCTTTCATTTTGAAAAATTATATCACGTTTGGAGCTGTCTTAAGAACAGTGTATTTTCTTGCCTATATGATAAATCCACAGGCATAGTATTTCAGTGGAAAAAAGTTTAGTGTTTTCAATTCATACTTCCTGTCAGTATAAACTTCTGAATCTAATATATCAAATGTACCTTTCAGGTATAAAGAAAAATAGAAAAAATGAAAGAACTGTATGTAATTCTACAGACCAAAAATTTCCATATGCTTTTCATAATGATTTATTATTTAAGTATTATTGCCATGCCTGGTCTCATTCCTTCCATTCACTTGATATTGCTGAATGATAAGAACTTAGGAAACAAAATTACTATAATTGTGTTCAGAGAATAGATTGCATATAATCCACAGGAGCCGATACTTTCTGACTCTAACACTATTTGGCTGAATATTATGAAATATTCATTGCTGGAGAATTCAAGAGTCAGCATCTGATTAGAAGGACTCCAGCCTGAAAATATATTAAAAGCCGTTGAGTGTTTGATTTGTTAGCACTTAACAGGTCAAAGACATTCAGGGGTCACTGCACTTCCACAGATAAAGACATCAGAGTAACCAGGGGGCTTGCATAAATTATTATTTCTACAGTAGCCCTGCTGGAGGATTAATAGGTTGGCTTTATGGGGTTTGTTTAACAGCATTTAGGGCAGTCAGATGACTGAACTTTTTCCACTGATCATGTAGGGGGTTGTTGGGTGGTGGGTTTGTTTCTTTTTTTGGTACAATTGTTCTCCCAAGTTAGAGTGAATGAAAGGGATGTTTTGTTCTGTAAATCCTATTATGAACCTTGCCCTTTCTGCTTTCTCCATTTGGAAACATTTTATGACATTTAATGAGCTTCAGCACTGGATGGAAGGAGGTTTAGACTTCTCATACACTTGCTACTGGGTTTTCAACAACAATGCACACAAAAATGAATGTGGTAAAGAAGTAGAGACTTTGCCACATCTTGACCAGTTTTCCTCACAGCCTATGGAGTGCATATGGCTTTAGTGTTTCCTGTCTGGAAGTAGTGGCAAAAATTTAAGTGTTTGTTTTATCCTAGTTGCACTAAATCACTCAGTTACATATGCAAAGCTATGACCCAGGAGTTAAACTCTGCATATATTCAGTGGTATTAGAAAAAGCAAGCTGTGCATGTTTCTTTCTTTTATTTGTGGACTTTTTTCTTTTATGTCTTTCTGTCTTTCCCAAAAGCAAATACCCTCTATTCAGAACAGCATAAATGGTCTGATGTTATTTGTATGAAATGCCAAATTTAAGAGGGAGACAAGCTATTAATAGGCTGGAACTGTTTACTGATATTTATGGGCTCTCAGATGCCATTTGTTACAGCAGAGCAATCACAGCTGAAAGATACGTGCAGGATGTACAGGGTGTAGCATGATGTTATGCCAGTTCAGCTTCTGCACGTCTGGCAGAAAAAGTGCAGTGGTCTGTTGCCAAAATGTTAACAAGGGCCTATGTGTGTATCATTTCTACTGAAATATTTTCTGAATCATCAGTGATCCATGTGGCAGGCGCTGATTTCAGAATGCTTTGTTCATGCAAAATCCACTAAATCACTGTCTGAATTCCAAAGTCATACACTCCATCATGCCTCACTGCTCTTTCATCATCTCAGCAAATGTAAATATTGCAGCATTTCTTTTTAACCAGTTCCTGGATGAAGGGAGAGTCCTCCAGGTAATAATGGAGTAAGTCTTCAAATATCTGGGCACATCTGTGATGGTGTGTGATTTGACTTCAAATATTTTGTGTGAAATTGCTCATCTGTAAATTAATTGAACCTTTCTGTTGTGGGACAAGTGGTGTTTACACATTTTGAGCCTTACAGCTCCGTAGGTCTTGCCTGGAGAGAGAGTCCCACTTGCTTGCAGGTGGACCAGGGTGCTTTTATAGTTATTCCATTGTACTTTTGTTCAATATAAAGGCACCTTCAGATATTTTTACCATTTTAAAATATTCTTGCGCAACATTATGATATTAAGAAATATGTTTTTGCAGAAAGTAATTACCAGTAATTAAAGACACAGCCTAATAACTCTGTAGGCATGTAGTGCTTTGCACACACAATTATTACATATTATGGCAAAGTCCACCCTGATGTGTCCTGCAGTGGAGACCTTGCGGAAGACTGGCTGGAGGATCAGAGGGTTTTGACCCCTTTTCTGTGTTTTATTTCTTTTCAACCCAAAAGAATGGAATCCCAGTGGATAAAGTTTTGTCTCATTAGTCCTTGCAAAATTCCACAAATGAGTTGTAGGACTGAGGCAGCCTTCTAGGAAACATTAAGCAAAATATTCACACTCCCATTCCTCTTGGGATGTTGTGTCTCCATCTCTTCTGCTCTCCCGTGTATATGAAGAAAAGTATGTTGTCAGCTGTCATTTGTTTCCTGAAGTATTTTTTGCCCAGTTTATTTTTTGCAAGTATGCTCCCCATACTCTGCTGCTCTGCAATGACAGCGTTATTAGCTCAGAGATGATGAACTGCAGGGCGGCCCTTTGGCACTTGTTGCTTGTTCTGAGCTCTAATGCATTTTCTGGTTGCAGTGTCCTTTGATGCTTCACGAGTCCTATCCTTCCTGAACTGACAGATACAGTGAATAAATTGTTACATTTTAATTAGAGATAAGAGCAGCGCTCAAGTCCTTTTGGACAATAGCCATGACACACTTTAATGAAAGTGCTACAACTTTCACTTAGCTGTCTCCTCAAATCAGTACAAGCACTAGCTCTGCTACACATGAAAAATGTAAGCCTTACAGCTCAATTGCTATTACTCTAAGCTTCAAAGTCTAAAAAATGAAAATTTATTACTCTTATGTAGGAGAGTGCTCAAATGTCTGAGTTATTTTCGACTATGTTTGGTTTGATTTGGATTGGTTTTGAAATTTTGCAGATTAATTGCATGAGTGCTCTTTTTAGGAGGGAAGAGACAGTACTTGTAATTCATCCGTGGTTGTCTCACAGCCAAAGAAATAATTAGTATTCAGTCTTTTATCAAGAACAGATAACACTTCTGCACTCCTCTGCTCTTGTTCTGTCCCCTGTCTCCTGGGAGGATACAGGTGATGTTGTAGTCTCATGGTATCTTTCCAAGTGTGTTACCTCATTTCTAAATAGATGTACTGCTATTTTCTCTGCATCTTTTTAGTGGCCATCCCATTTCCATGGCAAAGTTAACTTTCCCTTTTGGCTTCTTGTGTTCCAATGAATCCTTCTCCATTTTGCCATGTCTTCCTCTCCATTTTTACCCTTTAAATCTTTGCCCCACATTCTACAAGCACTTTATTAAAAAAAAATAAAAAAACAATAAAAATACTGCTCATGATGTGTTCACAATAAGGACTTGGATTGCTTCTTCTTTTGACTATAATTTTCTAAATTAAATATAATTTTAATTACATGGTTTTTTGCTTTAATGCTTTACAAAGTCATCTTAAATATATAAAAGCCCTTAAGTACTGTAGGCTAATGCTACACGTAGCATTTAATGAAATTAAAATTTCTGTGTTGGTTTATTTCAGAAATATGAAGCAAAGAGTATAATACCTTTGCTAAACAATGCAGTTTCTATCTTCATATCTGGTTGAGTTGTACAGATAATTAGGAGAGGTGGTCAGACTTGTTTTATGAGTCATGTAATGTTTCTCTTGACTTTCAGTGTTTGCTTTAAGTGGTTATTCCAGTATGGTTTTGTTCACCTGTCTGCACCACAGTGCTTCTTCACAGGGCTGAATTTCAGATGAGGTATAAAATAGTTCAGAAGCAGCAGCATGTCCAAATTCCCTCTTGTTTCTGCTTTTTTCTTTTTACTTACTAGCAAAACAGTGCTCAAAACTTCAAAGGAGTTTGGTTGCATTTTAACAATTATATTTGTAAATAGCTATGATGCTTCTATATAAATGCTTATTTTTTGTTAATTTAAATGAAATGTTCATTTTCATAACACGATATCACTGATGTGATACAAGATTCATAAGAAATGTTGTAATAGACTGTACATAAGCCCTAATTTAAATTAGTTTATAGTATATAAAATACATGATATATATATCTCATATCAGTTGGTGCACAATTAATTACTCTGTTTGCCTTGATAAGGGCAATGTTGTCACTTAACAGGTGGCACCATGAGATCAGTAGTCCTTGGCCATCCCTAGAGAGTACCTGGATGGAAAAATCCTGCCTTTAAATAACAAATGAACTTTGTTTCTCAGGAGCTGACTGTGAAATGATTTCCTCCCAGGAAGGAAGAGATGGCTGCCATAACCCTCTGGGCCAGTTGCTGCTGGCACCGCTCTGTCCTCTGATCACCTTTTCAGGCTGAGAAATGGCAACACATCTCTGATTCTTTAAATGGTTTTCTTGTTTATACTTACAAGATGCCCTCCATCCTATAAATTTTAGAGCCTGCCATTGGTCATCACTCCCATACCTAGCCAAAAGCTGACAGGGTCTCCATGTTCTTGCTATATGAAACCACAAAGAGGGGTAACAGACCTTTTAGATGTCTTAAAAACACTACAAATAGTTCACTGATTTTTACTTTGGTTTGCTTTTAAAAAAGGGTATAACTCCATTATAATTTAATTATATTTCTGGGGTTTAAGTGCATGCTACAAACTTTAAGTACAGATCATGACTTTTTTCTAAAGGAATTAAAAAGCAGCACTGGAACAGGTTTCTCATGCATAAATCTTTACAGGACTGAAGTCTAAAAATATATACAAATGATGGCAGTGATAAATGCTTTTGAAATTGCAGACAGGTTATGAAACAACTGCAGGTCTGCATGATTAAAATTCATTGCTGATTGAAATTAATGATAGTTTCATTATCTCTAGTGAAAGCATCTGGTTTGTTTATTTATTTAGACGATGATAAACTTTTGGATGTAAATGAGTAAATAGAAAATTCCTTTTCCAGACATTCATTGAATAGCTGCAGTCATTGTCAGAGAACTGTTGAAAGGAGGTCAAATAAAATTATTTATAAGACTTAAATATTTGTATTTTGCAGGGTTGAAGTCAGGGACCTGAGACATAGTATTGCTATTCATTCTTGTGACTTTTGGATCACTTGTAGATTTATTCTTCTCTCTTGTTTCCCTTGAAAACATAGATGGGTTGTTCTGTTGCTAGTATGCTAAAAATATTTACTATATCATTCACAGTCTTAATAAAATTTAAAAGTAGTCTTCACACAATAAAAATAAATGTAACAGCTAAAAAAAGGGGGGAACATTCAGGGTGGTTATCATTGTGAATCTCACAAATATATTTTGAGAGGAAAAGAGTGTTTTGATAAATGATATTTTCAACCTTCCATAAAACATACTGAACTGCTTACCTTAAATATAAATGTGGCATAGTTCTAAACAAGAACCTGAAAGGGTGGCTGCAAATTGGTAGAAAGCATTAAAAGGTTGGACCGCCTACCAGAAGTGTCTTCTTTACCAGCTTCTTGCATCAGAATAAAATCCATTACTGATTTGCAGAAAGGCCATTTGAACCACAGCAACATACATAGGTATGGATCATGCAGAACATAATGCTGAACATTTGTGAGTTAGTTGTAATACTTATAAGAAATTCTTAGTTATGAAAGGAATAAACCTGTTTAATATTATAGGTTTTTGGGAGGAATTTACTCGGGGAAAAAGATTAGTTACAGATGTTAACCAATAAGGTTCTCATGCATTTAGTTCTTTATATGGGTTTCATTTACAGATAACTTTTTAAAATGTGTTGTATTTCAAATGGATTTGATGCTGCCTGGAAGTGAGGCTGGGGCACTTGGAATATCTCAGTATTCTAGACTTTTCAGGGAAGGGAAAGTGTAAATTAAGATTACTTAATGAAGAAGTTGTTCTGACTATGATTCTACCTTTCTCCTAGCATTTGATTGACGGTTTTATTCTTCTGTCTTTTATGCACCTTTTTGGAGTGTGGTTGTAAGGTCTGTGACAGATTGGCTTATCCCATTCACTTGCTTTTGGAAGCTGTTTAGAGTTAGCAGATTTTGTATGAACTCAAGCAAAAATCTGATAAAGTCGGTACCTTTTACACCTCTGGCATTGACTTTAGTTCTTCATTAGTTTGTTAAACTTCACTCCATATCAGTTCATTACAGAGACTGTTATTTTAATTGAGTTATCCTAGAAAAGAAACACTGGGATCATCCACTTGGAGAGCTGTCTGCTTGGTCTGACTAAAAAGTGTCATTTCATGGGAACAGCTTCAAAACATGGGAGACAAAAGTCTGGAGGCCGTAACCTCATGCAATGCCCAGTGTCCTTGTGATACTGATTGTTAGGTTTGGCATCTAGCACTGATCAGATCCTTCTTCAGTCCACCATGGATTTGGGTTTAGCCAGTATTTCTCTTTTGACACTGAGGGTGAGATGAGAAGGAGATTTCAAATGCTTTCCCATGGCAAAGCCTCCTGAGAACAAAAGAAGGAAGACAAATTTCTGTCTCTGCTATTCATCTCCATCTCCCAGTGCATGCTTTTTCCCCCCAGTTTCAAGTTTTTGGTCTTGGTTGCCCAGAATAATACCAGATTTGAGGTCATATTTCTCCACAAATAATGGGATTTCCTGACTTTCCTAATGTTTGGATTTATTTTCAGGCATTTGACTCAGCAGTGGTGTGGCATTGGTTTAATTAGGGACAGTTTTGCTGCTGCCCACAAGATGCTGTAAAAGCAATAGCAAAGCTTGAAGATGTGTTTTAACCTCATAGAAGAAATGCTGGCAAACTGTGTGCTGTAGCTGGTGGTAATGTGCAGCTTTAATTATTATCATTATGCTATTTAATAAAAAGGAAAGTATTACAAATATTTTAAACAATTACTTAAATTGTACTGGCGATATCTGAGAGCTGAATAAAAATTTCACCAGAGGTTTTTTTTTTTTTTTAAACTCATATAAATATTTCTGAAGAAGCTCTATCAAGTTGCTGGTAGCCCATGTTTTTATCAGCAGTCTACTTTTTTATTATTGTGGGGACTCATAATTGCTGAACATCAAATTCATGATGCTTATGTAGACATGAGTTCATGTCTACAATTGCTTGGGAAAAGCAAGCTAAATGCTGCTGTGCTTTCTGAAGAGTTGGTGGTCAGGATTATCTCAAGTTTCATGCTCAGGATTATCTCCTTTATGTGGGATGGGTCCAAAAGCATGGGATTTTTTTCAGTAATGACCCTTATTTTAGAATTGTAATGGCTTTAAAAGCCAATTTTCATTGGTATACTAGAATGCTTGCTCAGTAAGACCATAAAATGTAGGAGAGATGAATTTGAGTCTCCTGTGAATCCCAAAGGTTTATTGAAAATTAAGTCTAACACTTCTTGAGTAAGTGCTCCAATTGCAAAGTCCTTTTTTAAGAGAACTGGCTGTATGTTTTAAGTAGGAAAATATAAAACCATTGTAAAAAAAAGCTCTGTGTTCCAGTTTATAAACTTTCAAGTAGATCTGTGTTTTTGTTGTTAATATAAATGGTATGAGCTTAGTGGTTTTGCTAATATTGCCTCATATAATATGTAATTCTGACCTAAATTCCAGTAAATGTTGAATTAATAGTATCATTTTCCTAAAACTACCTGATACTAATTGCTGAATTCTGTCTGATAATTGAGTAAATTAGGTGGTATCATTTTATACTAGTTCTTTCCATTATTTCATCTAAGTTTCACAGCAGTTTTACCAAATTTTCTGGAGTTAGGATTTTTTCTAGCATTTTTGACACTCCAGCAAATCAATTTCACTGTCATATACAATAACCTTATTGTTCTCAGTTATTTTAAGACTAGGAAAATAAGCTACTCTATTTTGGAAACTTAAACTGTAGTTAAAAAGAAGTGATCTAATAATAATATATAATACATTAATATAAATAGATCTAAGTAAGGATTGAGAAAATAAAGAGTATTTCTTACTATTTTATTTTATTTACCAATTTTACATTGAAGTCGTGAGGATTTGGTCTTGGTTCTAAATTCTAAGTACCCTTGCTGTAGTTGAGGAGGTGAACTAAATGTGAGTTCTGAAGGAGGCAGTGTAAGTCTTGAAGCATTCCTAACTGAAAATATCATATTTATTGTCCAGTAGCCTAATGAAATTACCTGCTGCTGCCACCCTTGATTTACATGGAATATAAAATCCATGGAAGAGTTGTTTTTGGTAAGGCAGAATGGTAATTTTTTCAAACCTGTTCAGCTGCTGTACATTTAATGAATAGTATTTTCATGTCAGATATTCAAATGAGTTATTAAGGTTATGACATGTTAATATTCTGACCCTCTGAATTCAAATACTTTTTCTGATATTTATTCCTCAGGAGAGATTTGAAGCTGTGCCTGGATGTACAGCACAATGTATGAGATAGAAAAATGGTAAGGGTTTTGGGGGTTCTTTTTTTTTTTTAATTTTTTTATTTTGATGAATATCTGTCACCATAACATTGTTCTGTGATGGGATCACTGGCAGGCCAGGAGTGCAAGTGATGAGAACAGAGTGTGGCCCTAAAAAATTCAGGTAGAGCAGCAGTCTTATGGAAGACTGAAGAGCTTTGCATGATGGTCTTTTGCCAGGTTTTTATTTCTGAAGTCTAGTCTGACCTCAGGGGAGTTATGACATGAGCAGTGGAAACTGCACATGGATCCTATGGGAAATCAAAATACCTCATCCTTCCCCAGGTTTTTCCCTGTTGGAGCCAGATGCTCTCTGCTCTGTAGAACCTGCCCAGCTCTTCTCTGACACACTCTTGTTTCTGGCTGGTGCTCCATGACCTCTGCTTAGTTATTGACATGGTTTATTAGAGATAACAACTTAAATAAACAATATTTTACTTCTCTACGAAGTGCTGGATGGGATAAATCCCCTTATGTGGGTCCTTTGTCTTTTGCAGTAAAATACCAGCAGTGTTGCCATATTGATACAGGAGGATTCTGAAGTCTCAAGTAAATATGGGGTCCAGTGGTGATCTTAAAAAAAAAATATACTTTTGAAGGTTAGAAAGAAGTTCTAGGCCCACAATAGCCGATTGTTGAATTAATTGCATCCAGAATACTACTGTAAACAAATTAATGCTTACTTCCTATGTTCACTTTACTCAGGAAGGTTGTGGATTTTTTTTTCCTAACACTTAAAATTGGAGGTTGTATATGAAAGCTCTGAAATCCATTTTCCAAATATAGGCTGATTAAAATCAGCAGTACAAAACACTTCCCACAATGCTGAAACAAAAGCTTCAGAAATTTGCACCTGCATTTGAAAGCATATAATAATTATCACTAACTTCTTTGTAAACTCAATTTCTTGAGCATCTGCAATAAAATGTACAAGATCATTTTGTGGACACAAAGATTCTGCTTTAAAAAAAAAGTATATGTGATTTAATAACAGAACTAGGGAAAAAAGGCTAGTTTCTGTTTATTTTAAAGCTTGCTTTATGGAGGGAAAAAAACATGATCAGATTCATTTCAGACAAGACAGATTGCAGGATATTCAAACAAAACAGCTTAAGATTTATGTCTATGGTACATAATTAAACATATCAGGTTTGTTTGTGTTAGAGGAGTACTTTATGCCATACCTGTTGCTTGGTGGCTCAGAAATGAGGTTTACTGTGGAGAGGGACTTTTCATTTGTTTACTGTGCTAATTAATCATCGTGAAGCAAGAGTGATGATTTTGTACAAAACCATTATCCGTACTGTGACGTAAAGCAACACTGATCACATTACAGTTAACAAGCGAATTGTCAGTAAATAGTTTTGGAGTCTTGACTGGCTAAATGTATGCTTTCCTGCATACTGACTTGCAGCTCTTAGTTCCTATTGATTTCCTGCTGCCTGTGTGGTTTAGCTAACTCAATAGAACCATAACTGCTTCGATACAAATGGTCATTTGCTTTCAGCTTTTTTCACTACTGGAAAAGTGAATTTCTGAATAAAGTCTTGAAGGATACCTGTTCTCATAGCCACTGAGTAGTTTATGAAAAAAAGAAAAGAAAAAAAAATTCAATAGAGGTAATTTAAGATATAATCAAATGTTGTTAGTTTGGCCAATGGCAGGCAAATCTGCAGCTTCCTAAGTATTGCATAATATATGTGATGACTGAAGAAAGCAAATACAGTTTTCAGCTAGATCTGATGCAATGTCATCATATCATCCTTCAATACAGCTGTTGAATTTCAGTCCTCAAGATGTTCTAGAATTTTGTCTAGATAGTATTCTTCCAGAATGACTTCCATATGAAAATAATTTTTAATCTCCTTTAAAAGAGTATTTTTATTTTTTTTAAAAATGCCACATTTGAAGTACATTCTCCTTCATGAAGTTGTCTGCAATACAGTATGAAATAATTCTAACAGTATTATGTTTTTGAAGACAGTGTTTGTTTCATTAAGGGTGCTTTGTTCCTGACTGTTGTGGCTCAAGCCAGCAGGCACCCAGCCACTTGTTCATTCCCCTCAGAGGGATGGGGGAGAGATTTGGAAGGGTAAAAGTGAGAAAACTTGTGGGTTGAGATAAAGGCAGCTCAATAAGTGAAGCAGAAAGCGCGTGGGCAAGTGAAGCAAAGCAAGGAATTCATTCCCCACTTCCCGTGATTGGGCAGGTGTTCAGCCATCCCCAGGAGAGCAGGGCTCCATCACGCATCACAAGGGCTTGGGAAGACAAACAGCATCGCCCCCATGTCCCTGTGTTCCTCCTTCTTCCCTGGCTTTCTGTGCTGAGCACAATGCCATATGGTCTGGGATATCCCCGGGGTCAGGTGGGGTCACCTGTGCCCTCCCAAGACCTTGTGCACCCCCAGCCCACGCAGGGGTGGGGCAGGGGAGGAGCAGAAAGTGCCTTGGCGCTGTGTAAATACCGCTCAGCCAGAATGTCCCCATGTTATCAGCACTCTTTTGGTCACAAATCCAAAACACAGCCCCTTACTGGCTGCAGTGAGGAAAATTAACTCTGTCCCAGCCAAAACCATTGACCAAGAGCACACCACCACAGAAGGCAAATTCCCAAAGGTGTTCTGTTCATATTTAAACTACTAAGTTGAATTAGTGTCATCATCATTATCATTATTACTTTAAGTTCAGGGGTTTGCATTGCCCTCAGTTGGGAACTGAAACCTTTTGGCAAACCAAGAAACCTGAGAATTTGGATTGCAGTTTCTGGCTTCCCGCTTTCCTCTGTGCTTTAACAAAGTATTTTTCTGTTCCAGAATCTGGATAAATTGAATTTAAATAGACCTGGATACTTTAACAACAACCGTAACCACAATGCCATTTTGTTTTAAAACAGGTGGTTATTTATAGGTAAATTCTCAAATTGGCAGTGTTTTGGAAATTATACATAGAAAATAGGATGCTTTTTTTTCCAAAATTTGTGTATTTTCTCCCCCTCATCTTCCAGCTTTCTCATGAAGTTCTCAGAGGGGATTGTGCAAATATCACAGAATCACTGTTGATCTTTAAGATCCCCAGTCCTTTCCATTTAGGTTATTGCTGCTGGTTTTCTTTGAAAATGTGCTTCATACCACATTTTGCTATTATATCTGCCTTGGTCCACATCTAATGGCATCAATTCCTCCCCTGCCCCCCCCCCCGCAGTATTCTATAAAAAACTTGTCTGATTATTTCACATACATGCTGGTGCTCTATTTCAAGCAAATTAATTTGTGGGGTTAACATAAACAGGCGACTGTCATTAAAAAAAATAAATTAGTGCTGACTCACACTAATTGGAGTTTCACACAGAGGTGGTAATTCTGTATGTTAAAGAACCAAGCTTCCCTAAAATCAGCCCACTTTAATTTTCAGAGCTGAAAGCTCAGTGTTTGATTAATTATTTTGGCTTTTTTTTCATTCTATTTCAGGACTGGTTTTATTAATGCATTCTTCAAACCGAGACATAAAACTTTATCGCTTTCTCGATCGCTCTAATAAGTGTTGAGATCTGAGGGGACCAGCTGGAGCAGCTGTGTTCCCCCTTGGATCTGGAAGCTAAAAAACTTTCATCTCTGTTGCTGTCTCAGCTGCTGGTCTCGGGCTGTGGCCTTCCCATAACTCAAAGCAATTTCAAAGCAGTGTAAGTAACCTCATTGGAATGCTTTTGGAAAACCGCAGGAAGATTGGTTTGTGGGGCTTTTTTCATATTATTATTTTTTAAATAGTGTTGTCTGTTTGAAACAAACGCTGCCATTTTAAGGTAATCAGTGACAATATCTGTTGTGTACTGACAGACCCATCTACAGCCAGGTTAGGAATTTTGGTGCTCTTATTTAAATGAGGAAGAAAGGGGAGTGATTCCAGCAGGGCAGATGGCATGTGAAGACTGAGCTTAAGAGGTTTGTTTAAATCTTTTTGATAGTTGCATATAAGGGTATGACCTTTGAGTCGGGTTGCATGAAGAATTATATTTCAGACACAGTTTTGCTATAAAGAGAAAAAACCTTTCTTAAAGACATACAAACATTTTGAAGTTGCATTGACAGGATGGGCAGAAAAGCTTTAGACAAAAGTAAAGCAATGGGAGGAGAGCTTTTGAGACCTCATGGTAAGACCATGTGCTTTACTTCTTCATGTTTCTGACCTCAGAGGGAACCACAGACTTTTTAACCTTTCTTGACTGACTCCAGTGAAGTGTAAAGTAGTAGAAGTACAAGACTTTACAGGAAGGGACAAATTCCTGCTGCTGACCTTCATCACAATGGAGAGAAGCATTTTTTTTCTCTTCTCAGTCCTAAATCTGTGATTGCCAAACTGATGAAATACAGGAGAAAGCCTCTCCCTCCCCTGCAGTGTAGTGATAAAGTGGCTTAAACTCTTCTTAATAGGAATCTCTCAATGGGGTAGTAGCTGAGTGGTAACTAACTAGGCTGGTAAGCCAGTAGCAAAAAATTACTGAAACTTATCAAACTTGATAGATCAAAAGAAATGATCAGACAAGGTGCTGCCTTTCTGAATACATTTGCAAAGTAAACACTGAAAACCCCTGAAACAGCATTTGTACTGATAGAGGAACCAGTGATGATTCTCTGAAGGTTGAATAATTAAATGTTCTAGTATTTAATTTTATCTAATTATTTGCAGCATTTTATCTCAGATAAGATGAGTCTGTTTGAAAAGATCTGTGTGAACTAGCTCAGTTTTTTCAGTGTAGACAACGAACATGTTTCTGTCTCACAAAGGACAGTTAGAGCCACTCTGGATTCACTGAGCCCTTCTATTTTCAAAATAAATTGCCTTCTAGCCTAGCCTTGAACCTTTCCCCTGCTTGGCTCAGAGCTCTGCTTTGTGCTGTGATGATCAGGGATGCAGTTCTGTAGAAGGCATTAGCTGGGTACCAGGAGGTTTGTGGGGTACAGACCCCACATCTTCCATGCAGGTTCAGCCAGGAGTGCTCCAGTCACTGCTTCTCCCCCTGTCATTGCAGCTTCATCCCGCTGCTGGTGGCTTCTTTCAGATGCATAAAATGTCTCTGAGCACACAGCAAAAGCATGCTTGAGTGACAGACTGTCACTGCCGACTTTCACTTCCTGGCTATTGACCCAATTAGTAGTCTCATGGTGAATTTCAAATTAAGTGGTATTTTACAGCACTAGCACAGCGCTAGTAATCGCTCTCTTAGGCCAGCAGGGAAAGGCATCATGCTCTTAATTTCTGGTGTCAGGGGAACTTTTGGAGTTTATGGATGATGATTTCTGTCTCTCTCCCATTTATGACTGGTAACAGAATGATTTATCACTGATCATATCATATTTCCATTCAGCAAAGGAACAATAAAAGAAAAGTATATTTTGGGAAGGTAGACAAATGTATGGGTTGAAGCACAGGGTTTCATTACTATTCTTTGAACCTTCTAAATGATTTGACCTTTATCCATAAAGCGATCGCTGTGGTCAACAAAGGCTAGTATTGATTTACAGCACAGCTAACCTGTCAATTCTAAGCTCAGCCTTTGACCTTTTGCTTTGTTGCTGGAAAAATTATGGCACATGCTTGAGTCCTACTGTTTAATAGTTTTTTTTTTTCGATATGCAAAAGGCCAAAGCACCCATTCGGAATAAATCAGCTGCTTTAATAATCTAAGTGTCAGGAGAAAGCAAATTGTCCATAATTAAGTTCAGAAAACCTGACTGCCAGAAGTGTTTCTCAGAACTGAACAATGAGTTTTTTCAGGAGACAGTAAATGTGCATGTTTCACAATGGGTAGCTGCCTTCTGTTACCATGTGCATTTTTCTTCCTTCTAGTCTTTCATCTCACATCTGTACCAAGTGGGGGGAAAAAAATAAAAGGTAGACAAGATCCTGATTGTTGCATTTTTTGTGTCTTAAGCTTCCCCCTTTTTCATCTTGCTCACAAACAGAACACCACTGAGAGGATCTGTTTCCTTCCCATTTCTTCTTCACAGATAAAGTAATGTTTGCCCTCCTCTCTAGAGCAAGGTAGACCACTTCACAGCAGCTTTAACCTCCAGCACATGAAAGATGCTTTTTTTTCTTGCCAGGATGTCAGCCCAGGGAGATAGTGTTTACATTGTGCAGTAATATGGCTTGTATAAGTCAAATGTGCTGACTGACCATTTAATTGTGCAGATGGCTTCTTTGCTTTGCTTTGTTTCTATTTGGTTTGTTTAAAATTGTTTGTAAAAGGCTGTTAATGGAACTAATGGGAATGAATTATAATCCTTGCCCTGCTCTCTCCCCTCTCCTTCCCCGACAAAGGAAAAAAAAGAAGGAGCAGTTTTGTACATTGAATGCCAGTTGATTATTTCTAGAAAGTAGGTTACAGTATTATAATTGGGGTTGTATGGAAATGTAGTGTTATGCACGTAATAATCATCAACATCTCAAAGCTTTATATCTTTTAGTTTATTATTTCATTCTAACATTCCACATTTAGTAGCGAAAAATACTTTCTTTATAATGTGGACAAAAATTCCATCATTGCTATACATCATCTAGAGCAAAATTCAACTTTCATGTTTTGGAGGGAAGGATGTAATTGGATTTTAGAGAAGACAAAATCTTTAAGTGGCAGAGTTCTGACCTAGATCGTAGTTTCTCCTTCTGAAACAATAGATAGCAGAACTGTCTTCCTGCCAGACACCACCCAGAGTGTGCATGTGCCTCAACTGAAGTAAAATGACTGACTGTGAGGACAAACTTGTCAAGTTTGTTTTGTTCCCCTGGCTTTTTTTGTATAGCTTACATGAAGAAACCAGTGTTCTCTTGTTTCCTTTGAGCTGTATGGAAAATCTTGTTATAAAGCACAGGTGACTCTCCTAGTACCTTCAGGAATACTCTATGTATTGCAAATTACTCTGTTATTAATGCAGTGTTCTGAAACCTTGGCACCCCTTTACCCCCTCCTCAGATTGGCCATGCATAGATTCATAAATGGATGAATCCTTGCAGCTTCATTTTTACCTAGGACTCAGTCTAGGTCTGTAAGATAGGGAATTAGAGATGCTTGCAGGAACACACAGCTGTATCAAAGAGTTTGTCAATACTAACCTTCTTTTAATGATCATTCATTTTGAATTCCACATTCAAATTGATGCTTGCATCTTGTTTCCATGACTACAATTGCAGGTCTCTGAGATTGGAAAATTTGATGCCTACTTGTGACAGCAATTCATGTACTGGAAATATGTAGATAGGTGTAAATTAATATCAGTTTGGAGCCTCCTTTGTGCAAAGACTGGAACAGACCATCATGACAACCCAGGATATACGTAGCAGGCACAGTGCTAGAAGACAGTGTGAGGATATGTAGCTCTGTGCTGTATTAATATACTGAAGGAGTCTTATCTAGTCTTGGCTGATTTGGTTAGGCAGGCAAACTCCCTCATCCTGCTCACCCCAGGGAAAACAGATGCCAATGCAGAGGAAGAGCTTTAATAATAGCAGTAGATTTGCCATCTGTCACCTTGCTGGACAAATAATCAAGGATTAAAGATTTAACGCCTGAGAGGGATTTTTTTTTTTTTTTTATTTCTGTTCTGGATTTTGTATGTAAATCCCTATGAACACTATAGTGGAGTTTATTGTACTTACATTTTCCTATGGAGACCAACACTCAACAGTGTTCTGAAATCTCACCTTTAGTAAGCAGCTTTGGAGCACATGTAGTTAGCAAGGAGTGCATCGTGGTAGAGGTTTTGTTTGATTCTTTTGCAACTAGATTTGGCCCCTTTTCATTATTTCCCTGGAAGGAGAAGAAGAAGCAAATTGAGTGCTCATTACTATGGGCTGCTGCAGACCTTGAGATCTGGAAGCACTGAAATCATGGAGTTTGTTACTCATAGGAGTTAAGTGCAAAGGTAAACCTACAAATAAAAACCAAACACCTCTTCCTGCTCTAGTTTTGTCTGACCTCCTTGAGTGATAATTTTTAGAAGTTTCAACTTGCTGAAGGGTTAGACAATACAATTTGAATGTGGGTATAAAAGATGGTTCTTGATTTTGGGAGGGGCACTTGCTGTGCTATCATTTATTAGCACTGCAAGGATCAGTTGCTGTAGTTCAGTAATTTCAATTGCTAAACAGAAAAGGAAAATGGGAAGAAGCTACACACTGTGTGTGCTGTACATGAGACCATGCAAAGTACAGGTAATGTCAGAGAATAATAGATGGGTAAAGAGAAAACAGCCAGGGAGAATACAAGCTAATAATGAAAGAAGTAAATGGTACGAGACGATGTCAGGCCATCAGCAGCCCAGCAATTTTTGAGTTCTGTGTAATAAAAGCACTTTGTGACTTTGAGCATATTGTGGAAAGCATTACTTTTACAGGGGTGCTATTTAGAAATCACAGAGTTAAGTTGTCTGTGGGGAAAAATAGAGTCAAGGAACTGTTGATTAAGCAGAGGACAGATGGAGGGGTAAGATGTTAAGGGGCCTCAAAAGCTATCATAGAGAATAACACTTGAGCTGTTGTCATAATAAAATTGCAAAAATGACACATGCACCCTTCAATTTGGGTGACTAAATTCAAGAGGGGATAAAGAGGGAGAGTCTAGATTATCTGACTCCGATTGTGAAACAGGTTGTAGGACAGGTTTCAGTCTCAAAGACTGATGAGGTTGAAATTGTCATTTTTTATCTTCAGTCTCAGCTAAGGAGTACATTGCTTTTCTGTGCCAGAGCCCTGATGATATCCCATTGACTTATGATGATGATGATACGCTGACAACATTTAACTAAATTAGTGTGAAAACCTCAGGATCAATTTTCCTATCATGTTCCATGTCTTTATAACATGAAAACATCCAAGTCATCTCTATAACTTTCTCAGTTATTTTGGAGACATTGAGCATGGAGAAAATGTCACAGAAGTGTAAGGAAGTTTCATGTGTATAGAGTGGGAATGGTGTCCTTCTAACTGCAAGAAAACACATTGGTTAGCAGTGCTTACAGTTTTGACATTATGCTTTTCCCAAGAGAGACAAGCCTAGGAAATCCTTGCAGTTGCCTCAGGGGCCCTGGGGAGAGCAGAGTTTCTTGTGTAGCCTCCAGCCTTCTCATAAGCCTGACCCTTCAGTCAATGACTGTTCTCACCCAGCCAGGAGCTTAGACTGTTTCTGATGCACACATGATAGAATGCATTTTATTTTTATTTGTTTATTCATTTTTCACTTTGGCTCTGGAATATCAAAATATCTTCAGAGAGAGGCATTGAGTGATGTGACCAAATGTGATGGGACCAAACCCACACTTTCTTCAAATCTAGGTTGATACCCTGTAGTCTAATACATGAGCTAAAAATGACTGTCACATGTACAGTAAGGGTTGGCAGATAAGGTGGGAAGGAACTGCAGAAAGGGTTTTGCTTTTCCAAACAGTGTGAAAGACAAACTATACCCATTAGAGTCCTGATCATATTACCTAATCAGTCCTGTGACATTTCAGTGCTTCAGCAGTTCAGTCTGTCCCATTCTTTGTTTGTGCAACAAAACTTTTTAATAAATGAGTGTTTTGGCGTAGGTGAAGCTATTGGATTTGCTATTACACTATTGAAGTGAAAATTAACAGCACACATGCAATGTTCACTTCTCCTTCTGTACTGTGAAATTTATTCCCCCAGAAATTGATACCCTCACAGAGGACATCATCCCTCTTGCTCTTATGACAAACAGACTCTTCCTTTGCTTTCTCTTTATTATTTGCAAAGAGATTTATATCTTCTTAAAATTGATGGTAGATGAAGTGGACCAATATTTTCAGTTGTGACATTTCACCAAGAGATGAATGTATTGTAATTACAGGCTCAATTTGACTTAGATAAAGAGAGTACAAAAACCACCTATTGTAACTGTTGTTGCCCTCTCTTGATTTTATCAAATAGCTTTGAGAATATTTAGTTCACAGGTTTGTAGCTGATTGTAAATTTGTCAGCATATTTCTGTTTCCATTAGAAAAAGCCAGGATTCTATTTGTTTATAATATATATAGGTGTATGTCTTTAAAAACTGGGATTACAGACCTCAGCTGAGATGTTTGTTGAGAGGACAAGTGGAGTCCTCTGGAGCTAGTAGCCTCATTTTGCTTAGAATGTTTAATTTTTTTCTTTTTTTTTTTTTTTTTTAATTACTGGGCTTTGAATTTACTGTGTGCAGAAGAATTAAGGAGTGGGATTTTCAAAAGACTCAGCAGTGGCCTCATCTGTACTCAGTGAAGTTAGTGATAAAATACTCAAAGCTGGATTTTATAGGATTAAGCCGATTTACACCATCTGTGAATCTGGCCCCCATTAACTTCAGTGGTAGCAGATTTAACCAACATTGAGAGCTTTTGAAAACCCCATCCTAATTTGGTAGTAAATACTCTGACTGTATAAACAGTAGATGTCAAAGATGAGTTAAAAACAAGGCATTAGTCTCGGTTCCCCCTGTCCTTTGTAATTGTACCTTCTTTTCTATCTGAGTTCTGACATATCATGTACCTGATGATGTGTAGAATTTTTAAAATTGTCTTGATATTCTTTAATATTCCTAAATAATGTAGCCTTACTATATCCAGTCACTAACATTGTCAAATCAAGCAGGTTTACAAGCAGGTTTTGTGTGTATAGTCAAGTACATAAAGGATAGATATTTGGGGTTGTAGTGAATGTTGGTACAGCAAAATTTCTTTCTGACAAAACAAGTTTAATGTTTGGATGTTTTATTTTTATTACAGCAGTAGTTAGGATCACTGAACCACATAAAGCAATCTTGCTGTCTTTGTCTATACATATATTTTTATATATCTGTTAGACATTGCTCAGGTATTTTTAGCTATTGTCTGTGTCTGTTTGTCTTTATCGCTCTACTTCAGCTGAATAAGAGAATAAATGTTGCAGCAAGACTGAAATGAGAAAAAATTGTGTGAAATCAACTTTGCCTTTTGGAATCATCCTAACTGGTTTATCTGAGAACTAGGATAAAAAGCTAAATGCTTAATTTCATTGTACTGATATAGAAATATACAATAAACAAGTTGTCAAGTACTGTAGTTGTTGCCTATTTCAGCCTTTGTACTCTAATGTTTTGGGATTGGGGTGGTGTGAAGTACGTTTTTTGGGTCACTTCGTACCTTTTGTATATTCTCTATTATAGCAGGGAGGGATTTCCCACAAGTTTAAAGCATTGTCACTACTAAATCTTTCTATTTGAGACAGACCAGAAGCAAAAAGGGCATTTCAGCTTGATAATGCAATTTCATAAGGTCATATTCCCATACCCAGGTTTAGAATTTATCTTGAGATATTTAGCATTGTGCAGTTAAAGTTGTTGCCCGCAGGATCATGGAAAGTGCCATGGTCACTTGGATCCAGGTTGTTTGCTCCATAAAAAAGAAAGTGTCTTGCTACAGACAGCCTTCAGCAGGCACAGGGCATAAACAAAGCCTCCATCAACACTTCAATTCTCAAAGTGGTAATTGAGGTTTTAGCAACAAGACTCTGCTTGACTGTAACCAGAGTCAAATAACTAAAACTGGTTTCAGCTCTTTGAACACTTACTCATTAAGGGACTTGCTAAATGAGCCCTGTGTTTGCTCAAATGAGTAGCACAGATCTTTTTGCACCTTGAGCAAATTCACTTCTTTTGGCTACTTACTGTAGCTCTACATTAATCCTGATTTTTTTTCAGCAAAGCCTTATCAGGCATGGTAAAATTGAAAGTTCTTGAAACAGGCTTTTTTTGGATACTCTATCACTAAGATATGAAGTCATTTTACTTCTTTAATCTAACTTCATTGTATTTTTTAATAATAGAAATTTCCAAGTCATGGATGTGGTAGAGATAGTGCATGTTTAAAAGTAATTTAAAAGTTAACTAAAATGTAGCACAAGATCCTGATATGATTTTTTTCCGTGTAGACAGAAAAGAGAAAAAGGCAATCACTGATACTCCTGACATATTTTTAAACTGATAGTTTTTCATGGGCTGTAAAGCAGTGGTTTAGTTCAACAATTGAATGAAACAGTATCTGTGATCTTAAGAGGATATTAGTATTAGAAGTATTGAACTTGACTGAATTAGTTTTTTTCCTATTCTTATTTTCTGCTATTGATATAAATTGCTTAATTATGGTTAAAATGAAATCTAGGTTAAGAAAAAAGAAACCCTTGAATAGTATCTGGATTATGGGGCACAGTACAGCAATGGTTATATTGAATGGCCTTAAAATAATCTGTATTCTCATGGAGAGGGTAGAATTATCCTTGTAGGCACAGTGCTGAAGCCATGAGACTGTTACTTTCAAGACATAAAGTGGGATCTCTGATGTTTTATGCTGTGAATTTGACAGGCTTATTTGATTCATGGGTAGTTTATGGATATCTCTACACAGTCTTTTGGAAGGACAGAACCTGACATGCTAGAAACCAAGGAATACTTCTACTCAAATCTTTTGTTTAATTATTTCTTAATTATTTTCTGAAAAAATGTAGCCATCTCAATGAGTCTTGTTGCTTTAAATTTTGAATATAAGCAAGGTTTTAGTCAACAGGCTTTTGTTGTTAGGCTTTGGAAGGGATCTGAAATTGCACTTCGTAGCAGAAAATGCCCTTTTGAGGTCCAGTAACTGGTGCTGAGTGTGTCAAACTAGTAAGACAAAACATTCTTCTTTGGCAAACAACCCCAACAAACATGGCAATTGGCCATCCTAATTTATTGCTTTTAATTAAGAGAAATGGAAAACTGGGCTAGGTAGATGTGAACTGTTGTATGTATAATTGCATTGAAAGGGACTCATGGCTTCCTTGTTGTCCAAACCTTTTCTCATTTCATGTGCTCACTGAAACCTGGTACAGCACAATAACATAAAGTAGTTAATCCATTAACCCCAAACGTTCTTACTATTCTGTTGGGGTTTTTTTGAAATGTCAGTAATATCTTATGTTTATTTAATTTTGCCTTGTATTTTCTCTAGACTCTTTTTTACTCTGAATGGAGCTGTGCTTCTGACAGCAACAGAGAAAGGGGTTAGGAAGAGGGGTGAGTCAGAGGTGTTTTGTGTCTCTGCTGGTTGCTGTAGGGAAGCATCATGGAAAACTTTCCAACATTAGAGTTGCGCACTGGAGTGCTCTGTCCTGGTATCCAGAGTTCTGCTGTTAAAACCCCAAATCTACAGCCAGTCACAGGCAAAAAATACTGTTTGAAGAGGAAAAACAAATTCTGATGGTTGTTTACTGATTCTTTCCCACCGTGTGGATAGGTGGACCTGTGACCCCACTTAAATACTGTGTATTGTGATGCCCAAGTGAGCCATGGGCTGTTGTGATGGATTGTATGTACATGCTGATTTCTGAGTCAACCACTGCTAAAAGCTCTAATTGCTCTCTTCTTGCTGGAAACACTGATTTAGAATTTTCTGGCTCTCGCTGCTCATTTTCACAGAACTTGTAAAAGCATAATTATCGTGGAGACCATGGCTTGATGTTAAATTTGGTTTAAAAGTGACTGTATTCCACAAAGTTATTAGGAGGAGACAGGTAAGCAGACGGATGGGCAATCTATCCATATAAACCTTGCTGCTTTAGGAACGCTCCTTCTGTTTGAAAGCATCGCTCACACAACACCAAGTCTTTGAAATCTCATTATGTCCTGCAGCTATAATAGGTAGGAACTGTGTAGGAACTTGTTCTTACAGACAGCATCGTGTAGGGTGGGAATATCCCCTGCAGTAATGGCAATATTTTAAGTCTTCATTATGGAAAGTTCTCCCTTGTATATGTTTTTGGAGTGCCTTTACATTGAAGTGTTTTGGAGTTTTGCATTAAACAGAATCACACAGTTTGTTTCCCATAGCCCCTTACTGAAAGGATGATGTAGCAGTATCATATTTGACCTAGTTAGTCTTATGAATTCCTTTTTATCATATATTAGCAATAAATAGGAAAATGCCCAGTGAAAACTTGTTTAGATGAAAAGGGGCCTCATAGGAACAGTCCTATGTTTGGAAAAAAAATCACTCCTTCAGGTAACTTTGACTCTAACCATTGACATCAATATTGTTCATTTAGGCATGTTTGCCTAGACCTGTGTTTTTCCATCATCATATTACTGATATTTTAGGACTTTTTATTCACTCTCACACCCATACGTGCACATGCAAATCTGAAATGGAAAGATTTATCATCAGCCATAATGACTTCTAATATGAAGAAAGTCTTTGGAATTCTCATCCCTGTCAGGTCTGCTGCATTACGTATCTCTCTGCATGAAACTTGTTAAACCTTTCAGTATAGTGATTTTTCAAACTGTTGTGAAACATCTGAAATTAGCATTTAACATCTGTTAACTTGCTGATATATCTTCAGGTTCATCCAGAATAAATTACGAGATAAGTAAAAATAAAAAAGAAATCAGTCTCCTGTCTCCAGAAACTGTCACGACAGATAAAACTGAGTTTACTTGGAGTCATTGCAAAGCATTATGGGATGCTGTTCATGGAAGTTGAGACTGACTCTATCAGTGACTTGTTTATGAAAAATACATGTCTATAGTTTTTTTTTGTTTGTGATTCAAAGTAAATATGAAAACCACTTAAAGAAAATATAACAGAAGCCACATTTTCTGCATTAAAGTTCCAAGGTTTAATTCATTCTGTGGCAGCATTTTTGGATCATTCTTCTAATCCATACCTCCAAAAATACTTAGCCTCAAGGGGTCATTCTGACAGAAAGGTTGAACTTGAAGAATCAAAATTAAGCAAATCAAAAGCAGAAGTTTTGACACCTGAGGATGTCATCCAAAATAAGCCTGGTTATACAGTAATTTTGCTCTTCACATTTAGCATGCTAGTTGGATGAGGCATGCTTTGTAATAAGATGCAGGAGGTATAAGATAACTTGTCTCCTACCCTTCCCATCAAGTCTGCTCCCAAATCTCACAACAGATAACTGTGTCCAAGTAAAACTCTCCAGCAGTGTTTAACAAACTGAAACATCCCTGATATATTACTGAGTTGCAGGAATGGAATTTTTGCATCAACAAGAGCTTATCATGTCTCCCTTTCGGTCTTACCCATTCTTTAGAGCACCGTTGCTTCTTTTCCTCTAAAGACTCATCAAGACTTGTAAGTTATCCTTTTCTGCTCTCGTTTTAACTCTATATTTTATATATTAACTCTGAAATCTTTTCTGAAGTGTAATGGCAAAGCTCAATTTCCAGCTAGAACTCTGCCAGACTAATTGACTAAAGTGTTCAAGGTGTTTCAGGATACAACCGGAGTTTATGCATTTATGGTAAAGTTGGATGAAACATGGATATATGTACTAAATTCTTTACTTGTGAGAACAGTATTGGAGCAAGAGATGAAAAGGACTATTGCTTTTACAAAGCTGATGGAATTTTCCTAGTTTTGTTGATTTACTTTCTGCTATTCTTTATGAAATATTACTCTTCAAATTTGGTTTTTTTTGGTTAGTACGTTCCTAAATACATTGGAGCATATCTAAATAGTATGAATAATATCATAGCTGGTAAACATTCCCACCTGCTGAAGTGAGAATTTGGGGAGAATTTGTGATTAGTGGGCCATTTACACTGTTCATTAACATCTATGTAGGAAAATATCTCCAAAAACAGAGATTGGTAAATTTCTCCCATTTTCTTCTCCATTTCCTCCCTTGCCTACTTCTGACATTGTTCTGTCTGTGATCTGGGTTCTGCAGGGCTGTCCCACAGCTCTTCTGCATGTCATGATCTCTGAAAAGGACACCTGCTGATATCCAAGCCTATTTGAGGCAGTGGGGCAGTAAAGAGAAGTTTTGTTCCTAAATCTCTTGAAACACAAATAACTTCTTGTTATGCCCAGACAGATTCAGGTTTTTAGACCAGAAAAGTAGTGGGAGTGAGATGGAATTTTCAGGGAGCTGGGTTTGCTCAGCAGAACTTGTCATGTAAGTAACTTGTCATATGAGTGGAAACTAAGCACATCTCACTGTCTCCTGTTGTTTTCTTTTTTTCTTCCCAAAAAGTAGTTAAACCAAATTCCTTTTTTTATTTCAATTAATTCTTTCTATTGCACCTGAATTCCTAATAAATACTTAAGCTTTCACAGCAGGGAATATCCTTAATGCAATTTTAAGATATATCTATCACTGCACTGTTCCAAAATGTTTAATTTGATTGCCTGGGTAAATGGAAATACTGGAGATTAATACAGCATTAAAAATACAGTGAAATGTGCATTTCTCAGTCGGTTAAATACAGGCAACTTGGAATTCTTAAGCTGGTACAATTAATCAGTTAGACATACTGCCTCTGTAATACTCAGCTCATGTAATTTCCCAGTAGGATTTTTATGTAAAAAAAATTATTGCTTTATAATTTAACACTAAGTGCTCCCTGTAGAAAAATTAGAGTGCTGCCTTGTAAGGTAAACAATATAGATTACTGGTGTATAGGGTTAGTTCAGTCTTCTTTGTTTTTCTGCCATATTCATAAAACTGATTGTGAAGTACGTGACACTGAATCACTTCTTTTTAAGTCAGTGAGCAAAATTTTCCAAAGAGGAACAATATTTTCTCAGGGAGCTTTTACTTCTGTTTACTAGAACCTGTCCACACAAAGTCATTGCTTAATATGCAATGAAATGTGTCTCTTTCAGTTCTTCAGACAGGCAAAATCCTAGAAATGCTTTCCAAACTACCAAATTAAAGAATGTAGATTTTAGTGACATGTAGTTCCATTTTCCTATTGTAGTTAAAAAAAGGATAGCCTTTCATAAAGAAATAAAACATTATACAACCTGTTTAACTGTTTTGTATTTTACTGCAGCAACAAAAACCATAACCCAAACTTTTGACATTCTCCCTATTACTGATTTTATTGTATTCTTTTCCATTCCCATTAATCTGTTTGTATGCCCACTTCAGTAAATAGTCTACCTAAACACACTGTAAGTAGAACTGCAAAGCGGATGAATGACCTCATTTTTAATCCTCATTACAGTATCATTTCTTTTATTGGAGATGATTTTTGACCTTGATTTTTTATTTTGTAACCACATATTTAAAACCTTCTGGCCTGGGAAATATTTAAAATACATTTTGCTTTATTAATTTATCATAGTGACAAGAAAAAGATGTGTGTACCTTGAACCTTTTGGGTCACTATAGAACTATGTTCCTGGAAATGAAATACTGTAATTAGAATTCCTTGGAGGCAATGTTTTCTTTTTAACTTGATGTTACAAGAGAAGGACTTCAAAGACTTTGTGACTTCAGCTGATAGTGGAGCAACTCCCTAAGGCGATCTCAGTTAGACAGCTCAGGGATGGCTATTCAGTGGTAGATAAGGGAGTCTGTGAAGTTAATGAGTAATTCTACCATTTTTAAATGCATTGCATTTTTATTTATTGTTGAAAATTACAGTTTTGACATCTTAGTTAAAAGCTGGGTAGGAATAGGGAAATGGTGCTGGTAAGGTAAGACTGATCAGCGGTGATGGTATCATAGCACTGGCAAGTAAGCATTTTAAAAGAAAATGCTTTTCCTTCCAAAGGCTCACAGAGGAGAGAGAAACTTGTAAGATCATCCCATCACCAGTGCAGTTACTTCCCAAAGGAGAGTAATTAAATTGATGTTTAAATTACTTAAACATCAGTGCATCTTTCACATCACTGGAGCAGATTTCCACAGGCTGAGTGCACATGGTGTGAGAGCTCCTCTGCCCTGCCCGCAGGAGTGGGATGCTCTGCACAGCCCTGGGTCCCGTGGGTCTATGTGCTTGTGAGGGGCTGCTGGTGCTGGGGACACTTTGGCAGGGCCAGCCAGGGCTGGGGACAGTGTTGGCACAGGAATTGTTGATAAGCTGGTGACTGCAGCCAAGCTTTCACTGCTGGCATGTCCACACAGCCTGGGCCAGGGCTGAGGACTTGCACATGTGGTCAGCCCTAAACCTTCCTCATTCTCTTTGTGATCCTTGTGTCTGGACAGCAGATTCCCTTTCTCTGTGCCCCACCAGTGGATATTTCAGAGATTGGTATGTAATAATCAGAGGCCAGAGATGGAAAGCAGCAGGGAAAAATAAACAGGCAAATGCTGGATGGATAGGATGAGAAGGAAGGCTTTTGCAGTGCCTCAGACAGAGATGAGCTTCAGGGGCTGGTGAGCAGCATGGGAAGTTAACCTGGGAGAACAGGTTATCCTGAGCTGTTTGTTTCTGGACTGCTGCTGATGACATGGGCAATGTCTCCTGCCTTTTCCTGTGAGACTGGCATTGCTTATCCTGGCTCCACATCCTTGTGACAGCTGAATAGGGATGAGCTGCCAGCTGCCAGCCTGGTGCCAGCCCGCAGGCTGTCAGGGGACAGGAGTGGAGGGAGGGCAGGGTGCTGTAACCCTTGGGCAGAGCTGAGTCAGCCCAGCCAGGATCCCCTCCAGCCTTGAGGCCTCTGGGGGCTCCCTGAGCCACAGCCAGCCTTTAATAATGGATGGGAGTTCTGAGCTTCAGCCTGAAGTTCAAAGCTCAGCATGTCTATGGATGTAAATAAGGCTGCAGGACTGGTGCAGTCCAAGCAAACTCTCTCCTTTCTGCCCTTGACACCCAGAGAGTTTTCATGGTAATTCCATATCTTGTTGTCTTAGTGAAGGAAAAGGTTGGGGGGTGTGCATACTTCTGCATAATGGTTCCTCTTAAGTCTTAAAATACATTTTTATTTTTGCCCTCCAATTCTCATCAGTTTGTTGAGATGCTTTTGAGCTGTGGTGTGGAATGTTCTCTCTGTAACACACTCAGCAATATATAGAAAGAGTTTATAATCTTTGTATCTTGCATGCATTTATTAGAAATCCAGTTTAATTCTGTTTTCTATTAATGAAAAAGAAAATGCATACCTGCAAGTAAGTATTGAAAGTGATGATCCCATGGTCTTTAAAGTAGCAGAATTGCTCTAAGTTGTTCCACAGGATGACAGAGTAGTTAGCTGAGATGATATCTGAATGACACAATGATAAATCAGAGAAGTAACATGTACTCCTATTTTAAAAATGTTGTAAATTAGTTCTTCTTGTGAGCTGACATGTTTCCTAAAGCATAGGTGCTACTACCACTGCTACTACAATCAGAGTAGTGTTGTCATTAAAGAAAGGTAAAATGCTCTGTTCATTTAGGAGAGACTGCAGTTTGTGTGCCTGTTTCCTTTCTCTCCTTCTGACCCCTGAGAACATGCATTGACTTCAAAATTCACAGAAATCAAATTAAGTGCTACTTAGAGTGCCTTTCATCCGAGTAGAAATGTAGACCAGAAATGGACCTCCTGAATAACACAGGCTTTAGAATGTCACTCAGTAATTTCAACATCCAACCTGCAATTTGTGGTTGAGCTAGGGCATATCTTAACGACAGACATCCAGTCTTAATTAAAAGATTTAAAATAAGGGAGAATCTACTACATTCCTTGGCTGTGGAGTGTTCTCCATTTTCTGGTCTGAAATGTCCAATTATAACTTTCAGCAATTGACTTCATCTTTCTGTTCACCAGGTTGTTCTTTTTTTTCCTAACTAGGAATATTCCTATTTTCTGGTACTCAGCTAGGAAATAGTGGTTTAGGTTTGACATGTTGCATACATAATGATGATTATATTAAAAAAATCAGTAAGGGCAGTACGTAATTGAATCTCTGTATTTCTTTAAATTGTAACATCTTGTGGTGGAAATTCCCTATGTTTCCTTTCATTTTCCATACATCATAAATAAATGAAAAAAATCCAAATATATATATATATATATATATATATATGCACAAGAAAAGAACAAATATAAACATACAGATTTAGATTGATTTCAGAGTTTTAAACTATAAGATTCATCTAGGAACAAAAAAGATTTTATTTTACAGGCTGTGTTGTGTGCTATTTCTTAATCTTATTTCTCCCTGAACTTTCATATTGTTCTACAAATCTGTTGTGACAATATTTCCCACTGAGTTTAGGTAAAGGGCAGGTGATAAAAATGTAGGAAATGCAGCTTAGTTCAATAAAAGGAATTACATTTAATATATAACAACTTTGACATATAGCAGGACAGGAATCCTCTAAGATGCAATGCCCATGCAAAATTCTGTTAGCCGATCACTTCAGTACCTGAAAATTATAGCTTATCAAATATTATGGTCCTTAATAGTCATGATCAGATTTTTAAAGTAGTTTGCCTTTTATTTTAACATCTGATGAAAGAATGCAAGAATTTTCATGTCTGTGGCAATTATTTTAGAAAGGAAAAAACAGCCATTCTTTTAATTAAGATAAACTCGCAATAAAATCTTGTTAATGGCATTGCTCTGAGAAATGCATCCACAGCTGTCTTGGCAACAAGAGATGGAGATGGAGAAATACATCTCCTGACACAAATTTCTAAAAGTAATCTTTTATTATATTTAAAGAAAACAGTGTGTTTTAAGTTTGCTTCCTATGTTCATAGGAGAAGTGTCGTATTTTTAAAATGCACAATTAAAACCCGCTAGAAAATATTTAAAAATCTCCATTGTCATTGCTGTGGCTGTAGCATAATCTCTAAGGATTGCCATTTTAATGCTAATTCCAGAAGCAAATGGAGCCAGCTGACATGTGCAGTATCAAGAGAAGAAGGCCAGTGCAGCAGCTCGAGACTGAGGAAACAGCAGGAGACTGCATTACCACTCATTACATATATTACAGCAGGCCTTGGGGATTTCTGTATGGCCAGGACATTGTTATGCTCAATCCTGTACAAATGCAGCAAGAGCAGTCCATGGCTTGCCTGATGTCAGAACAGGAGCAAGGAAAATGTTTACAGAAATTGTCCTTTTCTGGTTTAATTTTTTTTTCTTTTCCTAATTTGTGCACGTTGAACCAAACCAGACTGGCATATATTCCGTCTTTTGCTGTCCCCTGTGCTGCTGGCTGTGACTCAGCTATTTTAATTTGATGAGTGTCATTAGAGGAAGCAAGGGACGCTCAGTGGTTTATGAATTCCCCCTGACGGTACACATATCTCCATGTACTCCTCTAAGTGTACAAGCAGCAAAGAGCTTCTCAAACTCTTTGGGATCCATCTGGCTGCATTCTCAGGCAAATGAAATTACTTAAAGTGGAAATTATTTTATATTGCATTGATTTCCCCCCCCACACACACCTCCACCCCCCAGTTGTCATTAGCCACAATTGTTGTTTTCACCTGGGGATTCATCATAAGTCAGATCTGTCTGCTGTGCACACAGGGTCTGGCTTTCATAATGTTTAAGACTGGAAAGGATCAATAAACCATTTAGTCTCATTGGGACCTTGCTTGTCACATCTGTTAAATTTCACCCAGTGAAATTTCACCTATCTCTGCATGCTAAGACTGGTAACTTCATATAAGTAAAATTATTTTTTTTACAGCAGCTGAAGACAGCAGAGAGTAGAACATTAGCAGTTTCTGAGGTCTGTGCCAGGTGATTAGTTTGCTAGGATGATCTCAGCAGGTGTGCCATCATGCATGCTGAAAGGGGAGATGATTTGTTTCCTCCCTTCCTTCCTGTCAGTCAGCCCTGTGGTATGCATCCCATCTGATTATACGTGGGGGGATCACCATGACTCCCCATGGACCAACCTGTGCACACAGGCAGCTATCTAGGAACAGTAATTTCTTCAGTACTTGGTGACCAGTATGTAGAATTATAAAGGAATTAAGGTTTTCCCTTTAATTCCTTCTTTCCACCTTGCAGAAATTAAAAGGAATAATAAAATGTGAAAAATTTTATCTATTAGACCAGAATATGTATGATTGCTTTACATCGGCTTGCTGGGAATCAAATGGGATTTCCTTAAAGTCCAAAGCTGAGCCTAAAATAATAGATTCTCCCTTAAGACTTTAGTGTGAGGACTGTTTCTCTGGCTTGAGAGCAGGGAGCCAAAGCTAATGGGTTGCCTCCTACCACTGTGTAAGTGTGTAGCCAGTTCTTCACTTGCATTTGCGATTTCTCTTTGTATGCGACCAGTGATTGCTGTATTGCTGCACCTTTTTTTTCCTCCCTTCTTTTTTGGTCACAGTTTTACATCAGAAACACATGTTATGGCAGTGTCTCCAGGCACTGCTGCACGAAGTGTTTGTCTTGATGTGGTTCTGGAAGCAGTGCAGCTATTTATTGGCTTAGAAGCTGGTCAAAGCCTGTGCTGCTGCTGAAGAGAACGGGCTGTTCTTGCCTCAGCCACAGCCAGACGTTCCCTTTTCTCTGGCTGCCTTGGCTCTTGCCCTCTCATGGTGAATCAAGTCCTCTCATCTGACCAAATCTGCCATGGAAAAAAATAAAACCGCCCTTGTCTCCGTCGGAATGGCCGGGCTGATCCAAGTGCCCATGAGGAGCACTGCAGCTGCCTCCCAGCCAGAAGTGGAGAAATTTGTAACCCTTTTATGGTGGTGGGGTAATGTTAGATTAGTCTCACATGCTGGTGACCAGATTGTCTCTCCCAGCAGTTCTGTGCCAAGGTTAGTCTGGCTCTGGCACGGAGCCACGCTGCTGTGGCTGGGCTTCTTCCCCGGCCAACAGGAGTTTATTTGGGGGCTTGCAGTCTGTATTGTTTTAGTTGTGCTCTGTGAAGACCTTCCAAGCTTTAGTTTTTATTCTCTTATTACAAGAGTTATATTTTAATCTCAAAGGCGTTATTTTTTATTTGTCAGCATAAAATAAAATTTGGTGAGTTGCAGTTGTTTAACCTGGTAGGTTATACTGTAGCAGTAGCCAAGTTACTTTAATTATTTATGTACTTACTAAGCTCTCTGTCATCTGCATGCTTGCAATAGAAATTTTATGTTTACATCATTGTTTCCAACAAAAAACCAACAAAATAAACCCCTCACCAATGAACCCAACAAATGAAACCTACTACCAAACCAGTTGGAAACAGCAATGTACTAAGAACAGGTCGCTAGGGTCATTAACACACTTCTTTTTATTCTTTGTGAGCCAAAAGGTCATAAAAAAAGAAAACATAATATGCAAGTATTTAATAAAATCAAGTTCACCTATTAAATTGGAGATAAAAATCCAAGTTATCAATAGAGACCACTAACACCATCACAAAAATATAACAGATTGGTTGGTAGTCCTGCTGGTTGACATTATTGGTATTTGTAGGCCCTAAGTACTTATTCTTAGAACAATGAATATACTTTACTTGTTTATAGTTTCCAAGGTTTGAGTATTTGGGGTTTTACTGCTGAATAGTATTTTCTTGGCTTTTCTTTTTCCTGCCTTTTAATTTTTTTATGTTTTTATTTTTTAGTAGTGTATGTCTTCCAATATTTTAAATTACTTTTAGCTATGCAGGTAGACTGAAAAGTTAGAAATCTTGAAAATTTAAAATTCTTTCTTGAGTAGCATGTCTGAAGTATGTTACAAAGAATCACTACATTTTGTCTCAGTAGCTCCATCTTTTTCCTAAGGACCATGACTTATTTCTTAAAAAATCAAATTTTTTATCACATCTATTGCATTTCACTTTTTCTAATTATCGATGCATATGAAAATTAAAACTCAGTAACTACAAATATTGATAACATTTTGAAAAAAAACCCTTACTTTCACTCTTGCTGGAAACAGAGCAATGATGACAAGTATACTAGCAAATGCTTCTTATCAGAGATAATTTAAAATTGAGTGCAGTTTCACTCCAAACCACAGAAGAGCATAAGATTTTGAGCTGTACAGCATCAAACAGGGTAAGAGTTGTCTCATCGTTTTGGTCATAAAATCTGTAAGGAACAGGTCTACAAATAAAACCACTATAATTGAGAAATTCTGTTGCTTCCATTCAGGTGATGCAGTTACTAGAAAATTAAATTTAGCACCAGCAAATTCTTTAATATATTCCATCTGACTGACTTTATCAGTGTAAATAGAAAATATGTTGCAGTTTTGTCTGTTTCCTGAAAAATAATCATATTGGCTTAAAGCCAAGTTAGAACACTCAGAGTTGGTCTTTGACATGGGTTGAGTTTTATAGAGTGGATCTGGGGTTCCCGGTACCAGAAACATGAGAAGGAGGTGGTGGGAGGGAGTTTTGGGCTGCTAGCAGCAAACTCTTAAGTAAAAGCAAGGAAACAGAATGAGGTCATTTGTGTAGGCACAGCCTAACACTTACAGGAATCAATGATCAGTGTATCTGGTAAAAGTGGGTTTGGAGGCTTATTATAGTATAAATCTTAGCCCCTGTTCTTAGCCTGAGCAAACAGAGGGAGCTGCACTGATTTCAGTTAAGCTGTGCATATGTAAATAACATGAGGTTGTAGCTTTCTGGATCAAGGTAAATGGGAAGTCTCTGCCTCTGTCCACACCTGTTAGGCAGTGTACAGTTTTGAGATTCTCAGTCATACACAGATTTTAATGCACAAGGTGTATTGTACATTCATAGGATGCCAGGGAGCTGGAGAGACAAAACAGCTTCTGTTAAACAAATCTGCCTTGAAACCTGTGGCTGAATATGCTGAAAACTCTGGGTAAAGTTTTAGTTGGGTTTGTATGTTCAACAGAACATGGAACTTTACCCTGTGAAAAAATCTGTTCAATCTTATTCCAAATAGAATGCTTAACATTACTTGTACATCTAGTTTAGCTCCAGATTAGGATAGTAGAAAATTTACAATAAAAGGAACTAAAATAGCACAGTGGACACTCTCCTGACTAGATTCTCTGTGAATGCTGAGCAGCTCTTCTGTGGTCTCCAAAGCAGAAGAGTTGTAGGTTTATCTGATGTTTGATTGTCCTGGTTTCCCTATTCATTAACAAATTTTGTGACTGTGGACAGGTTGGATCACACGTGCTTCACGTCTGTAGAAAACATACAAATCTGTTTTCTTGGCCACAGTATTATTTTGAAACCTCCAAGTATGTGACAAGGAAGATCAGAGCAATGGACTTGACCCATCCCACAGAGTGAATTTTGCACCCCCTGGATGCATATTGTGAAAATCCTTCTTGACTCTAACTACAGTACTGTGACATCAGTTCTTTGGGAAGCTCCAAGAACTCAATAGCACTCCTAGCATAGTATTTCTGTTCTTTTCTGTTCACTGTGAGATGAATATTTCCTTCCCATTTGTTCACCTGAAGATTAATTCAATTGCATAGTCCTATTAAGATTTACCAGGAACTTTGGCACTTTAATTTCTAACAGGGGATTGGAAATGTGAGAATCTGCCTAAACATTGTGCTAAAAGGTGCTTTGTCTTTTCAAATATCCCTTTACTGTTTTAAAAGGAAATAGGGAATCATGATATATTCCATTACAGCCTTCTTATATGAATCTGTACAAATTCTATACCTTTTAATAGCTGTCTTCAAGGTTATTGATTTTTTTTTCTTTCTCATCCTTAGGATCAGATCTAAGTGCAATAATCTGGTTACAGTATGTCACTCATTTTTGCCTTAATTCTTTGACTCAGGAGAGTCATGTTTCTAATATAGCACTGATCTCAGGAGTTCTTTTCAGTCCAAGACACTTCCATATTTTTTTTTTCTTCCTTCATTTTAAATATATGAAAAGATCTTTAGCATTGGAGAACGTGGGAAAGTGGAACCATTCATTTTTGCTATTCCAAAACTGCAACTATATAAACAGATTAACTGGGCCAGTAATGATCAATACATGAAAAGGAGCTATGGCTATGCATTAGGGTCATATACCTGATTTTACAGTTCAGTGCTAAAGCAACCAGTTGCCATTATGGGGCAAGAATTTTAAACCACTGAAATTCAAGTCTGTTTGCACACCAGTGACTGTGTACCCCCTTAAGAAACTGTTCTCCATGGTGAGTTGTCCTGTTTTCAGCTTTGTTCTTGTTTTGCCAGATGATCCCTTGGGACAGGATGAGTATGGTGAATGTTTCTGTTGCTTAATGTGTTTCAGTTTTAAATAATATTGCTTATACCCCATGAAGTCATAGTCTGATATGAACAGATTTTCAGGCTACCTGGTTTGATAAAACCCAGAAGAGTTTAGCTGATTTCCAACCAGTATGTAGTCATTTAAGACACAAAGCAGTGTTTTTGTTTGCTAGTGACTCTGTGAGGTGCTACACCTTTTGAATACTGAAAAGCCATATTTATCATGATTTTCCTAATCTTCTGCTGGTACTGACACTCTGGAAGCAAATCTGTTCCTGCCACCTGTGTCTTTAGAAAGTCATGGTATTGTAGAAGGAAGGATGTCTGAGCTAAATCCCCATTTTTAAAGAAACAAATATTTTCCACAGGTAAACCTTTCTTTTTCCTGTATAATTTCTGTGGTTGCTGTTGCTGTAAACTATCCTTAGTTTTGAAAGTCTGATTTATAGGGATTAATCAAAGCATAATACTTGGGGCTAGTTTACATGCAGAGAATTATATACAAATATACATAGCATTTCTAAATGCATGTGTATCTTTCAACATTACCTCTGTGTTTATAAACACATTTGAATCAGCAGTGCTGTTCATAATGTAACCAATTTTGAGCTTAATGTATCTGCATTAATACCAAACATCTGGTTCTTCTGGAGCAGAATCCCAGAACGTACACAATCCAATGGAACAGACAGTGTCCCTGTTCTATGTTGAGTTATCCTGAAGTCCACTACTTATGCTATTTTCAGTTTGTAATGTAGTTTTTTCTGTCTCTTACTCACTGGTTGCTACTATGTTCTATTCATATGTGGAGTTTGTCGAGGCATATGGTATTTCTTTGGAGTATTTAATTCCTTGGGATCAAGAGGCATAGCTGATCAAGGGAGGTTGTCCTTCCCAGTCAAGGATGCTCTTAGATGAGTTAGACAGACAGTAAAAGCTGTCTATTCAGCCTAATCAAAATCTGTCACAGGCTGGGGTCTTGCCTTTCTGCAGTATGTGAAAGGCAGCTATTTCTTCTCATCAAATGATTTTCTGTTCTTTACTTTCAGAGGGATTTGCCTGTGTACTGTGGCTCCTGTGGTCACACTGAGGTTACAGTTTGCAGCATGCTGCCCACAGGCCCAGCCATTCAAAAGCCACAGCTCATGAAATTAGGAAATCCATGTACTTGTTTTTGTCCTCAGTGCATGAGTAAATGGTGTCCCCTTATTTGGACAGTCTGTCACATCTTCTATTAGTGAGCTCATTAGGATAGAAAGCATCAGGATCGTGTCAGTTTTGTGATCATAATTTGAACACAGCTTCTTTGGACCTTCATCTATTCAGCTGTCACAAGTCTGACATAAACTTGTGGTCACAGACAGTTTGAACCAACTAACCAATGGATCTTTTATTTGGAAGGGGAAGAGACAAACATACTGTATTCCCTCTAATTAGTTAAACATCACTATTTTTTGCTTTTCCAAGTTGTATGGGTCAGCTTTGCATTGTAGTTACTATAATTGTAATGGATCATATTCAGGTACAAAATCACCTGAATATTTTAGAAATGCTTGAATACTTGATTATTACAACTTCTAAAAGATGTTCTTTAATAAAAACCTGCTACTTTTTTTTTTTCCTTCTGTTTTTTTTTTTTTTTTTTTTTCTTTTAGACATCTTGTCAAGGCTTGCTGTTTGTTATGAGAGTAGACCCTTAATGTGGAATCACAGACATAACATCTGACCTGGAAAAAAAAGTGGTTCTAACAAAGGGTTGAATCTTCAGTATTGAAGACATTGAAGTGAAAAGTAGCCTGATTAAAGACAGCAGTATTGAGTTTTTGCCATTAGACTAGAAAGGCTGAATTGTTACTAAAAGCCATGAAGAGGGGGACTCTGGAATTTGTGGTGAAAGGAAATTGAAAAGAAACAGAACATTTGGATTCATGTTTCATGAAATAATGTGTGTGACAGAATAGGAAGGCAGTCTGAGGGAAAATTGACATAATTTTTTCCTACAACTGGGAGAGGCCAGATAAATATGTCAATGTTAACAAGTGAACTATTGTATACTTAGAAAAAAAGATTTAGAACAATTTGTAAATATTAATTTCCATTGGCCTTAGAAGAGTGTTTTATAATGTACAAAAATGCACTTTTTTGTTATAATATCTTTGAGTCCATACTAATTACAAATCTTTCTTTGGTTTTCTTTGGTTTTATATGACCAATTCTTCATTCAGCTTCACTTATCTTAATTATGAAGCTATAAATATAAATATTTCCCACTGTATTTTGTTACAGCCACATGAGAAACAGACAATTATGGTATGCTATGGTATTAGGTTTTTCAGATAGGAAAGAAAAAAGATGTTATTAGAATTGAGAGTGTTAACTAAAAAGACAGGCAATACAACCAGTAAGGACAGAACTGTAATTTTTTAAAAATTTTTTTTATAACTAAAGAACAAAGTGAATTCTTTAATCTTGATATACACATAGTAATGAAGACCATCAGTTTCAAAAGTAAGAAGGGAAAAATCAAGCTTGGATTAATTAAAGTATGCACAAGAAGTGAATAAAATAGTTGAAATATAAAATCATTGAGAATAAATGGATATATGAAAACTTATATTGAAAGAAAAAAAATAAGTTAATTCCTTTTTAGAAGAAAGCAAAAATTGGAAAGTGGTCACCCCACAGATATCTTGAAATTTATTTACAGAAAGTAGCCAGATCCCACAACCAAGTGTTCACAGTAGCAGAATCAGAATTTTGAATTCTTTATTTGAGTAGAGCAAACACAAATTTGTCATCGTTTCAGCCACTCTGTTATTGCCCCATCGATGTTTTGTAATTATTTTGGTGGTAATTATCTGAGCTGCTTCTGTTCCTTTTTTCAATAAATTGTTTTCAGTCATTTAGGAGAGAAATTAAGCACAGTATACTTCAGTTTGTGGCTTTTATTAGCAGTTGGTTTCTGAGAATTTCTCAGACATGATGCTGACTTTAGGAACATTCACATCAGATCTCACATGATGAAGTTACACATGCTTTAGATGTCTAGAAATTAGATTTGTATAAAAGGAAGAGTTGAAAATTTGTACACTTGTACACTTTATTAATTTGTACACTTGTACACTTTATTAATTTGTACACTTGACTTATTTGCATAGAGGTTCTTTAAGCCAAACCTTTCCCACAGGTGAAGGTCGAGTCTTTTTGGCTGTCCTTAAGACCATAGGACATTATTATATCTTTTCAGGTATTTTTTCATCTCAGGTTAAGGAAAATGCTTGTACTGAGATAAAATAAGCATTGAGTTGAGGAATTGTCTTAAAATAAAATGTATAGCTATTGGAGCAAGATTTCTTGTTTGCCTGGCAGTCAGCAGAGATTCCCATGGACAAAAGATAGCCTGGTTCTCCTCACCAGATTTAGACCCTGCAAAGATTTCTGCTATAAAAGCATCTTGTCTGGCTTCTGCTGCTGTTTGCCCTGAGTAATCCTGTAGAGAAGCACTGTAAATATTAAACCACCAGCCTCACAGGTGATGTGGGGTGAACCTCTATTATGTAATTTTGTGTGTTTGGCTCTGGTGGCTGTGAAGCACAAGAATAGGACACTTGCCCACACACCTATTTTATTTTCACATCCAAAGTTGGCTCCTGTGTGACACTTTTCCTACTAGGAGAATAGACATTTAAATGTTGCAGCAGAGGCAGACAAAGAGGAGAAACAGAGGCACAGAAAATGGAATTAACAGCAGGGATGTATTGCAGGAGTTCAGTTATCATTTATTAAACAATTCTCAGTGGTTAAGTGATAAGCAACCTCTCTCTGAAGGCACGATGGAGGCAATGCTGCTGTTTTTCATGGAGGAATTTGTAGATATCAAAAAACCTTTCCAGTACATCCTTGTCATCATGTACAGAGGCAGCGTGACTTTTCTCTAAAAGGGAAAAGGCTTATATACTTTTTAATGAACTTTGGGAGCCCTTTATAGAACATTAACAAATGTCTGATGGCTGCTGTGTTCATATAAACAAGATTTCTTTTTTCTTGTTCTTGTGCTTTAGTCCATAAACTGTTGATATTTCCAACCTCCAGCCAAGTTAATGCTCAAGAGGATATGTGTTTCTTCTGTCTCCAAAGAGCTGGATATCACCAGTTACATCCAGGAATTTCCTTTTTAAAGTATGTTAAATTTCCTGGGAATGTTTCTTAACAACCTTAAAGATGGCTGTGTTGGGCTGCTTTGGTTTTTTTCCTGCCCAAAACCATTAATTTGATTACCTGTGAATTTAAAACCAACTGAAAATACATAGTTAACAACCAAAGTGTTGGCAATTCAGACTTTTTTCTCTTAGATTGAAGATACAGTCACAGGTAGGATTCACAATTTTAAGTCATTGAATAGTAGGTAGAATTATACATAGATTGTGAATGGCCCGTAAAGAACTTGAAATGATAAAGTGAAAAACATCTCAAAACCTTGGGAGTTTTGTCTGTTCCTTTCTTTTCTTGCTTTTTATTCTAAGCCTTTCGAGAATGGAGTGCAAACTTACTGAAGAACAACAGCAAAAACCATTTCTCAGATTGTCTTTAAATATATCACTGCTATTGATTCAGCTTGCTAGAATTGTACAATTCCTCAGATCAATTCTGGGCTATCTTTTCACATAAAATACTCTCTGAGTTCAGTTTCAAACTGACAGATTCTGCTTTTTTTTTGTTACTGAGATGACTACCAAGAATTTTGATGACAGAAAAAAGCATTGAAGGCTCTGTTCAGGTGTTCTTATGTGAAAAGCTCTCTCGTGCTGAGCCAAGGACGTGCACAGTGTGTAGTAAGAACATGCAGGAAAGGAAAGCCTCATTGCTTTTCAGGGGATTTCATATCCTCCAGTTCACTTAGATATTACTGGCAAATTCTCTTTCATTAAATGCAAGGTACCTAAATTACATTAAGTTGACTATATATTTTTTTATACATTTTCAGGGGGTTGCATATTAAGCTGACATTTACAGAGTTTTTATTTCTCTTTGGTTTTCTTTTCTTTAGGCTTTGGGGTTTTTTGGTTTTTGTTTTTGTTTTTTTTTTTTTTTTTTTTTTGTTGTTTTTTTGTTTGTTTTTTTTTTATTCCTTGGCTATAAAGGGAATGTTGTTTTGAAAGTCTAAATTCTTAACATGTTTAATAATGTATCATAAAAACAGATAAAAAGAACCTGAAAAAAGTATAATCCCAGCCCAAAGTATGTAGCAGTTAAAGAATTCACAGAAGAACAAAAGCATGAAAAAAATGTGTGTTTATCAGAATTTTTCTTTCACTCCATACTTTAACCATCGCATCCATACTTTTATTGAAAATACAAGTGAAGATTTGTTCTGTAGGGAGTTCATTCAGATGCCATTTTGTAGTGGCTGCTTGCAACCACAAAGTGTATTAGCATTTTAACTTGGGTGATAGTTGCTTATTCTGTATCTGTCACAGATGCTAACAATTCAGATTTTCTGTGAATCATGACAAAACAAAATATTCATATCTATAGTTTTACAGGAAATTTTAAACAAATAGGAAGTATCTTCTACAAATTTGTCAGCATTTTGTAATATCTCAACAAGCTAAGACGGTTTGTTTATTGTTGCTTTTATTATTACTATTTTATTATTTTTATTTCATTCTGATGTGCTTAGTCTATTTATTTATCAGACCTAATAAATCTTAACTTTCACCCATAATAAAATATTTACCTTTTTGTTTCTATGATGCTATCTTAGTTATCTCTCACATTACCTTTCTTCTTTCTTGAAGTTCTAAATATTTCTTCTCATATCCTCTGCTAACCTTTACACTGGCCCCAACACTGAGCTTTGGATTTGGAGTCTACATTTCTTTGCTTTCCCCTCACAGAAATATGGTTCCCATGCAGAATTAAGCAAGTAGTTGGAAGAGTAGAGGACATAACAGGAGGTTACTCCTCACCTATGGAAATTCTTAGATTAATTTATTTAAGAAAAAGGTAGCATTTATTCTGAGGACAGTAAAGCTGTACTTTGTAATACGATTTCTGTAAGTGAAGGTTTACTCAGTGTCTGACTCTATCCAAGACAAATCAAATTATGAAAACACTATATTATATTATACAGTTATATTTTATAGACATTCAAAGTCGACTTCTTTTGCTCTTCTAAGTGTCAGAAGAGACAGTTTCATTGCTGTGCAGTAGCTTTCTGTGTTTCTGTATTTTACCACCTTCTTTTAAAAGGATACTGTATATTAAATCTATGATTTCAGGAATGAAAGGGAAACAGAATCAGGCATATACAACTTTTTAAAAAAGAGAACTGAAGGAGAAGGAAGGTATTGGACATTGCTGTGAGTACAGCTGATTCTTTCTGGGAAGAGGTTTTGTGAGGGAAGCCTTGACTGCTCTAAGTAAAACCAGTGTTGATTAGGCAGAAGTGGATGGTAGTTGATTGGGAGTGGACAGACTGAAAAAAATTGTCCCAAGCCAGTTTATAGCCTCAGCTACATCTGTTGCTGCTTTTTTACTGGAAATTTTCACATGAAAACCTGGTTTGCAAGCTGGAGTTTGGAATAAGTTTTCTTTACATTGGACTCTGACTTTCCTGTGAAAAGCAATTAAAACCATATGTATCACTTTTTTGGATGCAGAGTTCCCTTTGTCCCACACAGACCTGGGAGCATTACGGGTAACATAAGAGCTGAATTATGAAAGTAGTTACAAAACAAAGTAACTAAGTAACTTTTCCAATGCATTTTACAGAATAATTTTTTCACCAGATACATTTGCTTATGTAGAATTTTTTTCCTTGCCTTTTTTTTTTCTTCATTTCTTTAAGCAATTTTGAAATCTTGGTATCAAGCTTTTCCTTTGGCATTCCTGGGAGCATTTATTGCCCTTAATTAGCTTTAATGTTTTTTAAACGTTAATCCCAAATTACACGTTTGGTTATTTAACGCCAGCTGAGAGATCAGGCAAATGCAAACTGATTTGCGTGGCTACGAAAACTGCACAAGTGGAAGCCAATCATATTGATCACTTCAGCCAATTATTCTTGTACAACATGTGGTTATCCCATTTTATTCACTAATATGCAGTAAAGCAAGCTGGCAGCTAAGATTGTTACATGATGAAAGCCTCTTTGCTCACCACTCTGATATCACTGCTGTGAAGGACAAGTCTTGTAGCATATTTTAACAATCTTTTCAAGAATACAACTCAAAGTTAGGGAGGCAAGAAAAAAAATGTTGGCACAATTAGGGTTGGGTTTAGAAGTAGCAGTTCCCGGCCAACTAAAATGTTTTAGATTAACTTTTGGATTCAGCAATATATTTTGAAAGGAAAACTGTTGACAAGGCTGCAAGTATTTTGAAGGGCTGAGCCATGATGGGCTTGATCAGGAATGGAAGTTCTGTTTGTTTCCGAGATTTCTGTTGGCTTTGAAGCTCACACGTCTCAATACCTCCAAAACTAAACCCAGCCTACATAGTACTGGCTGTAGGCAGATGAAGTGTCAGGGACTTACTTAGCAATATATGGGTTTCATTCCATTCCAGTGGAGACCTAAAGCGAGGCCTTTGCTAAACAGAATTGCAGAGTTCAGTCAGGATGCAGATGCCTTTGGTTGCAGACTTCACTGGAAGTGAAACACTGCCTGCAGTCATGGGCTTTAATTCTTTTGTCATTTGGGCTCCCTTTTCTCTTCTGCTGCAGGATTTGTTGTTTTATAAATCATTCTGTGCTGCTAAGATCTCCTTTTCAGCTCATTTGAGATGCAGTGTTAGGAAGGATACCCTCCTCCAAAAGGTCAAGCTTGTTGTTTATTGTCATTGGAAAGGTTTTTCTGTTTTCTCCTTCTTTAACTTCTAATACCATCCTTCTTTTCTGTGCCACCAACCAGCTTTGTTTCTCTCTGAAATGAGCAGTAAGAGTACTATTAAAATTCATGTGGCTTAGCCTCTTCTCTGTGAAAATGGCCAGCAAAGCTAATATTTCGAGGGCCTTTCTGCATTCTCCATTGTGGTTTAAAAGAGTGTGTTTTAATAATGCTTGCAAAAGCATGTGTAGGAGAGGGAGTGGAATCACAAGATCAGGACTTAAAAATAGCTTCTCTGGAATAGTTGATATTGAGAGTTGCTTGAAATTGTTTTAGCCATATTTTTTATTCAGGGCTGCAAATACCTCTGAGGGGAAGGAAAAAAAAAGCTTAAGATTCTCTTTTTGACATATTTTCTTGATGCTTTTGTGAATGTGGAATATATTAGGTCTACATTATCCATCATTTCTCCATTATGAAATCTCAGTTAATTAAGTCTTATCTGCAGCCTTTGAATAGAATGCAGCTATCTTTTTTTTTTAGTAGCAGGGCAGGTTACTCCTTATCACTCTTAGACCTTGCAGATGTTTCCCTTGTAGCCATGTTTAAAAACAGCTGACATGGCATGAGTCTCCATGTGACAAATAACCTTCGAGTGCCAGAATCCTATGTTGGATTCCACTTCAACTCCTAATCTCATACACATCTTCTTGTGATAGGACAATTCAGGGCAACAGAAAAGATTGACTAATTAAAATAAAATGTTTTATTCAGGAAAAGTTATTTTAATAAGGAAGACATGAAAGCGGGATTGATGGCATATGAACTTTGCATTGTAATGCACAAAAAAGGAAAAAGCTGTGTAAGGAGCTGTAATGGAAGACTTGTTTCCATCTTCATGGTGGTACTGGTATCTTCAATATTTGAAAGCATAAAATAGCACACTGAACTGATAATGTGCCAGGGGCACCTGTGCTCCACATTAAGATAAATGGGCTCCTTGCATTCTTGAAGTCTGGTGCATGATGGTCCTTGTTATCTTAGGGCTTCAGCAGTGGCTTTGTGGCTATTGCTGAATTTCAAAGTGAATGGGTCTTTGATAGCACAGGAAAATGATAGGATGTGTGGGTTTTGTTCTAAATTAAATGGAAGAGCTGCCTTTAAGAGGTCTTTCTTTAAGAGGTTGTTCTGTAACAGCAGCAAGCAAAAGTATTTTATGTAAATATTTCTGGTTTTATAAGTCAGGTATTTCATCTGTGCAACAATAAATTTTCTGCCTCCTATAAAGTTATTTTTCCTCTAGTTTTTGTATTCTACTAACAGCATTGGTTTTATTGAGGAATTCCTGGATTCCTTAAATTCATTAAAGCTGAACAAATGCAAATCAAAAAATGGACCAAGTTTTGAACTATTGGGCCCATTAGGATACAAAGTTAGATACATTCCATGGCTGCATTGACTTCTGGGGTTAAAAAAATAGAGGGAGTATTCATGTGCAGGTGAGGTTTGTTTTTTTTCAGTAGATGAAATCTATAGTAACCTCCCATCTTTCAAGTATGCTGTGCCATATTTTCTTATCAAACTGCTAACATCTCAGCTGTTGGCTTTGCCATCTAAGTAGGCACCTGTATCTAAAAACTTGCTGGAAACGTGGAGAAAATCTATCTGTGTTGGAACAGTACTTGTGAGAGAAGGAGCAAGCCTTGGAGGAATCCTGAACTCCAGACAAAAAGGCAGCAGAGCTGCTGCTGACCTCTACAACTCATTTTAAAGCTTGGCCTTGTGTGAGATGGTGAGCAGAGTATTGCTCGTTAAAGTAAGAGGAAGATGAAGGCAGCTGCTGTGCTGAGACTTGTGCTGCACCACAGATTGACTCATTGCTGGAAAGGAACTGAGGGAAAAATGGTGCCAGAATCAGCCTAGCAACCATGCACAAGGCAGGAGTTGTGGGAATGCTTAGGAGTGTATAAGTTTGGGAACTCGATCCAAGAAGCAGAGTGAAGAAATTGAGAGGGGTGCAGAAGGTGGGCTAGCCCAGAGATGTCTGAGCTGTCCTTGCAAAAAGGCATCAGGACTCACAACTACTGGGAAGGCTTCCAGGAGGGAAAAACCTTTGCTAGAACCAAAGAGGGGGGTTTAATTACTTTTTTTTTTTTTTTTTTACTATTTTTAAATTTTTTTCTTCTCGTGACCTGAGCAGCTGAGCACTGGCAAGCTGTTCCAGAATGAGGCAGATGGAAAAACAAAATCCCTCTATCTATCTATCTATCTATCTATCTATCTATCTATCTATCTATCTATCTATCTATCTATCTATCTATCTATCTAAAATCAGTTGTATTTGCTTTACCTTAAGAACTCTCTTAAGGAAGCAGAACTTCTCCTTCATTTAAGGTTTTGGTTTACTTTTGTGTTTGTGAACTAGGAAAAATGTGTAGTCATTACTTCTTCTTTAGATAGAGGCTGGAGTAACATTTTGATGGCAAAGAAAACATTTGTGTGAGTTTTACTGCAGGGAAATGCAGATTATGCCAATTTTTAATACTTTATATATGCATGAGTGTACCAAATGAAATCAACCAAAATTGAGGGCAGTTTTTTTCCTCTTCTTTCCAATAAACTGCAGGAAGCACTGCTAAACTTTTCAGCGGGGTGAATAACTGTCTTGCAAGGTCAAAGTGGTGCTGCTGGCATTGTGACCTGGCTTTGTGTTCTCCATTATGTGCATGCAATTGTGTGTCAGTGTGAGAGTTTCACTGGAGGTGGCATTTGATTGCTCTGACAGCAGCCACAAACTAAAAATCCACACCCTGGTTCCAAGAATCCAGAACACATCTGGAAGGACAAAAATCACCAGATAATAGTAACATGGTTCAAGGTGTGATGGGGATATCTTTCTAGGAAATAATGTGTTTGATAACTGTAAGATCATGTTAGTCTTTCTCTTATCTTACAATATTGTACACACAAAATATATTCTTCTAGCAAAGTAAAAAAAAATAGGCATGTGCTTACAAAATTAGAATTTTAATTGAAAAAAAGGCAAGAGGATGTCATTAGAACACCATTCTAATCCAGAACACCAAAGAAGATTGGGTACTAGTAGTCTTTCTCAACAGGGAGCACTGAAAACACCTCTCAAGCACTCACACTGCAGACCAACTTCTCAGATCAACCTCTTTCCATGATTCCTGGCTTCTGAGAATATTCCCAATACATCAGATAAACTCTGGCGGCAAACAAGCCTCCAGAATCAATCTGGGTGCTCTACTTGTGTCTCTGCAAATTTGGTGGCCTCGTTAATTATGAGTTGTGTTTTGCTGAAAATGCCATTAAAATGTTTGTAGGTCATCCTAGATGGAATTAATTCTGATGTTTACATTTTGTATCTTCATTTTCTGACTTGAACTTGCCTCTCTCCCCTCCTCAAGTTAAGGGAAGAGCAAGTGCTCACCTTGGAGGTGGCATGCATTTTACCAGGCAAAGCTCTTACTGCACTGTCATCTCTGCTGAAGTACTTTAAATCTCACATGTTGTTAAGAAATGTTTACTATTCAAATTCTTAATAATAGTCCAGTTGAGTCTCCAGCATTTTTGAAAGATCAAATGTGACAGAATAGGAAAAAGGAGCAAAACTTGGTTTTTCAAGCAGGAACACATGCACAGACTTAGAGAGTTGCACTCAGTTTAAGAGGCCTTGTCTCAACAACTGGTTTATTTATTCAAATTTGGAAAAATACTCTCTGTTTTACCAAATAGAAATTGGACCAGTAAAAGTACATGGCACTTTTTTCTTTTTAAAAGAGTAAAGCAGTGTTTGGAAACTTCAGAGTGAGCTGAATGTATTTCAGTTTAGATAACTGATCCCAGTTAATTATGGCTGGTAATCACCAACGTTGTACTGAAATTAAGCTATTTGTTTTCTGATATTGAGAAGTTGTGGTACTGTAGGGTACCTGTGCTTCACTCCTAATAAAATCCTAATAATGGTCTTTATTTTCAGGTTGTAGGCTGAGGTGATGAGATTGACAGTGCACTCAATAGTGGGTGCATTTCTCTCTTCATCTCTTTTAACTTTTACCCAGATCTACATTGCAGAGGTAATTTGAGTTTTATTTGAGTCTCACTTCATACAAAAAGGAGATTTGGGAAAGCAGCCCATAACTGAGGTAGCTGTTAAAATTCTGACTGTTTATTTTTTAAAAATTATTATTATTTCTGGATCCCATTGGGAGAGGGGGATAGGTATTTTATTCATCAAGAGATCAGCCACAAACCTAAAAGTAACAGCCCAAACCCTCTATCTCCTATGAAACTGGTCAGTACACTGCAAAACTGAGCCATTATTAGTAAAGTATTACAATATGTGGTTGCAATTTTTTATCTTTTGCTGCATTTTTCATAGATTAAGATAACCCTTTTTCTTCCTGGAAGTGGTATAAATCCAGCAAGTGGTACTGTTGTTAGCTGAAGTACTCCAACTATGGAAGTTCAGTGCAGGAAGATTTCCTTGAGGAACACTAGAAAAGAAAACGTAGCTCCTGGGATCTAGTGGGACCCAATATTGTCAAACCATGTATAAACTAACATTTGGCACAGATTCTTGAGTATGAGATGTCTTGAGGAGGTTGGTTAATTAGAGCCTTGCTTTGGTTTCTTCTTGAGCTTTCTGAAGCAGATGAGAGAACTGAGGAATATAAAAGGTGGGTGTGCTGTGGACTTCTCTGGATTAAATGTCTCTTGCATAGTGAAAGAGGAGACAATAGGGCTGGATTCCGTGGCCCCTCAGGATCCCTCAGAGTTTACTGTTTCTGTGTTACCAGGATGACACATGCCCCAGTATAATTTCCAGATGGCTTTTGAAGTTGGATGTAGCAAAGTATTTGCTAAATGGCTCTCAGAAGAGAGCCCAAACTGTGCTCCATTGTCAGAAGCAGTGAAAAGCTCATATCCCTAGTTAAAACCATAGGGATGTTTTGTGGGGATACTTGGTTCCAAATGTCTCTGGGTCCTAATTCATTTTGTTACAAAGGTTTTCCTATGTATTTTGTTCGTGATAGATTTTGGAGTAGCTCAGATATGTTCGTTGCATGAAATATATATGAAAACATTATTTATGCAAGGGCAGTCAGAGAACGAGGAGTATGAGCACACCCAGATAAATTAAATCAATATACACCGAGAAAGAAATCCTGACTGTAGATCTGAAAGTCAAAATAAAGCTTCTGTCGACTTCAGTTGGGAAGAATTAGACCCAGAGAAAATAAGAAACACGCCTTACATGAACTGATGTCAAGATGTTTGTCCCCTGCCCCACAGCAAGAGGATATTTAAAATATTTATGTAAATATTTCAAAGGCTTGCCAGTTGAGCTTTGTTAAAGGAACCTGCATGTGTGTTGACCTTATGTTTGTTTGTTTCATGGAAAACCCATGCAGCTGCTTTCCATAACTGTGTTCACATCTGCTGTTGCTAAATCGTTGTGAGCCTGGTTTCCGAAGGAAATGAGTTTTATGTGATTACACTGTGTGTGCACACGTGCATCCGCATCAACGTGAGTGCTTCCCACAACAGCAGGGCTTTAACTCACTGGCCAGTTTCAACCAAATCTGAAGACAGGGCCTAGTTTCTGAGAGAATCCATTCCTACAAATTTCCTTTAATGCAAGCACCTAGGAAAGACAGCTGGAGAATGAGAGACTTTGGAGGAAGTAGCATGTATGAGTTCAATCCTTGTGAGGCACCAGGGAACAGAGATGTTGGAAATGACCTAACTAATGGAAAGCTACCTTGTTAGGTGCTGGAGTGACTGGTTGTGAGAGAGAAATCTTCAAGGAATCTGGCTTCATTAATTCCATTGCTCACAAAATTGTGCTTTCTGATTAATTCCCATTTTATTTTAAAAAAAAAAAACAAAGCAAGCACACAAAACATGGCCATTTTTTTAGTAGTAATAACCCTAGTCTCTGTTTTAGGAGAGGAAATTTTAGATTTAAGAGGGGAAGAAAGCATGAAAGGTTAGTGCTGTTTTTTATTGGCAAAGGCTTTGGATGGTATTGGGTGTGAAAGCCGTAAATTACTTCTGCAGTTGGTCCTAAGGAAAGGAGAATAAAACCATTAAGTTACGTCTTTTGTGTTACAGAAATTTTCTATGTATGAAAAAACTTGCATGGAAAAAAAATCTGGCTTCAGAAAACTCCCTTGAATTATTTCTCAGCTGCATTGGTGATGTTTCTCATCTTTTCCCTCCTATGGAACAGATCCACTTTGTGACACTAGAAAAGAAAGGAAAATTGTAAGCAATAGATTTCAGAAATCTTTAAAAGTTGCCTAGTCTACCTGTGATTGATGTATAAAAAGAGATATATATTAAACTGGGTGCATATCCATATATAATGTGTGTGTGTGCATGGGTATAGTGAAAGAGTGAATAGCAGAGTAGGAGAAGGATCTTTCTAATTGGAAAGGGAAGTTCACTAACCACTAAAAAAGCCTTTCTTTCCAGCCCTGAAAGGCTGTAAAATATTATACTTTAAACCTCTCACTATTCTGGGACTGAATCTTGCTTGTCCTGTACCTCAGGGAAGTGTAATTTAGGAGGGTGTGCAGGAGGGTGTTTTAGGGATAGAGAGGTACATGGGAAATCCACAGTGAAGAAGAAAGGAAATATTCCCTGGTGAAGGCAGAAAGTTTTGTAGAGTTTTTTAATATTATTTTTAAAAAGTTATTGGAGTTGTTCAAATGTTCAAAAAGCAGAAATGTTAGACATGGCCTAAGGGAAAATGCATTAATGGGAACACAAGTATGGAACGTGTGAGTGGTCAACAGGACATGATGAATTAAACTTAATGTACAGTTACAGACTTAATTAGAAGGTTTTTTAGATTTATTACATGAATTTGAAGTGTAATTGCCTTCAAAGTAACAAAAAATAAAAGCAGAGGTGATGCCTTATTAAGACTAACCTTTTTTAGGATATTACTGATTTTACAGTGCAAAAACCCTAATTTTGTTGTGATTAAATTTCAAGAAGTGACCCCACCCTAAAAAGAGTGTGTTTTTCTCTAAATATTACATATAATGCTGAGAGAAAGAAAGTTTCTTTGTGTGCACACAGAAGTTCCTTGGGGGGAATTTCACACATGTACTGTAATGTAGAAATATCCATTTTTTTGTAGAAAAAGCCAAAGGAAAAGTCACTTTAAAACATGCCATAGCTTAGCTGGAATGCTTTATGATGGAAGCTCAAAATAACTGCAAAGTATCATTTGAATGAAATTCAAGTAATGGGAAAGAAAGGATATTAGCAGCTCTGTATCTCTCATTTATCTGAACATCAGAAAATGGACACTTCATTTGATATCTTGACATCTCTTTGTTTTTATATATTTGGCTGGTATATATCAAGGAAGACACAATGCAGTTTCTTTGAACTCTGCTGCTGAACATCTGTAAAAGTTTATTTGGCACATGGTAGTAATTTTGGGCTGTGTGTATGGCAAAGATGTGTATATGTCTCTGCACAGAAGTTAAACTGGTGAATCTGCCACATTTGTCTAAAACATGTCATTTATCCAACATGTTTTTGAATTATATATCAAGTTAAAAATGTAATATTTAAAAGGTTTCTTTGTGTTTAAGTGGGCCTTTGAACAGAGAGCTCTCAACAAAGACCCTACATTAGCTCTAGGATTTTGGATGAAGAAATATATATGCATATTTTTAATTTACATATGCATGTATTGCCTTCACCACAGATATCGAGAATCAATTCACTTTTATAAGTGTGATGTGCTACCAGACCTTTCTGCTATAAGTGAGAATGTATGGATTGCTAGCACAGAATGGAGGACTGTGTAAATCCCATTTTTCCTCTGCCATTAAACTTTGTGCCTTTTTTTTTAGTATAGCCTAATCATAAGATCATATGGTAGATGTTTTTAATGAAAATACACAGATACTTTCCTAAACTCTATTTCCTATTCTGTCACTGGAATAAAAGCTTTTCCTCATGACAGATGTGTGCTTTGGCACTCAGTCAGTGCTTCAGGGGACTTCACATAGAATCCACAGACTCTGAGAAGATTCCAGGGGCTCTTTGTATGGCAATCTGTAAATTCAGGACCTTATTCCCTTCATATTTACTTTTATCTATTTATTTTAAAACACAGACAATAATAAATTTGTATTTCTGCAGTACTTGAGGTTTCTATGCTGTAGTCAGTGCTTGGAGACTGCCTCTTTTTTTACTCACCTGAGAAGACACTGGAGGTAACTTGAGAGTGGAAAAGGAGGCTGTGAGAGCAGCTCAGGAGAGGGGACATGGAGGGGGCCCATGGGCAAGGTCAAACAGAGAGCACTGGCAGAGAGCAGGGATGGAACTCAGAGGTTTCATTCAGTGTTTGCCATAAATTAAAGTCAGAGTGGCTTGGGTAGGAAGGGACTTTAAAGATAAGAATTTGGCTTAGGCTGAATCTTCAGTTCTGAATTTTATGCCATAAAGATCTTTTGACTTGAAGAAATCATTAGCAGATCAATTTACTCTCTTGTTTTGAACAGTCTTTAAAGCACTAAAATGCTTGAGGCATGCAGAAAGGTCCTTGTATCTCAATGGCAGATCCATGAATGAATGCAGAATGTACTGTTGTGTTCCTGGGCTGTTTACAGAAATAGCTGTATTTTTGCTGTAATCTGATGTGCATATTCATATTTCACATTAGGAAATCTGCAGTGACTTTGCTGAAAACTTAAATTACTGAAAACTGTGCCTTTTCAGTTCCATAGCAGAATCATCAGATAATGCTGTGCTTAAACTGAGTGTAAAATGCGACCCTTTTATACTTCATCCCTGTGAAGTGCAGCTCCTTGATGTGAGCATTCTGAGAGTCCAGCATTTGCATTAGGAAATACTTCATATCTGCTACTGGGAATAATTAAAATGGATTCCTGTGGTGTGAATAGATGCCCTAGCTTTTATTGTGCACCATTTTCCATGTGTAATTGAGCGGCTTTGTAGTAAGAGACCAAAGGTTAGATGTATGCAAGTTTATCTGGATACTAGGTTTCAATTAGAGGAAAGCCCAATTCCTTCTACTTTTTCCAGGTTCTCTGAAGCTTGTATGCAAAGGACATGCTAATTACCTCCTCCAACACTTCACCAGCATTGAGGGGCTTTTTGTTTTTACCCAAAATATTTTGGTTTTGGATCCTAATCTGGGAAATCTGGAGGTAGCAAAAAGCATAGTTAAAAAGAACCAGGACACTCTCACAATGTATTTTTTAAAAAATCTTGGCAGATGATACTTGCTTATTTTTATGAGTATTCAAGCAAATACACGGCTCAGCTGAAAATCTTTAGGGAGCAAAGGAGCTGTGTCCTTTGCACAGAGAGGCTTAGCAGATGCACTTTTACTTTAAGGGAGATGCTGGTTTTGTTATTGTTATTATCATCACAATATTAGGCTGCCAATGTTTTGGATGTCTCTAAAATAGTCTTTGAGGATTTCCAGCTTCCTGTGTGGGGATATGGTCAGTAGAATAATGTGGTCCCAGCAGGGTCATACTCCAAACCATCTGCCTCTAATATCTGTCATTGCCAAATAGAGGGTATGGGTTTGTGGGGTTATGGGGCTTTTTGCTATGGTTTTGTTGGGTTTTTTAGTTTGGTTGGTTTTTTTTTGTTTGGTTTTTTTTTTTTTAGCCAAATGTCTTTGGAGCTTGCAACTTACAGAACTGAAATATAAAACTGAACCTTTAAATATTGTTTTGGAAGAGTTTGTCTTGTTTTCATTCTGATTTCACACCTAAAAAGTTTTACAGAAGACCTGATTTATGTGGCTCTAGCAGCACTTCTCTATAACACATTACATGGATTGTTTTTATTTAAAGGCAACTAAACTATGGAGAAAACTATGGGGTTAGAGTGGCAGCAAAATTTATCAAAACCAAATTAAAGCAGCACAAATGTAAGCACACATGAAACTGTAAATTGAGTTAAAACTTCAAGGCAGAGGAACAACACTCTGAAGTTCTTTGTGAGCTTGGTCAAATTTAACTCAGTGAAAGCAGCAAAACTTTCAAATGTACAGTACTTTATGTTTGTTTGGTTGAGACCATTTTTCCTATTTTCATTTCATGAGAGTGACAGTGCTGGTGTCAAAATCCTTACAGCATTGCTTTTTGGTAGAATAAATTAGATATGATAACACCTTGAACCTTTTGGTAATGTTCAGTTTGTTTTTATTGGGAATGCTTGTGGAGACCATTTTTATTTAGGCTTTCTAGACATAGGTTTTGAGAGAAATTGCTGCTTCTGTTCTGTTTGGAGATGGAGGCAGAGGGATGTGACTTGAGTTGTTCAGGGTGTCAGGAGAAGCTGAGTCAAACCAGCTGGACCCTCAGACCACCAATCCAGCACCCCCTGGAGCAGAGCCCCTTGCCACCCTGGAGCTGCTGCACTGGAAGCCAGTTTGATGTGGAGCACTCCAGGCCCTGGGGGATTTGCACACTAATCCCTTGTGTGACAACACAGCCTTGCAAACATGGGGGTGATGAGTGTGTTATAAGTGTTTGGATAGATAAAAAACAAAACGAGCTGTTAAAATGGCTTCATTTTTTAACTTGTAAAAAAATTCTCAGCAGGGCAAAATATTACCAGTGCTAAGAACAGCTCTGAAAGGATGTCAAGATAGTGCTACTATCAACATGAGTGTTTGTGGTGATCCTTCAGAAAAAAAATAAGCTGAGAAACAATTTTTCTTCATTCTGTCCCAGGGGACTTACTGACTAGTGATGACTTGTCTGGCTCAGCTATGTGTATTCTAATTCACTTTCTTAGCCAAGATCAGTCAACACTCATTAGAAGTAAACTTCAGCACTTAGTTCAGATTCAGTAAATAGCTTTATTAGTTTAGGTGAAATACTCTTTAAGTCTTCAGCCTTACCCAGATGACACTGTGATCTGGGTGTAACAAGGAGAGAAACTATTCATAAATCCTTCAGTAATTTTGGTGTCACTGAAATGGAGTTGAGTTTTATAAATTACTGCTTTGGCTCTCTTTCTGTGGAGGTTCTGCTGTCACAAACCCAAGAGTCACTCATTTTATCTAGGTGTAGCTTAACTTTAGTTCAGAAAATTATTTGATCACTCAATATAACTGCCTGATGCAAAACTAAATGTAGAGCAGAGCTGGAGTTTTAAAAATCCAATCTTTCAAATAAGAATATGTATTAGAATAAGGAAAATGACATAATTCATACAATATGGGAATCATCTGTAAGTGGTGGTAAAGCACTTTAGCATGAAAGTTTATTTGTTTTGTTAGAAACACATCGCACTCACTACACATAAGAATGTATTTGTCCTTGAGCTACAAGTTTGTTTAAAGGAACAGTTTTTAACCACTTCAAAATTGTAACAGGCCAACCTGTTCCACCAAAAGAAACAAAACCCACAGCTGTAAAAGAACAATTGTCTTTTTTGTGGAGGTAGTTTTATACAATGCTTTTACATTTGGTATGATCTATGAGTGTACCCAAAGATAAAATCATAGATAATTATTCAATTCTGTAAACAAGGAATTGCAGTTCATCTTCAATTTTGACTTTGCTTTATTGGCATACGTTTGGTGATTGACTTTAATTTATCGGTTCTTCTTTTCTTCTCCATCCCTTTCTTTATATAAAAAGCCTACATTTCAATGTCTTGCAACCATTCAATTGGCAGCAGTGTTACAGAATCACAGCCACAACCACAGGAGCAGCCATGATTCACCCCAAAAATGCTCTCAGGTAAATTCCACAGGAGATGGCCTGTGAATGAGGCTCTTCAAATTACTTTTATAAAATCAACACCGAACCACCAGGAAAAACAAACAAAAAAAATCCCACAATATGCTAGCAAGCAGGTTTGCTTAGAATCAGATTCTTGAGTAGTTTTTACAACCCCAAGGGCTCATCTGAAATCAGAAGGACACACAGCCACTGTCAGGATCCTGAGAGGTGCCAGGACTTCCAGGTTTTTTTAGGACTGCTGACAAACAAGTAGTGAGGATGTATGTGTTTGTTTCTATATGTATATATAAATGTGTGGTTTTTCAGCATGTGGAACTGTTGATTCTTCTTTTAGGGATTTTGTCTATGAAAAAGGGATGGAAGGCAATAAAATGATTTCTTCAGCTCATAGTTGGAATTGAGTACTGAGACAATTTAAAATCTTTGCCTTGTTACTGAAAATTATTAATATTTAGTCAATTTGAAGACACAGAAACCTATGGAAGAGTATATTAACATCTCTGTGAATATTTTGAAATGCAGTCCTCTTTCTTCCTGACATCTCTTGTAGCTGTTACTGAACTTTAACAATCTGACTTGAATTCAAGTTAACACTATTACTTAAAATTCTAAATTCCAACAGTAATTAGAGTACACCTAATGTCAACAGGACTTCAAGGAGCTTGTTAAAGAATGCAAATCTAATTTGAGCACACATAAAATAGTTGCCTACACCCAGGTATGGCAGCAGCCTCATTATTCAATGAAAGTCAGCGATGTGAAGTCCTCATATATTTTGCTCCAGGAATCTGACAGACATTTTCCTTGCAGGATTTGATCATGTGAGAGCAAATGTGAAGATGAGGTTCCAATTATGGTGCTTTCTTATTTAGATCTGCTTCTTTTATTAACCTCATGCTCCCATTGGAGCAGGTGAATCGAAATTATCAGATCCATATCAGAATAAATGCTTTTCGTGTTATAAACAGGCCACATAAAAATCTCAGTTCTGCAATTTCAGTACGGTTTAAGTCTATTTGATTGTTGGTTTGTAGGCTTTTATGTCAAAAGTTAATGTGGGCATGAAAACACAGTGGAAGTGTCTTGTTAATATTTTGTCAGGTTAACATATTGGTACTGTGCTCAAGGAAGATGTGTCTGTGGCAAACATAAGATACTAAGAACAAAAAGCTAGGAATAAGTTAAATTTCCTAACATATGTGAGTAGACTCGTGGCAGTATGAAGAGGATGGAAGGATTTTCATTACCATAAACCCATTTTAGTTTCTGAAGGGCTCAGTGATCTAAATCCTCTCAGTATTTATCTACGTTTCGGTATTTACTACGAGATCTAGGTCACGCTCTACATCTAACTGAGCTTTTCATACAGCCCTCATGTTTCTAATTTTTGTGACCTTTGGCTGGGTGGGAAGCCATGTGGTTTTTTTCAGCCAGGAACCTGGGACTAGAGGAAGTGAAGGCAGGTTTGCACAGTACAGTCAATCAGTGTGGCTCTGTTCCCAGATTTGTAAATCCTGACGAGTGGTTTTGTCCCTTCAGGTGCTGGGTTATGTGGTGTCACAGATTTCAGACCTGGACAATAATCCCTTTCTAACACTGCTGGTTTTTTGCAGTCTTTTAGACAAAACCATGAAGCATCAATAACTTAACCTGAGTCCTAGTATTCTCATTTTTGTACAGATAATTACATACTTCTTGATTAAACCTCACTTTTCTTGGAAGAAAATTTTAGTCCATCTTTGTGTCATGGAGCATCATAAATTCTGTAGTGTGCACATCCAGCTGTTTCTGTGAACATAGCATCAAAAATGTGATAGTTTTATTGTAAGCTACAAGTACTACTTAGTAATTAAATGCTGACATGTTTGGTAAGGGAAAGAATTTTGACAGTATCACTGTAAAACAAGATGATTTTCAACACCAAATACTTAAAGCAGCTTGAAGCCTAAATCTGCTGCAAACTAAATTACTCTGGTAGAATGCCTGACTTTTTGTGGAGAACACAACTCACAAATAAGCATAGGATGGAGCTGCCAATTTTATTGCTTACATAAACCAAATGCTCAGTGTTTGAGACATTGTTCAGAAAGACGGCTTTAAAAGTTTCTCCATGCATCACAAGGAGAAATAAACTTAATTGCTGACCTCTTGGGTGTGAGAGGTAACTTGTGTGTGCTACCAACATATATATTATATATTTGCTACCCATATATATTGTGGGTGTCAGTGCTAATATTCTTTCCTCCTCAGTGTTTTATGGAGGCAGTTTAAGTGTTATTATTGTGACAGTCCTGAAATTTAAACATAATATTTGTTGAAGTTACTCAGTGATTCAAGCCAGGGCAAGGCGAAAAGAAATATGTTGTTCAGTGCTTAGCTTAACCAGACACAAATGGCTGAAATCCTGCACCACAAACTGGGGTTTGGACTGGCAAAGTGGGAAAGATAATCCAAATTACTTTCTTTCATTATGAGGCAGTGAATATGTTACTCTCTACATTGTTGTTCACTCTTCCTTTGTCTTGCAGGAAATATTTGAAAAGAGTATGATAGATCCTGTAATCACCAGCTAAGTCTGTGGGTGTTAGGCTTTTACATAGAAATGAAGTGGGTTTTCTGACTCTCTGTCATTTGCTTTTTTGAGAGTCACTCAGCCTCTCAGGAACCTGCCCCGTGTGATGGATCCTTGACAGACCGGTTTTGTGACAAATGTAGCCCAAAAGATGCTGTGTTTTTGTCTCAGTTGCCCATATAGCTGAGCTGCAAAACAAGGGTGAGTCCAGCCTGTAATTTGGGCTATGTGCTCTGTAGAGGAAACAAATAGGAGCTGACCCTCCTCCTGACAGGTAACACTAGGAAGTGCTCAAAATTAGTGTATTTACCATCTGTAACTCTCAGTAATTATTTGTTTGTTACTGTTAAAACAAACAAACAGATGTTTTCAATTACTTCATTCTAACTGAGGATAAATAAAACACATTCTTGAGGTTGATAGGAAGAACAGCTCCATCCCTGTTCCTGATTAGAGATTATACATGATATGCAAACATAACAGTGCATATAATATTGCAAAATAAAGCTGCTTACAGGAAGGAATTCTGTGGAGTTCTGGCTTCAGACAGGTTGCTCTTCAGAGCTCTCCACCACCATTGCCTGGTTCCATATCTCCTTTTTTTTGAGACATGGACACCCACCTTTGTTGGGTGTCCCTGTACTGTAGAACAATCTCCATCACTCTGTATTGCCATAATTGAAGACTGGTGCTGATATAAGCCAGTGCAAAGTAATTGCAATTAGTAATTGCTAGGCCTTGTTTGTTTGCTTGGTTTGTATTTGAGAACAAGCAGAGCATTTCTGGAAATAACCTAGATGTTAAAAATCCTCAACTCTAACAGCAGTGTTGCTTAATGATGGGTGTTGGGTACAATTTAAAATAGTTAATGGTAAGAAAAAAAAGAAACAAAAACGAAAAGAAAGCACACAATTTGGTACAATCTCACTGAACAAGCATCTAATGGAGAACAGCTCCCAAAGGCATACGGAGCAGGAAGTACCTGTGGGGAGAGAAGGGCAAGACATGAGCGGGGCAAGGGGTGTTGAGATCTGGGGAACAGATTTCATGAGCTGTCCCTTGTGTGAGCATGGCTCTGCAGCAGTCTCTGGTGAATAGAGAGGACATCTCTCACAGTGACCTCCCTCCATCCCCCTAAAGTGCAATTGCTGCTTTCAGCCTGGGGATCCCTAAATGCAGCAATAACAACGAGTGCAGGCAGATCTTTTTCTTTTTAATCTGTCAGTGCTAAGATTGCTTGTCTTTTGTCCATGCTCACAAGTGAAAAAGCCTGGCTCCAGTGTAACTGTCCTGCTTTGAAATCCCCTTCAAGAGCTTTAACTTAAGAAGTAACCTAGCATGTGTTCTTACAGGTTGCAAACATTTGTTTTTCACATGTTGATGCTTTCTTAATACTTTTTCCTCCTTAAAACCTAATCTTTTCCCATACCATCAACAGAAGAATGCAATCTTCTGTTAGAAAAACCTTTTGAAAATTCCTCTTATATTTGTTTATGTGTGTGCAAATGTGTATAAACCAGTGGACTTTGAACAGAATTCATTATGAAACAGGAATTCCTTGTTTTCTTTCATTTTGTTTGGTCAACTGAAAAAGAACATCTGTACCATCGTCCTCACTGCAATTTTCCACCCTGGCAATTACCCACATGAGGAAAGATCATGTGCTATTTTAGAGAGCAGGATATAATTGTGCAAGGTTTCTGTTGATCTGGGTAATTTAGTGGAAAAACTCTGATTAGACTAATCTTGCCAAAAGGTAGTAAGGGACACATTAGATTGCTTACCTGTAATTTAGATTTCTTTTAAGCTAGGTACAAATTGATGTTTTTGTGTACATAAAAAGACATCAGAAAAAAATGTATTATTCATAGGTACTGCATCCTAATGGCAGCTAAAACTTTTTAAATACATAATGCATTTGCACTAAGGAAAATATGCCCAATATTCTTAAATGTCAAATATATTTAAATATTTTAAAATTAGTTGAATTTATGCTTCATTTAGCAATATATTTTAAAAATGCATTCAGCATTGTGAGTTGTTTTGAAAATGCATTATCCAGTTAGCAACTAAATAAAATATTTATCTGACATGCTGACATAAAGATGCGAAATCATTCTAGTATAATTCTTTTAATGGAGGTCTTAAAGTGAGGTCAAATTTCCATTCATTTCTAGCCACTGTACAAGGTTACTAGAAGGTCACCTTCTGAATAAATAGAGCAATAGTTACAGTAGAAAACAATGGAAGCTGCTGAGTTGAATCTTTAAGTGCTTATTCTTTGTGCATCTGCAAAGAATTACAGCAATTGTTGCAGTGTATTATTTTGCACATTGCAAGCTGGAGTAAAGAATCTAATCCAAGTATTATTACAATCATTGTGAGGAATATTGCTTAGTAGGGCCTGATCCATCCTGTTAGGTGCTCTGCCTTTTGTCTTCCAAGAGCTTTGTGAAAAATATGTCTGAATCATAAGTAGCGAATCTTGTTTGTGAACTTGGAGATGCTTCTGCCCTCAAAAGCTCAGAATCCACTCTCACAAGTCTTGCAGTTTGCTGTGATGTATGTGACATTTAGCTGTTATCAGCTGATTGGGGGAATGGACCCACGCTGACTCTGGTGAAACTTTTAAGTGCAGGGATACTTAGCTGGGTGCCGAAATCAAGCACAGCTTCAATCAGGAGCAATAACTGCACAGCCTAGGAAATACAAAAGAACACTTCACACAGGCCTCTTCTGCCTCTTTGCTGCTGCATTCCTGCAGGGGATTAAAACAAATCTGATGTTTGGGGGCTGTTCATTTGTCCCTTGGAATGTGCTCTTCCCCACAAATTCTCTTCTCAGGTAAGTCAAGCAAAAATGCTTCTCCCAAAAGGTGAAGGTAGGGACCAGGAAAGGCTTGAAGGGAACACCATTGTTTGCTTGCTCACCCTCAAGTTGCCCTGTCCATCTGTCTTTCCATCAGCCTTCCTCTGTGCTGAATGTTGGCTCTGCTCAGAAATTATCTTACCTAGTGGTGTTATATTTGAATGAGAAGTTTTCTTGGTTTTGGACCATGTGTGTCTTTCCCCTGTACATTATGTAGTCAGTCATGTTTTACTACAGAACCTTGGACTACCTTAAGATTTTAGTATTTTTCTGTTCCTTCGGTGGTCTCTGTTGCAATAAAGGCCTACAAGTGACAAGGCAGTCAAGAGTAGTGCACCAACCCTACTTACTTAAATTCATATTTGAGAATTCTGCTGACATTACCCAATTCATAATTTAATTTAGGAAGCATGTCTGTTGTTGACCCTGGCTTTGTGTTGGGTGTTTTTATTTTTAATTTCTTTCTTTCTCCAGTACTACTGTCTGTGGTTATTAAAATGCTTAGGGACCTGATTTTCCCAGTTGCTCCTCAGCCAGAGCTTCAATAGTTCACGATTAATAGGTCTGAAAATGAGGCTTCTTGTGTGCATTCTGTTGAGCACTGACCTCGTATAACAGACACAATGATGTCTTCCCCAGCCAGTCTTGCAGAACTGCCCAGTAAGTGGATTTTGCTGAATTAGTGAACTGTTCAAAATCTAGTATGATTTCTATAATCTAACAATGCATTGAGGTCTTGCTGAGTCATTTTATTTCTGCTATTGTAGAGAACAGCAGTAAACCTTTTGTTTTCTCACTTTCAAGGAAAGCTTTTATTTTACAATTCCTGATTGTGGCACCACTGTTTCCACTGCACTCTTTCTAATGACATTTCGGTCTTTTCCCTGACTGCCATAATTTAATTTATTGCTAGTATGTATACATGCATGAATAGTTCAGATTTCATTTCCTAGATAGTAATTTGCACTTCTGGCATTTAATTTCATTTGCTGTTGGGCTGTATGTTTTATAGTTTCTGACTGGCTTTTCCTTCAACAAAACGCTGCCAGCATGAAATAATTGGTATGGGAAAAGACTGCACACATGGATTATGTATAAAGGGACTTAATTGATTAGCTTTGCAAAAGATCCAAGCTTTGCTTGGTGTACATTTGCCCCAGTCTAGTCAATGATACTGAATTTTTAAGGATGGCTCAGACCATCACAAAAACACCTTCTCTTTTCTCATGGGGGCAGATGCTCAGTTTTCCTGGGTACAAACCCACTAGACTGCACTTTGTAATTCTTGAAATATGGCAAAAAATCTCAAAGTTTTCAGAATTTTGCCTTTGGATGGCGTGTGGTGGGTTTTTTTTATACTGAAAATGTTTTTTCTGTCCTTCTCTGCCTTATTACAAGATAGTAAAATGCCAAATTAAATTAGAACTGCTATAGGGTTTCCTAACAGTATTTCTTTAGCTTTTCAGTATACTCCTTTTTTTATTTGTATTTGATCATATAATAATCAAAATTCACTTTGCATACTATGAAAAATTTAGATGACAACCTAATATAATGTAGTGGTCATTTTTTAGTAATAGACTAGAGGAAATTAAAAAGTGTCTTGTGTGACTCATAAAAATTATCAGGTCACTTCTGAAATAATTACTTCATAAAATTGCCCCAAGGAGAAGTTCTGCTGAACGTTTCTGCAGAAGCTTTTTAAATCAAAGAAATATTTCTTCAGTTTAGATTTGTCAAATGATTCACACAGTACTATATTTTTTTTTTCCCTTTGTGCTTTGGCCCAACACTTGAGAAGAGAATTATGAATGTAAATGAATACAAATCAATAGGAACACTGTTTTATTATTTCTCTGGGAATTTCTGTACAATTTGAGAGCAACTTGCTACAAGTTAAGCAGATGATTAAAGTTAACCTTGATCTTTAGCCAGCTAGGTTGGCTTACATTCTATCAGCAAGGGAATTAAATTTACTCGGACACATTTTAATTGGCATTTATGCAACATGTACTCACAGATGCTGAATTCATTGAGAAATACTGAGTGCCATCTGTTTAACTCTATTTCCTCTCTATTAAAGTATAATAAAATAAAGCCAGGTCCTTCTGGCTTGCTAATATATTTATCTTTCAGAATACAATATTTTAATTACCACATCAATAGTGTGTTACTCTGTGCTAGATATTAATTTCTGTGTGTAATTAAAAGTAACCTTAATTTCTGTGCTCTTTCTCATAGCGGTTTCCTCTGAAATTTTTATATCTGACATCAAATGTCTTTAAAAATAGTAGATGATTGTTTCAGTGATTGCTGAGTGTAGGTGCTACTAATAGACCCACATAGAAAAATAATTTAAGTAAGCAAGTAACATCAGGTTCATTTCTGAAAGAACTTGGCTGCCTTGAAAAAAATGACTGATTATTATTGACTGATCATGTTTCCTAAAGTAAACATGTATAAATTCTGGATGCATTTTATTTAGTGATAAACAACACATTCACACATTAGTGCTCCACATGTATTTGGGAATGTGAGAAACAAAAGGTGTTTTGATAGAGTGTGTGGACAGTGTGGGAATACGTGTGTGTGTGTGTGTGTGTGTGTGTGTGTGTGTAAAAAGTATTCATGTACTGTTTTCCAACCTCATATGGTAAGTGTAACAACAAAAATAAATACCTTATGATGTTTTTCATAAATGGACAAAGCTGTTTTCAATCCCTGGTTCCTCATGTGGGGCTGGTTGCTCTTATTGCATTCTAGGCTGTGGTGAATTTGGGCTCAACTGCTTCATTCTGACTCAGATGGTCCCTGGTGCAAAATCACAGGTAACACAAAGCAGTGCTCAACGTAGCTCATGTAATTGCATCCCTCCACTCTTTGGTAAGGAAGTAATAAAAAAGGCAGCTCCCATTCTGTAAAAAATGTGATTGTTAGTGTTACTTAGGGTTTTTCAGGGTTTTTTCCTGTTGTGTTTTGCTTTTGGCCAGCTTTTGCCTTGGTTTGGGTTTTTACCTGAACACTGTTCATGCACTTTTACCAAATTCAAGACCTTTTCCCATCTTTTGGCATTTAGAGGGAGAACTGACTGATCTTTCCCTGACTGCAGAAAACTTTTAAGCATATCTAAACTTACGATTGCTCCAGAAACTCTGCAACATGCTTCAGCACTTTACTAACTTAGGCTTCAATATTTCTGTTTTATTTTTGCATTATTGGAACTCATGGAATATGTGAATTTTCATGATGAGGCATAGAAGATTACTGTTCTTCTAACTTAAAAATTATAATTGTCTCTAAATTAGTTACCTTTCCTTTGCATTCTTGCAGTAGAAGCTGTTTAAGGCAGTAAGTGTTTTCCAAACTGTTTAGATTGTACTTCTACTTGTGCACATGCCACTCTTTTTAAGCACTGTGGTTTCCTGAATGAGAAATGTTTTTTGGGTTGTTTTAAATGATGAAATGTTCATATTAGTTCTCTGTTGGATTTTCATGTTTTTCTACTTGGCCTTAAATCAGCTTTTGAATTCATTTAGATCTGTGTTATAGGAAAATGTAAAATTTGCAGAGGGTAAGGAGATTAGGACATGGAGCACAGCAAGTTAATAAGATGAAAGAGCTATGGGAACATCTGACCATGAAATCACATACCCTCTCTCTTTCTCTTCTGGTTTTTTTTTTCAGTATATCTTCTCTCCACTTAAGGCTTTCTTTGCAGTAAACTGGCTGATATTTGAATGTAGTTTTTCAGATTATACAGATAATTTGTGAAATTTTCCTGTTGCACTTGTGCAAGATACTTGCCTTTCACAGTGTGTTTGTGGTGCTGTCTTTATGTAAAACCTGTTACAACAGTGCCTTAGCTTTCATCATTTCTCTATGGTGGGTTATATTGAAATAATAGTAATTCCCTTGCACACTATGCAATTAGCCTTGCTAGATGATATTGGATCCACAGATTCAGTTTCAAAGGAAAGGTTAAGACACCATAAGTATCTTTTTTCCTTTGAAGTATGCTGTGGAGACTTCATCTGGGGATGAAAGGGTGCTGACTTCTAGGCCAGTTGGGGCTTAAAGCAAGAATGCTCATCTCAAATATGGGCAAATGAGATTGTTTCCATCTTTCTACAAACAGTGCCCTATAAAACAATGATGCTTCAAAGAGATGAAGAGGTAATCAGGTAGATGTTGATGGATACAGCAGGTTCACTGTCCAATCAGAGTGCAGGAAAAGAAAAAAAAACCAACAATCCCTTCTGGAAAAAAAAAATTATGTAAAATATACATGTATGTAATAGGATTTTCTTGATATTTATTTCTTGTTACCAGCAGTGCGAAGCTAAGACTATTCCCACTTGAGAAGTATCTTTTTAATTATCCATCTGTTTTTCCCTTACCTTTCATTATTCTGTCTGAATTGGGGGTTCTGTGTGCTTCAAATGGTATGTAGATTAATTTCAGTTCTGGAAGTCTTAAATTATTTATACTGTTTGGGAATAATGTGCATTCCCATTGTTTACAGCTCTGGTGTTTCTGATTATGTAGCATCAGTCTTGTTTTGCTGAGAGTGTCCTCTGTTGATGAACTCTCTAGATAGTTTGATAATGGCCTATATCCAAATGATGCATATACAAATCCCAGTTGTTTCCATGAACCTTGGCAGAGTTTAGTGAGGTTTTTGTTGCTGGGGTTTTTTTTTTAGATGAATATGTATAGAGCTACCCCTTCCCTCTCTAAATTGTTTTCCTCTCAGAGATTAGACAGTTTGTCTGTCATACAGTTTTACATGTTAGAATAGCAAAGGCTACCCACACATAATGTGTGCAGATATAGTGATAAGAGAAGTTTGACACAATAATGGGAATAAATCCTAGTGGCACTTCTTACTTCTGATAGCCAGTGTAACTTTTATAAACTCTTTATAACTCCCTTTATTTCCCCTGCTTACTGTTACACTCTTAAATGTACCCATTTTAGACCATGTCCATCAATTCAGTGGATTTGTGGTTATATAATACTATTTCAGTGGTTTTATAAAGGACACAACAGATATTCTTCTTCCCCCAAAAAAATCCAAAATACACAAATAGGTTTTAACAGGCAGCAGTAGCGCACAAATGTTGTGGATTTGGTACTACATAATACTCTACATATTTCAGTTCTGAGACAACTTTGCTGTAAACTCAACAAGAAATATAGATAAAACCAAGTACTTATATGCACCTTACAGTTTGTATAAACACTAGGAGTGTTTGCTATTTAAAAGCCTGAAGTAACTGTAGTGCCTCTAAAAGCTCAGGAAAACTTTTGAGTAGTGACTTGTGGGAATCTACTGAAAGGTGCCAATGAATTGCATTCAAGCACACAAACAGCAGCAAAGCAGTTTTTTCAGCAAAGACAGTATCTCTTTTTGCTTTAGATTCTCATATATAAATGTACATGGTGACTTTGAAGGTTCTTGTTGGCTGGTTTGTGTTTTCTTGTTTCCTCACAAGATAAGGCTTATATTGCCTGTTTAGTCCTCTTGCTCCTGGTGGTTCTGTAACCACTACCCAAAGTCTAAGCAATAAATACACTGTAATGTGAACTCAAAACTTACCTGACATTTCTGAGATTGTTACAGTGGATTTTAAGTATTTTAGTTCTACTGTATGTTCTCTCTGTGTGCAGAAAGGACTTCCAAGGTAGTGCAACCCAAAAGTGGTGTATTTATAGCAAGAAGCATTTTTCCTGAAAAGAAATGTCTGCACTGTGCATGTTTCAGGAAGACTCCTTTTGGGTCTGTTGGAACCTGGTGTTCATCTTCTGGTCTGGTTTTATCCATCACCCACTGGACTTTTAATTAACTGGAAAGTCAACAACAAAAATATGTTGTCACATTGTATATCAGAAAAAACAAGTGTAAGGATTTTGGCAATCCAAATAATTTTTGGGGGTTGCTTCCCTGCCCCATTCCTCTCCCACCTAAATCAGTTGTTTCTTAGTGAACTATTAGAATGTACCAGCAGTTTTATCTTGCAAGTTCAGTGGCTTCTAAGTATCCTGTTTGCCAAAATTAATAGCAATGAATTTACTTTTTTAAAACCATCCTGAAAAGATATGACATTCATATTTCGGCATTTAATGATAGTCCAGACCAAGTCTCATCATGTTTTCAAGCTTACTTTTTGTGCCTAAACAGAGAAAAGAGACCACTGAACAAACTTGAAAATTGACTCAGAGTTCATGGAGAAATGAGAGGAACCTGGTCTCTCACGATGCCACATTTGCTTTTTCTCTCTATAACAATTCTGAATGAAAATCTAGGAAATTAACCTGGAGGGGCTGCTCAGCACAGGTAGGAATTGAATTAAAGAGTTTGTAGGTTGTAGTGGAGGGTACCATACACTCCACAGTTCAGGTTTGTAAGGGCAAAGGAAATTTAGTGTAGGTATTTCTGCTAAGGGCACCCTTGCTCATATGGAATCTAGAAAAAGTGTGGTCTTTTGAGTTTAAGTTCTGTCTTTTGTAGGTAGAAACTCCAAAAGCAAGAAGAAAGAAGATAACTGTCAAATTACTGAAATTTCATGTTACTGCTGGAGTTTCCTGGGAAGTCTTTGACAAATTGCATTGTACTGCAATTTCTCCCAGGCTGTGAAAGAAAGGGAAATGCAATATTTCCCCCATAAGTACTCACCACCTTGGTACTTTTTGCCTTTCACATCCAAGGCCAAGCAAAACAACCATTGTGTTGGTTTGCTTGGCCTTGGATGCATTTATAAGTTCCCACTTCACACAGTCTAAGCTCACTTGCAGTGATCCACGTTCCTTTTGCTTTGGTGGAGAGTGCTGATGTGTTGTCCTGCGTGCCACAGCCAGCCCACTGTGCCTCAGAGCATCCCAAAGTTGGACACTGGTGGATGCCAGCACCTCTTTTGTAGCTGTTATTAAAGATGCTATCTTTAGCTGCAGCACTGAAGTTATGCAACTTAATGTTCCCTGTGTATTAAAGTATTAATGAAAACACAGGGTAGAAAACAATGAATGGGACTCGATATGAAAGGAAGCATTTAATCAAAATTAAAATCTTCAGTAATGAAATCTGCCTGGCTTTATGCGCGTTGGTGTTCACGCTGAGCATCACCCTCTGTTCCCTTTTGTTCATCCTGAATCAGACTTCTGGCTGCTGCCTTACCACATGGGGGGATCCACAACTCCATGCACTCCTTCCTGCCAGCAGTACAGCAGACTCTGCTAACAGGCAATGTTTCTCTGATTTTTCCTCAGTAGCATTTACTGCACATTAAATAATAACATATTGATCAACTGGAACTTTGCCTTGTAATATCTCATAGGGACTGAAGCCAGCATGAGAGTCCAAATGCAGAAGTACTTTTCTGTATGATTTTACTGTCTTTTGCCATTTACTATAGCATATAAATCTCCAAGAGCTGCAATTCAGAGTTCCAGCTTGGTGAACTTGGTGTGTCTGTTTGCTTTCAAAACCATTTTTCATTGTTTTAGCTATTAACTTTGCTACTTTTTGTAATGCTCTTCATAGAATTTTATTGTATTTGAAGTCTTCAGATGGTTTCCTAAATTATAAGATGTCACTGTAAACCATGAAGACATCTGTCTTGAGATATTTCAAATTCAGAACAATAAAATAATCGAGTGTGTGATATTCTGCCGTGGCTTTGTGCAGTGGGAAAGCAGAATGATTCATTTCTTAGAATAGGCCTGAAATAGAACAAATGTTTGCCTGTACCATTTGGGATCTAACTGAAAGCAGTTAATTGAATTAGATGAGGACTATATTTCTCTATGACCTCTGTGTGAGGCTGTCTGCCATTTTCCCCTGAGGTGATTCCCTGCATTGTTTTCTAAAACCAGCAAAAGTAATTTGGAAAGTATATGATATTTGGCATAAATGTAATTTTGAAATGGTTTATCCATTTCTACCGTGGCAATCTCTTGTGAATTTACGTCTTGAATGTTTTAGGATGTGAAAAACAAGACAGCATTACCACAAGGATGATACAGTCACACGTTGGGGAATGCAGGGTATAATTGATGAAACATCTACTATCTAACTGAGGTATGTCCTGCTGTATAGCAGTCTGGAAAGCTGAACAAAGACAGTGGAGCTCTGTGGTTTTAGATTCTGCCAAGACAATAAAATTGAATACAATAAGAGAACAACAGAACAGAATACAAGTGTGTGTAATAGTTCAGCAGCATTTCTCAGCCGTGTGGCCTTGCTGTAGTGTGTGGTGCCAGCAAAGGCTGTTTTAGCTCTGCTGTTATTTAGAATGAGCCACTCAGCCATATGAAGTGCCTGCATCTTGCCCCCTCTGACTGATGTTTCAGGCTTGACCTCATGTGTAATGGGGGAATATAATTTTCCGGAATATTAAAGAAGCAACTTAGCTGTTTGAGTGTGGTAATGATACTGTATATTCTCTGATATTAAAATGTCATTTTTTTCAACCACTTTAAGAGCATAATGGGGATTTTTTTCATGGAAATAGGGTCCTTTCAAAAAATATTGATGGTAGTGGTAGTGTTATAACACCCTAGAATTTGCGTGCTAAGCAGAAGGAAGGGGCTAAAATTGTTATGTGGAGGCAGAACCTTTAGCAGAGCACTAACATAGGGCATATGCAGATTTAGAACTACTGCAGAAAAATTCTTATCAAGGACATGGAAATCTTTATTTCTTTGCACATTTCTCCTCTTACAAGTTTTTGACTCCTTCAGAGTGAAGGGATGATTATAAGCAAACAAGTATGGTCAGCATTTAAGTCTTTCCTCTACTACAGGAAAAGTGATGCCAGCTTCATTGGCAAGACTCTGGAGCAGTTGCTTCTCCTCTTTTAACAGCACAGGTTACAACAAATGAGGCTCCTTCAGATTTGGCCTACTGAGGGAGCTTCCCTCTTAGGAACTGTGGGAAGAAGTTTTTCACAACACGAGCCATCATAGCTTGCTATTTGAAAGAAATAACTTTTAAATCAATTGCAGTCTAGCTTCATTGCCATTCTAGCTTTAACCTTTCATTGAAAACCAGCTAAATGTTTGCTTCTGTCCTTGCTACCTGAATTACTTTATTCTGAATTAGATGACAGACACATTTCTGTGTTGGTGCTTGTATTCTTCCTTGAAAAAGAACTCTCTTCTGCTCATGAAAAAAGTTTGGTGAATAGTTAAGGAAAACACTGGAGTTCTGGTGAAGTGTCTTCTCACCTTTTCTTTTCTTTGTTTGTCTGCATATCTTGGATGGCCAAGATTAAGAGCCTCTTAATCTTGGCTATCCAAGACATGCATGTCTTAAGATGGCCAAGACATGCAGCATCTTAATCTGGTTCTTTTTCTCCAATATAATCTGATCTGAAGGAAGGCCAGCACAGCCAGCAGCTCCTTGCAAACTAAACATCAAAATCTTTCTTTGCAGTGTAGAGAGAAAAATCTTTCTGTACAGAATGAAGACAGACCCCTGGATATAAAGATGCACACCCTTCTTTGCCCTATGAAAGCTAGTCTGTGATGAAGGACACTTCTTGGCTGAGCTGTGTCTAAAACCCCTTAGTTTGTGTCTGTAAATTTGGAAATATGCTGTGTTATTCATGCTGAAAATACTGTCTGTAATCCAGCATGATTCAAATAACCCCAAAACAAAATGTAGAATCTACTACTACTACTGCTGCTACTACTACTACCAGAAAATACCTGAAAATATTTAGTATTTATGACAAGTGAAAGGAAATAATCTCTGCAGTCTGTAGAAATTAATTTATTCTTCCAGGAGGTAAATTCTTAGTTACAGTTAGTAGATGCCTTGTCCTGGAGCATAATATATGGAAGATATTGAGAGGGATTGCTCTTCCTACACAGTCAGTCAAATTAATAATTAGGTTCCCTTCTCCTTATCTATTTTCAATTTTCAATCAACCTAAGGGATACTCTCAGAGCTGCGTGCCTGAGGCATCACAGATCCTTCAGGATTTAATTAGCTTTCCCAGTGCTGCAGCATGCTCTCTGAGGCCTGTCAGTTACCCTTTCTCACAGGAGTTAAAATTACTCTTTATATGACTTATCAGATTTGGTCATTTAATTGATTCTCAATTCATCATCTAATCCATTTACAATTTCCTTTCCACACATGGAGATACTGTTACAGGCTGACAGCTCTGTTGCCCAGTAAGATTCCAGGTAGTACTTAAACCCCAAATCTTAAATGAGTGAAATAAATTCAGACACTCTGAGTGGTTTCCATAATTTTTTGTAATGATTTTCAGTAACTTTCAGCCAATGGTTTTTAAAGAAGTCTTTTTTATTTTCTTGGATCCTGCTTCTTAAGAATGCCTTTCTTTCTATTAACAATTGGGAGTTTCTTAATGACAGTAATGAAGGACAATAAATATATTTATTTTAAAGTCTTTCTCTGCAGTCATAAGTTTATTGCCAAATGCTTAAATATTTAATTGCTTTTGCAGTGTAACATATTGCTTGATTCAAGCATATGACATTATTTGCCATCAGCACCTTTTAAATATGTGATCCAGTTGGTGCAGCAGTCCTTGATTTCCTCCTACTGCAATGGATTAGAAGCAGGGTGGTCTTTTATTTGCTGACGTGTATTGCTGAGTGTCTTAGGGAATGACACTTTTCCAGAGATGGTAATTATTAACCTTCAATAGATATAAAGATCCTAATTTGATGATGTTGTATTGAATCATCAAATGGTTTAGTCTGGAAAAGACCTTTAGGCTCATTGAATCCAGCTGTTAACTCGGCACTGACAAGTTCACCACTGAACCATGTCCCAAGTGCCACATGTGCACGTCTTTTAGATCCCTCCAGTCATGGGGACTCCACCACTGCCCTGAGCAGCATCTTCCAATGCCTGAACAACATTTCAGTGAAGAATCTTTTTCCTAATACCCAACCTAAACCTTCCCTGGTGCAACTTGAGGCCTTTTCCTCTTGCCCTGTCCTCTCTTGTTACCTGGGAGCAGAACCTACCTCTCACCTGGCTGAAACCTCCTGTCGGGGAGCTGTAGAGAGTGATCAGGTCTGCCCTGAGCCTCCTTTTCTCCAAGCTAAACACCCCCAGCTCCCTCAGCTGCTCCTCATCAGACTGTGCTCCAGACCCTTCCCCAGCTCCATTGTCCTTCCCTGGAGACAATCCTGCACCTCCATCTCCTCGGACTGAGTAGCCCAAGATTGGACATGGGATTCAAAGTGTAGCCTCATTATTGCCATGTGCAGGGGGACAGTCACTCCCTTGGTCCTGCTGGTCACTCTCTTCCTTATTCAGGCCAGGTGCCACTGGCCTTCTTGGCCACCTGGGCACAACCTGGCTCATGTTCAGCTGCTGTCAGCCATCACCCCCAGGTCCTTTTTGGATGGGCAGAGAAAAAACAATCAATCAAAGCCATGACTTTTTTGAGAGAATCCGTTTTAAAACAACTTAGAGGCTACAGTAATGGCGACAGTGCATTTTGTTAATGTTTTAGAAGTGTGGCCTGATTTCACTGCTGTTGTTTTCTACATCTGTCACTTATATTTAACTCTGTTGTCTTGGGGCTGTTTGTCAGTGCTAAAACAAAGCCATGGTTCTTTGTTGCTTTGACTGTGGGTACTCTCTGCTGGTGTCATCAGCCAGGTGGTACTAATAACGTTATACTAAATTACATGGGCTGGTAACAGGAGCTTAATGCTGCTCTCTGACACTTTTAATCTGTTAACGTTCTTACAGCAGAATGTGGTGCAAGATTTAGTAAAATCTTTAGCAAATCTATTTTTGATGAGAGGCAATTTCCCATTGCTGCAAATCCTGCATTACTCTGCTGGGTAGTAGGAATGCAAGTTTTGTGAACTAAAGCATTCTGTATATACCATTCACTCTTTAATTAAGTCTTTCAGTAATTATTTTTTATTCATTCAAGGTAAATGCTATTCTTCAGCACTCTTAACTCTTCCAAATGTAAATTCTCTTAAAATTTCTATATGCCTCTTACAATGTCTACCAAAATCTAAAAAGTGGTGTAATTTCAAAATTAAAAATAAATCATTGACAATATGAGAACAAGCATAATAATAGAAGGCAGTTCCTAAATTGTTTCAATGTCTAAAATAAAGGCCTTTTGAAATATTTTCTTGCATTCATTAACCCTTCAGTTCCTTCCATAGTGACATCATGGAGGAAATATTTATGGACCAGCTGTTTAAGCTAAATTAGTTCATCTCAGTGGTAATAAAGTAGAAAAAATACACTTGTTTTACTGAAGGGTTTTAATGGTTGTTTCCTTTTACTGAAGGAGATCTTGAAATAGAAATATGTATAATGTTGTGATCTCAATTACATAGACTCGGGTAAAGGTCTTAACTAACTGATACAAATACATGTGACTACTAAGCAAAAAGCCATTTGATTTTAAAGTGCTTTTGTTTCTTCAGACTTTGGGTGGTAAATTTTGCTAATGGGCAGAGTTTAAAGCAGAACAGGACAGCACTGTATGAATAGATGATGTTGAACGTGTGGTTATAAATGTATAGGCAAGGATTAAAAGTAGATCTCTCCTGTGCTGGTGTCAAGTGGTAGTCATTGCTTTAGAATCAGCCTCTTTGCAGTGAGCAGCCTCCTCTGTCTGGAGCCTGTTTGCTGTGAATTCTCACGCTGTGCAGTCAGAGGGGCTGTGCTCGGAGCAGTGGCCACGTGTCCAGTGCTCCTGTAATTTTTGAGGCTCAGAGAAGGCTGAGAGAATATCAGAGATGTGGGTACTGAGCTGATTGGCATCTGCTTGCCTGCCTGCAGTAGGATTTTGGTCTGACTGAGCAGGGCTAGAAGGAGGTCAGAGTGCTGCAAGGTAGGAAACATAAGAGAACTGGAAATTATGGAAGTGAGGAGCCCTGGGTGTGCTGGCTGTGACTTCCAGCCTCTTGGAGCCTTGTGGAAGTGTAGACATCTTTTGAAGCATTCCATACGGCACTGCTGGACTCGGTCACTGCATGGAATTATTGCCTGCATTATGTGAGTGGTCTTGTTAGATGATCACAACAGTAATTTTTGACTATTTATAGCTCTACTCCTTCTGTTCCGTTGTAATGACTATTTATTTTAGTTAACACCAATGCTGACCTGGTTTTAACACCTTTAGAAAAGAAAATAAAGCATTTTTTCAGGGAATAAGTTTTTCCTTTAACTTTTTATGGCTGCATGGAGACTTTTAGGGAGGTCACTTCAGAAATAATACTTCTCATTTGTAAATGATCCATTTTTTGGTCAAACCAGGTAACAGTTTAATGAGGTCTAAAATATAATAAGGTAACACATGGGTTGACTTAAATTTGATAATGCGTCCCTTTGTTTGTTTCTTTTTTTTGCTTAATTAGGAGCTCTAACACTTTCCTGTTAGTGGCATGCATGTATTAAAAATTATATCCTGACATCTATATAAATTTCATGCCAGCAAAGTCTTTAAACAAGGTACCATAATTCTGGCTGCTGCTTAAGTTAGTTGTAATTAAAATTAAGCACCTGGTTTGAAGCACTGTTCCAACTGACAACCATCTTATATTTGAATGCCAAAAATGTCTGGTGTGTCTCAGTAAATTTGAATTACAAGTTCAGTAGGTAGTGGGGAAAAGGGATCATTGCTGATCCTAAATTACAGGAAGAGTTCTGCCTTTGAATAACAACTCAATCCTGACTAAGCAATAATTAGTTTCTCTTTGATTACAGCTTCATGGGATTAGAAGATTTATATAACCTCCTGAATCCTATTTTTGTTTTCCTTATCTTACAGGCTTTCGAAGCAAGCTCTCATTCTTGTTGTTTTGTTCATCATACTTTATTAGTCAAATGATGTATTAGGTGGAAACTTAGTTTGTAAATACTGCTCTTTTGTTGGGGAGGAAAAGGGAAACACAGAAATATTTTTTATATAGTTGAAGGAATGAAAATAGTAGAATTGATGGATATTAAAATTTAAATCTATTACAACTTGTAACAAAAACAGCCAAAAGGCAGGACAGTGGGCCACTAAGGTTTGTATTTACCTTGTTTGATGTTAGGAGGGTTTCATTTGCTGTTGGAAATTTGCTCATTAGCTGAGGTCTAGTTGTTCAATGAAATGTGATGATCATTTCTTCTGTTTATTTCACTTTCTTTTTCCACCATTTTTGAAGAACATTCAAAGAAAGATTCAAATTATCTTCATGCTGGAAGAGTGGAGCTTTTTGGGATGTCTTCTGTTAAATAATTTTGCCATACTTTGGCTCACCATTCTCTCTCTAAGAAGCAGACTTGTAAAATAGTGTGTTTTGTGTGGGATGGTGCAAGAGAGTTAATGGGAAGCAAGTTCTAGTGATGCCTTTTTATAAGAATTAAAGTGGATTAAAATTGCCTTGGCCTGATTCAGAAACTTGCAGCACAAGCATCAGCATTTCCCTCTTCCTGTGTTCACTGGGTGACTGTGGCTGAAAGATCTTGGTTGATTAGGGATCCCAGATACATTTTGGTGCATTGCTTTGAACTGATCTGGCATGAAATGTCTGGACTGGAACAGACCTGTAATCAAAGTTTTCAGGAAATTTTCCGATTTCCAGATCTTAAATGATACCACCTGTTAAGGCATGATATCCATAATGTCTGATGGTAATTAGTGTGTTCCTTACAAATTCATTCTTTCAAGTATTGACTAGAACTTTCTGGTTAGTTTTTATCTTGCATTTTATATGTCCCTTTCAAATCCGTTATTTAAAGATAAAATGCAACCTTTCTGAATTATCTACAGTTTATATAGGTTAAAAAATCCTGCCTATCTTCCTCCCATTTCACCCTCTAGTGTCTCCCTGCTCTTTTTCATAGAAGGCAACAAAGAACTTAAGAAAAAAAGCACTGGGTGCTGCATTTTGCAAAACACTGTTTTGGTGCCATCTCTGCTTACCAATAAAAATTTATCCTCAAGTGGTTGCCAGTTCCCTCCTTCTCTGAGAAAGATTCTCTGGGAAAAGTAAAACTCTTTAGTAGAATGAAGAGTACACAATATGAAGTAGTTCTGTGAGTAGCTGACTTTTAAGTGGAGCTACAAAAGTTGGTTTTGAACCTGCATAGTTCAGCACGTTCACACAGCAAGATCATGGACTTGTCCCAGCTGTGCTGTGATGAAGGTTACAATCATCCTTTGTTGGATTTCAGAAAATACCAGGGGAAATGCTAGAAAACCTTAACCAAGATCTGGCTGAAATGGGGAGGAGAATGTTAATCTATGAAGATTCTTAAAAAAAAGGAAAAAAATCAAATGTTATCTTAATATATCTTTTTTTTTAATTCCAGCTGCATATGTGTAGAAAGAGGTGAAATTTCACTTCTAAATGACAAAAAGCATTTGCTGTCACGGATTGCAAAGTATACTTCTAATATAAATTCAAAAGGAAATGTTTTCTCAATTTACAGTAAGCCTTGACTATGAAGAACAGGAAAGAAAAAGTTAGGGTTTTTTTCAGTAAGGGATGAAAATTTTAGATTTATAACTTCATGCAAGATTGCCAGGGCCTGAGGCAAACAAAACAGAGCATGTATCTGCTTTACAGCTGCAAAAATAATTACGATGACTATCTGGAGTAATCTCTAATGGATTATATTTTGTTAGCATTTCATTATGTGATGTTAGAGCCAAAATAATTCATAGTAAATGAGGAAAAAAATACTTGTTTTGAAGTATCTGTGGCCTGGACCTTTGATGTCCTCCTAGGCATTCTATTTAGAACTGGTTAATTTGTGAAAGGTCATGGTTTGCAGGAAAGGTACTATGCTTGTCAAGCTATTATAAGACTAAGGAGTGTAGAAATTACAGAAGTAATTTGGTTTTATTATGTAAGTACTGGACTTCTTTGTTGCTTCAAAGGTACTAAAGCCATCTGAGGTGCTATCTGATAGTCCTTTCTCTTAGGTTTATGAGGTCTTTCATACTTGAAAAGCACTTATGCTTTATTAAGATGACTTGATTTAATTTTTTTAAACTTCGGGCTGCTTCTTTTTATATGTCTCTTAAATTTATCCAAGTGATACAATCTTCAGCAGTAATGAGAAGCTTCTTACTCATGGTCAAAACACCCCTTTTTGGTGTTGCAATAGAACTGTGGCATAGCAAATAAACTCTTCTGCACTTTCATGTGCTGTTGGCACTGGCAACTGGATCTATGGGAGGGAGGACTTGGTAACTGAGGGCAACTTCTGTGTCTTCTTCTTTAATGTTCTTTAATTTGAAGAAGTGGGAAGAAAACCAAAAAATGTAATAATACGATCAGTGGCTCCAAGCCAGATTAAATCTCTAAAGTATTAAATAGAAAAAATTCTTGGACTTCAATAGAAGCACTGTCCAGCTATCCATTTGCACTACATGATTTATAGTGATCCATGTGTCTGGATGGCTTGAGGGTTTCTTGGGAACACAAGAAATTGTCTTTGGCTGTTAACACCAAATTCAGTATAGGCAGAACAAGGATATGTAACATTTTCATTGTATGTGAGCAGTGTTTTAACACTTCCATAACCAAAAATGAATTTGAAGTGAAATTTTGGTGCATCAATATATAAGGGAATACAGTAAGGAAGATGTAAGAGAATGTGGGTTGAACTTAATAAAGTTTTGTTGAAAGCAAGAGGGAGTTTAAAGGATTGGTCTTTTGACTTACCGTGCTGAATAACAGAAAATTACATCATTCCCCTTTTTAAAAACATGATGTTATAGCTGAAAATATTTTCATTTTTTCCCAAGTTTGTAGAAGGAAAATATCCCTGAGTCTTGGCTTTAGGAAGATAAATACTTTGATCTTAGGTTCAGCATGTTTTCTCAGGCTTTTGTACAGTAAGAAATAGGTAAATTTTATTTGTTGTGTTGGTTTTTGGGTTGTGTCTTCCAAAAAACTCTGTACACTAGGTCTGTTGAAGAGACCTAATCTGTCCAAGAGAACATGGTCATTCAAAAGCATCTTCTTGTTGTAGATTTGATTACCTCCAGGGGCTCCTTCTGATCTAAAGTGTTCTGTAATATCTTCTTTAAGTCCTATAACTCTGTTCCATTAGTTTGTATTGTTAATGTGATAGAGACATTTTATCCTTGACTATACTCTTTCAGAGCATCTGTATGTCCTGTTTCTAGGGCATCCAGAAATTTCAGTAATTGAACTGAAATAATAGAAACGTGTGTTCTTCAGTGTGGAAAGGGGATTAGTAAATTCAAATGTTTAGTGAGATCTGTTCTATATTTAAGTCATATATGACACTCATATTTGACACTCAGATATTCTGTTATTTCTGGAATTTATGTCATGTAGCTAGAAAAGTGGCAAAATATTCTTTATTGTTCTTGATTCCTGTCTATACTTGTGTAACAGTGTGAAACTTTCCCAGTTGTGTATTACATTATAATAGAAGCAGGTATGAGGGAGGTGTATATTTCTCTGTCCCAAAGCAGCTGACCCATTTGCCCTCAGACCACTTTAGAAGGTCTTACGAGCATGAAAGACCTTACAGAGAGGGATGGCTTTGTGGTAGCACTGTACATGCCAATTTGTAAGACCAACCACATTCCTTAACAGCTGACAATAAATCTCACTTCCCCTTGAAGCAGCATTAACAACCAAACCCCTGTTCACTAGTGAATGTCCATGTATCTGGAGTCCATAGCTTGGAGGATATATATATATATATATATATATATATATATATATGGGGGTTTTTTTGTTTTTTGGTTTGTTTTGGTTTTTTTTGTTTTTTGGTTTGTTTGTTTGGTTTTTTTCTGCAGCTTCTTGGCATTATTTACTGTTGACACAAGTTTGTTGCAGGTAGCAAGAGTGACATACAGCTCTGTAAAAATCCTGAGAGTCCTTTGGGTGCATTGTGCTTTTCCATTACCCTACCTTTTGTTCAGTGTGGATGGAGGAACAGCAGTGGAGGGAATTGAATGTTACATTTGTTATCATTTGAGTTGTTTATTTTTAGATTAAACCTAATGCCACTTACTTGGCAAGGCTTAGAAATGCCATTATTCTGTTAAACCATGTCCCTCTGTAGTGGTCTGTTGAGCACAGGATGATGTCTGTACTTTCCCAGAAAGAAAAATAATCACACAGCTATTGATAAAATATGTAGTGGATGACTGGAGGAAACTAGAGTTTCCTAGGCCTGGGCTTGGCCAAATGATGAGAAAGAACAAATTCTAGTAATGAAGCTACATTAAAAATGTTACTTCGTGTGCAAAGGTGGTAATTGACAAAAGGTACAAAATCGACCTCTAAATAAAGGATGTGATCCTGGTTTAGGCTAGGTGACAACTACAAGAGATCAGGAAAGGTTTTTAATATTTTTTCTTTAAAAAGACACAAGCCAAATTGCAAAGATGAGTTTGCTTTAGGCTGGGCAAATGTTCAGTAATGTCATCAAAGATCTGGGAAGTTTATTTAGTTCATTGATTTTTGCCCTAAATTCAGGGATGGGTACAATTTGTATGGCCAGTGGCCAACCTTTAACCATAAACTTCTGAGTTACTGGCAGGCTGACCTGTGTCTCAGGAAAAAAGGGACAGAAAGCAACCTCTGCAGTGCTTTCTGCCAAGTCACATTCTACCTGGGCAGAAGATACTGTGCCATCTTCAACTGAGACAGGAATCATGGAATGCATTTGTGTTGGAAAGCACCTTAAGGATCATCTTATTCCAGCCCCCTGCCATAGGCAGGGACACCTTCCATAGACCAGGTTGCTCATAGCTCCATCCATCCTGGCCTGAACACTTCCCAGGGATGGGGCAGCCACAGCCTCTCCAGTCCATGCCAGGACCTTGCCACCAGCACAGTAAAGAGTTTCTTCCTAATATCTAATCTAAACCTGCCCCCTTTCAGTCCAAAGCCATTACCTCTAGTCCTCTCACATTCCCCTTCAGCTCTGTTGATTAACTGATCTGTTTGTTACTGTAAAATACAGTGACAACAGGCACCATAAAAGGCCAATACAAAACACTTTGCTGCACTATTAGTATATTTTTGATTAATTTTTTGCTTCATTGCTTTTATTCTTTCAGTTCTACGGGATGACTTCAGACAAAATCCCTCGGATGTCATGGTAGCTGTGGGGGAGCCTGCAGTGATGGAGTGCCAGCCCCCAAGAGGTCACCCAGAGCCAACTATATCATGGAAGAAAGATGGGACCCCTCTAGATGACAAAGATGAGAGAATTACAGTAAGTATAAAAAGTTTTTCCAAACAACACAAGAATCAACTAATCCAAATTAATTTCTTGTCTCTTGAGCCTGTGGGCATCTCTGGCTGTGCTGTCCTTTCTAGGATGTGTCCTCTCCTTGCCCCACAGGCAAGGGCTAGTTTGCATTTAGCTTGGAATGTAACCTCTCATCTCCTAGTTCTTCATTGCAGGGTATGCATTTGTTTGTTAAAGAGGCCTATGCAAAACCTATATTCTTCTCTTCCTTAGAAGAAATAGAAGCTTGTGGAAATGAAATTCATTGTACTCATCACTGTCCTATAATTTTCATACCTTTCATCCACCTACAAATTTTTGCAATCTGTAATATCTGCCTTTGGTTGGAAAAAGAAACTACAAGTAGTCTCGGTGAGACCTTTTGTAATTCTGCTAAAAATAACACATGCAGGAAGGTTGTGCATTGTTTTAGAAAGGATAAAAAGGGTTTGGGGATATAGACACATTTCTTTAGAGAGATAATGGCTTATCCCACCATCTTAAATAAATCTGGTTTTTCATTAGAGGTGTTGTCATACTCATTTGTATCTGTAACTTGCTGAACACAGTGCATGACTATGCCAGAGTCTGGAGAAAGCAGCTTCTCAAATAATAAAACTCTCCTTTTGAAAAGTAAACTGGTGAGCCTAAACATCTTGCAAAAATGCCAGTAAAAAATGGGGTTCAAAAATAATTTATTTGCTGCCAACGAGGTGATAGGAGAAAGATCTTTCCACATGAGAGAAACTGTATCATCAGAAAGCACACACTGTCCTGTTGCTACTGGAAGGATTTCTAATGTAAAGCAGGATTGGAGGCACATACCATTTACATGCCTCAATCACATACCAAATTGAGGGAAATGTTTAATGGAAGTACTCTCAGACCCCAGCAGCCTAAGTATAAAATTACCATTTTGGTTTGAGATTGAAATTGCTTGTTATTCCATTTATTTTTTTACAAACAGCACAAAGCCAGGCATTCTGCAGTTGTGGCGTATGCATACATTTAAATTTTTAAGTACCCTACCCAACCTGTACTGATTGCTGGCTATTAACTCTACTCCTCCAATCATACTTGCTAAGAACTTGCAATTTCCTTTTCAAATCTCCTTCCAACCGTGACAGGTCAATTGACCTGAGATAAAGAGAAGATTCCAGTGCTACCTATGTTGTTCTTTTTTCCTCCAGGAAGAGCTTTCTAAACTTGCATTTTTATTGCTGTAGTTTATTCTCGCAGAGGATTTTCAGGTGTTGCCTATTAAGTACATTTCTTTTGTTGTACATGAAAACTGTTCCAGCTGCCAGAACAAAGGCATAGCCAGAACAAGGGGAGCTATCCCTGACTGGCAGTGTCACCTGGAGTCGTTAAAGCTTTTCTTAGGATGAAATAAAGCCCCTCAGTTTGGTTTTATTTTCTGGTGTTTGTATCAAATGCTCACCCACACAGTATTCTTTCACCACGTCATCTGGCAGAGTTTGTTATCAATTGTCACCTCCCAGAAACAAACAAATGAAAGTGAGTTTTGATGTAGGTGTAGATTCACACTTGTTTCAGGTACCCAAATGATGGCTTGTCTCCAGAGGTGTAAATTAACAGAGCTGCCACAGCCCAGCTTAGCTGTGTCATATGTGCCTGGCATTGTCCTCAGCAGCACTATTGATATCGTGGGGGCTCCCTGACACAGGCCAGAGAGCCTGAAGCAACATTTTAATGCAGATTTGCATCCTCTTACAGCTGTAGCAGGATCTTGCCAAGTGGATAAATATGCATTCAGATGTACCTTTTTACAGCTTTGCAGTAACCATCTGTATGATCTTGCTAGTGGCTGGGAGGGGAGTGGGGATTGGGGCCTGGAATGGACAACTTATTAAAGGACAGATGGGAATGAAATGCTAATTGTGAAACTTGACTTAGAATAATTCCATTTCTGTTCATTTATCTCCTTAAAGGCATTTCTATTTCAGTTTGGCAACAGGAATGAAAAAAAACCTAGAAGAGTACAAAAGCTGAAGGAAGGATGAAATTATGGGGTTTAAGTGACAGGTTTCTCTCTTTTTTTTTTTTTCTTTATAATTGTCTATTTTTAAAATGAGCACCTACCTTCATGTGGTGGCAAAATTTTGATTGATTCAGTGGCAGTAAATTTCCATAGTACAAGTGCGACTTTCCTCTTTTTAAGCCATGAAATTAACAGATCAGGAAATGTCTTGGTGTTCAATGCATACGTAATATCAGTGGGCATTTAATTAATGAAGAAGCTTCTGTGGCTCCAGTTCTAAAGCATTTCCAGTTGTTTCCATTCTTACAAGTTTGTTGATCTTCGACTCACTACAATTTTCTGTGTCAAAGGCTGCGTGAAGCACATTGTATTAATGCTTTCCTTTCTGGCAAGAGATTTAAAATAAACATTAGGACTGTACTTTTTCTGAATAAGGCATGATGCTTGAGATATTCTTTTTTGATTCATATCTATACTTTCTTCAAGAAGATGGTATCTCTATGAGGCAACCTTATTTTTCATGTATGGAAGCATTTTTTCTCCTCTGCAATGACAGTGTCATCTATGAGTCAGAAAAACTGGACTTTTCAGAATGAGTACTAAGGGCGCCAGAAAAACAGAGCTGGAAGCTCTGTTCCTGACTGAGAGGTTGAAGCAAAAGATGTAGATAAATAAGATCTAAGTTATGGCATGACTTCCTCAGGAATGCAATAAAAAGAAAATATTATTTTGTCCTGGGTAGAGTTAAGGAAATCAATGTGTTTATGTAGGTGAGATAATAAGAATCAGTCTTTTCATATTTTTGGTCCTTTTGTAGGGCAAATAAATGTGCTGGGAAGAGAAAAAAACTGTATATGTCTTTTAGGTTATAAACTATGGAATGGAACAAATAGGAAATGAAAGTTAAGGGTGAGGGCAGAGCTATCTGTGAAAGGGTTTATAGAAGCAGACATTTTATTTGAGCACAGCTCTCCCAGTAGTGCCCAGTTTTAGAGACTTGGTGTAGGCTCTTCAGTGCACAAATGTCTGCTGGGTGCACCTGATGAAGAACAGTCACCAAAATATTTTTTCTCTCTACTCTTAAGCATGTTGTCTATATTTTCTCAGTGCATTGGGGCTCAACATGATTTTCCTCATGAGTGTTCTGTACACTGTGGAATGAAAACAAATGCTTGACGTGAGTAATCCCTCTCCAGATGTTACAAATGAAGGTGGAACAGTCTTGCCTGAGAAGCAGACACTTACCTTTAGCTTAATGTATTGACTTGGAAAACAGTTATCATGAGGACCGAGAAGAACTAGTATGATTCCATGCTCACCTAGTTAATCAGGAATCCCTCCTGTAATAAGGGGTGCCTCTGCTCAATCCAGTGAATAGCTCTAATTTCTCACTGCAAACAGTGTGAAGCTCAAATATATTTTCCCAGTTTCTTACGTGATCCATCTGCACTAGGAGAGGCTGTGGGAATTCCTCTTGGAGCTGAGACTTGGTGGAGAAGGAAGGTGCAAGGTGTTGTCCATGAGAGAGAGAGAAGGGAGTGCAGCTGGGTGTGGAAGTTCCTGGTTCTGTTTCCAGCCATTCTTGGTGTTTATACATTTGGCACTGGTGAAATTCATGGACCTGCCCATTGCTTGGAGCAAGGATCTAGGCCAGGGCTCCAGGCTTCCAGGTATCCTTCCCAGGAACAGCCCTGCTCCCAGCCCCATTAGTCTAGCCATCTTTTTTGCATGGCAGCACAGCATCATTAGGACGTGGCCACGTGTGTCACCTTGGTGCCAAAAGCTGGGAGTTTGCATTCCCTCGGGCTGAGGAGGAAGTGCAGTCAGTGGAGTTTCTGCTGACTGCTGTAATCACTGGGTTTGGTCTTTCCAAATGTATTTTGTCTGGATGAAGTTGGCAGAGTGTCAGTGGCTGCGAGTGCCATTAGCAATGACTTGCTCAGGCACTCACAGTAATCTCAGTCAATGCTGGTTTCTCATAAGCCTGTGAATTCAGTGTGCCTCACTTCTCACTTATCTTCCTGCTGTACCCCAGAAATGTCCCTCTACTTTTCAAACAGTATTCCCACTGCCTTCCTAAGACACACCCCACCAAATTTTCACCTCATTCCCCAGCCATTTTCTCCATCTCACTATGGTGCTTCTTGCATCCACCCAGCCTGTCTGGCTCTGTCACCTGATTAGTGATATCTGCCTGTGTGGAGGTAACACTTTGGACACTCAGATAAGCAAACCCTCCTGCAGCATGCTGTGAAGTCAAGGCATTCTTCCCTGGGCTGTGCTGTTGCTGGAAATGGCTGGTGAGCTGTGATTTGTGATGGCTGTGGCAGTGTCTGCCTGTGTCAGGTTTGCTCAGAGCCTCCCTCGAGGAGCTGTGTTGCTGCTCTCTCTGCTTTGTGAATCCCAAATGCAGCTGTCTCTCTATAAGATGCTGACATCAGTAATCTAGCCAAGATGGTGGGGCCTTTGAGCATATCTTTAGGCAAAAACTGGCAATAATTACAAACTCTCGGGAGCACAGAGTGTTCAAAGAGGATTTTGTGGCTCTTCCAGAGCAACCTCCATGAGCTTTTGGATCTCTCAATTTGTCTTATGTTTTAGCAGCAATGCCTGCATAATTGACTAACCTCAGTGAAATCAGGATGCAGTCAGAGTGCCTGTAATTATCAATGCTTTCCCAGTGGAAGAAGATGTACATGTTTAAGCTCCAGACCAAGCTGATGCTTGAGCCAGGTTTGGAGGTCAGGATTTCACAGCTGAGTCTGTTCCTTCCTCATGACCACGAGTAGCCCCTGCTTCAGAAAGCCTCCTAATTGTTCACATCAAGTCATGGTATAGGTGGTAGAAGAAAAAAGCTATGCATGCTGAACATGAAATTTTAATAGGTAAAATCTTTTACATATACATGAAAAAGGATGCTGGTACCTAAGAAAGAAATCCTTTGTAATTGAACACAAAAAGCAAAGCCTTTGCATTGAAACTTCCATGCAGCACTGTGATTGCAATTTCCCCCTCTTTCGTATTAACTCTTATCTCTCATTTATCCTGAATCATCCTCATTTGATTTTTAAAAGAAAAAGCTTGAAAAGCCATTTATCTTTCCTTGTTCAAGTTTCTTAGCTTTAAAGATCAAAGTTAGAAGATGAATAATGCATACAGGTTTTCATTCCTTTTTTGTGTGGCTGTCTTGTGACATCAACAGTTTTGAATGACTTACACTCTTATTTTAGATGAGTCGCAACTTAAATTTTCAATTCCCATCTCCCTTCCTGGCCCTTAAATAGTACATCACAAGTGCACAGCATTTATTGGATCTTATGCAGTGCTATTTTTACAGGAGTGTGTGATGAAAATGTTTTTAAAAATGTGAAAACAAAGCCTTCTGATCTTCTGTTGTGACAGGAAAACCTCCCTAACGGTACCATCCACAGGAAGATGCTTCATGTGCTTACCCCAATTTTTTTGTTAATGAATTGTCAAAGAGAGCTGCGTTCATTCTTCTTGGTGGGATCAGTCATAGCCTCATCGTGCTTTGGCAAGTTTAAAACTACATAGGTGGATCCCAACGTGACCTTGAACATAAGAAAAAGGAAGTGGAAGAAATTGCTATGACTGTCAGTTAAAAAGGAAAAGAGAAAGTGTTGTTAGTATTGGAGGGAACAGTGGAAAAAGCAGAAATTAATTCCCTCTCTAGGAAAGGATCTTTCTAAAGTTAAATTGCAGGGGAAAAATGCAATGCAGACGTGAATCAAGAGAAATTTTTTAAAAAATGATTGAATTTGTTGGGGCATTTTGTGTGGAGTAACAGTCTTAACCCATTACTACAGCAATGCTCCTGACAGAAACCATACTGTTGTGGTGCCACTCCAAAATAATTCAAGATGTTTATCCTTATTTCTTTCTTTTCCATTTCTCTTTGGTTTTTTGGTTTTTTCCCCAGCCTCCTCTCTTTTTCATTGATTTATTGATCATTAATCTCTTAACACCTTCATTTCCCCAAATTACGTATTTTAGATACACAGCAAAAGAATGCACACTCCTGCAAAAGCTGTAATTCTAATGGCAATGTTGTGTCTGCTGTGGAGAGCTGCATGAGAGATCATGGCCTGGGTGCACAGCACACCAAGCAATGGGGGTGGGGGAAAGCAGGGAGCAAGGACTTACAGTTCAGGGTTTTATTTCATTTTAATTGTTTTTCTTTTTTGGGGCAGATTAAAGGGCAAGAAGCAATTTCCTATAGGCCCCAAGAGGGTTGGAAAGAGAAGTGTATTTTTTGTTCTGATTCCCAATATGTGCTGCCTCCCAGCAACTTCCTTTCCTCCAAGTCCTTTTTCTTACTCCCTGGGAGCTTTGGCTTCCCACTCTACCTCTCATTTTACTTATTCTCCTGATCCCTACAATGGTGGCTTCCTCAAGGATCAAGAGCAGTTTTTGTTAATGATTTATATTTCTTCTGTTCTTAATATTATTTCCACAGGTGATGCAGCTGGAGCTGCTGTGAGTTAACTTGGCACCCCAAGAGGGAAAAAAAATGTAAAAAATCATTAAAAACAATTTGTAACCACACAGTTGTCCCAGAGGATAGTGCGAATTCCTCTGAATCGTTCTGTTTCTTCTCCTTCTTTTTTCCAAAATGTGACACTCTTGTTCTGTGTTCACACTTAAAGCTCTGTTTCAGGGTCCCTGTTGCTCCTGCTGAAATCTTTTTGCTCTCCAGATTCCAGAAAACTTTGAAGATGTTTCTTCTGGACCACCTCTCCCTTCTTTTCCTTGCCAAGTGCTTGTGCTGTCTCCTGCCTTATCATGAGGACACCTTTCCCATTTTTGCTCTCACTTCTGTCTGCATGCCTGCCTCTTCCCCTGCCATGTCTAAACCACTCATGTTTCTACATCTGCACAGCCACTCTCTGTTAAGACAAAGGGTTCTCAGGGTATCTTCTGCTATGCTGGTACTTCCCATGTAAGTTTTTTTTTTAATTATCACAGGTATACCCAAGTTCTTTTCAGTGGTCCATTAGTCTTTGATTATCATTTGTCCCATTGTTTGATGTGTTATTTGTTGGTGTTTTGGCTGAACTGTAAAAAACGTTACCTTCTGCAGAGGACCATGCTCACCTTGGAAGGTTGTAAAAAATCTGATTAATAGCCTGGGCTAAAATATCACACAGACTTTTATTTCTGTATCTCTTTTCCTCTTTCTCTTCTTCCATCCTCCTTGGAGACTGACCATCCTCACTTCATTTTTCAGACTAAGCCCTTTGAAACAAAACTTCTCATCTCTAACACATCCACAAGCAGCTCTCAGCCCCGACCACAGCTGCCAAGAGCGAGAGCTCGAATTCTGCACGTCGGTGTGGATTGGAAATCCTAACCTCTTTACAGGACTCTCCCCTCGCAGCTTGCATTTCGGGTTTGCCGTTGGGAGGAGCATGGCTGTGCAGATGTTGTCAGGCAGATGTGAGCTGTGGGCTGGCTGTGGCAGCCATCTGGCAGTGGTTAACGTGGCGCCGAGCCCAGGCTAACGAGCCCTGCCGTGAGACGGGCTCGAGCGCGCCGGCACCGCTCGGGGCTGACACGGCCACACAGCCCCCGTGGCACTGCGGGCAGAAGGAGCTTGATGTCTCCATCCATGTGCCAGACCAAGGCAAATGGCCTGAAAATGCCCATGTGGATGTTCCCTTCTTCTCTGCAGCTCTTGCAGAATCACTAGGTTGGAAGAGACCTTGAAGATCATTGAGTCCAACCCATGCCCCAACACCTCAATTAAACCGTGGCACTGAGTGCTGCATCCACTCTGTTTTTAAACACATCCAGGGATGGTGACTCCACCACCTCCCCAGGCAGACAGTTCCAGTACTTCATAACTCTTTCTGTAAAAAACTTTTTCCTAACATCCAATCTAAATTTCCCTTGGCAGAGCTTAAAACTATGTCCCTCGTTCTGTCAGCTGCTGCCTGGAGATAGAGACCAACCTGACTACAAGCACCTTTCAGGAAGTTGTAGGGAGTGATAAGGTCACCCCTGAGTCTCCTTTTCTCCAGGCTAAACAACCCCAGGTTTCTCAGTTATTCCTTGTAGGGCTTTTGCTCCAACTCCCTCACCAGCCTTGTCCTCTGGACGCATAATCTGTCCCAAATGCTTCTTTGAGGTGCTTTCTCCATTTGCTGTAAGAAAATGGTGAGGAAGAAGCCCACCAGTCTCATGTGTTCAGGTCATGCTCAATACTCAGGTTGTCCTAATTGGTTTAAATGGCTCATTATTATTTACCCTGACTCTTCTGTGCTGCATAGGGTAAACCATGCATAGCTTGACACTTGATGTGATATGTCTTCCCAGCAGACGTCTCCAAAGGGTAATGTTGGTCTCTGGAATTAGGGGAAAGGCAAGGAGTGTCGTGATGCAGGGCAAAAGGTGGCCCAGTGTCAGACATCTGTGGGCTGATGGGAGCACCAGGGTCTGTTGGCTTGTGCCTGCTACCACAGTGACTGCATTTTGCATTTGGGACCAAACTGACCTCCTGTGTTCCCAAGGGCATGCTTGGTAGTAGTGTGATCCACTGTGTGAGGTTATCAGATTTATGGATGGTGTTCACACTAACCAAAAGTACTGGAATTAAAACTCATCAGAATTCAGTGTTAGATTAAAAGGCTCCCTATGGTCATTCATCTGCTGGCATTTTAAACCAAGTTATTGCTGATCATATTTGACCCTAGAGCTGTAAGACTATCTCTTCCTTCTGTTTTTTTCACAACTTTCAAAAATGTTCTTTTGCATCAGTGATGTCCTTTGCTCCAGCTATTTTTGTCTTCTTAACTTAGGAAGTTCAGCATTAGACATGCATAACTATGGTTTCTCAGTATTGTTTCACACAGCAGTAGTGAGAAGTATTTCTTTAAGGTGAAATAAGGGTATTTTTCTACGGTCAGCTTTATTTTAGACTGATTTTAACTTTCCATTGTGAAAGTGAAGCAAAAAAGAATGGGGCTCTTTTGCAGATACTCTGTGGACTTGGAGGAATTTGAAAACTTCTCATTGAGTGAAAATTCTCTACGGATTTCTTTTCTCCCTAGTCATGAACTGATGACCTAGATAGTAAAAGAAAATAAATGCCTGCAGCAAATAGAGTATGTGTTAGATGTCTGAGATTTGGGACATTTACAGGCCTAGATATTAGACTATCTGGATTTTCTTGTTAAAATGGCTTATTGAGAGTTTTGAACCTCTGGGACCATGTGAAATTATAGAAATAGTGTCTGGGAAGCTTCTCCCTAAAAAAATAATAAAAAGCCAGGTGGTTGTTATCTCAGAGTAGGTTACTTGAGCTATCCAGGGTGTGTAGGACTTTATGATTTGGATAGTTAGGAGCAAAGGTGATTTATTATGCTGAGAAAGTAAATTCTTTGTTTTGTTTGGCTGACAGTCTCGTTGTTGGGGGTTTTTTGGATGAATAAGAGAGATGAAAAAAGGATGTGGGAGGGAAATTATTTCTTCATTCATTTTATTCTGCTAATGAAAAAGAAACATTTTTGTTTGGTTAGTTTTTCTAAGCAGTCAGGAAAGGAGCCTTTGCTTATATTACAGACAATAAAGATGAAGACTGGGCTTAGAAAGCTAATTCTTCCCTTCCCCTCCCTTCATCAGCTGCAGGGAAGTCTTAAATGTAGAGTGTGGGCATCCTCCTGTAAGTCAAAACCCCATTTCTGGCTGTTTTCCCCAGCCCTTTTGTGAGTGCTGTGCCTTCCCTCATTACTCCTTAGGAGCAAAAACAATGAGTGGCAAAGTAATATTGAAAAAAATTAGACTTTTATGAGTCTGACACACTGAACATTAGGACTCACAGTGGGAATTGGGCAACCTGTGTACAGGCAGAAAAAGTGTTTGGAGTAGATTCCATTGGACATGGGACTTAGGATCCCTGCAGATCAAATGTGCAAAACAGCACTACAAATTTTCTGCTGTCCAAAGTTCCTTCACGCAGCCTCTTGGACCTGTCAGCCTTTTTTTTTTTTTCTTTTTTTTCTGTATTGGGGTTTATTTTATGCTCTTATACAGGGATATTTCCATTTGTAAAGCATGTTTTAATACACAGATACCCTGCAGAAATCAATGTATTATTTGTGGCAAGTCTGTGCAGTGAAGTGAAGGAACCCAGGTCCTGTGTTTGCTCTTTTCTAAACACTGAAACCCTCTCCATTTTGGGGGATGGGAGAGAGAAAAAAAATTGTACATTTTTGTTCTTGAAAATCTCTAGTGGACCTTATAAATTTGATTGTATTTGGCATTTTTGATATTCCTACTTGCTTGCACACCACAGCAGCCACATGTTGTCACTTAAAATCTAAATATCGGATAACTGCTAACTGAGACTTTATTGTGTATCATGCTTATTTTAGGAATTACTTCTGTAAAGTAAAAATGACACTAACTCTAAAAGCATGTGTAATAAAACCTCAACAATCTGTGTGCTGAGTTTGCACATATTATGTTCTCATAATCAAAAGAAAAATGTAGAATAAAAATAGTAGAGAAGAACAGTGCCCGTTTTTGGAGCCTTGAACAGCTGTAAGTGATTAGAGCTTCTTGTTTGGTTTGCTTTGATTTTTTGGTCTACTTTTTGAAAGTTCTGTCAACTTCACTTTTGCTTATTTCACTTTGTTTGGATAGTTTTGCCTTACTGAGTTTCCTGTGATGCTTCTGGTTATATGAAAAGTCTAGTCCAAATCACAGCACTTCAAAAATAATAATTTCTCAGTTCTTGGGTTTCCTCAACCCAACAGAGTACTTCTCTCTCTCCAGGTAATAATATACTCACAATTACTTACTGCCAAGTTCAGATATTCACCACGTGCAGTAGTGAGGGATTCACACACACATTGCAGGGTGTTATTCCAGACTCCTGCTTAGTATTATGCAGGGCCAAGTCTGCCTGCAAGAAGTTGTCCTCCTTAAAAGGGAAAAGAAAAAAACCAAACCTGCTTTCTTTCTTAATCTAGCTCTAGGATAATTCTTGCTCATACTCAGGCTGCACTGAGCAATTAATTGATTTTTTTTTTACCTTCTTAAAAATCATTATCTAACAAGAATCTCTTTGGCACATGGTCACATGAAGATTGTTCTTTTGTTTAACATGGAAGTGTGGGTGGTTAGCTCCACTTGGATCTATTTATACTCATCTTGTTTTTTCTAACTCAGCAGCTTTGCTTTTGCCTCTGTCTGCTGCTGTTGTCAGTTGTCTACTTGCCTCTGCTTGGCCTCCTGGTTCTGCCTGCACAGGGGAGAATAAATTACACTGAGAGAAGAGGGGTAAAAGTGAGTAAATATACCCCAAAAAATTGACATGGAAAATAATGCTGTTAAAAAAAGTAAAGCATGAGAAAGTGAAAAGCTTTCCTGGTATATATCTCAAAAAAAACCCAAAAAAAAAGTCTATTTCTACTGCCACATGGAATATACTGAATTTTGTAACTAACCATGGAGATATCTGTGCTTGAGTAATTTGTCCTCCCTCACAAAATATGAAATTTGGTTTCCTGAACAAAAGGATGATGAATCAAGATCTCTTAACTGTAAGCTTGTGGGGGTTTTGCATCATTGATTTCCAAAGTGTCTATGCCATTCAGAATGTCAGGTTTTTGAAAGTGAAAGATGTTGGTGTGATAGCTCAGGGTAACCTCCAGCACACCTCACATTTCAAACTCTGCACATCCTGCTCTCCCCGTTCATATGAAATCATTTGTCTCTTAGGACTTCTTTGAGCTGTGGTGTTCAGTTTGAGCATTTCTCTTGGAGTAAGACCTAATGAAAATCAAGAAGAAAAAAAAAATTGCTCATTCAGGGTAAGGTGTTACCACAGAAGCTGCAGGTACCTGACTGAAGCAATTTCTTGGTGCATTATCAGTATTCCAGAAATGAGTGTTTGTGCTCTCTGGCAGACCTGCACACTGAATACAGTCACAGAAGATCTGTTTTGCCATGAGACTATACAGTCATTGCAACATGATTTCTAGAAGTGTGCTGCAAAACATTTTCCTACTGAGAAAATTATTGTGCAGTAAATGAAAGATCGCCTTGAGGTAGAGAGTCTGCAAGCTAAGCAGAGCAGATTGCTGCTACAATCTTCCTGTGTGATTTTGGGCAAGCCTTGAAGTTGTTCAGTTCTTCTTATTCAGCATTTCATGAGTTGTGGACCTGAATTTATTCATACATGTAAAGCAGCCTGACACTTGCAACAAAGCTGTGTTGTGCCACCTTGCAAAGTGCAGAGTGCCATTGCATCATAAATAAAATCATAAATAGGCTCTTTTTTGTAGACAAAACAGTAAAATCATAGCTTCACTTTCATATTCAGACCATGCTCCACTCCAGGTGTTTGATTCTATAATACTTGCAGGATCCAGCCCAGCTACAATAACTTAGAGATTTTCTGTGATTATAAAGAAAACATCTCCATCATTTAACTGCGTGCTGAAGCACTAGAGTGGTTTTGAGATTATTGTCCCTTGTATTCGAGGATCTTGGGGGTTTGTAATAATTTAGGAATGTCTACAGAGCAGTTACTTTGCATGATTATAACTCCTGGGAAATCTGCATAGTTAGCATGTTTCACTAAAATAGGCTTTGCACGCATCCTGACCTCTCAGGGTGGAATTCTGGCATTACTGAAATCAGTCTAAGTTTTCCCATTGTCATTCCTGAGACTAAAACTTTCCAGGGAAGTATACAATATAATTTATAGCAAGAGAAGAGGCCTCTTTTTGAAGTGCTAAATGAGTTGACATCCTTAACTTTTTTGTTGCTAATGTTGTTACTGCTTCACTTCTTCTTATTGGCTTGTTTGTCATTAAGGTACTTAAGGTATTCCAGCTTTTTGAAAATACTGCATTTGATTCTCAATTTTTGCTCTAATGAGACTTTCTGCCTAGAAGATTTCCCTGTTCTGCCTGTGTCCTTTGCATTGTCATTTTTAAATATTAGAAATTACATGACTGGTGGTGACAGCTGTTACTCGGCTTCTGTCACTGATAATCCAAGGCTTTGGTGTTGTAAGAGGTCATCTGTTGTCTCTGTTACTCTGAAGTTAATAATGGTAGGTAGATGTAATGTTTTTTAAGTGGGAGGAGAAATGTTGACTGAAGCAATCTGAACCTTTTAAGTAAGACATGGGGAAATAACTTCTAAAATACACAAAATTAAGAGTAGCTGGAGCAAGCAGAATAAATTAAATTGCAAGCCTGCTCTGATTAATATTTCCAATTCAAAAAGAGACACGACCTTTAAAAATGTTATCTTTTACTAGCTCATGTGGTAGTGAACTCTGCTCTCCCTACTTTAACCGTCTCAACAAAGACCATTTTTTTACTTCTATGAATAGCAAGTTCAAGAAGAAGGCAGTTCTTCATCTTTGAAGCATGTGCATTTCTCAGACTGCAGTGTCAGTTTTACTGTGCTGCCCTGATAATGAGTCTCAAATTCACCTTGAAGGATCCCCCCCAGGGATGCCAGCTGAACCTTTGACCCTTCTCTTCTGACTGTCACCAAGGTTAACACATCATTACAGCTTCTGATGTTAGGGATACCTGTGCTTTTGGAGCCTTTATCAACCTACACTCTTGCACACAACTTAAACTGAAGTCCCAGTTCCTCATTTCTTTTTCATAGGAATGTCTTGTTGATTTTTGGGAGTGAATTGTGTTTCTTCCTAATTTTGTGTTAAAATAGACATGAAATTTTAAAAGTTCCTGTTTTATCCCTGCTTTTATTAAACAGCAACCTGTTTTAATAATTAAGACTACAAACAAAAAAAAAAAAAAGGAAGAAGCATTTTCTATTTAAATTTGAAAATGGACACATTCATACCTGCTGCACATTGCAAAAATGTGTGTGGTGACAGACAAAATGTCAGCATTAAGTATTGGTTCTGTGGGATAAGTTCTAGTTACTGACAGGTAAAGGACCCTTTATTTATTTGGAATTCTCTTAGCAAGGTATCATGTTGGATAATAAGCTGATTATAATTAAAATGGGATTTGTTTTGTTAATCCAGAAAATGGTATCTACAAATACTTGTCTGTGGCACTGATAACCAGCCAAGAGAACTCTTTTATAAGAGAAGCCTGTTGACACAGATTTTCCAAGTTGTATTACAATATTGTTTTAATATCTTGTACATTAACAGTTGGACTCAATGATCTTGAAGATCTTTTCTGACTTTAACAATTCTGTGATTCTTAATGTACTCTTAGCAGAGTTCATTTTTTTCCCTCCTCTGATTAAACACATTTGATTTGCCCTACCTACTTCTGGATGCTGTTAATGGCCATCAGTTTTGTGTTCATGAAATAATGAAACCAGGAGATGGCAGAATCGATAAATTCTCTCTCTGAACATTGCTTCAAAGGACTTCAGCAAATTGTCATTGGAGAATTGATCCTACCAGTGTTGACAAGTTTTGTTTGTTTGTTTGTTTGTTTTTTGTTTGTTTGGGTTTTTTTGTTTCTGCTTGAGGAGGAGATGACTTTTAACCCTGAGCAGTCTATACTACACTAGTTTTTACCTTTGTATTCTTTGCTTCTTACCTGCTACAAAATGCAGTCTTTAAGTCTACAAACATTGCACCTAGGTACCAATTTGCATTATTCATACAAAGTTATCTCTGTCTACTTTACATTCAGCTGAGAGAGTTGAGATGATACTAGGATTGTATCCTTTTTTGTGCTTTCCAATAATGCTTTGAACAGATTCTTTTAGGTAGCAAGCCTTAAATCACTCATTTCAGTTAGATGTATGTAATTTTCCTTCTCTGAGACTTGTCTGAAAACTTTCAATAGTAATAACAATTGTGCTAACTCCAGTTAGGTGTGACCCAATGGTTTTTCCCTTTTGGGAGTGTTTGAAGAGTAGCTGACAGTTTCATGAAAGAGGGTTCTGAAAAGGCAAAGTGTTGTTCATTTAACTACATGATTGTACAGAAAAACACTGGAAGCCACTCTGATATCTGTGTGCCTACCTGACTAATCTGGCATATAAAATTCCTTTCCAGTGGAATCCTGTATGTTTTCCTTCTTTCTTCCAAGTCCACATTTAATCAACTTATGTTCTTTTGCTCCTCACAGAAGTGTGCATCTCATTAAATCCCTCTTCCTGCTTTGGTTTTTGTCTCCTCTCATGTCTCAGGGACAGGGTTGCTGGTTGGGCTGCAAGTGTGTCAGGCCCAGTCCTCTGCCTCAAGGTGAATTTCTCTTAAGCATTTGTTGAAAAGTTCATAAACTAATCATAAACTAAAGGATCATAAAGTAATACCTTTGTGGTAACTTTCCAGGCAATCCTGCTATGAAATTAGTTTGCAAGATGAGCCAAGATCCAAATCTAATGCATTATTAAAGTCAACTCTAAATACAGCAAATATTTTAATATTTTATTATTTTAATATTCCATGCATAGAATGGCCTGCATATCAGATTGTTCTTGGCATACATGCTTGCAAGTGCCAGTAATAATATCTGTAATACAGCATTTGTGCTTTAGGCCTGCCAGATCTTGAACAAAATTTTGAATTTAGTAGGTTTGTCCAGAATTCCTGTTTTCAGAAACTTAAGAATATTTAAGAATTCTTCTGAAATATAGTAAAAATATTCATGTTAAATTCTACCAAACATTTATTGCCAAACTTTATTTCCACTTTCATTGCAATCCATTGAAAGTGAATCTCATCAAATTACAAAAGTATTTATGATTTTATGGTACTTTGGTCAAATGTTCAATAACACATGGAACTGTTGGAAAGGGGAAGACAATCATCAGAACATGTTTTTTCACTCTTTATCAAGCATTCTCTGAAATGATTGCTTATCTGGTCATGATTGACTTCCACTTTCAGAAAATAATTGCTTTCTTTTGTCTTCCAAAGTCAATAATATGGCTGTCTTAGAAAAAGTCTGGTTGAAACACGTGAAGGATAGTCACTAATAGTACAATGCAAAATATAAAGCACAGTTGATGATTTCTTAGATTCACTGAATATTTCTTTTTATATTTATCATACTTGAAAATTCTTCTATTCTTCCTCCTTAGTTCTGAATGCTTATTCAGCGTTTGAAAACCATAATGTGAGTCTTCCATTAAAAATCATTTTGCAAGAGTGGCAAATATAAATTATTTAGCTTTTCTGGATATAAATAAGTGCAAACAGTGGATCTGTGTCCTCTGAGATAAACAAGGATGATCTTTATTGTCCACAAACTCTTCTGTAAGTTTATACCTTGGTGCAGACATCAGGGTACTCATGTGACATATTGTAATTTGCTTATGTATTGCAGTAGGGGTTGATCCTGTTAATGTTTGTGTTAGGAAAGCAGACAAGAAGACTAGGGAAGCTTATTGATGAGGTCTCTTGTTTGCATGGATGTTACCAATACAGTCATTTAAATATTGTCTTTGTTGTCTGTTCACATGGGCCAGCTTTCCCTGGCACTCTTTGGTGTGTGTTTTTTGCATCATTGTCTTTACAACACAAAGAAATGCCATTCTGAAATGTTTTCCCTCTAAATATTTTCACACATTTGGGGCACTGATTGGAGTCAGAGAGTGCCTCAGGAGTGGTGAGTTCAGACCTTCTGTGGAGGGCAGCTGCCACTTGCAAATTGTCCCCTGTTGGCCATGGTGGCACTGGGTGCATTTCATGCCAGGGGCTGCAGGCAGCTCCTTTTGATGATCAGAATTCAGGACCAGGTCTGGAAAGTGGAACTGCAAATTCAACTACCTGGACATGTCAGTATGTCCATCTGACAGGCAGAAATGCTGACGACTACACACCTTTTCCAGCAGCCACGGATTCCTAAATTTCACCCTCTGCTTTTGAAAAATTCAGCCAGAATGTTAGATAGATGTCTGTTAAATGCAAAATTATAACTTTTTTCTTTTACTTTTTTCTTTTATTCTTCTTTTTTTGTCATGCCAACTAGCTGGCAAAGAAACAGTAATGTATTTAAAAGTGAAGTGTTTACTTCAGACTCAGTATTTGTATTTGTATGTATTGGAAGCATAGTGTGGGCTTTTTCTGTGTTTTTGGGGAAGTCAGTATGCTGTGGGAGGGCATATGCAGTTTTTAACTTATTGTCACTGTCATAAAAAGGTAATTTGTCCCGAGTGAACTGAAATCTGATCAAGTAACACTTCTAGTTCTCTGTAAAGATTATTTTTTATTCATTATGTTCTTTTTACACTGCTCATACAGAAGCTGTCAAAGCTTCTCATTTATGACAGGATAGTACTAATTCTAAAGGAGACGTGCACACAGACATGAGATGAAACAGGAAAATAAAGTGCAGAGTAATTTCAATTTCTTTGCCATTTTTACGAGCCTGTTCCAATAACAGCAAACATCAGCAAACAGGAGACTGATTTCCATACAGAACCTGGCCAGCTAGTTTGCTTTGTAAATACAAATGTGAAAAGCTGAGCAGCTCGTACTTTCAGTGTCCAGAACAGTTTCTCCCTCCCTTGCAGCCACACTTCTCTCTTGGCCTTTTCCATTGGTGCAGTTTACAATAACCTTTAACTCCAACAAGGATTGTGCCAGAAGTTTAAACCCACTGTGGCATCTGGGAAGAATAGCAAGGAGCTGCTGTGCAGGAAGCAATTATCCCAGCAGGGCTCCAGAGCTCGCCTGAATAGCTGGGGCAGCCCCCAGCGCCGCTTTTTGGGCTTTGCTCTCTTCCTTCTCTCTGGCTTTTCACTTCCATTTATGCACTGAGCAGTAGGGCTCTGCTGCTCCAGAGGCACAGGGCTGGGTGGGAGAGCCCAAGCAGAGGGCAGCCTGTTCCCAGTGTCCAGCCTGGTAGCAGCCCAGGAACAGCAGCACTCAGGGGCTATCACAGCTAAAGGGTGGCACATGTGAGCATCAGGGAGCGCTGCTCCCCATGCATGTAGAGCATGGGAACAGTGTCTGCTTTGTTCTGCTTGGTTGCAACCTGGGCTGGCTTATTTCACAAGTGAAAGAAGCTCCAAGTAGCTCCTGGCTTTGCTGTGTGTTGCTGAAGGTCAGCCTTGTGTTGTTAAGTCTGTGGCAACAGAGGACGTTTGTGAACGGACCGAGATGTGCAGGTCATACCCTGCCTGTGGAGTTTCTCTGGAGGATCATAAGTTGAGCACAAAAATAATGATTCTGGGCTGCTCTGTGAGCTGGGAAAATTGGGGGATTTGCCTCTCTGTGCATACATTCTCCTCCTTATTCTTTGTGAGTTTAATTTTAGCATCTTCAAGCAGAAGGCTTTCTGTAGCTGTAAAGTCTAGCCCAGTGGTTTTTCAGCAGTCCTTCGAAAAATAATGAAAGTAACACTCAAGAAGATTTGCTTGTGGTTGCCTATGACTGCAAGTTTTTACCTCAGTCCTGTAACACAAGGCTTGTGTGCAAACCACAAAAAATACAAGGAAATCTGTGATTTATGATTTGCATGTGCTGCAGTCACGAGAGCTGTAGTGAACAGTGATGGAAGAGTGAAATGTGGCAGATTAATATATGACTTTTGTGTTTAACTGTTCATGGAGAATCAGCATTGCAGTGCATATGCTCCTCTTTTTGACAAATGATGGGAAAAGTTTAATGTTTTCACAACTTTTGTGTCCAGCATTTACTGTAAGATTTCTACTGAACTTAGGCTCACTCAGAGATAAATGCAATAGGAATTTAAGGTGGGATATATCCTTCTTTTAAAGTGTGGTCTCATTTCCATGGCATGTCATCTTGGTCAAAAGACAGAGAATCAGTAGGTTTTTAGGTATGTTAGAAAACATTTTATATTTTTTTTCAAGGTTAATTTTGCAAAATACTTGTTTCTTTTTAGTGTTTAGTTGGCAGAGCCAAAACTTCTTTGGGAGTTAACTTGATTATAAAGTATTTACAGAAAATATTTTGAATGAGAAGTCCAATCTGTCTCAAAATTAAAACTATCAAAATACAAATTTGGAAACGTATGAAAGAATCCACTGCATTTTAGTCACCTGTGACTAATTTTATTTGCTTAGTTTTGTTCTCAGTTCGTGTTCTCTGCCATAAAGAGCTCAGGTTTAGCCCCAGAGGAACTAAGAAAATCCTTCTTCCCCTGGGAAGCTGCTGTGCCAGCTCCAGGGAGGAAAGCTTTCACAGGCAATTTAGTGCAGGAAGTGCAGCGGTCACGGGAAGGATCCGGGAGCCTGAGATTTGCATCCCTCCAGTGAGGAGCCAGCAGTGGGCAGCCAGGCTCAGAGGGGATGTGCCTTCTCTTCCAGACAAGTGGGAGTCTCAGCCAAAACTGCTGCATCTCAGAAGGTCACGGAGTGACTGAAGCCACAGCTGAAAATAATGACCTGCTGCACAGACCAGCCAGGAGAAAAATGTGGATAAGTCATTTCTATTCCCTCCTCTCAAACTGTGAGGATTTTGTTGCTGCTTCACAGTTGTACTTGTAAGTCTAGGAGATCCTTGGTTTTGCATGTTGAAGGCCTTTCATTTTCTTGTGGGAGCTCATGGTAGAAGAAGACCTAGGAACTTCCACGTCAAATATCTTGATAACTTGAGTCCTGTCAGAACAGTTCCCTTTAGAAGACCCTACATAAGAACCTTGAAAAACCCTGTATTTTAGCACAGTGACTGTGAGAAATCTGCACTCTGAGAAATGTCTTTCATCAGGTTACAAGTCTTGGTGAAATTTTACCTACCCATCCTTCCAATCGAAGTTGAACATTAGGACTTTGCTGTTGAAGACTTGTGCTCTGCACAACTTCTCTTTTCTTAGGGGAAAGTAGGAAATTTTCTATTGATGAAATACCCCACAATAGACAGTTGCCTTAAATCCATGTTGGCATCATGCCAACATTAGCTTCAGACTTAGAAAAGTATGACAGTATTGTCAATACCTGCAATGACAGTCAGGAAGTGAAATTCCCTTGGAATCAGCAGCAAAGTCTGGGCCCCTTTGGAAATTCATGGTTGTACTCTCCTCCTTCCACCCCTGGTGCTGTCTGCAGGGCTTAGGTGTGATCTGCCACATGCAGAGTCAGTTCTGGTGATGTAGGTGGGCCTTTGTCTTCATCCTTGGTCACTCTAACACAGCCCCTCAGAGTGACCTTGGGCTTTCTTTTACAATGGGAAACAGGCTGCTAAATTCCACTGCAGATTTGGGTTATGTAGTTTCATTTATGGTCGCCAGGTAAGATTTTTTAATATGTTTTAAAATTTGTGGTTTGTTAGTATTATTTTTCCTTATTACATTTGTGATTCTTTAGGTAAGGTAATTAAAAACTGAGAGATTTTGTGTGGAAAATTAACCCTGGCTGGTCTGAGATTTTATCCTTGGAGGCATGTAAATAACACAGTAAGTGGTGATGCTTAAAAGAAAATTCATGTGTAACTGATACTTCAAATCCTCTGACTTGCTTAAGGGAAGACAAATGAAGACATACCAGGCATCAAGTTCAGTTCAAGTTCACTTTTACTTCTGATTTCAATCACTGATTGTAGTGAAAGCTACATGTGCACCAGTGCATCCAGGGGAGATTTATGCATAGGGTTAAATCTACAGTTTTACAGAAATTTCACAGTTGTCATTGTAAACTCATCATTCCCATGCAGGGCCTTCTTTGGATATTGCAGAAAGATTGATAGTTCTAGATATAATTTTAGTGACCCATAAAATGTGCCTAAGTGTTGTCCATTAGTTGAGTTTGGTGTGTTTTCAGTACTTAATAAGTAACAATACGAAAAACAGTTTATGAAGCAGTTGCTTCTTCTTTTTTTATATTTTTTGGTGATCTTTTAGAACAGATTTAAGACCGTGAAGGTAGATGTAACATGCTTTTGTTGTAAGATTTTGATCCTGGTTTATAATAAGAAAGGTTGCATAGAAATAATGTTTTGTACTATCGCTGTGAAAGCATTTCAGAGAATTTTTTCGCTGGTTCAAATATTGCAATAAAAACATAGCTGTCTGTTCAGAAATTAGTTTTGACTAATGTGAGCCAACACAGATTATTATGAAGTAAATCTTCCTCTGAATTAAATCTTCCTCTGAATTAAATCTTCCTTTGTGATTAACAAAAGCCAAATGTTTATAGAAAGTTAATTTGGACTTGTTGCAGTTTCAAACTTCTGAAAATCACTTATGTTGAGACATGGATTTTTCTTTTCTGATCTTGACTTATGGAATTCTGCATATATCTTGGCTGTTTCTATGGTCTCATTGGGTGAAGCATCAAACACATAAAGTAATTCTGATATTTGGTGTCTTGTGATAATGCCAGTGGCTGAATAACTGTCAGCTGCCTCTGAATTCACCAAGCAATTCAGGACACTGATAACCCTTAATCCTTTGTAGATTTCCACCTTCTTGTAGTTACAGCCATTAATAATGAGCCCAGAAAAGTGGGAAAAGGAGTCTTATGGACGGACTCGAATCTGATTCTGCCTCTGATGTATGAGATTGGCAGGGGTGCCAGAAGCAGCAGCTTGAATCTATTGTCATTTTACCTACCTTAAATACTTTCTTTTTACATAAAGCCGCCTTCCTATGCATTTTGCACCTTCCTTTAGGCTGCCTTCAGGCCTGTCTGTATTGCAAAGCTGTTTTGTTGGTCTGTAGGGTAGCGGGGAACAATTGACTTGCACTTTGTCATGACAGATTTACAGCACAGGAAGACCACTTGAAAGAATGTTTCAGACTACTTTCAAATAGAATTTTTTTGTGTGTTTGATCTGGAGGAGGCAGCATGTACCTTCCTGGGGTCCCAGAGAATGGAATGGAAAGCAGGACAGACTCCTCTGTCTGAACTTTGAAGTTAAACAAGAACAAACTTTAGTCATTGTTGAAGACCTGCTCCAAACACATTTTGATGTCTAGTGTCTGATATTTAAGCATGCTATAATAGGTAGGGAAGAATATATGGGATTCACGAGGCTTGGAACAAGATACAATTTTTTTTTTTAAAAATTAAGATAGATAGTCATTTTTACTTCTTTTTGTTCAACTTTGTTCAAACTGCAAAGCTGCCTTCTACTGCTGACATTCCATGCCTGACAGCCTCTCCTGCAGTGGTGAGTTGTGATATGGATATTTTGGGATGCTAGACCAGACAGAGGGAAATGAACAAACTCCATGTTTCTTAACTAAGAAATAAAAGCTCTATTTTGTTTGGATATACCGTTGGTGGCACTATTAATTATAATTGCCTGGACTCACCTTGTACTTTGACTTTTGTATTGTTATCCATAATTAGATGGGACACTTTTAAAGCAAAAGCAGTGTCTGGCAGGTTCATATTACATGCCCACCACTTTCAATTTAGAAAATGAAAGAATATGGGTTGTACTGTAAATGATGAAAATATATAAAGTTTGTGCTATCACAATTGCAGAAACCCTGGCTATACAAAAAGAAGTCAGTATTTCACTCTCCAGTCTAAATTTGCTTTTCCTATTAATTTGTTTGCTTTTGAATTATCTTGCAACAAAGCAGATTTCATTTATTAAATAGAAACAAACTAGAAACTGAAAGAAAGTTAAAAGAAAATGTCACTCACATTTATGTTTGGACTCCCCAAGCATTTCTCTTATGGCTTCATTCTGTCTCATATTTCATACCACATTTCTGTGAAAAGTAAATGAATCACCCACATATATAAAAATATTTCATAACACAGACAGATGGGTATGGATTTATACATGCAGAAATTTACACACATATACACAACACACATAGGTATATAAAATATGGTCTCAGAATAAGATTATATGTGTGTACAGCTATTCTGAATTCTTGGTGGTATGTTGTAGAACCCTTGGGTAAGTTTTTATGGATTTGATTTATTGGCTGACTGAGTTGATTCATTATTTGTATATGATTTTTGCTGCTGGGTGGCCATAATTTACAATTCTGGACCTAGTTAACTCTGTGGGTGCCTAGAGTTTTCTGTATGAACATCTCCAACTATTGTTTAAAGAAATAAATGAAGTGGACTTGCTTGAATGAGCAATTTACTGATGAGGAGCAAAACATGGTCAGGCAGGCAGGTCACAGAAAATAGCTTTCAAAAAGTCTTTGTAACTCACCATACCATCATATATTTTCTTAGCATATATACAATAATTCATGCATCTTACAGGCAGCTGAAGATCATCTGTGAAATGCTGATCACAATCTTTTTCTCTTATTAGAATACAGTGCTATTGTTGTATTATCCTACTGGTAAATCCCTGATAGATTTGCTGGTAGGCACAGAACAAAATACTGAAGAGGCAAGAAAAGTCAAAAAGTGCCTTGGCTTCATTTTGGTATAAATGAAACATGACACTTACTTCCAGAATTAGACTTTTAGCTCTGGCAGTTAGCAAAGCCATTCTTTTCCCATGACACAACCATACCTACTAGAGCAGTGGGATAGAGCTGTTTTCTGTATCTTGTTTACTAGGAAGAAAGGACTTCTCTTGGTATTCAGTATGGTCACAACTCTTCAGGCAGTTTGGGATGTAATGGTACACTCACTGCTTGTCACTTTTGCAAATTTGCTGCTGTAAAGTCCAGCTGGTGTACTTTGGGACAAGGGCAAAAATATAAGAGCCATAGCACTCAAATCAAAATGCCTTCATTAATTGTTAAGTACATGTAGACTGTGAATAGTTGTAATTTGCAAGGTTTCATGTACTGTCTCCAAAGCTGATTTGACTGTTTACAGCTCTAAATACTGGATATGAACTTAATAAGACAAATTCAACAGTTATTCTTTATGTGTTCTACCAAATTTCACATGCATATCTTCCATTGTGTACTTAAAGTCTGTGGTCCATAGGTATTTCTGGGATTGCCTGTTGACAAGAAATACTGCACATAGCCAACATAAATTGTTCAGTTTTCATTTGCAATGTCATATTAAACTGAAGGGATTGTCCAGTCTTATTCAGATGGTGGGTACCTAATTTTTTAAAATGCAATGAAGAATTTTGGTAGTTGCCCACCAGGGGAAGTTCACTTCCTTCTAGCCATCTGTGACTGCTCCAGTTACAGACATGTGTAATTCCACATTCAGTGGTGGGACATTTTATTGTAGCTGTGTAATTTATCACAATTCCATGTGGAATAACCATCATTGTAGCGAAAGTTCTAAACCCTTCTCATGTTTTAAGGAAATCAACCAACCTAACAAAAGAAACCCCTTTGCACATACATTCAGAATTCCATCTCATGAGCACAGCCTCCTTCAGCAGGCATGTTACATCTTAGGAAGTCTGCCTCAACATCCATGAGGGGATGTTTCCTCTGCGTCTCCTTCTTTATCTAAATCTCAAATAACTTGGAAGAAAAGCAGCTTTCAATGACTTTTTAGGTTTTCATATGTTTCTGCTTTAATGCTTCTCTCCATCTACACTTTGAAGAGAGTCTTGTAGTGATTCCTGCAAGAAATTCCTAGGATTGTTTTTGCTTAAGGTTACAATTTGTGCAAGATATGCAGTTGTGTCACGTTGTGATGGATTTGAGTGGGATTTTCTTAAGTGATAAAATAACAGAGGAGCACAAGTGCTACTGAATGTCACTAGAATTTAGCCTTTGAAAGCATACACAGAAATCACTGATTTCAGTTTACATGGGTTTGAAATCATCAAATGAGTTGGCAGATTCTTGTGACGTATAAATACATTTCTTTGTTCTATCCTGTGGGGTCAGTATTTATATACATAAAAGGTATATATTTCCTTAAGTAGCTGGATATACAAATAGCCCAAAATGCAACTGAAAGTCATTCAAAATTAGGGTTTTTTTTTTTTAATCCTTTGTATACATTATTTGGAAAATCATTTCTTTCTGTGATTTAGGGACATGTAAAACAGAAATAAATACAGATAGACTTCTAGTTATAGCTTAAATCCTCTTCCCCTGCTCACCAGTTCAGGCAGTCAGCAATATAAAACTGCTTATCAGTTCTTGAAAAATGTGTGTTTGCAGGTCACCTTTATTTTTTCATTCCTCATGCCTCAAATCTCCACTGAAATTTCAGCATTACCAGCTTTCTGAATGATAAAGGACATTTCTCTTGTGCTCTCAAGCAATGAGTGCCAAAGGCAACAGAATGAAATTTGTATGCAACGCTGTCTACGCTCCATGTGTGTGTCCATTTATCTCAATAACTGACTGTCATCTTTGTGCCTGTACATCCTACAATGACAATCAGATCCCAACACTGCTCGAGATGTCAAATTTCCAGGGATAGATTTCTAGCTGCAGGCAACTGGAGCTAAATACCTCATATTGAGAACACTCTCCTCCTTGTCACTGACCACATTATAGCCTTTCATGTAGCTTCATATGTGGCTTTTATTTATTGTCTACTTCCACCCATGGCTTGAACTGCAGTGGCTTTCAAAAGTGATAGGGATTGTAAGCATATGTGCACTTCAGAATGTATTTTCTGTAATTAAGGAAGTTTCTTTGTATATCAAAGTAAAAATGGTCCATATGCAGCTGCCTGCACAAATTTTGCTGCATTTTGGTGAACTTTGCAACTTGTTCAACCATTTGGTCAATAGAATGGGAGAATAAATGCTTTTAAAGAAAGATCAGGCATTTTCATATGCATTTAATGTGCATATTATTGGAATATTGGGGGTTATTGGAATTCTGTTATCTCCCAAAAGCTGAATTTAAAATTAGGAGCAGAATGTTATTCATTTCCCAGTAAGAATATAATTGCTTCTACTCATCTGCTTATCACCGTTTAAGCTTACTTTATTTAAGGTGAAGAACTAAAGAATAAAGAATTTCCTTCACTTCCTTAAGAAATGAAAACCAAAACAAACAAAAAATTCATGAATAATAATGAGCACAACCAGCAGCAGGATAGCGTGCACATATTTCTTGTCAAGAAAAAGTAATTGCAGCACTTGATGTGAAAATGAGATTTATGTCTCATGCTAATTTTTACTCTCCACCTGATTGTATCAGTACATGGGAAGGAATTGTAGTCCTTCTGTCTTACAAGCATTAAACAGGCTGGTGAGCAGCCAGCAATACATTACACAGAATGAAGAAAAAACTAACAAGTTTCCAAATCTCAGAGATTTTAAAATACTGGTGTAAAATTAAAACACAAGCTTTTTGCATAAAAGAAGGAAATTAGACTAATAGTAATTTTTTTCCACTTTTTTTTTAATGTGATATGGAAAACCACAGATGGCTTGTTCTCTTTTATTATCTGTAACAAAACATTTTGTAAGCTATTATTTCTAAATTGATAATTCATATTGAAGTATTTTTGTTATCCTTGATTTGTCCTAGATCAGAGGAGGAAAGCTCATGATCACATACACAAGAAAGAACGATGCTGGCAAATACGTTTGTGTTGGAACAAATATGGTTGGAGAACGTGAAAGTGAAGTTGCAGAGCTCACTGTTTTAGGTAAGAATTCCTTTTAGACTCCATTGATGAAAATGTCCATCTTTTGTTTTTCCAGGTAAGCCTTTCTCTAAACATTATTCTGATCCATTTCTTTTTCAGTGCTGAACATGTTTTTTTCATGGTTGAGATCTAGTAAATAGAAGGGAGGTGATGGCTCTGCAGCTCAGCTTGGACATTTTTTTTTTTTGTATTATAAGATGCTCTTGTATTTAATGTTCAAACTGAAAATAATTCCAGTGTCCATGACTGGAGCAGTATTGTGAAATAACAAGAAAACAAAAATTAACAAGTTTAAGAAGCAGAGGCTTAGTCTTTCTTTCTTACTGGAGAGAATCAGAATTACTCTAAATTTTTATTTGGAATAATTATCCATTTATAGGAACGTGTGCTAAATGTTGTAAAACTACAACAGATCTGCTTGTTCAAGTGATCCTGTTGATAGCCTGAACATCAAAAAATATGTTTTCATTTAAGATAGCTGAACTTAGCTGAAAATTGCATGTTTTGTTGCAACATCAGGAGGGAAGCTGTAAGTCCACCTGCAGTCTCAGTATTCCATCAGCATAGCAGAATTTAGGTGCTTTTTCTTCAAAATATGTCCCTTTAAAGTAGAGGATGCTTGAGATAGCTTGATTGCTTCTGGGGGAAAAAAAAAAAAGTTGTTGCATTTTGGAATTGGATGAGACCATCCAAGCCCTGGTTCACATCACACTGGTTTCCATCACAATCCTGCTGCAGTAATAGTAGCTTGTTGGTGGTTTTTTTTTTGTTGAATTAATGTTTAAGAGCTGTCTTGTCTATCTTGGGCACTTTTATATGTCTTCCCCACATTGTTGAGCTAGGACTCAGGCAACTTGAAGACCTGTTCAGAGTTTCATGTGAAGCAGGGCTTTCCTAAATAAAAGAAGGTTTTATGTCATCTTAGAATTGTTCAAACTGAATATCCAGGAAGAAAGTGGTGTGTAACCCTTTAGAAGCTGAGGAACTTGTGCTAGGTAATTTTGGTTTTGTATAAACACTTTTGAAGCACTAGGGGAGGAAGTTTATTGTCAAATAGACTTTCAGAACTTTCAAGCAAAATCAAAACTTGAAAGTAAATTGTAATTACATGAGTAAAATTCTGGCACCAGGCTCCTATTTAACTGCACCATGTAATAACTCATCACTAGTCTGCTGCCAACCAGCTGGACTGTTTGATAACTTAGGCTGAAAAATTACTTCTCTTGCTAAGCACCTGTAAGAGGGGTGCATTGCAGGCAGAGCTCTGTCTGGCTTTTTCTTCATCTCTTGTTCCTTTCAGGCATATTTCAGATTTTCAGCCTGGGGAAACTAGCGAGGTTCTTTTCTCAAATGAGTCAGTAAGGATTTGAATGTCTTACCAGCCCGTGTCTAGAAATCTTTAAAACACCTTATTCTTTCAACTCAGACTTGGATATGCGTGAAAAAGCACAAGTAATATGCTGGCTTCATATATTAAATTTTTTCTGCATTAATCTTCTGTTTATGAGGTTTGGTTATTTAGAAGTTGAACTTTTGCTTCTAGGTCTCTGCTTTAGATCAGAGGGAGGACTGTGTGCCAGAAATTGTAATATTAGAAAGTTTCAAAGTGATCCTTGCTAAGCTTTCCTTGTATGTACCAAATAATCATGTGACAAAGATAGATTCTTAAATCAGTGCTGATTTCCCCTATCCATTTCTGCATTTGGGTAAGTGTGTTATAAATGGGCAGACAAAAACTTGTGGAAGTCCATTATTCTTCCTTTAGCAAACTGATCGGGAGAACAATGTGCCTCTTGTGGGCAGCAGTCTTGGTCTTACCAGATCAGTCTTTTTTCTCTTGCATAGCTAAGTTAAATATTCTTCCCCAAACTATTCCTACTCTGAGATTTAATTTGGATGTTCTTTTCTTACATTCAGGTTTGATTTTTTCGGCACCTACAAGAACGGGGCCAGTGTAGGGAGTTGTCTATATTTGTATCTTCTTAATTCATGGCTGGATTTATGTCTGTAGATCTCTGTTTTATTTCTCTCTTCGTGTATATGAACTCAATCTAGACCTGACAGCTTAAGGATCAACTTGCTATTTCATTTAACATTATTTCCTACCATTGCCAGCAAAGTTAAGTTTTCTGCAACACAAGTGTCCAGCTGGTCTGGACATCCTCGAGAATAAGGGAAGATTTTTTTTTTTTTTAAATAAGGTTTTGTTCAGTTCATATTTCCTTTTTGAACCATTAAGTTTTTGTAATATTGAATCTGTGTCTGCAAATCCAGAGTAATATTTAGAGCTGCTTTTCTCAAACATAAATGTGAGACATGAAGAGCATGGGATTGTCTCTTTATCCTTCTGTCTGGTTGTTTTGTACTCCTGTGAGAAATTTGTGGTGTATTTTTGGGTATTCACACTTCCTGATGATGCCAATGGCCTCAGACTGTTGCAGTTCCAGGAGGATGATATTTTTATCTTTAGTACATACAAGTCAAAACATGCAACTGCCTTCTCAACTCCCTCAGAGCTTTCACAGGTTTATATACAAAAAGTTCATATGCCTTAGGCAAAGGAACTTGCCAAACACTCTCCTGTTAAACCTTCCCAGTTCTTTTATAACCATGCTGTTGTCATCTGGTGCTGCTCTTCTAGATGGGTCATTCCTGGAATATTCCAGAAATTATTAAAACCACTTTTATCCTTGGGAGTGTGCAAACCTCACTGCAGTGCAGCCTGGCATGGAACTGACAGTATGAGTGGCCCAGCAACCTACAGCTTTGAATCCTGTTACAGGTAGAAAAGTGCATCAACACCTTTCCTGAAATTCACAGGGTTTACCAGAACAACACAGCCTGTACTGAGGTCACCTTTTTGTTCCAAAAAGTCTGAGCATAAGTGCAGCAATTAATCTGACTCTGGTGAGCCAGGACTTGGGTCATCCATGTCCTGCAATTTAAGTCAGGGATAGCAGCAGTTTTGTGAACAAAAACTACAGAGAGGACATTCTGGGGTTTTTTTGGCTTGTTTTACTCCATGGGTGCTAGTGAAAGAAAAAGTTGCCTTTCAAATGCAGCATTGGAAATCACTGCATGGAGTGCCTGCTGCTGACACCTGTGAGCAACCTCACAGAGACCCTGTGCAATCTGAACTGCTGGATTAACTGCTGGATTAACAGAACTGCTGGATTAACCCTTGTTTTCTTTTCCTTTCCCTTCAGAGAGACCATCTTTTGTGAAGAGACCAAGCAATTTGGCAGTGACTGTGGATGACAGTGCAGAGTTTAAGTGTGAGGCAAGAGGAGACCCAGTCCCTACAGTGAGATGGAGGAAAGATGATGGAGAGCTGCCAAAAGCAAGGTGCAGTACTTGCAGTTACCCTTTCTATAACATCACTTCGGTGTATGATGGGCCATTCAGTGATTGACAGCTAGAATTTCTTTGTCTTTAATACAAAAGGCCTGGCTTGATTCAATAAAACATTTCTAATTAGCACTGAGCTCTAGTTGAATTTACAAGTTATGTTGAAACTTAATACCGACCTGTTTCCAAGCTTTTGTTGTGACAACACATGACAAATATAACATAAAACAACCATGTGCAGCCAGTAGTATCAGATACAGAATAATTCTTCACCTGAAGAGTCTTCCATGATTAATAAAAGTTTTTGAGAATGTATAACAAATAGTAAAAAAGATTACAACATCAAGAAGAATATATTGGAATTGCAATTGATGTAAAATGTAGTCTGGCAATGTAGAAAGCTGTCTGGGTTATACAAGTTTTTGTTGCTAGGTTTCCAATGAACTTCTCTTTTGTTATTGCTGTAATTCAGGCCAAAAATTAAAACACACTATTAAAAATAAACACATCCTGTGATGGATCGATAATGAGAAAGATTAAATACTTATTTACTTATTTGAAATCCTAATTATCAGGTTAAAAAACTTTCAGGGAGTGGACTGAAAGAAGAAACACTCTACAGGGTTGGATTTGTTGGCTGGCCACTTACTTTTTAAATACAGCTTCTTGGTAATGTAGTCTATAGCTGCAATAAAAATTATCATTTTTAGGAGAAAAATCTACTTACCATAAATAGAAACACATTGACTGCATTTTACGTAAAAGAGAGAAAGGTGATGAAGGGAAAGAAATTGGTAAAAGGCCACATTGTCCTTTAGGAAAAAAAGGGAAAAAAAAAGAATATATTGTGATTTATCTTGACTTTCAAGCAATTCTGATCTTCTTGTGAGCAATATTTTCTTTTCAACCGTATTAAAAAAATCTGTCATTCAGATGGAGAATAATAAGTATTGTTATAATTACTTGTAAAAATAAGTCTATCAAATAAAATTTTCTGCATTAGGGCTTTGTAATTGTGTGCAAATAATATCAGAATAAGGTTTTCAAATACTTGGGTATATTTTGGTTTTAAAACTTTATTTTGCATTATCAATTTATGAGTATCTATACTTTTGTTTTTCCTTGTGGGAAATACAGAAATAAGAATATTTTTAGAGCAAATCTCCCACGTTTTTACCCTTTACTGAAATTGTACAAAGTTCTGTTATTCATTGTTAACTACTATGTATATTTAAAGATACGAAATCCGTGATGATCATACCTTGAAAATCAGGAAAGTTATGGCAGGAGACATGGGATCATACACTTGTGTTGCAGAAAATATGGTTGGAAAAGCTGAGGCATCAGCAACTTTAACAGTTCAAGGTAAGAATGTTTCTTTGCAAAGAATGAATTTGAATAAAGTTGTACTAGAATAAGTTGTTTTTTTCTTTGTACAACAACTCCAGAGATAAAAAAAATAGAGAAAATATAAATTTGCCTTGAGTTGTATTCTGAAGAAATGGAAGCACTTCACATGTAAGATTTTTTAAGCAGTCTTTACAATGCTGGAATGGGGAACTGAGTATGTTTTGAATTTCAGTTCTTCAAGTTCAGAATCAAGTCACTTCCAATCTTTGTATCTGAAACACAGAAAGAAGAAAGACAGTGTTACTAAGCTGCATTGTTTTAATTCAAAAAGAAAGAGTTGCAAGTTCAAGTATCTGCCAAGTTTTTTCAATTAAATATGGTAGAGAAGCAGTGAATGATAAATCTGTTTGTGTATCTTTTAATACACTGACCCAGACCACTGGAATTCCTGTTGCTTTTTCATTATGAAAGCGTATCCTAGCACTACTGTTTCTTTGTAAGATAAAAATTCAGTGGAACTCAGTGAACTAATATGTATAAAAATCCTTCACTGCCTTTATATACACAATCCAGATGTTCACTGTTCAGATAATCCCTCTCTTCCTTTCCTGGCTAGCAGACAGGCAATGATGTCATCCTGATGCTTTTTTCTGGGCGCTGATGGTCTTTCTGTCCTTTTCTCTGTTCAGTGGGAATTAGTCATTACGGAGTTCTGGGGAAGTGTAGGATTAAAAGTATTTTATTTGGTAACAGACCTCTGTTTTGACACATTTACTGTAACAGGAAAGGTCTTGTCCTGAACCTACTCTCCTTTTTCTACCAGAAACATTTGGTGTCCCTCTGTTAGGAAAGTATTGAATTCTTTTGTTGAAACTCTCATAAAACCAAGAATTTTGAGATGTTCTGCTTTGTTTGTCACCATGATGCTTATACGTCAAAACTCATACCTTATGTTTATAAAATAACCAGCTCTCATGCTCAGTGTTGGAGAATAAAGGATAAACTTGTGAGCAATAAGCACAGTTGATCCAAAGGAAAAAGACTGAATTATTTCTTAAATAATGATTTGTTCTGAAGATCACATCCTAAATCAATTGTTAATCCTGTAAAATTAAAAAAATCCTATTAAGAAAATTTGCTTTAATGACTGTTTGATCAGTTAAATTTCTGGAAATAAACTCTTGGTAGCCCTAATAATTCATAGTCCTATTCAAAATAATAAATAAAAACATACTTGAAATCCCATTTAGCTTAATGATGCTAATGGATATAAAATGACCTAAGTATGTAGATGTTAGAAATTGAATGAGATCTTTTTGACAATAAACTGGTATTTTTAAAGAAAGAGATCATAGCCTAAGTCCTGATTCATCAAGATCCTAATTTTTAAGTGTTTGTATTGCGAGGTAGATATTTACAGTGTGGCAGCTTTGCTCTGAGGATATTGTTATGGGATAATTTGTTTCCCAGTGTGAATGGATTACCTCCTGAGCCATTTGTCTGCACTAATGTCTTCATAGGAGGGATTGATGTGAGAAACTGTAATGTGCAGGGACAATTTGTAGTTGGTAATGAAATAAATTATGACCAAAATCCATTTATTAGCGTATCCAAGAGACCAAGTTTTATGGGAGGGGAAAAAAATACTCCTCTAGCAAATGGATTTTCCATTCAGATTTTTTCACAATTTTCGTCCATTTTCTGCCTTCTCCTTTTTTTCCCTCCTCTCTTCTTCACTTGTTAAAACATGTTTGTTTTTTTCCCTAAAGGGTCAGCTTTTTGACTATGCTCTATCTAGAAAAGTAGACTGATCTTGTTTCAGTACTAAAATAAGATTGCTCTGACTGTTTGTGGACACACAGCTCTTTGAATTTTTTTGTTGGTACATTGCTTTTTTATGATTTTATGGGGTTTTTTTTCTGCATGATTCAAGGAATCCAACTGGCAACTCTTTTCTGCACTTTTGGTTATCATCACATGATCTGTTGACTGTAGAGTTTAGTAAATGTGTGTTCTGCAGTGCCAAACTGAGTTATTTTTGTTGCCTGTTTGTAAACAGAGGGCTGCACTGCCAATCACAGCTTCAGACATTACAGCTGCCACTGTGCAGGCATGTTAAATTCAGCAAAGGGCAAGGAGGGGGCTTGGCGTGGGTTTGAGTGGGTTCGGGTTATTTGTGGAGCTTTGGTTTGGGTTTTTTCCTCTTCAGTATCTCAGCAACAGGCTGTGGTATTCCTGTGCCAGACTGTGTGCCAGAGGAGGACTATGAGAGCTGTCAGTGGTGACCCAAGACGTGTGTCCATGAGAGATGGGGACTGTCCCTTCCCTGACCAGTGTCTGCGCAGCGGGGCTGTGGCAGGGAGTGAAACGTGGCAGGGCTGCCAGCAGTGCTCTTCAGGGCCTCGGGGTTGGCAGCACTAAGAAAGGGATTTATCTTTTTCTCTGCTCATCATTTCCACTCACACCATGGCTGACCCCAGCGTGCTGTCTCCTGTGGAGGGTTATCTGGGCCACTAAAAGGTGGAGCGTGCAGCACCAGGGCAATTGAGATACGCAGCTGTCGGGGAGGTGTGCATGGGAGGTGGTGAACAGCTGTCCTGGGTCTCTCAGGGAGCTGCCCTGGGTCCCACAGGAGCCTTTCCTCCTGCTCACCTCTGCCTCCTGCCTGATGCATTCCCTGTTTTGGGAATGCTCGGGAATGCTGCACAGCCCCAGCGCTGCCTCTGAGCTGGGAGCCAGCCCAGGCCAAGTCCCTGGACTAGGAGCTGTCAGCTCAGATAGTTCAGCTCTCCCTCTCTCTCTGTGTAATAAGCTGTTAGCTGTAGAAAATACAAGAGAGGGGAGGGAATATCAGTTCCATTTTTATGTTCTTCCTGCTCATGGCACTGGTGTCACAGATGCTGGTTATTGGAATCACTGTTTTCCTCTGTACAGGCTCCTAACTTTGGGGGCCATAAGTGTTTTCTGCATGCAGATGTTGTATTCTTACTGTGACTTCAGCCATGTTCATAAACCAAATTTGGAGTTCTGTATTGACGTAGTGAAGTTTGAACTCTTCCTTTAGTGTTTTACTCCTGCAGCTTAGAAGCATTTCCATCCCTAAAACTGTCAAGTTATCTTATTGTCTCCTTGGAAAATTAAATAGTTAAGGAAATGTAATCCTGATGTTGTTTCCATATACCTAAAATTGGAGAGTTCTACCCTCTGTTTTCATTTTGCAGCAATGTGTACTGCATCTGCAAGGCATCCAGAGACATTGCTAAATACATGTGGAAGCATTTCATTCAGGAGATGATTAATTATTAAATAAATACCTCAGTCAGTACATAATGCCAGGAAGCAGCCCAGAGTACAATACATTATATTTTGCCAACACATTATATTTCACCAAGTAGCTGATGTACTTCAGAAAAGGAAAGAAATTGCCCAAAAAATGGCATCACTGGAACCAGTGGACTTCTCTCTTGCTCTAGCACTAAGCAAGCTGGATATATTTATTGTATTTATATTATATTGTATTTGATACAAATGCAAGATGCATTTCATGTTTTGTGTAGGTTTTTATTACGTGACTTGCTTAGTTTTATGCCTCAAAGCAAGAGTGTAGAAAATAAAATATTATCTATTTCATTACTACATATATAATTGAAAACAATGTTCCTAAGACACACAAAATTACCAAAAATGCATACTTCAGAACTTCAGTACTAAGAGAAAATTAGTTTTACCATTAATGCAAATGGAAGCAGGGTATCTTCAAGAATCAGCAAATCTCACATTTAACCAGGAAAATGCTCTCAAGCAAATCTAAGAACCAAATGTTTTACATATTCTCACCTACTTCCTTTTGCTTTGCTGCCATTTGCAGTACTTAATTTGGCTTTTTTGACATCTAATTTTGTAATAAGTTTATAATTTCTGGTGAAATGAGCTGTTCTCTCTGAAACACCCCAGTGTAAGTTAGGGCTCCAGTGGCAGCTCTGATCTGCAGCTGTCCAGGAACCCTCACAGCATGGCAGTGTAGGTGAGACTCAGCAGGATTTAGGAGCAGCAGCTCAGCTGGCTTCAGGATTCACAAGGGTGACCCCAACACTGATTGTGGGTGACGGTGGTCACTCAGCAGCAGATTGGTAGTGAACAGAAATATTTTGAGTTCTTCTTAGCTCTCCCTACTCAAGCAGTGGCTCTGGAGGAGGAGTGCAATACTTGGTACAGAGCCCTGCCTAAACTACACCTAAACCTGCTGCAGCAGTGACTGAACTGTAACATGTAAATTTTGCCATTCAAAGGCACTGAGCACATTCAGCGTTATCTGTTTGGCAGGAAAAAAGAAGAATTCCTATGGAAATTGTAGCGGCCAGTTCATATTTTACAGTGGCAGTCTCTGATACCAAGCCTTTTTAGATTAGGATGTCTTTAATTTTAGGGTTAACAGAGCTTGTCTGCAAGGTAGATAGAGAGTGGAACTTTTGATAAGTGACTCCTGGCTGTGATTTTGCTGTAGAGTCAACTGACAAGGAAATTTAATCTGAAAAGGTGGCACATGCTTTAGGTCTGGAATTTCCTCCTCCTTCCACCTCCTCTTTGTGCAAGGTAGCTTCAAGGCACACAGTAAAAGACATCTATTTGATAAGGTTTCTGGGAAGGGCTGCAAATACCACTCGGAATATAAAGGAATAGGATTTGCTCTTTCATCTGTCTGATACCATATAAATATTTCCACTGTGTCAGGCTGCTGGTACACATTATAAGTTGGCTGTAAATGTAACTGCATTAAGCATTAAAACAGCAAAGACAAAATTCAGAATTTTATGGGATTACAGAAATGCTGTTGAGCAATTGCTGTACAGCAGTTATTATGCATTGCAGTGAACCCTTCACAGACTCAGGGCTGAATTTAACCCCTGGAATTTTAAAACTAGTATTTGATTTAGGTCTGAACTTGTCTTCATGTCCTCTCTTTAAATCAGTATTTCTTCCTTTGAAAGAGCTGTTTTGATGCAGTAGTCTGCCTTCAGTCCCTTGAAAAAGGAAGGAAAAATAATGATTGTCCAATGAACTTAAGGATTTTTTTAATTAGTAAACTTTTGGCAGGAGGCATGAAGGAGGCCATCTCCTGTGATTTCAATAGCTTAAAGAGCCCATTTCCCCCTTAATGACTGCAGTAAACTCTGATAACATGTCAGATTTCTATCAAGGATCTGAGGAGTTTGACTGCCACCAATTTCTGGTGAAAGAATAGAAATCTTAAAAGCTAATCAGCAGGAAATGAGAAAAATGTCTGAAGAGGAGATTAGAGCCCTGAAGGTTCTTGTCTTACTGATGCAACTGATGAACACTAAGATTCCTGAAGCATTTCTAAAATATGGATAAAAGAAGCAATCTGTAAGTGTTTTAGTAAATATCTGCTTCCATGGGTTTTAAGTGCTAAGTGGATGTTGGCTTGGTTTGGTCTGATTTGGTTTGGTTTGGTTTTTAACATAGAATCTCACAACACTGACAACAGTATTTTACAGGAGAATAACACAGAAAAACTTCTGAGATTCCTTAATCCAGTTTGGTACTTTAAAACAAGGATTTGAGACAGATGTTTTTAAGCATGTAGAACAGGCATCCAAATAATTTGGAGAAACATTATTACAGAAATAAGTTGAAGTTGGAGTCTTTTTACTGCTGAAAGGGGTTTATTTACTGTACAGTTGTCAAAAATTGTGCATTTTAATCACTCAGTGCAGAGAATTGAAGCAAGTAGGTTTGTGTAGCATACTTCAGCACTCAGTGCCTGAAATTTCCTAAATCCCATGGCTGTGGAAAAAGCAATTGTTTTTGTATCAGGTTTCACTGCTGCAGACTTACTGTGACTGCTGTTCTAAAGATAACATTTCAATAATTCTTTCTTTGGAATAAGCAAAGTAGAACTTTACTACAAGTTGTATAACTTGAGGATTTTTGGGTTAATGAATAAATCAGAGTGCAGGGAATAATAATTTTAATTGGTTGTTCAGCAAACAGTACTTCTGCTATACATTCATTCTGAAATAAACATCAGCTTTAATAAATTATGCTGAAAATCTGTAAAAAGGTATGAGACACTTTATTTTTGCCTAGTTCATAGCCTGTGAGTAATACAGTGATGCAGTACAGTCCCTTGCTTTTGTTAGTTTACTTGCATCAGTAATTTCTGAATTGGTCTCAAGGAATTTAAAAATGCTGAATAACAGTGCATTCAAACATAATTTTGATAAGCTGTTTTGAGTACCATTTGTTTGTACTCCATCAACAAATGTTGGTTGTGTTTTGTTTGAACACTAAAATGCTTTGTTGCTAGGTGCTGAACAGCACTTAAGAACTAGTAATAAAGAATTTTTCTGTCTTTATATGTGGACTTGATTGCCTTGTAGGCTCAATATCAAAATCTTCCAGTATAAGAAAAAAAAATTCCTTGTTCAGGGTGAACTGTTATATATAAATTATCATTTTCTGCAGGAGGTATTTGCATGCTTCTCTTGTCCTATGACCACACGCTAATTCCCAAAGTTTGGGATGACTTTGTTTTTACCCTTCTAAGTATGAAATAGGATGACAGGACACAGAAACAAAAACAAAGTCCTCATCTGGATGGATGAGGTTGCTTGTTTTGTTCTCATAAATGTTCCATGCTCTCTAAACACAGGACTGGCAGGGATTCTGTTCTCTTTTTGTCTCTCTCTGGCCAATGAGAGCCCACTTAGGACTTGCACCTCCTCATATTAGAAAGCTGCTCTCTGTTTTGACACAGTTAAGGTCACACATTGGGTCTCAGTACAGAGCAGGGAATCGCCTGAGAGTTCTGGTTTTGGCCAGTCATCCACCAGCAAGGTCTGATGGCCCTTTCAGTCTGCCAGCAACTTTTGATAGCATTGTCATCTTTTGACAGAGAACTGTATGAAAACCAGGCCAAGTGTCCCTGAATGTTTTAGTTTTATTTTATTTTTGCAGAATATCCTTATTTCCTAAAGCATCTTGTTCCCATTTCTGCCTCAATGACAGTAAAAATTCTTGGTACATGGGGGATAGTCTGGCTTGCATAGAATTCTTACACATTGTAATTTTTGCTGCCTGTAATTAAATTTTGTTAATATGTCACAGTTACCTTCCTGTTAACATTATTGAAACATAAGTTGGGATGTTAGTGTAGACTTGGTTGTATCTGTGTGGGGGGTATGGCAGCCCCATGAGAAGAAATCCAGGTTTCTTTCAAAATAATACATTTCACTTGAGAGTATTCCTCACTGAGTACTACATGCCCAAACCAACATTTTTTAATGATCACAAGTTAAAGCACTGCAGAGATTTATTGTCCTTCCATTTTTAGTGTGTGTTGGTATCCATTGATCACGGGCCTTGGCCACTTTTCACAAATAGCTTTAACTTGTTATAAGAAGGTTGCTATGGATTTCAAGTTCTCCTTTCCAAGAAGTACTCTGTGCTATCATAAACAGCTGGGGTAAAAAATCCCACTCAGTTTCCTTTTCAGTACTACTATCTTCAACTGTAAGTCGAAAAATGCAGTAGGAAGCTCCTAAGAATTCTTCAAATAGTATCTATCTATCATAATCTTTTTGTACTTTTGCACAGTTTATTTAAAATCCATCCTTTTTCACTGTTTTAAAAGGCTTTAGTATAAATATTTGTAGCCACAACTACTTAGATTGCAGCAGTGCCTAAAATTACCTCAGTTCATTTAAAACACGGGGGAAGACAACTCTTCTCTGAAAAGAGAAGCCTGGGAAACAGGACTTCACAGTGTACCACATTACTCTAGTTTTTAAATAGATGGAATTAGACTCATCATAAGAGTGCTCTCTAAATTATCTTTGGTTTATAGTGTGGATTAGGAGGATCCAGAGCAAGGAAGGAGGAAGTTAGACTGGGAGAGGAACTTCTGGAAAATCTTAAATCCCCCTCTCTCCCTCCCTGTCTTCTACCCTCCATATTTCAGATTTCTCTTTGTCACCTCAAGGCAGTGACTACAGGATTTATACACATTTTAAACTGTGTAGTACATGTATTTACCTGAGAAGTGCTACCTTTAAATCTGCATTGTAAAGCCTTTTTCCACATTTTTTATTGTAGAAATCTTCATTGAATCCTGCAAGAGGATAGATTCTGATCTATCTCCACTTTTTCCTAGTATCAGTTGCAAAGCAAAAAGTCTCATATGAGTACATTTCACACACTGTTGTCTTCCCACAAATTTTTGCTGTGGATTCCACACACATACAGACAAACACGCACTCTTGTGTAGCCCTTTTCATCTTGATTTTTTAAAGGGAAAATTCATTACCTTCTTCAAATGAGACTTTATATAATTACACAACTGATACACAGCTGAAACAGAGCCAGATTTTACTGTCCAGCCTCTTGAACCAGAGTTGAGGGAAGAAACACCTCTCAGCTTAAACTAAATCTCAGAATGGCCAGAAATCCATAAGGAGTGAATGCCATTTGGTCTTGAAATGAGAATAGCACCCAAGCAGGAGGTTTGATAAATGCACAGATCTTGTGGTGTTTATCAGCAGAGGATGGAGTTTAAACCACCAAGGAGAGGAAGAAGCTTTGAGACATTTTAGTGCCAATAGGGGAAACAGCAAGGTCTCAAAAAATTGCTTGTTTCTCCCACTGCTAAGGTGGGAGAAGGCACATTCCTACTTGCTGCAGGATGGAGAAACATTGATTTTGAATCCATGGTGCTTGAAGCTCACCTCTAGAATTGATTCTGGAGTTGGTGATGTTGAGCTGCCAGGCTGCATGTGTTATATCCATATTTAGGGTGTTCCAAAGCCTTACCCTGGCCTGTGTCTCTCCCTGGTATGTGCAGCAGCTCCAGAGGCTCTGACATTTCCAAGGCTGGGTCTGTCCTGTCAGCACCAAGGAGTGACACGTGCCTTTTTTCCTGCTCAGACCACTTTCCCCTGGAGCACATCAGCTCTCCTGAGTGCACAGAGGCGCCAGCTCTTTTCCTTTCTTTGGGTTTCATGTCCAGAGGCACAGGCTAAATCCAGCCTGCCAGGCATGTGCCGTGTGCTGGGAATGAGAGCATATATCCTGCCCTGCATGGTCAGAGGCAGTGTCAGGATGATGTGGCCACCAAGTTTCCAGACTGGAGGAAGTGCACAGTGACAAGTGCAGGTGGCAGTCCCTCAGAGAGTGGCACTTTTTGTGCAGGGCATAAACTCCAGCCAGCCTGTTTCTCTGTTACTGCCCAGAATATGCTGTGGTTTAACCTCAGCTGACCACAGGACCACACAGCCCCTCAATGCCTCTCCACCAAGTGGGATGAGGAGAAGAATCTGAAAAAAGAATAGCAAGCGAACAAACAAATAAAATCCAGAAATCTGTGGGTTGAGACAAGAACACTTTAATAATTGAAACAGAGTAAAAAATGCTAATAATAATGATGATAACAAAACCAGTAATAGTAATGAAGAGAGAGAAAAAAAATCCCAGAGAAACAAGTGAGGCACAGTACAGTTGCTCACTACCTGCTAAAGGACAACCAAGCTGAGGAGTGATCAGCAGCTCCCACCCAGTTATCACCAGTTTAAATACTGGGCAATATATTTTATAGCACACAACATCCCTTTGGCCAGGTTCAGGTCAGCTGTCCCAGCCACGCTCCCTCCCAGCTTCTTGTGTCCCTCCTCACTTGGCAGAGCATGAGAAGTCCTTGACTTGGGATAAGCACTGCTCAGCAACAACCAAAACATCAGTGTGTTATCAACATTATTTTCATACTGAATCTAAAACTCAGCACTACACCAGCTACTAAGAAGAAAAATTAACTTTATCTCTGCCAAAACCAGGGCAACCTGATTGGTTTTCAGTGTTCAGGCAGAAGAGGGAATGTGAAGCAATTGCAAACAAAACTAAATAAATACAAATTTTAAAAAATTACAAAACTCTTTGAAAGTGTGTTGAGGAAAGCAGCATCTAATTGATACTGAGATTTTCCCCATGTTCACTTTTCTGTCTGTGAAACGGAAGCATTTTTTTAGGTTTTACTAATTCTAAAGGTGGTCTTAATATCAGAACTATTTTTCCAACTAGTAAGTCACCTGTTTTTGTCTTAATTTCATTCTTCACATTACAATGATAGAAAACTTTTTTTTTTTTTTTTTTTTGTTTCCAATCAATTTTTTATCTTCTGGGGTTTGGTAAATTTGAAATTACTGTAGTCGCTTGTTCCTTTAAATGTAAGAAGGGCTTATCTGACAAATCAGCAGCAATCTAAAACAGAATTTTTCCACTCATTATAAATACAATAAACCACCATCACTCCCTTGCTGGGGGTTTGGAGTTACAAGTCATCACTTTTGATTTGAGACGTCAAAAATCTCATGTAAACATTTTACCTCAGCGCTGTGGCTGTGGCGTGCTTGGCGCCAGACTGTGAGATTTTCCTCAGACATTTGTGCTGCTCTGTGTCAAACTTGGTGCTCTGGGACCATGCACTGTGAAAGCATTCAGGGTGAGTAAGGGTGGCCCAGGCTTGTCCCACATGAATGTGAACTCCAGCAGAAAATCCAGAAAAAATTGTGTGTATGTGTATTTATACCTCAGGAAGTGACAGCTGAAAACAGAGAGTCCAGGGAGGATGAAAAGTGATATACTCCAGTTCTTTTGTACTGTACCTGGTGTTGTTTTCCTGCATTTTTCACAGGCTGAAGCCAGGAGGCAGCTGAATGGCAGCATTTATATCTTTTTCAGGACAAGAGATTCAGGCTTTTGTTTATTTCTCAGTTGAAAGTGATACTTCCCACAAATGACTGTAGAGAGATGTGCATATCAAGGATATTGAGAGTTTCAGATTGCTTTGATAAGAACAAATAGCCTACAAATCACCAGATAGGAAATGGAACATGGCACATTGTCTTAAACTATCTCCCTTAATAATAGTTTTTGCAAAACACCAACATAAATATCTGGTAGTCATGTTGCAGGGAGGTATTCAATGGTCTTCATTTAGATATTTGAACATAAAAAGTGTTTCATTAGATTTCAGAGTTTAGCAGGATTAGAAATAAAATACATTTTGGAATAGAAAACGTTGGGAGCTTTTTGCAGAGTTTTTGTTTGGAATTATTCAGGATTTCTTGTTAGTTTGTTTTTTAAGGTGTGAAAAGTCAGAGTTTGAGCAGTTTGCTAAACATAATCAGACTCTTACATCTCCTCTACATGTGCCTGTAGTACCCAAATTTTCTATACCCACACATTTCAGATAGAGGTCACAAACTGTGGGTTTCTCACCAGTTTGTTTCACATGAAGATGACAAACAGCTGAGTTTCAGCTCCCTGACAGATAACACAGCAATCTCCGTGCTGTCTCTCTTGTTAGCTCTGCAGTTTCTCCCCTCTCATTGTTTAGTCTGTACATGGACAATCCCAGTGGAAATTCCAGCTTCTCACTCCACTGTCTACTCCAGCACATCTGCTCATCCTCCTGTCCCATCTCCTACCACTTCATTCCTACAGGCACATGCCATCTCTGATTTATTTCACTTGAACTGGGATTAATGTATCACAAAATTACTTGAAAGGAATCTGAATTTCATGGTGACTGCCATTTTCTAGATTAGTTATAATGGCAAATTATTTATACAGAAGCTAAAGTTTGGATATGAGCTTGATTGTTGTGTGTAATTATTAACCTGAAAATTGGGATTGTTTAATTTCTCTGGTGTAGAGTTATACTTTCTTGCTTCTTTTATAATAACTTCTATTAGTGTCCAGCAGTACTTGAAGACCTGAAGATTTTTTTTAAAAAACAATTAAAAGTGAAACACATTGAGCTTCAATGAAAAGTGTTCAACTTGTGGCAGTTAAATAACAGGATATCTTCCAAGCACCTGGAAGATATTTGTAAATAGTATAGTGAGAACAATAATTAATGAGTATTAAATATGGTGACAAAATACTCTTTAGTAGATAAGTACCACCTTGGATCTCAAGATTTCAAAAGCATCTTATTAGTATACATAAATTAAAATGTCTATAAGTTTACTCCTTTTGAGATAGATAATTGCTACCAAGCTATCAAGAGTGGTGTACTTGAAGCTTTTAATTTGCCTAATGGCAGACTAAGAAACGGATGCAATGCTGTAATATTTTATTCTAAATATGAGGAAACCAGTGGGTTCTAGAGAAACACTAGATCAAAATTTGCCTTCACCTCTGTGAGGAGAGCTACAAAATGTGTTTTTCTGAGATGTAGTCATTGCACACAGCTTGTTCAGGTCTCATGAGACCCCAGGGTGAGACAGACCCAGGCTCATCCCAGCAGTGCATGGAGGGAGCCCAGGAAACCAATGGATTTAAGCTGAAACAAGGCAGATTGAGGCTGGGTATGAGAAGGCATTTCTCCACTGGCTGGGCAGACAAGCAGCAGAGTGGGCTGCTAGAGTCTGTGCATTGTTATTCTTTGCAATGTTTCAGGCCCTGACTGGATCAAGCCCTGACTGACCCTGTAGCTGACCCTCTTGAGCAGGAGGTTGGAATGGAGACCTCTGAGGTTGCTTCCAACCTGATTATCATTTGAACCTACAAAACAACATCTGTCAAATGTAATAGTTGCTCCATTAACATCTGGCAACTGTACTGGGCTGTAGTTTAAGTCCTAAAACTGCAAATTCCTACTCCTGTGAGTGGATTTAATGATACCAATAGTCCCAGTGAGCTTGATAGGATTTCTGGAAAGAATAAGGCATTAAAAGATCACGTCACTAGACTGGAAACCACTTTTCTTTTGGTTTTTGTTCAGCAACTGGACACATCTTCCCTGAAAAGCCTTGCCTGTCAAGGAAATTATATGAAAGGCAAAAATATTATTCCTTTGGTAGTTGCGGTTTTACATGCGAACTTCCTGTCTTTACAAACAGGTTATTCCACCTAATTGCCATGTGAAAAGCCATGATTATCACAGGGAAAATTAATTTACTTTATAATTGAAAGTGGTGTCAAATAAAATGTGCTATAATAGAGGAAAAACTATTTGCTTCTCAGTTTTAGTAACCTTAGATATCAATAGGCTGTGAATCAAACTAAGAATGTGGTCTTTGTTGTAGATGTTGCTAATATTGTTGTTCTTTTAAACCACATGATATCCTTCTGACAGAATTGTTCAAATTTTTTCTATGAAACTTCACCCTTTGCCCTTTCCACAGATTTGCAACCAATGTGATGCCCTATTTCTACAGGGATTTATTTTCATGTATCAGTGTCCCCTCTGTTTTCACAGGTGGGCAAAAAAATATATTTGCTTGACAGGGTTATTTTTGACCCACAGTAAGAAATGTCTAATAAAAAGAAAAGGGGAAATTCAGCACTTAGAAGTTAATTTAATTTGTAGAAATACAATTGAGCACCCTGTTAGGCATTTTCCAGTGAGTTTACAGCAGAGGACTTGAGCAGCTCTTCACTGCTACTGAGAAGGCTGAACTTTCCTCTTCTTGGCACTACTCAACAAATAAAAAAAAATAATTTAGAGTTGCTTTCTCTGTGCAAGAATTTCATTCCATTAAGCCTCTTATCAGGCTGTTTCATGTACAGTGAGTGGTGTTTTGTGGAGAATCATTTCTAGTTCCAGGGCACGTCAGATTGCAAATTTAGTGAAGAGCTTTTCAGTTAAAAAGCAGCGGTTACTGGGAAATACAGACTCACACACGGACAAGAGCGGCTGGGAGCTGAATCCTGGGGAAGAGCAGATTTCTCTCAGGAATTCGTGTGTAGCTTTTCTTGGCCACTCCTCTTAGGAACTGTAGACTTACAAATAATCTGAACAGAGTAATGCACACTGGTTTTCTTTTTGAGAAATACCATTTAAAGAAGGCTCGTGCGCATCCAGAATAATTCTTTAAAACTCAAATTGTTGGAAAACAGTATTTTAAACTTCCTCTCTTTGAGATTACTTCCTTAAAAAAAAAAAGTCTCTTATAAAACTCAAATCTGTTTGATCTGGGTTTGGAATATGCAGTTGCAGGTTCTTGTCTTCAACATGTTCCAAATTCAGATATTCTATCTGATTCTCTTTCTGCTTCGTTTTTGTAATACACCTGGAGTCCTCTGGATTTATTAGAACAGGAGGCCAGGATTCCTCATGCCTAATGAATGTTGGCAAAGTGGATATTATTGGTTCCTGCATGTGTTTATCAGAGGATGGTGAATTGAGGGTGCTTAGCTACTCAGTATGAAAGAGTGTCCATGCTGAACAAGGGCTGGTTTATTCTCAGCATAAAGTGATAAGACCGAAGTGTAGCAAGCACTAAGGAATTATATATTTTTGAACCTTTACTGTAATTATCATCAATTAGCTTGTTTTAATTAACTTTTTTCTTTTTTTTTTTTTTTTGTCAGTATCTGTGTTTACTTTCAAATTACTACTGTTTTTTTTATTTTCAATCTGTTCTTTCCATCACTGATAGGAGGTGGGAGTACTTTCTAACATGCCTTTCCTTTATTAGCAAAGTTACTTTGCCAGGATCTGAGCCATTTCAAAGTTTATGAAAATTTTGAACTATGGTTGAAGGATAATTTAATATTTGATAATGTTTGATAATCATTTCCATTGAAAAATCTAATGCTATTTAATAAATGTTTTGTTTTGAATATTTTAATGAAATTCTGGTTTGGGGGACAAATAACAAGGTTAAGAATCTTTTTGAAACTTATTTTAATTGTGGTATATTTTGCATTTACAGTTTATTAGTGAGCCTTATGACCTTCACTCAGCAATCCTATACTAAAGAGATTTGTGTGTGGCCTAAATGCCTTAGCATATTATTCATTTTTTAAAAAACTTTTTTTTAACAGATACTAGTTTCAGAAAAATATATTCCATTTGTAAATGTTTGGATGGTTTAGAAAGGCTGTAAATATTACTGTTCCATTTCAGCAATGTTGCAGATTGATATTTACTGGAGATTTTAAGTTAATTTTGCCATGGAAAAATCTTGATGCAAATGAATAATATTAATGTGGGAAAAAAAATACTCAAGGTACATCAGTTCATTAGAAAGGCTTGGAGTAGAACCTAGACTGCCTGGCCAGTATTTCAGTCTGTTACCCATTTTCCTCTACCACCTACTTTTCAGTATGTGATAGAGACGGCTGTCTAAAAATCAAAATATAAAAATGTTGTTCAACATTATAAACCTATTTTTCATGTATCAGAATATGTGTTTGCTTTCCAAGGTCCTTACCAAGGATCCATTTTCTAATTTTTTTTTAATTTTGCCTTATTCTTTGCTTTGTTTTCATGTCTGTTCAATTTTATTTATTCCATGTTTTCTTTTTGTTTTGTTTTTGTTTTTAGTTGTGTCTGGTAAGTTGAAATTTTATTGGCCATCTTCTAGTCATCGTGTCACTGTGACGGGAACTTCTCCTCCCCTTCCCATCCATCCCCTTCCATGTCCTCCAACCACTCAGCTCCCATCTTTCACTTGTTATTGGCAAGACACATCGAACAGAATAAATTCTGCATGAAGTATGGGTAACTTAATGGCAAAGAGAAAGGTAATGGGTTGCAAATTTTCTGTCTGTCTTTATATGATGTGGCGAGTCAAGTCCTAATGTCTCCTTTCTTCAGTGACTGCATGGGTTGAACTTCAAAAGTTGTGTTTGGTTAAAAGGTTTCTAGGATAGAAGTTGTGACTTTCTTACGGGGATTTATTATTTTGACATCTTTTACAGTCTCATCATCACATACCACATGTATGTGACCCAAGGTGTGAAATCAAACTAAATGATACTAAAAAAAAGAGGCAGTGAAAAAGCTTTCAGTACATTTAACACAGAATGGAATTTAATAATAGTTTTACTTCAGTCTGTTTAATTCTTCTAACATTTAAGATAATAAGATTTCTATTATTTACCTTCATTGCAATAGATTTAGAATAATACATATATGGGCAATATGCATATATTTTTAGAGTCGTATCCATACAAAATATGTATTTAGAATAATACTTAGAGAAATATGTACCTGCTTATATTTCATAAATTCTACCATGGCTGCCTATAAGACTAAATTCCCCTTCCTTTTTGTGTTAAGTAGTCCCTGAATGGTCATCTTGATGTACTATAATCACAACCATCCAGCTATTTGTCCAGTGGTCAGAACCATTTTATTTTCTTTATGGTTGGACCTGTCCTTGAGTTCGACAAAACCTGAAATCTCATAAATCCTCTGCACTAGCACAGGGTTTAGAAACCCTCAGTTCCACATTGTGTGGCATTGTGTCAGAGGCTAGTACAGAACCTGCCAAGCCCTAAATTTAACTGTATGCTAAATTTATTCTCGTTACTAGAATCTAGCAGCGTAACAAAGGTGCTTCACCCTCATCTCCATTTCCCCCCCTCCATGCCTCACAGCCCCGTGGCAAACCCCCAGCCAGTTCTTCTTCCCTCCCTCTCAAATGAAACCTGCTGTCATGTCAAAGTCTTCCCACATCTTCTTCCGAGGTACTGGTTGAATGTTTCAGAACTTAATGAAGTCAGCTAATTACAGAAGGTCCACCTTAGCTTTGCTTTGCATAGTTTCTTATCTAAGGAAATGCTAGGAAAGGTAGCATTTGCATCCAAATGTAGACAATAGTGTTATGCTTCAAAAATTCCTCCCCCCTCAAAGGAGAGGCGTAGGAAGAATATATTCTGATATGAGCTCACCAGGGAGTAGACACAAGGCAAAGGGAACAGATAACTGCAAGAATTGGCCCACAGGAACACTGAAAGCATTTTTATTTTTTTAAAGGACTTAAGTGTTACTGAATTTATAGATAAAGCCACTACCACTTGATGTTTGCAAAACACATCTTTGAATTACATATTTTGCACTGTTTTACAAGGAAGATCTTGTGAAAACATCAATGCTTGCAAGGGAGAAAAAGGAAATTAATATCAAAATAATTTGGTTTCTTAAAGTCAGATACAAAACATCCCCTTTATTCTCAATCCAAAGACGGGGAAAAGCATAATTCGTTTCAGGCAGATGATCAGAAAAAATGGAAATTAATAAATAAATGGGCTTTAATTTAATGCACATTTTTCAAGAAGCAAGAGTTAACAGCATATAGAACATGCTAGATTTTTTTTCTGTGCTAGCATCACCAATGCCATGTATGCTGATTTTTATTTTTTTTTTTATGTGACTGACATGATTTTTTGACATTCTACTTACTGCTGGATGAAGGGGTTGTTGAAGTCAGTATAAATCAAACAATGCTGGCAGTATTTATAATGTTAGGCTGAGCAGATGTTTCAAATTTGCCTTCATTTGCATATATATTTTGTTTGAACATGCTCTTGCATATGTAAATGAGGAAGACATTTAGCTCTGCTGTTCCTTTAAAATCATTCCTTCTCAGTGTGTTTGAACTGGAGATTTTAAGTGGTTGTAATTTGAATAGTATTTCTTGGGCTTTTGACTTCAAGTTTTTTTTTTGAGATCATGACTACATCAATAGTCTCTTATATAAGCACTTAAGGGCTTTTTCTCTCCTCAGCTTTTCTAAGTCAGTGATGATGAGTTTTGTGTGTCTAAGCCTGAATTCATAGTTGCTCAGCAGTGTGTCTTGCGGCCCTTAACAAAGTGTGACCTCTGGGCCAGTTGTCCCTCAAAGATTTCTCCATTCTGGCTCGCAGCCCTGTTCCTCCTTTAAAAACCAAATTGTAGCAGGTTTGTTTGTATTGGTGACTGTTGCTCTGCAAGTTGTCTCATCAAGCTGGTGGGACTCATTTCCTTGCAGACTGGGTAAGCACTGAAAGCATATGTTGCACAGTCAGAGTTTTAACTGGGAGGTCCAGACAGAAAAGATGATCTGAGCGATGCTGCGGCTGTGGCTGCTAGAGACCAATGTGTCTTTGCGCTGCCTCTCCTTATTAAAGAAACTTCACTGTTCTGGTTTATACCATAAAAACTCAGGAGGCAAATTGTTCTTTCAAATCAGCTGATGGCAGTGTGATTGATTTGTTGCTGGTGTTTTACTTTCAGAGCCCCCACAGTTTGTTGTAAAGCCTCGAGACCAGGTGGCTGCCCTGGGGAGGACGGTGACTTTCCAGTGCGAAGCGACCGGGAACCCTCAGCCAGCCATCTTCTGGAGGAGAGAAGGGAGCCAGGTGAAACAGCCTTTCTGTCCTCCTTCCTGGCAGCTTCTTCAAGAAATGATTTCACATGACAGAAAAGTATTTTAGTTATTGTTTTAAAGACATGGAAAACAAGTCTAGAGCTTGGAGATGCTGGATACTTATTCTTTGCTTCTGAGGCATGTGCGTGCTAGGTTATGTCAGTTTTACTGGAAAATATCTAGGTTTTGCTGTCTCCTGTTTTCTCCATGAATGTAAAAATAAATTTGTGAATCAGCTAGAGACATTCCATGTTTCACTACTCTGATAATCTATTTCACCTAACAGGGAGAACTTTTGAAAAATGGAGAGATGACTTATGCTGAAATTTGGTAGAACCCCCAAACAATCCCAGATTTTCAGAAAGTTTGGCTCTGGGTTTATGGTGCAGCTGTTAGTTTGTCATGTGTTTTCGAGTTTCTGGCAAACTAAACTATTGGCTGCATTGGTCTGCATCACTGCATGGGTAGGACTCTGGTTCTGGGCTGAGGAGAACTACTTTGCAACTCCATCAGTTGACTGACAGACCATGCCTGAATAGATCACTTTTCCTCCCAACTTCCTTATTTGAATGGGAGGGAAAATTATTTTCATCTTCTTTGTAAAGGATCTTGAAAGCTAGTGGGTGAAACACAATATAGCACAGCAAGAGAATTGCAGTTTTCTTTCAGTCATCTTTTGAAGGAGGTATGTGACACAAAGTATGCTTTATTGGAAGGAAAGAAGGAATATAGGATTCTGGTTTTCCTGTGAATGAAGGAATGAATGGTGCAAGAGTATATGACAGGGTTCTTTGTGTTACAAAACAATAGGGCAGAGAAATTGAGAACACTTGGAGATGGACTTCTTTATTCCATTTGAAACATTTTTGTTGGAATACCTACATACAACTAGACTGCTGACCAAATTTAGATTATAATCTTCAGTGGTGTATATATAGCAGTATATTACTCATTTATTTTATTTATCTACTTTTTTATTTTATATTATTAATTTAGCCACAAGCTGTCTAGTACATCTTTTTTTTCTCCACTCATTTTTGACTCTGGTGAGTGTGACCACTTGTGATGATTGAGAGAAATAGAGGAGGTCAAGGGTAGGGCTTGCTAGAACTGGAGAACATTGTGTCCCATTCCTTTGGACAATTTTTGGAAATGCAAAATGAAGTTAGCCAAGAAAAAGAGATAAATATACCCTCTGTAATCCTAAAGTATTCTTATTTATAAGTTGTTCAGCCAGAGGTAGAAATTCAGCCCCCAAATGATTTTTGGTAAACACTGTGTACTTCATACCCAGACTATCTAAATAGGTATAGGATTTAATTCAGTATTATACAAATTTTCATAGAACACAAGCAATCTATTCAGAGAGACCTACAGAGCATCTCTTTTTTTAAAAACTGCTCCATTTGTAGAAAGGCAAAAGTTAAAGTACAGATAAGTAAACCACCATCTGCATTTAAATGAAAGCAAACGAATGCCCTGGAGCAAGTTCTAAAAAAGAACATTGAAGCAAATTACTGAGGTTCACCACAGTTGCTTGCACCATTGTAGGATCTGTACATTTCACATCTTCACTAGATTCTGTTACACTTGGTGCAAAGTCCAGTATTGATCTTAGAGAGTGTTAGAGCAATCTCAAAAGTCTAACTCAGTTCCATGTGCACATCTGCACCTATTTTACCATTAAAAAATCCTATGCACATTGTGGTATCGACAAGCTTAAGACATGAAGAGCTGAGTGTTTTCTGTATAATATGAAAAGATTAATTTGTTTAGCTATATTAAAGTTATGCATATTGATATTTGAATTTATATAACCTGTTTTTTTCCCCACTTCCTTTCCTGTACATCTTTTAGAATCTGCTTTTCTCATACCAGCCCCCTCAGTCATCCAGCCGATTTTCAGTTTCCCAGACTGGAGACCTCACCATCACCAATGTCCAGAGATCTGATGTGGGGTACTACATCTGCCAGACTTTAAATGTTGCAGGAAGTATCATAACAAAAGCCTACTTGGAAGTTACAGATGGTAATCATAGATTCATTTTATCGTTTCCAAGTTTTTGGTTTTTTTTATTTGAAGACAGCAGTGCGGTGATGTGACACTACTTTGAAATCTGTTTTGCATAAATGTGGATTGCATGTTTCTTTGAACATAAAAATCCTGGTTTGGCCATCTCTGTCAGGAGCCTACAATTCTGGATGATGTGTAACTCTATATTTCCATTTTGTATTTGTAAATATATTCAGTGTATGGATTTTTGTCAGATCTGTTAATTTTTATCTGACTCTTTTTTAGCTTCTCCCACTTGATTTAATTTCCTTTCAGATTGCTTGCTGCTTGGTTCTTTATCCCTTTTATTATGTAGCCATTTCCTTAGCCCTTTATTTACCTGTTTTTTCCCTGTTTCTAAATACTGTGTTTTAGCTAGGAAGAAAAAAAAAATTGACCTGTATGGAGATTAGCAGAATAACAGAAATTATATATCGCTTTTTAAGAGTAGTTAGGAAATAATTTTTACAAGATGAGAAAGCTACAGGGAGCATGACTACAAGAGGACTACAGCATGACTACAGACTACTAGTTTGAGGCCAGTTTGCCAATTATCAGAAATACTTCTTATTTTGAACAGTATAGATACAGAGGGAAAATACTAATCTTAACATTTACAGAGGAACAGGATAATAGAGAGAATTTGAGCAGAGGGAAGCTGTTTTCTGAGAAGCTTCCATAAAATAGCCCTTTGCCCTATAGAAAACATAGAAATAATAAACTACTAGAAACATGCAGTGAACCTGTAGTGTAAAATTGTTTATTTATCTCTCTCTCCCCCTGGATTGACATAGGAGGAATAGGGCTACATCCCTTCTGCCTCCTCACAAATTGTAAGCCACATTTACTAATCCTCTTTTTTCCATGTTTTCACTGGGGAGAAGGCCATGGCAGGGTGAGAAGTAAATTTACAGTTTTCTGCTAATGACCTATGCCATCTGAACTTGAAAATAATAATTTTAAATGCATTTTTTTAGTTATATGCTCTGGATTGATCTGATGAGTAGGTGTTTTTTTATAATGTCTTGAGACAGTTTTTGGTAATTCTATAGAAGTGAAGGCAGAATAAGCTGAATATTTGTAAAGGTATTAGAATGACTTTATGAATGGTTTTCTTAAAGGTAGGAGGAGTTGCCATCAACTTCAGTGGCCTTAAATCAGCCATGAATTTCAGTGTCATTAGATTTCTCCTATAAAGAACAGATCAGTCAACTCCTTACCTTTGCCAACTGCAAAATTCTTTACAAACTTGTCAAAGTCAAATGCAAATTATAAGTAGGGTTATTTTGTTTGTCTCTGCAGAGAAGAATTGCAATGGCCTTAAAGTGTGTAGCAACAGGCTGGGACAAGAGCTAAAGGATAAATAATACAGTTGAAAAATGAGTGTCATTTGAACAGGCAAATGAAATTATGGGAGTTGGAATTTACCCAAAAACAGTGCTAACATCCTGTCTGTTGTTATGAAAAGTAATTTAGAAATATCTAATGTTCAAAAATTATCAGAACTTCAGGTTTATATTTCAGCTACCAAACCAGTTTTTAAGTTACGTGAGCCCCATGCCACTGCTGAACAGATTTATGACATTTAAAATTATGGCTAAAGCAGATCCCCAAAACACAACAAGGTAACTTTTACCTCTATTCTGGATAATGGAATACTCACAATTCCTTTTTTCAGTAAGAATACTCACTCTTTCCGATACTGAGAGTTTATATTTTGTTGTGCAGTATAATTAAATAACCCATCAATAGCACTTAATTTCCATTATGTGAAAGATGAATTAAATTGACATAGACAATGGGATTGTGGGATTTTCTTTGTGGCTCTGAAGTCCTCATAAAATTCAGAAACTACTGGAAAACTATTTCACAGAAGAAGGAACTTTCCTTAGGAACTTTCCCAAATGGTTCTATCCATTTGTGTTAGCTTTACCCTACTGCTGGGCATCTCATGATTACAACACAGCACCAAGATGAGCTGGTGGCACATAAAAAATGGTTATTTAAGCAGTAGGTATTTGTGAGGTTACCCCCTGATTGCCTACCTCCTTTTTCTCTGTCTTTAAATGCTGCAAGTATGAGCTGTGTTACACAGGCCTGGCAGTGATGAAAGATGAAGAAGGTGAAATCTGTGCCTTGCCAAAGAATCTGGGAAGTCCTTTCTTTTCCCATTATCACTTCATAAAGACATTGGACTTGGAGAATGCCTGGAGGATAGCAGTGTGTAATATGCAATCCTTTCTCTGTTCTGAAAATATTGTGTTATGTATCATTTTAAACATCCCTAGCTGTGCAACATTATAATGCACCCTGCCCTGAATCATGCATGCCTCCAACTTTAATTACTTGTTTAATTATTTTTAGCTTGTTTCAAAGCCTCAAGCAAGTGCTGTTGCTTAGATGGTTAGAAAATTGCTTCCAGTTGCAGAGATGTCTTTCCTGTTGTTCCTCCTGGCAGTGATTGCGGACCGGCCGCCCCCTGTCATTCGGCAGGGTCCTGTGAATCAGACTGTAGCTGTGGATGGTACTCTGGTACTGAGCTGTGTGGCCACAGGCACTTTAATGCCCACTATCCTCTGGAAAAAGGATGGGATCCTCATTTCCACCCAAGACTCTCGCATCAAGCAGCTGGAGACAGGAGCGCTGCAGATCAGATATGCCAAGGTAGCCTGAACTGGCAAATGGGTTTTCTTGTCTTGTTACATTTTGTGCTTCCACCTCCAGGCATTTTTGATGTAGTAAAGCCTATGTTTAGAATTAATGAAAGGTTGCATAAATGTACTAAAATATTTGATACTTCATATTTTCAGATAGTACATTCTTTATGCTTAACACTGCCTAGGGCGCATTATTTTCATAACGAGAAATGCTCTAAAGAGGTATTAATTAAGGGAATTATTTGGCACTTTAAACATAAAGGGGAGTGTATTTTAGTAAGACAAATCATTACATTATTTGGGCTTTAGCACTAATAGATTAAAATGATCTAGTTAATTCAAATGTTTGTAAAGAAAACCTTTGTTTAGCATATTCAGTAATAGAACCACGTACACAGCTTTTTCATAAGAGCTTTTAGTGTTTAAACATGCTCACTCATCAGTGTAACATAGCTTAAAATGGTTAACCTGACAAATGCCTGACTTCCTCAGGGACTTATAGTACCTGGCCAGTATTGCTGTTTAACACTTTAAAATGTTCTGAAAAGTGAAGTTGTAGCATACTAGATATTCTCTGCTATCTTTTCTGTGGTTCGAAATGAAGTTTTCTTTTTCTTTTTTTTTTTTATGATTAGGCTGAATACATCACTTTATCATATTCCCTAGAGTTGCCCTGCTGCCAGCTACAAGTTAGACTGGCTTAGAGCTTGAATCTCTGATTTTTGATCTCTTCTGTTCAGTTCATTGTTGAGGCTGGAACCTGAGGAGGATAACATTTCTTTTTTTGGGGGAAAAAAAAAGAAAACACTTTTGAAATGTGATTAAGTCACATATGGACAAATAATCCAACACAGAGAACTGGATGATGATAGCATATGGAGATTCTTTTTTGGGTCTGCTGTAGAGTGAAATTTATACTAACACAGGGAGCCCCATATGTACCCTGTGCAATATTTAAGCTTTGCTTTAAGGATGACACATTCTCCAGTGCTCCAGTCCTGATAAATCCCTGGGCACTATTTAAGTAGAAGGTTGACAGTTGCATGGGGTCTTGTCATCCGAGTTCCTTCTCAATTTAGTTGTTAGGACCTTTACAGAGTAAGGAATGAATGCTACAGGATATGGCCTTCAGTTTGCTCATTACAGAATAGTTAACATTAAATTAGAATCTGCATTTCTGGTTCTTTTGTGACTGCTCAGAAATGAACACCCATTTTTGCTTTGTCAAAACCATAACTTCTAATAGAAGGAGTTTCTGCTGCAAAGTTTTTGCAGGCTAATACCTTTTTCCATATTCATGGGGGAACGTGGAGAGCTGAAATTGCTTTTCTAGCCCACTGAGTGCCTGATTGTTTCAAATATTGATTCTTCCCTTCTCCCGTTCAGCTGGGCGACACCGGCCGCTACACCTGCATTGCCTCAACCCCGAGTGGCGAAGCCACGTGGAGCGCGTTCATAGAGGTCCAAGGTAACTCCATGAGGAGCAAAGACATGAAGGAAAAGCAGAAATTGAAATGTAGAACTTATCTGACTCTGTCATAAATTGCCAGTGCAGATGTGAGCAGCATTTAGCTTACAGCTGCTTCCTGTCCACACTCAGCGTTTCTCTCTCCTTTTGTCAGAGTTTGGAGTCCCAGTGCAGCCACCAAGACCCACTGACCCAAACTTGATTCCTAGTGCTCCATCAAAGCCTGAGGTTACAGATGTCAGCAGAAACACAGTAACATTGTCATGGCAACCTAATTTGAATTCAGGTGCAACACCAACCTCTTACATAATTGAGGCCTTCAGGTATGTGAGTCTCGAGTGATATTGCTGTCTCTATGTTTACGTGTAATGTGTTGCTAAAGAACCACGTGCTAACCTGCTGTTGTGTGTTTTATCCTTAGCCATGCATCAGGGAGCAGCTGGCAAACTGTAGCTGAGAATGTGAAAACTGAGAGTTTTGCAGTTAAAGGGCTAAAACCTAATGCAATTTATCTCTTCCTTGTGAGAGCAGCTAATGCATATGGGCTGAGCGACCCAAGCCAAATATCTGATCCAGTGAAAACTCAAGGTAAGTTTTTGATACTGAACATTTTGGGTGTCCATAGCAGCTGTCACAAGTTGGCTAAGCAATACCAGATGCAGGAATAATGGTAGCTTTGGACTGTCTACCTATCTTGGCTATAATATATACTACAGTAAAATACAGTGCTTAAACTTGCATTTCTCTGTAACATAGACTCTGACAGCATGTTGCATTGCCTAAGGGAACCCTAGTATCTCTTATCCAAAGGTAGTTAGAACTTGCAGAAAAGCTCTTGCTAGCAACCAAAGTAATCCCTGTGTTTTTGAGTTCTCATACAAATCCTCAAATTCCATGGAAATGTTATTACTATGTCCAGTGAATCAAATAAGGCTTAAGACCGAGGCAGGGAGAGAAACAGCATGTAATCTAAGTTGATTTCTGCTGCAATAGGAAAGAGAAAAGTTGAAAATTTGAAGGAATTTGGCATCATGAACCAGTAAAGAGGTTTTGGCAGTATGTTACAAGTGTTTCCATAGTACAACTGTTGGAAGTAAAATAGGGTAGAAAGCAGCGCTTACAGATAGCCAAGTGGAAGAAAAGTCTGGGTAGAAGTGAATGAAGGAGTCATCCTCTGACTCCAGCTGTGACTGAAGTCCAGCTATGGATTGAGTCCAGCTATGTAAAATTAAAACTATCTTAGTGTTGACTGTAGCCAGTAAATGACACTTAGGGTGATGTACAAGGAATAATGCATTGCAGCTCTGAAGCCTGCATTTTCCCAGTAGAAAAGCTTAGGTTCTTATAAAGGGGAAAAATAGACACACTCTTTTTCAAAGAAAAAGTGATTGATAGAGATTGTATTTTTGTTTGTTTGTTTTTCTTATCTCCCTACTTACTGGAGAAATTGACCAACTGGCCTATTAAGAGTGTCTGTGTTGTATGTTTGTTTCTTTGTTTGTGTAAGTAAGCACATGTTGGTTTTTGAAAGGAAGTTCTCTAACGGAAACAAAGTGTTTTTCTTTGGTGACTTCTCATGTTTTCTGTAGTTGGTCTGAAAGCAAGTCTCTCTCATGTCCCCTGGGGAGTGACCAGTTTCACATTGCTGTCTTTTGGCATTATGCATTTCTCCTGCTGGCTGACAATTTCAGTGGATATGTATGGACAGCAGAGTCGCAGCCCCATGGAAAATCAGGATTGCACAGGTTCCCAAGTCTGTTACCAGGGAGAGATTTAATAACCTTTTAGTGATTCCTGATTTCTGGGAATAGAGCTGCACAAGCCTGTTTTTCATGTAGGGTAGTTTCATTTTTGGAGATGAGAAGTATTGTGTCTGTCCCAAACTAACTGATTACTGACCTGATTCTGAGAAACAGCAAATGTTCTGTTCAGTCAGCTGAATGGTTTATAATGACTTGGAAAAGCTTCACTGTTCTTTGGGTACCTAGTAGAGCTGAAAACCCAACAGCTGCACAATGCCTCGGTGAAAACAACAACTAACACATAAAATTTTCTCCAATTTTAAGAAATGTGTCAAAAGTGTTGAGTGTCAAGTCCTTTAGACCAGTTCTGCTCTTCTTCCAATATAATTTCATTTCTGTTTAAGTTGTGGTCTAGCTAAGAAAGTTCAGAAATTTCCAGTTGGCTTTTGTCATGAGGGTGGTATAGTCTGGTCCTGACTGCTTGTTCATTCCACAAACCAAGATGAAGGTAGGTTACTGCCTTCAGTGCCTTCATCCCTTCTGCACTGCCTCCCTAGTGCCTTCATCTTCACACTTTACAGACATTAACAACCTCATTCCTGGGTGTTTTCACTGACAGTCCCTGTCTTGGAAGCTTGGAGCCAAAACAAGAGAGCACATGCATCATTTTATAGCACAGATGTGCAAATGGCTGAGCCTGGGAATAGTTTGATCCATATTGTGGATGACTCATCCCTTCTGACTAGCAAAGCTAGAACTAATTATTCCACTGGCTTTCCTGTTACATTCTGAGCAGGGTGATATTTAGGCAATGCTCCCAAACAGAAGCTTTTATCTTTGATGCTTTCAAACTTTGGGAGGAGGGAAATCCTGTGATAATGGACTGTTTGCAGAACATACTACATGGGGATATAGCAGTGACTCAGTGGAGGATTTTTTGGTTTTGTTCTTTTGTTATTACCCATGTTGCTTGCTAAGAATCCAGATTTGTCACTCACTGACTACACATTAGTCACATTAACCTCAGTAGTAATCACTGCAAGTACTTTTCATGAATTTCCAGTCACAGAATTTCAGTCGTAGTCAGCATGGCATTTGTTTAAAATAAGGTGATCAAGGAGTGAGATGTGAACCTAGAACAGAAACTGTTACTCTGCTTTCCACAGTACGTGTTTTAGATACCCTCTTAGTGATTACCCTGTAAATTTTACACGTCTGACAGTCATTCCATTTCAGTTAAATGTGCTTTCCAAGGGTTCAATATACAAAAAATATGTGTTTTCGTCATACTATTGCATGTTTTGAGAGGAATTTGTCCCTTCATGCATATGAATATTCCTTCCATCTACAGGATAGACCAAATATCAGACAATCCAGATTGCCCTCAACTGGGCTCTGCCTCCTGTTTACAGAAGCCTCTTGCCATTAGAGAAGCTGCAGCCACATGACTAATTTATCTTTTCTCTGCTGTTAACATTATTTTGTAGTAACACCAAGTAAGTTTGTCATGAATTTATCTAAAGATGCAGCTTCTGCTTTTGCTGTTCTTTATAGGTTTCCTGATCTCTTGGAATTGGCAGTGGGCAATAGAATGTTTTCCCAGCAGGAAAGAATAAAGATGCTGCTGTAGCCATTTACCACAGCTGTCCCTGAGTGTGGTGTGTCTTTTTGTGCAGCATTACCCTGACATTTCTGTCAATGCAGTGTCTTGAGTTGGTACCTACACATTGGTGATTTGCTCAAGAAAATGCTTCATGTAGTTTTTTCTGACATGATTTGGAAGTACTTAGGTTCAACTTCATTATTGAACCATCATAAACTTTCTGACATACTAATTTGTATTTGCCTGTACTTATTTCAACAATCATGTGTACTTGTGAGAATGGAATCTTAAATTATTGCAGATGTTCCACCAACAAGTCAAGGTGTGGATCACAAGCAGGTCCAGAGGGAGCTGGGTGATGTGGTGCTACACCTGCACAACCCTACTATCCTTTCTTCCTCCTCGATCGAAGTTCACTGGACTGTGAGTACAAACCTGTACCCTGCTGCTGGTTTCATGTGCTGCTGAGATGTCCTGCTTCCACTGCAGTGGGGTCACACTCTAAGAAGCTGAGTAGTTTGTATGCTTGCAAATGTTTTTCCCTGGGAAAAGTGTGACTTGGGCTTTGCTTTTTCATTAAATTTTACCCATTTTCTCCATCTTTGTCTCCATAGAGAGTGCTGTTTACAATGGGGTGAGGGTTTCAGAGTCCTCCTCTGGAACCTGAAGGACCTCCTCAGTCATAGCTTTTGAAGCCTTTCCACTGCTTTCAGCAGGACATGAGTCAGTCCCTTAATGAGACAACAAGGGCAATTCCCTGTCTGTCAGTCACCTGTAGGGAGACACTGCATCATTCTGTTTGGAAGTGTTACCTCCCTGCTACAGACACACTGACAAACACACCCACATCAGGTAGCCTGCTCTGAACCTCTCCTTTCCTGTGGTGCCCTGAGTACACCTGGTGCAGGGAGAAGAGGTAAAAAAGGCAATGCCATATTGATGTTGCCCTGGCAGCAGGAAAGCAGAAGGTTGGCCACGTGGAGGACATAGCAGAGGAGCTGAGAGAGTGAGGAATGTAACTCAATAATCAGTTTGAAAATGGAATGCAGAATTATGGAAAAGTTGGGGATGTAATTATACCATAGACAAAAATAAAACTATAAGGAGTGAGCTTTGAGGTCTTTGTGGGACTTCCATCTGAACATTCCAATATATTGGCAGGGGTGGTGTGGCACAGCACGGGCTGTAGCTCCTGCCATGCCATAGCAGAATATTTTGAACAGGAACAAAAGACATTTTGACTTTGTAGAACAGTCACAGCCCAAAAAAATCCTGACCTACACCCAGGGCTCCTCGATGCTGCAATAATGTCTGCTGTGTTGCACAGTAATTACACTCTCACCTGCAGTATGGCCACCTGCAGCAGGCAATCTCCTGTTTTAAACTAATGCATTAAAACATCTTTGAGGTTCCTAGCAAATTTTGTTTGACCTTTACTTACAGAACAACCTTTTCCAGACAAGCAGCTTTTGTCAGTCTCTTGGGTGGCCTGTGGCTTCTCTGCAATTTCAAAAATAAGCATTACCTCAGTTTCAGCTAACACATGCATTCTTTATGTGATTATTAAAAATGAAATGTGTTGCTCTTTGGAATAAAATTGCAAGCACACACTTTTATTATATCATTGTATGAGATTTTTGAAAACAGGAAAATCTGATGCACTTTAAAAATTTTATTGTGGTTGTTATTGGACTTCCTTATTCATCAGAAATTGAAACCAGCAGTTAAAATGATAGTGAGTGCTCCACAAAAGATCAGTTGTATAAGGTAGCTCTCTGTTTCTGCTATAGCCAAACATATTGGACCTGCCCTTGATTACACTCAGTTCTCTTTCTCCACACATTTAGTATAGAATTGCCTTAGTTTGAAAAGCACTCAGGACCACTGAGCATCAGCTTGATTTGCTTTTCCAAGCCTCATCCATGTTACCATACTGAGTTTTATGTTCCCTCTTGCAACCTAGCCATTTTCTTCTGGCAGAGGGCCTCCCACTCAGTGAGCGGACACGGGGGAAGTCTTTGGAGAGCTCTGCCCTCTGACAGAGCCCAGCCACAGCCACAGTGCCAGCTGGCCACCCACTCAATTTGCTCTCCCCAGAAAGGAGCAGCCAGGAAGCAGTGCTCATTTCACGGGTTTTGGGAAGTTTCCACACCTCAGGAGAGATGACAGGCTCTCTCTTTGATCTCCATATTCATCACCCTGAGCCTTGGCACTGCAGATCTCCCTTTCTCCATGGGTCCAGCCCTGCTCTCCAGATTCAGCTGGGCAGCAGTCTGACCTGTGCAAAGCTTTTTTGCTCCATGGATGCAGAGACTGTTCATTTCATGGAGCTGGGGCGTATTGTACAGCTTCGTTATCCCCCTTTAATGCCTGCCTAAATCCAGGGAAACCAGCACAGTTCTACCAGCATCAAAGAGATTAATGCACTGTGAGTCAGGCCTGTAATTTGCTGTAATGCAAGGAGCCTGTATCTGCTTTGGCAGTGATGTTTGCTTTGAGTAGCACGAGGGATAGTCCAGGGGCCGTGCACGGTGTCATGGGCATCACCCTGGTTCCTGTCTGTTTATGGATGTGTTCTGTGTTCTGCTGTCTTGCCAGGTGGACCAGCAATCCCAGTATATTCAAGGGTATAAAATTCTGTACCGGCCTACACCAGCATCCTATGGAGAATCAGAGTGGTTGATCTTTGAAGTGAGGACTCCCACCAAAAACAGTGTTATCATTCCGGAGCTGAAGAAAGGTGTAAACTACGAAATCAAGGCCCGCCCTTTCTTTAATGAGTTTCAGGGAGCAGACAGTGAAGTGAAATTTGCAAAGACCCTGGAAGAAGGCAAGTAGGAGCTAGACTGTCTTCATCTTTCCTTTTTGAAGTAGCAGCCTGGCCGGCTTTCCTCTGATATGTTCATTATTTGATCTTGTTTGAAGTGCATGCTGTTTGAGAGCAGCAATCTGTGGCAGAGGAGACTGATCATTATGTGAATTGTTTGGTGACACAGAAGTAAATATTCTGAGCCAGGCATGAGAGACAGAGGCAGAGGGATGTGCAAAAATCCCCTCCAACACACAATGAGAAATGTGCTTTTTTATCTTCCCTGCAGTGTGTGCACTCCTCCCTGCTGAGTTCATGGGCTGGTCACAAGTGACTTCTGTCAGATTCAAGCACTTGCTAATCACTATCTTGAGTAGATAGCAGACACCACAGAAATCATCAAAGCAGTGTAGCTGGGGGAATGAAAACCATGGTTTTTAGAAGGCTTTTATATGTGGATCAATCAGAGAGACAAAATGGAAAGATGAATGAGGGCAACAGATAGAGTGGACTAAATTATGTATTTCCATCTCATACATGTGCTAAAAAGGTTCATAAAGCTCTTCCTTTTGTTGCTGCACAGGCATGATAAGTATGCAAGGTGGCCACTGCCTCTGAATAGGGATTTTGGTGCTTCTGCTAGGATGGGCAGCCTTTCCCTTTCTATCTTGCTCCCCCATCAGAAATGCTGTGTAGCTCCAGTTTATTGCTGCATGTGGTTCAAAAGGTGTGCATAGCTGCATTCATCCTAAGCATCAGCTAAGCATCCACTTTTTAGGAGGATTATTTCAAATTCAAAACGTAAATTATTATCATAAATATGTTAATACTAACACATTATGTCCAGATTTTTGTGAGTTTATGTATTACTCATTTTTTACACGCTTGAGGAACTGAGATTTAGACTGGGGACTATATAGGATTTATTTTTCAAAACTGTTGATCCTGGGTGAGCTGATTTGACTTAAACTCACTTGTGGGTGTGACACCTAACCATTCAATCCTTCTTTCCAAACAAACAGCTCCCAGCGCTCCACCTCAGAGCGTTTCAGTGACTAAGAACGATGGGAACGGGACAGCAATCGTGGTCACCTGGCAGCCACCCCCGGAGGACAACCAGAACGGGATGGTTCAAGAGTATAAGGTACTGCTGGCACGGCTCGGTCCCCTGGCCAGGCACTGAGGGAAGGGCTGTTCGTGGATGCTTGGCTCCATCTTCTGGTTACTCCGAGAAAATGGGAGAGAAAGGCGCTGCTTGGAGTCAAACTCCATATCTAGGGATTCTGCCTAGGTGGTGTCAGACAATTAAAACAGCCTCCATAAATCAAAGCAAAGGGTCAACACTCTTAATTAAAACTGCTCCTGCCTTGCCTCCATTAAGACTTGGGAAGAGCACACACAAGGAGAGATGGAATCATACCTGTTTGAGAACCACTTTGTGACTCTAAGACACTGGCCAAGGTAGTAAATATAAACAGGCTTAATGAGTTGAAAAGCTCTGGGATAATAATTAACAGTGTTAAGATCTGAGTAAATTATGCATAACTGGGTAGTTAAAACAAATGGAAAACTTTCAAGGAAAGAATGATAATAAATCTATTACTGCATAGAAATTTTTTCTTTTCTTTCAAACACAGTTCTAATTATGTTATTTAATTTTAAACAAATTGAAAGTACATTAAAAATCTTTATTGTTTGTCATTCATTTATGAACACAGACTGTATTTGCATTTCAAATTTTTTGGTGATAATTTACATAGCAAAGTAAATGAAGTTTATTTTTCCTAAGCAAGCTAGAGATGTTTTAAATGTAGATATCAAGTAAGCTTTGTAACCATGGAAGGGCAGGAGCTTTGGTTTTAGCCCCCTGCAAATGCACATTATTGAGAAAATCTTTTAAATGGGAATGTCTTGACTATTTTTTAGGTTTAAACACAGTGCTATAAACCTATATTCCTAGCCATCAAAACTCATTCTGATTTTGTTTTCTTCTCAGTAAAAATGGGCAAGGGAAGAGATTTGTAAGCTTCATGGTCGATTTAGAATGATAAAACCCTTTTCAGAACCTGGTCAACTGGTAAAATAAAATCTTTTTATGACCTAGTTTCATATATATAATACAATGTAATTGGAAAAAATACTTGTGAAGTTATTTTATTTAAAGCCAGACCTTGAGAATTATTCACAACAAGAAACTGAATCAGAGGCATGTTAAGGTTGCAATGACACAATGATAAAAGTCAGAAAATGCACATTTCTGAGTGGATATAACCCATACCCCATCTCCCAAATCCCAGGATTTTGAGGTGACGGGTTCCCAGGTGCTGGAGCAAGCACACTGTAGTGCTTATTTAGCAGTAGTTGGCACAGTGGCACATTTTTCATCTGTATTTGTGGCATTGATGCCGTTGTTTTCCTTTGTGCTTTTTACCATGGACAAAAAAAACAACATTAAAAAATTATCTGTGAAAATATGTATGCCATTCCTACTGAAGGTGCTATATGTAATTACTGCTTTTGTAAAAAAAGCTACTTAAATGCAGAACTGATGATGTTAGATTAAGAACTAATAACAAGAAAAAAATTCAAATAGAAGACTTGTGAAATTTTCACTTTTCTCTTCCCCTTTTATTTTTCTTTCTTCTCTTTTCTCTCAGAAAATAAAAAGAAAAAAAAAAGGTATGCATATGTGGGGCAGTTCATTATGTTCTCAGCAGCTCAGATCAAAGGCAGGAGTGTACCTACTTTAATTAAAGGATAAAATAAATAGGAAGAAGGATACTATCTTAATTGAAGAATTGTCAGTAGCATACACAAAACCCCAGAAATTCAAATTCACAGCAGTTAGAAATTCTCTTGTTCTACTAATTCTCTCTTCCCTTACGTGCCTGTTATAATGTGAATTCATTCTTTTTTTATGGCATTCTATTTTATTTTCACTTGCCTATTTATTTTACAGTCAAAGGTAGGATGGCAAGTACTGAACAACTTGATGTTTGACCTGACATTCTTGTTTCATGCACTTCTCCATGTACTTGTGCTCCTAAGAACAAAAGCTTTTTTTTTCTGAATTAGTAGTTCATGACTACAAGTACATAATGAAATAAATGTTTCATTGCTTGCACATGTACCATTTTACAATGCAGCAGTGATAATTTCTGTGAAATTGACTTAAATCCAAATGTAGATTTGAGTCTTTTGTTCGTCACTTAATTGAGTTCTTATTTATGTAAGAGCATTTTTGAACCAATCCTGTAGGATTCAAGAGCAGTATTAGTAGTAGTTTTACCCCTAGCACTGATTGAAACAGTCTCTATGTAGTATCGGAACACAAAAAGGAGATTCTCTTCATGTGCTCTGACTTGCTCTGCAGCAGCACTTACACATATCCTGTGCTGGTATTCAATTTCAAAGGAACTTAAAATGCATTTCACATCCTCACAGTGTCCCAGTAGCCTTGTTGCAGTCTGTGGCATCCAGAGGAGGAAAAAGGGTCTTTATAATGTCCTGAAGGTGAGATAAAATTTCCAGTGTCCAGGCAGAAAGGGCTGTACAGAAGGGGCTGTAGCAATTGTTCTGCACGTGAAAGTCTATCCCCCTCACCTGGCAGTCTCCACAGCAGCAGAATTGCCCGGGGGATTTAAAGCAGCTATCTGGGTACTAAATCTTTTAGGAGCTCCATATGTTGAAAGCAAAATCTTCCCTCCCGTGTACAATCGGCCCAGGCTCTGATATGCTGCTGTTCTCAGCCAAGTTTGCTTCTTTACAGATAAAGTATTGAGTTTAGCTAATTTAACTCTCTGAATAAATGTTTTTTGTAGAGCGATACATTTGTGGAAAGGGCACAAAAAGGAAATAGGCACAGCTTCATGACTTTTTTAGCAGATGTAGATTAGATGCTACTTCACCTTGAATAGCAGTTGGGAGTTCAGCCATCCTCCTAAAAGCATTGGCCACATCAGTGGTTCAGGCCTAAAGAGATATAGATATCTCATCATATTGTTTCTCCTGGCCATTTAATGTCACTGATGTAATATATTAGGTTGTGATTTGAAGTCACTAGACCTGTATCTTGGTCTCAACCAAAAAATGAGATCTGATATCGTGTTGTTGTCGCAATTAGAAGACAGCATACAGCATATCACTCAATATTTGCCCCTTGCTGCCATCTAAAAAAAAAACAAAAAACAAAAAAAAAGCAAAACCCAAAACCATTTGGATTCCAGCATGACATCAGTTCTCTTAAGATGTCATGTGATGAAAGACTTCCTTGTGCACCTGAGTGACACATAATTCCTGAAGAAGAGAATTGCAAATCCATTTAACTGAATGCTCTTACTTTGTGGTTTATGTGAACAGCTCTTGGCTGTGGGGCTTCCCTCATTTCTTCTGTGCTTGTAGTTTCATTAGCACTTGTTGAACTCTAAATGAATTGTGATAAACTCATCAAATAATGGTAGTGTAAAAGCAGCAACCCCTGGACGAAGGGAGGAAATGAAGCATTTGATTCTATGTTATTAGAAGGTTAATTAATTACTTTATTATATTATTTTTACTGTATTACACTACATCTAAACTGAAACTGCACAAGCACTTAACTCCACTGAACAAAATTTTGTGACTGTTTGCTGACCAACAGTCTGGAGACATGCTTGGCCCTGATAAGCCAAGGAAACAAAACACCATCACTTTGGGTAAACAGTCTCCATTTTGCATTCGACTTTGGCACAACACAGGAGCAGCAAACGAGATAAGAATTGTTTCTTCTTTCTCTGAGGTTCCTCACTGCGATTCTCAGAAAATATCTTTGGGAAGTTGTGCCTTGCTTTTCTCTGGGAAGAGAAATGCAGCCACATAATGGTAGCAGTGGGAGCAGGTCATTGGAACAAGAAGTGTCTTTTCAGTACTCATAGAGGGTCTAGGACAGCAATCCACAACTGCAGATGTTAGAACAGTGCCAAAGTGTAAACTCCTTCACCCAGAAGGAAAGAATGGGTCAACTTCCCTTCTCCTTCCCCTTCAGAGCTGAATTTTGACCACTGACCTGTGCCATGCATTTGCTTCCCTGCAGGTTTGGTGCCTTGGCAACGAGAGCCGATACCACATAAACAAGACAGTGGATGGCACCACCTTCTCCGTGGTCATCCCCTCCCTCGTGCCCGGCATCCGATACAGCGTGGAGGTGGCTGCCAGCACTGGGGCAGGACCTGGGGTGAAAAGTGATCCCCAGTTTATCCAGCTAGGTAAGCTTCCTGGTAATCCTGCCTCTTGGTGTGGGTGATTTCTGTTTGTTTGCTTTCGTCTTTTATGGCTCCAGAAATACTTTCAAGACAAGTGAAATAGATAGTGTTACTTGATCTCAGGAATAGCAGGATTTGGCATTTCTGGTTTTCAACTTGCCTTAGAACTGCATTCTAAAGGTGGGATTAAAACAACACAGGGGTGTTTTTAAATCTCCCAGTTCAGCAGTGCTTTTTAGTTGTTGACTTTTCAAAGTGAATTTTCACCCTTAAAAACTTGTAGGGGAGAATGAATCACTAGGTGTTGATCCACTTTAGGATGTAATTTGTCTTGACCAGATTTTATCACTATAGAAGCAGAAAAAACAGGCATCTTAAAATTAGGCACAATAAATATCAACTATGTGTGAAAGGTAGTAAATAACCTGAGTACAGGAAAAAAAGATGTACACAAATGATTTACTAAAATTTGACCTTTTACTCTCCTTTACACCAAACACTGCTGTCATAAACGTTGACCAGGGACATTGCTCCTGGATGTTTCTGGGAAAAATGCATCTTTGCTATTGGCTAGCTGAAGATTATTTAAAACAGCTTCAAGTATAGTCATATGCTGCTTTATAGTATGCCTGGAGCAAAATACCTTCTCATTACACTGTATAATTATGAAAGCAAGCTCAGCATGTTGCTTTGGACTTTATGTCCTGTCTGTCTCTGTATCATTAGTAGATCTACCTTCTTATTTCACTTGTTGTATTTAAAAATCTATAATTAAGAGCATGTGAAAACAAGACAGAGCAACTAATATGGAAAATTACTTGTACATTTCCTTGGGTATTAAAAGGAATGCCATCTTTAGCTTAATTAAATTAGACAGGTATATGATCCCAAATTACATTGATGGAGATTTTACAATAAAATTGCACAGCTTGTATGATATTCCATTAATATGGAATTATTACAGGAAAACCATTTAGTTATTTGTTGGATTGTTCCTTTCTACAGCCAGCTACCATTCACAGCTTTTCTACAGCCAGTCAAAATCAAGCTTATTCTATATGGCTTAGGTTTTGAAAATTCTGCATTAGTGAGATTTATGAGGATAACCTCAAATCTTCAAAGCCAAGGACTCCAATACCACTTTTTTTTACCTTTTGTCTGATGATATGCAAATTCCAGTGGAAGGTGAATTTTATAATGGAACTTAATCACTTTGAGGTGTGTGAAGTGGAAAAAGAAACAAATTAGATTGTCAGGGTAAGGTTTTTGCCCACTTCTGGCCTTGATTGTTACTATGTTAGAAAGCAAGAAGAGACCCCACACCTTGAAAGGTGTTCAGATGTGCAAGTCTGGTAGAATGCACATATTTCCCCATGGTTGGAGTTCGCTTTCACTGCTTCCCTCCAATTCAGTGGCATGGCCAAATCTAGATGTATTTTAGTAAATCCCATAATTTGGTTGTTACGTGGCAAAGATGTGGGGACAGGAGTCTTGTGGAAATCCATGCCACAAAGAAACAGAATGATGAAATGTCTAGATGGTGCCACAACCCTTTCAGCAACTGCAGGAGGCTGCTGAAAATTAGTGCTTAAATTTAAATGTTAGCACAGAACAGCCTAAATCATCCAGGTAGAAGAATGGCTGCAGTTTATTCAACTCTGCCCTGTGATGCAAGTTCTTCTCCAGCCCCCTCAAGGAATTGGATTCCTAGTTCTTAGAAGTGCTCCCAGCGTGGGGGTGGAGCAGAGTTTTTTGGGTAGCTTTCTGAAGAGAGAAAATTAATTTGTTGATGTCATCAGTTGGCACTTTTCACCAGCAATAAATTACATTGTTACAGAGAGAGGGAAGGGAGGCCAGGGAGGGGGAGGAAAGAGGACTAAGATGCTCCTTGTAGAAGGTTTGAAACAGTCCTGACACACTGTGTGTATGTGCTGTAAAAACTGTGTGACAGCTTCAAGTTACTGTATTTCTGACCCTGCTCCCAACTATTCCTTCAGGGAATCTTCTCCTGATACCTGAATTAGTGCAATCCTTCATTAAAAAAAAATATATATATATATATATTTAAATATATATTTATATGTTTTCACACATGGAAATATATATATATTTAAATATATATAAATATATATATATATTTCCATGTGTGAAAACAGAATATACTGTGTGATTCTGAGGTTCACTTTTTAAATAAGAACTTCTCATTAAAATCCAATGTTTGTCTCCTTGTCATGTGTTTTTGGTACTAAAAGATGAGACTGGGCCGTGGCTGGGTCTCCTCGTTGAGCCTGTGTGGGATGGTCCCAGGTTTGTGACTCTGGGACATGCCTGGGCAGAGCCTCAGCCGGGTGTGTGACAGGAGGAAGTGTCACCTTTCCGGGGCAGCCTTCCAGGAGGAGAGGGGAGGCCAGGAGGCGTTGGGTTCCCCGGGAGCTGGGGCGTGCAGTCGCAGTCCCACGCATCAGCTGAGCTGTGATAAATGACCTTGGGCACGCTCTTAACCTGTTACAAAGACAGGTACAAATTGTAATCTCCGAGCTCTTTCATTTCCCACCTCTCTGCTGACATGAAGCAGCTCACTGAGCTGTGGTACCCCAGGCTTCCCGTGCCACCAGGGACGAGCCAACGAAATAACTTGCTTGTTATTCATAAAATCATGAGGTCCAATGAAAAATTATGTGTCTCCTTAAAACACCCTGCAGGAAGCATCTGGATTTTCCTCTTGGCTTTTGAATGACCTTTTAATGCTTTTCTCTGGAATTCCAAGGACTGAAAAAAATGTTTGTTTGTTTGTTTGTTTTAAAAGATATTTTACATAAAGAAAGACTGCAAAAGTTTTGGTGTTAAGGAAAAAAAGTTCATGAGACCTAGCCACAGCTCACTACATTATTAAAGACATTGTTTACAAAAATTGTTTACAAAAATGCTCTGTACAGAAAGATAAGAATTAGAATTTTTTTGCTGATCTGTAGTGCAGCTTTTGTAGAGTGATGGGACACTGCCTGTGGTAGCTTGGCAGCATTACCTATGCTTGTTGACAGGTAAGTAGTAACATTGGAACTTGTGATGTATTTGTTTCTGGTACCAGCTCTGAGAAGCCTCACAAGTGCAGTTGTTACTCTTAAACACATAATTTGTGTGAATATATGGTGTGCAGTTATTTATTAAGAGATGTCTGCACAATTACTGTAACTGTTGAGTGTATTATTCAACCAGAGGGTGTCTCAAGTGTACAAAACACAAGAAAGTCTCATTGAATCTTTATTATTCTAACTGTTTAGTATAGAAGATGTGATTTGTGAACTAGCTAGCATGCCTTCAGGTTATTATTCTGTCAGCTCTTAAGGTACTTTGAATGTGATAGTTGTGAGGGGTTTTTTGTTGATATTTTTGTTTGTGGTCTGCAAACAACTTAAGAGAGTAATCTTTATTAATACCCCTCACAGCAAACCCTTTCAAATCAGGTTGGTGCTGGCACCTCAGGCTGTATGTTATAAGACTGAAGTGTACAATTGATATTTTGTCTGTCTGGGAAACATCTGGAAAGGAGACAAAATAGCATATTCTTACCTTGGTAATATTTCACCAAATAATTTTCATATTGCATCATGCACATATATTTGAGAGAACACTCAAACAATAGGTTACAGGTTTCAGGTGTTTTGCAAGTTTTTAATTGCCAGAATTAACAATGTCAACACCATTGACATTTATATATTCCTACTCAGTAGTTGTACATTTTGTACACTGAATGAGACATACATATGGAAGAGTACCATTCCATAGGTTATACTTGTACAAAGCAAAGTTAAGTGCTTGCCCACCTGTCAACCTGGAATTTCTTGTATTTTTGGAATCTTTGGTGTTCCAGTCATAAATGGATATTAATATTTTATTTATTATTTAGCAACTTGAATGTTAGTTTTCACATTATTATTATTTATATGAATATTTAACACTACAGAATTAGAGGTTCCAGTTCCTCTCTATGTAAATTCTAATTAGTTTCCATTGAAGTTTGAAACTTGGAGCTTCAAGACATTCAAATCAAGTAGCTTGGGAGCAATAGCCACAGCAACATTATCTGTGATTAAAAAGCAAGCTCTTATCTTGGGGTAGAAGAAGGGATGAGTCACTGTGATAATATGCTGGTTTCAGGGAGCTGTGGGATCAGCCTGCTCCAACAACTCTGAGGCATTTCCAAGTCCATTAAATGCTGAGGCTGCTGCTCTGGCAGTAGGGTGCACTTTGCCATAGAATGTTTATGTTCCCTTATTGTTTTGGCACATCTCCCTGAAGAGTGCAAGCAGGAACAGGAATGTTCATGATGAACCATTTATATATCAGTCAAAGCTGCAGAAATTCCCTTGGATTAAGAAAAACTAGGGTTTTTTTTTTTAGTTCAAGAGTTTTTTCCAAGACTGATCATTCAGGATCTCACTGGGCTATTAGGGAGAGGGAAGATGCCCTTCTCAAAGAAAGGCTTCCAAGATAATGTTCCTGTAAGTGTTTAGTGGTGAGGAGGTCACAAAATTTCATTCTCTTTATATTTAGCTTGCTTTCTATTTTTGAATTACAAGAGGAGTAGGATGTAGTCAAATGTGACTTCTTGAAAGCCTTTCCATCTCCTCCTGTGCTGTTTATTTGACTGTATGTGAGCATAGATGCATTTTTCTCTTTCCCATATGCATAGGTACATACCAGCTTATGCAATGGCTCTAACAGTTACATATTCAGTGTGCCAGGGGACTAATTGCTCAAAAGAAAGCTCATTTTTATGCTGTTCTTACACTTGCAAATAAAACAATGGCATAAAATTAATGTTAATTTAAAATTAGGATAACAAACAGTCAAAGATTCTTCTGGATTTTATAATATTCGGACACATGTTGACTGAGCAATGCAAACTGTGTATAAAAGTGTTGTGTTTCTGTATGACTGAATTGTTGACGTGTTTAGAAAACAATCTTCTTTGGTTTTTGAGTTTGTGATTATTTTTTCTCCTGGATTTGTTGTTTTAAAATATCTATTTTAAGGATGAGACAAAAAATATTTATCACTCTTTTTTATTCAGGACCAGAGGCTCTCCATAAATGTTTTATTTTATTCCATTAAGCTGTATAAGGGACTGTAGCTGTTTATAACCACAGAAATTACTCATTTGGAAAAGGAGACTGACGATGCAAGTTTTCATATCTTAATATGGCCTCAGCTGCAGAGAGACAAAAGATGAGATGACAGCTTTAATTCATTGGTCACAGTGTACTTTATACATTTAAGCCCATCTGGCCACTTGTGTGGAACTTCACTTGGCTGTCTCCATAAAATCTGAAGCAACCCATCTTAACCTTGCGCAAATAGGCGTGAAATCCATAAACCCAGCAGACACAAAGAGTGTATTAGTAAGAAAAGAATGAGTCTCCCTGGTGAACTTTTAGGCTAGGCAGTGCACTTAGGATCACAGAAGATAGAGAGAGCTGAAATATGAAATAAAATTTCCAATAAGGTAGCAGTCAAAGGTAGGGGTGATTTCTCAGAAAAATAGATATTTGACTTCAAGGTTGCAGAGACTGGAATCTGGAAGCCTTCACTGGGAGAAGCTGTTACTAATTTAACCTTTTCCATTCCAAAAGGCATCATTTTCCAGAGGAAATAATTTGTTGTGATTTCATATCTTGTCTGTATTGTAGTTGCTTATATTTTATGTTGGCTTATTTTGGCATAATGCATCATAAAAAAATTCTCTTCACTGCTTAGTTCATAGGGAAAAGATACTGGTGTTAAGTAAATAGGTTTTTATTTCTTATATAGTTCATATTAATAGAGTTAATAACAGCACCTTTCTCCTTAAAACACTCATCTCTCATTCTGAATTTGATGTCCCTACCAACAGTATAAAGCACCTATCTCTTGGATTTATGCAGGAGTAAAAGTGGGCATTTCAAAGACTAAGCTGTGGAATGTGTAAAGCAATATCCGCCCTGAGTAAAGGCTTTGAATTCTTGCCCATGCCCTGTGCAGTAATGAAATTTCCAGTGAGCACTCACTGTGGTGATAAAGCTTGAGGAAGGCAGTATTTTGGCTTTGAGTTGCTTCACTTCAGTCAGAAAGCTTGGTCACTAACTGGGTCTTCTTACTGCTGTTCCCAGAAGGTTCCTGCAAAAGTTCAGTACAGAAAGAGCAGAAAAGACCAATTCTGAAAGGTGCTGTCTCTATGGAAAAAATAATTAATAGTCTGTGGGAAAATGCATGTTCTTTATTTTGATGTGGGGTATTTAAGGCTAAACTGGTTTTGAAAAGCACTGCTTGTTCATTACTAATGAAACTCCTTGCCTGTTTTTAGCAATTCATAAATCATTTTTTAGTTATCCTTTAGCTTATTCATCTGTATTTAAGGGGGCAGGATTGGTTCTTTTGTAGTTTTATTTTTCTGCATACTTTTAAACATTCAGTCTTTTTTTAACTGAGGTCAAAGTGAGAGACTGCAAGCAGTACATTAGACTGTGTAATACAAGATTTAGGTAATCTGTCAAGATCTGCTAGATTAAAATATCTTCCTCAATACCAACCTTGTGTGAATGTGGTTTAAATTTGTAACTGATTGTCAGTTCTGAGAGTGGACATCTGGGCAGCTGACTTGTACCCGTTCACATTGCTACTCATGTTGCATACTAGAGCTTTTTCTCACTTTGTGTGGTTTTTGCTGTTTTTCTGAATGATATTCTGAAGCTGATGTTGCTTTTTTAAAATGAAATAAGAATAAAAAATAGCAGTCCACAGGTTGTCATATAGGAGCCTTTTTATTCTGGTAGCCTGATTTTAGCAACTTTTGTAAGCAAAGAAAAGTTAGTGATACTGGAGGTACCTGTCTTGTACAGAAAACAAAGCACTTTTGTCTAGACCTGTAGAAGTGAGATTTTGAAGTGCAGTCTTAAGGATTTTACCTTGAGAAACTGGACTGCAATTATCTCAGCTCTTTTCATGCTGCCTTTTACAGCTTTTCGTTCAAATTAATTGGCTGTTGCGGGTGTCTCTGTTTCAGATTCTCATGGAAACCCTGTGTCTTCAGAAGATCAAGTCAGTTTAGCCCAGCAGATTTCTGATGTAGTAAAGCAGCCTGCCTTTATTGCTGGAATTGGTGCAGCCTGTTGGATTATCCTCATGGTCTTCAGCATCTGGTTGTACCGCCACAGGAAGAAGAGGAATGGACTCACGAGTACTTATGCTGGTATCAGAAAAGGTGCCCTATCATCTATTTCAGTCTGAAGTAGGATAGCAAACATGCTGCTGAATGCCTGTTTGCTGCCTGTTTATTTTGTCATCAGTCTCTTGTTCTTCTCAGGCTCAAATAAGGAGTTATCAGCTTGCTTCAGTACTTTCATAAGTGTGGGTCAGGAGCCAGTGCAGAGCACAGCAATACTTACATAATGTGCTAAGTCTGCCTTTAGAGCATAAGTCTTGAGCTGAATACCAGGAGCAGCTTTCTATAAAGATACTCCTACAAATGAGAAAGTTAAAGATGGGTTTCCAAGGTGCCCTTGCTTTCTGTGTCATCTGAAGAGGAGCCATCTGGCATGGATGGCAGCTCCTTGTCCCCCCATCCAGTGCTTTGCCTGCTGCTGGGAGTGCTAACAGTGGTGTACATTGCAGTAACACTTTGGGTGTGGGGACTTGAATTTCTCCTGTTCTGGGGGAAGTGTGGCTGCTTGCAAAAGCACAATGGTCAGTCTGCTTTCCAAGACTCTTTTCATAAGTGCTGTTGTGAGACCTTGGCTGGGACTGAGTTCTGGGGCTATACCATCCTGCATCTGTGTTTAGTTAGAATGGCAGCAGTGGGGCTAACTTAAAGCACTTCTCATTTTCATGTTATTTCATGTTATTGATGCTTCCTATATATCACATTGTCAGTGGTAAAGCAGTGCTTTTCAGTATACTCTCTGACAAACAAAACTGAAATCTCTACCTGGAATAGAAAAATTTTCTGGAATAAAAACTTGACTCCTCCAGATCAAATAATTTCCAGGTTAAGCCTAGAAATTAAAGCTGAATTCAATGAGCTACAGTTCATTACATCTCAAAGCAGTACCTCATAGGTAATTGTAGAGTGAGAACCATAAATTTTGGAATGGATCAGAAAATGGGAGATCTTGCTTTTGAAGAACTAGAGGGGTTATATTTGACATTTAGCAATCAGAAGACAGGCCAAGGTTTAGAAGATGGATGCATCTTTGTGTATGAAAGGTGTCATGAGATTGCATTCTTTAGTCCCCAAGAATGAATGTGTTATGGGCAAGACAGGCAAATCAAACACAAATGGTTTCAAACAGCAGCAATACATTGCTGTGTAAAAGAAGCAGAGCTAAAAATGGCAAATGAGTGATGGAAACATGGAAATATGTCCAGAGTATTGCAGAGCTGAGATGTCCTCCGTGCTATTGAAGTACCAGTGCTCACTGTGGGCTCCAGGCACAGTGGTTGTAGTGGAGTTGCAGCCAAGGGAATTGGAAGGAATTGCACCCTTGGCTGTGTTCTGCTGGCATTTAGGGCAGGACAGCCCCCCCACATAGTGCTGCACTGGCCTGTGCTGTTTTGTTTTACTAATAGCATGCTGCCACCCTGCCTTTCTACAGCTCTATCACACTAACATCACTGTGCTTTCACTAGTACCTATGATTAAGCAAAAGGCATACAATTTGTCCTTAAAAATGCTTACTTCAGTGACATCAGCTATTGTTCAAAACAGCTGTGTTTTTCAATATCTGTAAAAATATCTTTTGTGTAATTTGGGGGGGAGTTTAAATGAAAGTGTACAGAAAAGTAGGGCATGTATCTCTGGTATCAAGTGCTCTTCAAAGACAAAGCCTATCTTTAGTGAAATATGAATTGCAAAGTAGTTTGCCACTCTGCAGTTCATCAAGTCATCACTGCAAGCCCAAACTTTCTTCAGTCTTGCATTTATTTATTTTTATATTTAGCTTCAGGCCTGTCATCTGTTAAAATACTTCACTACTCCCACACATACATACTGTACTAGCAGTCTTACACACTCGGAAGAGTTTATTAATAGAAGCTCTAAGAATTAAGTCATTCTTTCATGTGGTAGCAATAAGATTTCTTTCAGCTGAACCTCTTCAGTTCCCTAAGAAACAAAACTAGGTTTAGTACTTAGGTCACAGAAGAGTAATGAGACAGTAGCTTAGATTATTTTTCATGTCCCTGTGATTGCAAATTATTTTGAGGCTCTTTATTCCCTTTGGAATCAAGCTCAGGTTTAAATGCCAGTTCTATTTTCATGAAAACTTCTTACTGTGGTTCAATATTTTGAATATAACTAAATGAAACTTAACTGTGTGAAAAGGCCCAGCTCAAAGAAAATACTGTGGTATTCCCAAGAAAAAAAGCTTTGCTACAAATGGAGCCTAAAATATCCAAATAGTCCATTTTTCTTTTCTTAGTATCATATCACTGGAAATAAATTGGCTGGGTGAAAAGGAGGTAAACCCACAGTATATCCAAAATAACAACAAGACACACTGCACTCCCCAAAAACTTCAGAGTTCTTAAAAAGATAAGATTGAGATGTTGTTCTCTTAGCCAGAATCTTTTCTTTCTGTTCTGGCTTTGGTGATCACCTTCTGTCTCCAGGCTGTTTTTAGGGAATATTTGATTGTTTCTGTTACCTTTTGCTGTCATTAGATCAGAAAGGGCAACGTTAGCCTTGTTCTGCCATCAGTGGGAGGAAAACGATACTGTCTTGTCAACAGGAGGGGGAGCATGTGCTAATAGGAAGAGCAGATGCTGCTGCTCTGTATTTGGATTAGAGACCCTATTGATCCAAAGAGGATTTATAGTAGCTGTGAGAGAGAAGGTTGTCAAGCAGTGTCATTGTTCTGTTGTTAACCTTTCCCTCTTAAAGCCAAGGGTTGGAAGGTAGAAAGGTATTACATCTAGGGAGGTTTTTCTTTTTTGGTGATTATTTAAAAAAGAAAGATAATTTCTCTGTATAACAGCCTCATCTCTGAAAACAAAAATTAATTGCTGCAGTAGATTTTAGTGTCTTCATTGCAGTGAGAGTTGGTGCCATTCTTGATTCAGAGGCAGTAAAACAGCAGTTCTCTTTGTTCCTTTTTATGATTATTATTTCCTTGCTGAATACTTAAACGTGCCTATTAGTTCAGTGTAATGAGCATTTACTTAGTGAACTGCAGATAAGATTCAATAGGACCTTGATAAGGCTTTGTTAAGGAATTTGTCATTCTGCATTCTAGAATGATTAACAGTGTGGGGGTTTTGTTTGTGCTAGGATTTTAGAAAAAAAACTTAAAATACCAAACTGAGAAGGATTTGAAAGGCTAAACCACAGTCTCATCCCCTCAGGAGCACAATAGAATACCAAGCTTTTTGCTTTTTTTGCCTTTGGTTTTTTTTTTTTTTCCCTGAATAGTACCTGCAGACAATCTTCTTTCTGAAATGCAATTTCAGTTTTATTTTTATATCAATGTGATTGAACTAGTGGGTTAGTTATATATATTTGTTTTATGTTCAGCTGTCTGCTAGATTTATACTAATGTGGTATGTTTCCCTTTCTCTCTTCAGCTTAATAACCAGTTTGTATTTTGTTTTGATTTTTCAGTCCCGTCTTTTACCTTCACACCAACAGGTATATATTTGCACTTTTCCCCCCTTCTTTGTTACTTAAGCATGTGTTTGTGGTACTATTTCTCTTTCTCTGACATAACCAGCCAGCCCAGCTGTTCTGAAGGGTGTGTTTTAAGCAATGTCATTAATGACAGGTATCATTATTTGTTCTCTGAGCAGTGTGCATTTGCTTTGTGGCTGACAATATTTTCTATTTGTGTGTACCATTTCCAAGCACACCATTCCATGCCAGCATGCCATTTTGTAGCATGATCCTGTCAGTTTGTACAACCTGGGCTCTCTTCCTGCATATTCCAAGGGAGTAGTGTGGCCTCCCACATCTAGAGATGCAAAAGGTGCTTCTGGTGGAGGACGAATGACTTAGCAGAGCCCAGATGCTGACTTGAAAGAGATTCAGTGAGATTATAGCTGGTGAAATATTTGTTCCTTTTCTTTCCTCTGAATCTGCATTAATCCAGTGACCTCAGAGTTGTCTGCTTTGGAAGATACAGAAAATCAAAGTGTTACAGCAGTTAGATTTCTTTGCTTGCTGCCTTAAATTGTATTTTGTTATGAAACTTTAAAATCATGATCCTGCTCAGCTTTAAAAGAAGTGCATTTAAAATTCAATGTGAGTTTAAAATCGCTTTCTGTTTTGTTTTGTTTAGAAATGTGCAAAATACAAAATAATCTGAACGATAGCCCACCCAAGGCCATGAGAGCCTTTCCATCCTGTAGAGCTTCAGTGGGTCCTACAGCCTGGCAGCTGAGCAGCTCACCCTCTGCACTAGATAAAGCCCAACACATTCTGTACCCATCAGTGTCCTGATTTCCTTTTAGCCTGAGTGAGCAGACAGGTTGTTTCTTCCTCCTTTGTTGGAAATCCTCCGTTTTCACAAGAGACCTCTGAGACTTGCAGGTCGTGTGTATCCAGGCAGGGTAAAACCCACCCAGCCCAGCTCTGCACAGGCAGTTTTCCAGGGAATGCTAGCTCCTAACCAGCACTGTGCTGAGTTACATCCTTCAGGCTGGAGCACAGAGGAAGCCACCCTGAGTGCCTGCACTCATCCCTACAGACCAGGCTGGGCTGGGTTAGCCTTACCCACGTGCTGTTCATCAAACTGGAGGGTGCCTGCTCTCACAAGCCAGCCTCTTCTGTTCAGTGCAGTTGTTTCCTGTTCAGCATGAGCCAGAGTGGCCCTCAATGTTTCTGTAGGCCTTTGAGTGCCTCAGTGGAGAATAATTCAAACTCTTTATTATTTTGCTGTTACTTTAATTGGCTAAACAGAAGGCTTCTGTTGTAATCTCCGTTGTAGCACGCCGCTGAAACTCTGCAGAGGTTGGAAGCTGACATCTATTCTCTCCAATGGATTCTTAACATTAAAAGAAAATATCAGGGTTTCTTAAGATGTGTCAGAGCTGGAAAATAAATAGCCTTGGGATTTTTAAAGAAGAAATTGGGAAAAACATAAAGCATGTAAAACACTTAAAAGAAAAAAAATCCGTGTTTTTCAATCCAGAATCTCAGTCATGCTTTGACTTTAAATTGAACCTGGCTCCCCTCTTTTGCATTACCTACAGTAAAAGACTTACCTGTAGGAATGCATCCTACATTTTAATCCTGTTATTGTAATCGTTGCCAGCATTTATCTCTCTCTTGCAGACTCCCAGTTTGGAGTTCTTCTAAAGAGCAGAATTTGGCTGCTTGTTTTCTGCACGTTCCTAGCTGGAAAGTGCAGAATCCATCAGCATATGCAAGGAGGCAGTCTCCTTAACCCTTTGCCAAATCCAGTGTAAACCTGCAAAATTTATAGCACTGTTTCTTCTTGGATGTTTGCATCCTAAAAACTAATTTCTCAAACATCTTGCTTCCTGTGAAGGATGTGCAATGCACACCAACAAACAAATGCATGTGGACATCCACTTTGTTCATGGAGAATACTTTGAAATGCAAGAAAAACAGTTCCTTCTAATTTAGAAAGTGTTCTTTCTGCCAGGCTGTTTTTTAACCAAGATTTATGTATTTGAATTTTTATATTATTTAGTATAATTTATAAATCCAGTTGTAAAATGTTATAAAATGTGCAGCTTCTGTGGTCTCCTAGAGTGTTCTTGTTCCCTGAGTGTATTGCAGTAGCATTCAGAAAGAGCATTTGTTTTTGCAGTAGCTTCAGCTTCAATGAGCCATTATTTACATTGGAAGCAAGGTCTGTTATAGAATCATGATACCTCTTTAATCTTGCCAAAATAATAAGGTAGAGCAAAGCTTTAACATCCAGCCATTCATGAAATAAATATATGACCTAAATTCTTCCACAGAGTAACTCCACTGAAGTCAGCAGAGTTATGTTAAGAATAAGTTCAACCTGATGTATGGCTTCCTGCTTTCTTAAGCCATACATGTGTGTGTGTGTGTGTTCAGAACAGAACTGAAATACAAAACCCTGTTGGGGCTAGGACTAGCAGTTATCAAGCAACACAAGTGTTATGTCTAAACTTGGATTTGAAGCAGTAGCTTGCAGAATGAGACTCAGAATTAATGCATAAACAATGAACAATTATTGTCTTAGCTAAAATGAAACAAAGGTGAAGTAAATACTGTTATTGAAGGAGTCTTGTATGTTTTTTAATTTTTTTTCCTTCTTTTTGTCTTTAACTATTTCAGTAACATATCAGAGAGGAGGAGAGGCCGTAAGCAGTGGAGGCAGGTAATTATGTTCTTTATTCTTATAGGTATAAATTGTGTGCAAATAAATTTAAGCATTTCAGGAGTTCAATTGTCCTTGTAAGTGAAGGCAGAATAATCACTTGCATAGATAAGTTTTAGTTCATTATATTAATGTATACATTTTGGCCATATATTTTCTGTCTAGGAGAAGAATTTTTTTGAATTTTTGAATTTTTAGGTGTACTTCCAAAACATGATTTGAAATATTTTCAGCTTTGTTAACCTATAAAAACTGCATCTCAAAAAACGAGCAGCAGAGGGAGTGCTTTAACTTCAAAATAAAGACCTGGCTTACCACCTGATTAAGGGAATAAAAGTAATTAAGTCGTGGCCTTTATGAAGATCAAGAAATATAGCTGCTTCACAAATACTACAGAGAAAGAAAACGTTTATTGGTAAAAACTGTTGAAGACATAAATGGCTTATAAGGTAACATATTAGGAAAAAAATGCTTCTGTGAATGCAAAAGAGTTAAAGCATTGCTTAGAATAGATGGGGCACTGAAGGAGAGGGAAGCAGGTTGTAAATTTACAAGCACCCACTCTGAGAACCAGGTCCATTCCAGACTGAGGATTTAATTAAGGCATGCTCACTGGAATTACATTATTACTTAATGAGTGGCCGTGGAGAAAACACTATTTTACATTTCCTCTGTAGGGGTAAAGTTTTCTTCAGGAAGAAAAAGAATGATTTTAGCAAAAAGGCAGGTCAGAGCAGTGGTGCTTCAGCAGCACATCATTTTTATTTCTAGGTCACATTCAAAGATTTGGCATGATGCTGAAATAATGCTAAAATCTCAGAGACCAGCTGGGCAACAAAGTCCTGTAACAATTCCTGTTCACAAGTGGCATCTTGTGATTCCTAATTTGCGAGACCATGCAAAAAATTGGTAATTGTGAAGATTAGGCATGGAATAAAGGGTTCCCAGTCTACCTGAGTGCTGTGCAGAGGTGAGGCTATTCAGCTCCTGCTGCAGCTGGACCTGGCATATTATGAGGAATTGCAGATATCTCTGCCCAGCACTGTGTGCTGCTGTGCTCTCAGGGCCACAGGAGCATAGAGAGAAGCCTCTAGAACAGTTACCATGTGATTTTTGAATGGAAAAATCTGTAAATCACTGGGTTGCTGCCCTTACAACAGGAGAGTGAGAAAATAGGAGAGAAGAGGGATGAACCCTCTCTTTCCCTGAGAGTTGTTCAAAAAGATACTCAGCTAACATTCTTTGTGTTCTTTGTGCCACTGTGCTTTCTCACTCTTCCCTTAGCACTGGCTAGATGAAGCACTCTCACACAGAGAGCAGAAATGAACTCACCAGTGTATACATAGTGCACAGTAATTTTGGTACTTCTAGAGCATCAGCTTCAATTTTACTGTCCTAGTGCTCAGCAGCAGTGCCAGATTCTAACAATGTAATTGATTCAAGGTGCAAACATCTGTGCTGGCTTTGTTCATTTGCATATACAGCACTGACAGCCTGTGTGGTGTAACTTATTTTATAGAAACACAGTTCTGCAATGTAAAAAAAACCAAAAAACCTCGTTATTTTTGCATATGAAACCATCTTCTGATATCCAAACCTAAGGTTTTCACTCCCTTACTTTATATTTGTAGTGTTTTGGAAAGGTTTAGCATGTTTGCCAAGTCCAGTTATGTGAGCATGTTAAAGCATTTTTCAGATTTCAAAATGTCACAGTGATATATTTCAACATAATCCCCACCTGTGTGATGCTGAAAAAATACCCATTTCTGTGGCAATCCCTTTTCTAGTCAGGATTTGAGTAATGGTAATTGTGCTGGGTTTACTCCAGCTAGCACCCACACAGCCACTTGGCTCTGTCCACCCCTGCCTCAGATCCTGTCCAGTAATTCAGGGAGTCAAGAAATTTACTGCCAAGGTTAAAGATCTTTGGAAATTATGATCTCAAACCATCACCAGGTTATGGATCTGCAATGCAGGCATCTCTTGCCTAAATGTCTCCAATTAGTGCAATTCTTGTATGCTTATATACATCACACCACATTTCTTACATGACAGCAGGTGTGAATGCAAAGTAAACTTTAGAAACAAAGGATCTTTAATTCTCTGTGCAACAAACCAGTACACAGATCTTTAAAGTGCTGAAACATTCTGGAATGCTTTGTCTTCTCTAAATGCCTTGAGGTGTAGGTTCATTGTAAGAGTAGAGTGTAGGGAAGAAAGCAGGGAATTTCAAATCAGCTGGCCTGCTCACAGGCCTGCACAGCTGTATATTTATTTCAGATTTTTTTTTTAATGCTTCTTTACTGAATGCATATTGTAAGCCTGACAGCAAGTCAAGCCTCATCACCTCCTATGTTAAATTGTCAGATGACATATGCAGTACAGAAATATATACACATATATGTATAGATCTTTTAAATGTCATTCTAAGTCTATGACTTAAGCCTGCAGCACTGACAGACTCTATCCCCCACAAATAACTGCATGCAGCTTGTATTTTCAACTTGCAGTTTAAGAGGATTAGCATATTTTATTTTTGAAGATCATCACATCTAATATTATGGAAAATAGTTTCTGCACTATTTCAAATGGAAAGTTGCCTGTTAAATCCCAGGAGAAGGGGACTGTGTTCATATATGTGTATGTGACAGTAGCTAAAATTACCTATTTTTTAAAAGCACCTTAGTTATCAAAGGCAATTTTAAATTATGTAGGACTGTAACATGCCCCACTGCATTGTTAGCATGAAAACTCAAGAGCCACCAAGGATTCTACAGAGCATTCATCAGAGTGACTTTCACACTCACTACAAAAATTTAACAACTTAGAAGACTAGGAATGCTGTTTATTTCTGCTGATGACAGGAATAAAGTTTATTCCAAATGCAGCCAGCATGCAGCATTCATATCTGGATATTTTTCAGGTGGTCAGTATTCCCAAGTATCTCAAACTCTCTTAGGAGCTGAGTGGCTTTCTCATGAACAAGTGTGTGTCACCCCTCAGCATGTTTAGTGAGATCCAAATGCTCCCAAGCCACAGAGGTTTCTGTTATCTGCTGTTCCCTTTGATGCACCACAGTAATACTCTCTGATGGTGAGGAAAAATTGTTCCATAAATAACCAAGAACTTGGGAATATCCACATTTAAATTTGATTCTTCCTAATGCATATCCATCCTGCTTCCATGTGTGAATTTTTTGTTTATTTCACTTGCCAATTTCCTTTTTTTTATCTTGCTTTCTTGAAGAAAGGGTGAAGGGGCAGAAAAATAAAATCACAAGCTCCCAAGAGAAAAAAAAAATTAAAAAATGAAAACCAAAGTGACAGGTAGATGTTGCACACCAACATATAGTGTAGTCCAGCAAAATGAACTGATGCTGCCCTTGACTGCTCACTCCTGATTTAGCAAGGAACAGGTTAGACAGCAGACTTGAAAATGCTAAATCGAATCAAGCTGAGTTTTTAGGTACTCAAGCCTTTTGGTACGTGCTATTATTTTGTAACATCTCACCGTTTGGGGAGAGTGTCACTGCAATGTGAAAATGCTTTTGTTTCATTTTTGAAATGACCAAGCTTTGTTTTTAAAGGCCTGGACTCCTAAACATCAGCGAACCAGCCACTCAGCCATGGTTAGCAGATACTTGGCCTAACACAGGGAACAATCACAATGACTGCTCCATCAACTGCTGCACCTCTGGCAATGGCAACAGTGATAGCAACCTGACAACGTACAGTCGACCAGGTTAGATATGTTTCTACCTTGCTAAGGAACCTTCTTTACAGAGTATGTGCTTCTAATACCTGAGAGAGTGTACAGGTTTATTTGGGTTTTCATTTCCAATGCTTTTAGGCTTAGTATAGTGTCTCCTGTATGTCATGATTGTGCTTTTGGTCCCTTTTTGGATCCTTTCTTGGTCCTATTTGGATAGTTGTAGCAGGCTTAAGGAGGCCCTTCAAAGTTCAAAACTGCCAAAACTCACACTCAGCTAATACATTTTGGCTTCTGAATAGAGCAGATAAGGCCATTTTTGGGTTGTTGTGTACATCCTTCTTGCTTGGAAGGAGAAGGAGAAAGACCAAAATTATGCCAATGTGGTTTTCCTCCTGGTTTGGATGTGATGGGAAGCAAGAAATAAAACATTTCTGCAGTGCTTGCAACAAAGTCAGTCTGTCTTGGCACACTCAGAACTTCACTTCGGGTGCCATTCTGAACAAAATAGGATATCTGGTGTTCTGTTTAGGGTGTGTGAATGAAGAAGTTAACTTCACACACTTAAAGCAATTACAAAATGTTGGGTTAGGTGGTAGTTCCTGGGAGCATGAGCAGGACTCCGAGAGCTCTGGAATAAAACCTCGTGAGTTCTGTGGAACACATTTGAAGAAGTACATCTCAGAGTGCTAACTGTTGCACATTTTGTTTTAAACAGACCTTAGGTTCCTTTTGGTTTAACCTTGTGTTACTGGTGAGGAATGAAATAAGTCTTTTCCACTACAAGTATCTCTACTGGTTTTTGTTATTTTTTGCTAGTAGCATGTCCCAGCAATCCAGAGGGGGAGCGTGTGAAGTCACATAAGTGCCAAGCAGCATTACCTCCTGTAATTAATGTGAAACCAGCTCAAATGGCTGGTAATTCATGAGTGGCAGTAATGGCAATTCATCTCCTGCAGTAATGCTGTCTGACAGTGACCAGTGCCAGCTGCTTCAGAGCAAGGTGTGAGATTTTGGCGTTAGAAGCATGTCTCTCACTCTGGCTGTGGATATCACATCCACCAGTACCTGTTTAAAAGGGTTTGTGAGTCAAGGAGAGACATAGCAATTCTGGTAAATAGCAAATTCAGAGAAGGAAGAGAAGGTACATTTTTTATGGTGGCAACCTATTATAATATCTTGTATTGAACTGCAGTGGATTCTCCCTCATTTTAGCTTTCATATTAAGCTTGGTTCTCTTGCAAAGTGTTTCCTTCCTTTCAATTAGAACTTCAGAGCTTATGGGTCAGACAATGTGCTCAGAGTGGTCTCTGCTTTCCTGGAAATTCTGCCAAATGTTCTTAATTCTGTCATCGTGGGCTGGTTTATGCTCTGAAGCAGCAGCGATGGATATCCCCTCAGTAGCTGTGAATATGCAAAGTAGCTGTATTTTTAATTGCTTCTAAGTATAGCACTGTCTTCCAAGTCTGCAGAACGGGAACCAATTGTTCCAAAAGTAGATCCCATAAAAAATCTAACTAGATAAATCTTCTGTTATATAGGTAAACCAGTTTTAAGTACTTGTTATGAGGAATTCTAATGTGTCTATGTAAAAAATGTACCTACTGCACATACTGTATTGATTATATTGCCTCACACACAAATTCAGATGTAGCTGCAAATGAAAGGAAGTAAAAACATATGCTCTGAATGACTCTGCAAGGATATTGTAACAAAGCCTGAGGTATCAGGAGTGAAGAATATACTATATATATTATTGCCCAGTATAATACAATAGACTTGGAAAGGAGGGAAGACTAGTATGGACCAGGTGAGAGAAAGGAAAACATTTAAACTCTAGAAATCAAGAAGTTGAAGACTGTAAAGCAATAAATAACAGAGGCAGTAAAAAACACCTCACATTAGAAGGAAAAATATATCAAACAGTAAAGCCTTCAAAAGAACCCACAGGCTGGGGGGCATGAAATGTGCAGTGATAAGTTCTATGTGGCATGTTCTGATACTGTTCCTTAGTCACTGAAAATGTGGATTGGTGGTTTTCTTACACAAGCATTATTTTATTCCCCTTTCTCGGGTAATATATCTCTGAAAATATGTATGTGTTAGGGAATGTTTTTGAAACTGAAAATCCCCTATGTTTGCTAGTTATTTAATTCAGAGTAATGGTAAAATCTTGAATTCTGTATGTAGTTTGACTTGCCATTCTCTCCAGTATATTCATTGTGGACACAGGTAATGGACTTTTGGTTTTGAATCAAATTCATTAGCATAAATACCACTTCTTTTAAAAGAGGAAAACTATATTCCTGGGGAGTGTTATGTAATTACTGATGCATTAATCAACCGGAAAATGAGAATTTTTGCTTAAGGATCATTGAATGCTGGTTCCACTAAGCCTTCTAACTGCTGACCCACAGACTACTTTACTTCATTCAGTATTCTCCTAGTGGACTCGATGTGGAGAGGAAAAAATATGTGGGCTTCGTGTCACACAGTGGGAAGAGGACATGGCAAGGCAGGGACACTGTTTCATGCAGTGGCCAGAGCAACAGCACATGCCAATTTACTGTCTGCAATAAGTGGTGGTCTCAGGATGCAGTAAATGTCAGAAGAATGAATTCATGCTGTTTATATCAAATATCTTTAGCATACAAGACAATGTATTACTGTGCTATTACGTATTCTGGAATATCCAAAGCAACTTGAAACAGCAAAAATTCCACATTGCTTTTCTGCCTTTTTTGTTTCAAATTAAAACATAAGATTGTACAAGCAAACAATGATCAAATAAAGACTTGCTACTGGGTACAGAGTTACCTTTTACATTGTACTGTTTTTCTTTAATTCTCTGATATGTAATCATTTCTAAGACTGTTTTATGAAAACCTGTTTTATATCTATTTCTTACCACAAATACAAGAGTGACTAGGTGACACGGGTTGAAGGTCTTATTTAGTTACTCCTGCTGTTAAGTTTAGGTTGAATTTCCATTGCAATGCAAGTGATTTTAATCACAATTGCTAATTGAATATATATACTGCTATGAGAATAGTGTCAAAAAACAATGACTGTTTATATGACCATGATGGAAAAGCCCAGCAAGGTAAGTCATTGTAGGTATAATTCAGCAGGTCTGAATTTACAGTGAATCAGAACAGTGAACCCTACTTTTGGAGCAGTAGTGTATAAGGTAAATAATATTCTGTAAATTATATAGTTAATGGCAGTATCTCTGCCTCAGTGTGTCTGCTACACGGATTCAAGGCATGTAGTGGCCAGTGAGGAAATGTTAGAGGGGGTTTCATGGAAAGTCTGGTGTGGGCGAACAGAATGACCTTTTCTCTTTTCTCTCCTCTGTGGTTAGCCGATTGTATAGCAAATTACAACAATCAGCTGGACAACAAGCAGACAAACCTGATGTTGCCCGAGCCAACTGTGTATGGGGACGTGGACCTCAGCAACAAAATCAATGAGATGAAAACCTTCAATAGTCCCAATCTAAAGGACGGAAGATTTGTCAGCCAGCCTGGGCAGCCCACTCCTTATGCCACCACTCAGCTCATCCAGTCCAGTATCAGCAATAATGTTAACAGTGGCAGCGGGGACACGAATGAGAAACACTGGAAACCCTCTGTTCAGCAAAAGCAAGAGGCTCCACCCATACAGTACAACATTATGGAGCAAAACAAATTAAACAAAGGTGAAGAGCTTTTAGCTTGTTTCTCCTCTTTAGGCGTCGGAGGAGTTTTGACCTTCTGGTTCTGGGAGTCTAAAGCTTTCAGGTTCAGCAATTACAGGCTTCTGCAGTGCTTTTAGGCTTCTGCCTCTTTAGATTCTAAAATACACCGTTTGCAGTGTCAGAAAGTTAATTAGCACCACGATAACCTTTCTGATATTGAATTTATTGTGAAAAATAACAAGCTGTATCTTTAGAAAAGAGTTAAATAAAATACATTTCCTGTGGATATGAGATTAATTTAAATTTAATAGCAGTTAAGGGATTGGTTAGGACAGAGGCCAGATATTTTATTCATAAGCCAGATGCATGGTAGTCACATTATACTCTATCTTAAATTTTAAATAGGTCAACCTACTCTTCCCAGTTGTGGATGGAGACTCATTAAATCTACATGCTCATGTAAACGAATGAAATTTTGCATATCAAACTCTGTAAAATTGTATTGTGTTGTACACTGGGGGCACAAATGGAGTGATCCAATTCATTTCAGACTTGTTCCTAGCCAGCCTTCAGTTCTCACATTGAGAGGAAATGCTACCGCACACAATTTTGGAAACTAAATTCCTGTGTTACCCTCACTGAAGTCTCTGGATCCAGAAGCTAAAAATAAATTTATTTCAGTGCTAACGGGAAATATCAGAATGTGCTTTTGAGGCCTTGAAGGCATGTTTCTTTAATATACTGTGTGGGAGCTGGAAGAAATAGGTATGTGATTTCTTCTTTCTAGTCCTCCAGGCTACCATGCAACCACTTTTAATAACCTGATTTGCAAAGCAGTATCCCTGGGAGTTGGACCCATTCTAACTTGGAACTTTTTGCAAGGTTGTAACTCAAGTGATCGAATAGTGATAAGTGATCCAGTAAAAAGAGACATTTCATTACAGGAATGTTGATTTCTCTACTGGACCCAGGAGTTCAAAGGGCAGTATAAAATGTCACACCTTCCCTTGGCATAAACATGCCAAAAGAAAAGTCAAGGTTTTTGGCTCCTTACTAGAGGCTGAAAGCTGTATTTTTTGTAATTGTTCTCTTTCATGAACTGTGTATTACGTACTTCTTTGGGAATTAAAACATGTTTGGTTTTTATGTGCTGGAAGACACTGCATCTTTCAAATTGTGTATATTACAGCTGCATATTCTCTAGCATACTTCAGTGTGGAAAGGCCCCCTTAAAGCATTGTCTGCTGACAGTCATATATACATATTTCAGAGTGCTGATTTACTGTTTATCCTCTGTGTAAACATATGCGGTATGCAGGGATTCAGCGTGGTCTGTGGAATGCAGCTAGGCTGAGAAACTATTACAGAATACACTCTGGTGTGAAATTTATCATTTTGCTCTTTTTCCTATGCTTACATTATCACAAACATTTCTGCAGCAGATGGGAACTGAATTCTTAGTTTTGTTTATTTTGTTTTGATTTGCTATTTTATGAGTTGATATTCTGATCTTGGTTTTCTCATTTCCTAAGTCAAAGCCATCTTGCTGCTGATTATACCTATAGCTTTTGTGATGGGAAGTAACTGTTTTGATGAGTTACATGCTGTGCTTCATTGTCACTACTTTATGTCCAGTGGTTCTGTTATGACGCAGTTTTATTTGCTGTATGAAGAGTAACCTACCTCCTTTCTGTTCTCTGTAAATTGTAATTGCTTTTTAGCACGAGGGTATTATTCTGCCAGATGAACATTTTACTTCTGATGAAGTTTTAGAGATCTGGTTGCCAGATCTAGATTTAAAAGTAATAAGTGTATACCAAGTGCTTTGGAACTGGAGAGCAGAGTTATGGTGACAGCCATTAGCAAAAAAGGCCCTGCCTGTAGAACCTGCATGATCCAGTGTAAATAAAAATATTCTTGGAGCCAGCAGACCTGGAACAAAGACTCCTTCTGTTGTAAGCCAAATTCAGTTGGAGCTGCATTGTTGCTTCAGCAGATCATTCAGCCCTTGTCAAACAGAGCTGACTCCTATGTGGGTGTGTCACCTTTGAAATACCAAAAGTAGTTCCTGCAGTTTTTTGGTTGCTCTGCATGCATAAATTAGGCAGAGACCTAATCAAGGGAAACCAATCAAGGTGAAGAATTTGTATGCAAAATGCTCACACAGGTGATAAATAGATAGATAGATAGATAGATAGATAGATAGATAGATAGATAGATAGATAGATAGATAGATAGATAGATAGATAGATTCATTGAGACTTGATGGTTGCAGAGGCTTTGTGAAAACCCTGTGCACAGAATTCCATTTTACTCCATTTTAGCTGTGCAGCTACTAAATTCCCATGATTTCCCCTAAGCCTACAATAAGAGGCAAGATAAAAATAAAACACGATTGCAGGATGATTTTTCCTTCACAAGATGAATTTGTTTCTAGTTCACTACTTAAAGGAGATCTTACTTTGTGTTATAAAGCAAATATATAAAAGTAGATGTGTTCCTGAAGGGCAGCATTAACCATGCCATTAAACTTGCAGATTACCGAGTAAATGACAACATTGCTCCAACTATTCCCTACAACCAGTCATATGATCAGAATACAGGTGGATCCTACAACAGCTCAGACAGAGGCAGCAGTACATCTGGTGAGTACCTGCAGTGTTTTCCAAGCCATAGGCTTTGTGGTGTCGGGATGCTGCAGCCATGGTTAGCAATATTTGCTGGGTTTAGAGAAGGAGTAATGGGGAAGAATCCATGGACAGTAGATGCTGAACAGCACAAAGACTGATCCAATAGGTGCCTGTTTTTCTGTTACATCCTCAGGATTGCTTAGTGTCATCTAAACATCAGTTAAGATGATTTTTGAAATTGTGGAATCATGAAGTCGAATAGCATTTGGATTTCCTAATGCTGATGGCATACTGGGTAATGTTGTGTTTTCCAGATGGGCAAGTCATAGAAATTTCTTTTCAACTGTCACCAAAAAAAAAAAAAAAAGGAGGATTTTAATTTATATGTTACTTTTCTTGTACTTTAGTGACTTTTTTTTTCCTCACCTCTTGGGTCTACTTACGCAATTCTTGAACCAGCTGAAGATACACAGCACCTGAGTGATACCCAACAGAACTCTGCTTTAAGAAGTTTTTCATTTTGTAAATTAAACCCATGTATTTCATTGAGTAAAAAAACATTCAGACATACATACATTTTTTATAGGTTTCATGTCAAAATTATTTTTGTACATCATTTAGATATAGATGATAGATAATTAAATTTCGTTTCTCATTGGCATCTCCTGTACAAACAATCTAAAAGTCCTTTATAAAAATCTTGAAACAAACCAGTTTTTTGTGCACTGGGACCACAGAATATGTTTTAATTCAAAAGTTATGTTTTATCATTCTAGTATAATCTTTTCACTTCCAGGTTTGATTTCTGGTAGAGGTGTATGAGCTAAACCAGAGACTACACATAGGCTTGGTTTGGGGCTTTGCTGTAAGTGTGGTAGTAGTTAGGCTGTGTTTATTTACATCAAACCAGTTTCAGGGTGGGTTATAGCCACAGTCACGAATGCCTTGAACTTTACATCTACTAATCAAGATGCAGACTTTTCCCATTCTGTTCTGCTGTTTTCTTTGATAATACAGTTGCCTTTATCCCAACCTGTGCTTTGTCCTGACTGATTCTGACCGAGGCACAGCAGAGACAAAAATATGTTGATGAGCCCTGCTGTGCCTCTGGATGACCTGAACTCTCAGTGGCTGGGAGGAGATAAGTACAGCTGCCAATTCTCCCAGCTGCTCAGCAGTGTCGTTCTGGGAGACAGCCTTTTGCCCATTCCCAGGTCTGAAAGATCAGGATGTGGTGCTGATCCTGTGCTCAATGATGTTAAAACTTGAAAATCAGCATGAAACATCTCAGGGGTATGAACCATGCAAATTAAAAATGAGAGGGTGGTGTTCTCCATGCTGATACCTATTAGGGTTATTCATAACTCTAACAATTTATAGTCCTATGCCAAGGACTTCAGCAGGAATGAAGAAAGGTGACCAAAGTAATAAATTAATTGTGTTGAACCATGGTGCTTAGGATACAGAATGCAGGTCGCCTTGGGATAGTTAGTGTCTTGCTTGACATACTGAGATACCACAAAAACAATTTAACATAGCTAAAATGTGTATCTGGCAGCTAATGTGGGACAATAATAACCAGAACTATTGTCGGTAAGACTGGAAAATCTGAAACAGCACAAGTAAAAATAAAACCTTCCTAAATCTCACTGCAGTTTATTTAATCATGTATATAATGCTTTACTGTGATAATATAAAATCATGCCTCAGTTTAAGAGACAAATGTGAATGATTTTAAAACATATTCAAAATCACGGTGACTTTATCTACATAAAAGGAGATTTATATAACAAAGATGTAAAAATAGCAAAGAAGGATTAAAATGTATATATACCAAGGAACAATGGTTGAGCCAGTTCTCATCTTAGCCATGTCCAAACTTAAAATTTGCCACCACCTGAATAATTGGTCTTATTCACAGTTGTTTGAACTGTTAAAGCTGCATTGCTTTATTATGAGCTGTAATTTTCCAGTAAAAGTAGTTGAAAACATTTGTGAAATACTTCATCGATCTTTATTTTTTTTTTTCTGTTATTTTAGTTCTTCCAGCAATTATTTTCAACTGCACCTGCCATTTAGACTAAAAGTAGTAATTTCATTGTGCCTAAAATGTTTCAGTGGACAAGTACAAATTACCTATATTCAGTGACTTAATGCAACAGTAGAACTTTAATAGATCATATCTGTATCATATTGTATTTTAGGTTCTGGCAATTAAATAGGATAAAGGCACTTCAGAAAATATGTCTACAGCTCATTTGTTTTAGATGATAATCTTTAATGTAATTAACAGAAGTAGGAAGCTCACTCTTAATGACGTTGCTTGCAAAATTCATTTATGGTTTTCTCGCATTTTGACTGTTTATTTAAAAAATTAAAGTTTTGATTCTCATGTGTCTTTTCCATGCTATGCAAAGTTCCTGGTTAAATTCAACCACTTAAAATGTAGATCAATTCTACAAAGAGGCTACAAGCACAAACTAGTGTAAAAAGGAGGAATGCCAATTTGCTCCAAACTGAGCAAAATAGTAAATTATCACAGAATGCAAGAGCATCTGGGAAGGGACTAAAGTTGTTTTGGTTTTCATAGCTAGTGGTGAGGAGAGACTTCAAAACATTACAAATATCTGCTGCTTTTTATTCCCAGGGAGTCAAGGGCACAAGAAGGGTGCTCGGACCCCAAAGGCTCCCAAGCAAGCTGGCATGAACTGGGCAGATCTTCTCCCACCCCCTCCAGCACATCCACCTCCCCACAGCAACAGCGAAGATTACAGTCTTTCAGTGGATGAAGGGTAAGACTCTGCACCTCCCACTTGAATCACTAGTTAATTGAAGTGTGATTTGCCCTACGAGCTGGCAGTGAGGCCTTCCTCCAGCACTTAGTAGCGTGGCAATTTGGAAAGCACTTAGTGACAGTGGTGTGCATCCACTCAGCACATCCTTACTGAGCTGTTCTCAAGGGCACAGAGAACAGCGCTTTGTTTCTGGGCTGTTAATAGATGTATCAGATATGCTAATTACACAGTGCAAATTTAAGTCCTTATTTTCTTAAAAAATTAATTTTAGCTATGACCAAGAAATTCCTTGTCCCGTGCCACCTGCAAGGATGTATCTGCAGCAGGATGAGCTAGAGGAAGAGGAAGAAGATGAGCGAGGTCCTACTCCACCTGTCCGAGGAGCAGCTTCCTCTCCAGCCGCTGTCTCCTATAGCCATCAGTCAACTGCCACCCTCACCCCCTCTCCCCAGGAAGAACTCCAGCCCATGTTACAGGACTGTCAGGAGGATCTGGGACACACACAACACCAACCTGACCGGAGGTGTGTGAATGCAAATGTAGCAAGAGAGATGTGACAAGAGTCATCCGAGCCCCACTGAAAATTCCTGTTGAATTTAGTGAAGCCAGCAATTTCCCCATTATTCTGTTGCTATTTAACTTCTAATCCAGGGTGCTAGAACTATTTTAACCTAAGAAATAAGTAATTAAGTTGCTTTATTATTGTACCATGGGAAGAAATGCAGTATATCACTTTAGGGTACGTACGATGCTGACATAAGTTAAATTCACAGTCATCAGGTTATTAAAGTGGTATCGTTAGCACAGCTTACCATATAATTACAGTTCCATTGTTTCCAATAGATTTACTGCATTATTACCATAAAATAGCATGCATTATTTCACAGTAACTGTGCAATTAACTTGTCACCAATATGTATGAATATATATAAATATATAATTTATATAACCTATAGATTTTCCTCCTCTCATAAGTCCTAATACAGGAAATTACTGCTTGCAAAATTCTCTTAACATTTCCATCTAACCTTATTTAAAGGAATGACCAACATTAATAAAGACAGATATTTGCTACAGGGAAATTTTGTTTCTTCTCTGAGTTGCTTTTACAACTGTTTTGCATATAAACTCTCACAGCTTCTCTCCCATAAAACAGTGAATTCTGAATGAGCCCTTTTATGTATGATGCTTACATCTCTCGGCTTTTGTTAAGAAGGCACAGCTTTTCCATCCCAGATGATGGGCTTTTATTATCTTTTTCCTCCAGTGGTTTGCACATATTGTTTACTGCCACAAATATATAAATTTACCGGCAGCATTCTATGTGAAATTTCTATTTTTAGCAAAACGCAAGCCTCTTACAATGAAGTTTATATTATTTTTCTAAGTAGATTGTAGAGCTTTGATTTTTCAACATAAGTTACTGGATATTTATAGATGTATTTTCCAGAATGTTTTTTGAAAGTTAGGTAATCTTTATGGTTCCCATTTTGTAAGTAGGCAGTAGTTATACATATTTTTTTAAAGGGGTCTCTATCTGCTTTCACTTTAGCTCCCCCTACTTGATCTGCCTTGGTTTGTTTCCTTTACTCTTTATGGTAACACTTGTACTGTCTATCTTTTCCTCCTTTCCTCTTCTTTCCTTTCCTCTTCCTTATCTTCCTGAGTCTTTAAAATCACTCTTTCCATTAGTGGATGGCTAATTTCCTGTAATTTCCTGTAATGTTGGCCCTGGTATGCTGGTCCACAGAAGTGTTCATTTTAATCACTTAAATTTTCTGGGTTATTTGAGAGGTAGAGCTAGGTGGACACAAATGAAAAGGGCAAAAGCTAAGTGACCAATAGTCATGAGTGACTTTCCAGAATCTCTGTGATTTTCTGGAGATTGGGACATGTGTCCTGACATACAGAATTGCATAGACACAGGAGCAGATGTACACAAATGTGCATAACCAGCCAGTAGCTGTCTAGAAAGTAGAAAGTTTGCTCAAAGCAAAGACTCCTGGCTGGTCATCAAAGCCATCAAAACTTTGTGTCAGAGGGAGCTGGAAGGATGCTGCAATTCAAGCTCCCAGGGCATAGCACTCGCTCATTTTGTGGACTGAAAAAATAAAATGTGTATTTATTTTGTCCCTCCTACAATGGCTAAATTTAGCTTTGCTGAGAATCTTAGAATTTGTTAGTGACTAATTTTGTCTTTTCCATCTTACTTTTTCAAACGTTGTTTCTTTCTTTTTGCTGCATCCATCTCATCAGTTTAAAAGTAGTCATATAATTCTGTTTATTTGATTTGTAAGCCTTGGCTGGCTACCTGTTCCATCTGCTGGTGTTGATACAACCCAGGGCTGCTGTTGAGGAATTGGGTGTCCTGTGCTCTTCAGCTGTGACCCGTTCTGGATGGGTGGGGTCCTGTTGGAATGTGGTGTGGCAATGCTCTCTGACTAAAAATACATTCCAAGTGGTGCCCTTCCACATTGATTTGGGCTGTTTTGTAAACGGTGTATAGTGAAATGGTAAATGCTCTGTAGTGAAAATAATGCCTGAAATGCTGTTTGTCATACTTTTTATTAGCTTTACTCATAGTTCTGCTGGGTGGTATTTTGTTTGCTAGTCAGAACCAGGCATCTGGAATAGGATTCTGGTGGTGAGGATGTACGGTAATATTTCTGTCTGGTGACCTTGCTGGAAATATAGCAAACTGAATACAAACCTGTGGTCTGGAAGAGTCAAAAAGCAAAGAAAAAAACTAAAGATTTAGTGGTCTAGCAGGTGGTATCATGTTGAACCCAGAGCTGAGATAGGAGACAATGTCACTGTGAAAGCGAGAACCTGCATCAGATAAAGGAAAAGAAATATTGTTAATTCTGTACGCCCGTGAACCAGCTGCTCTCAATTAGCCTATCCCTAAAGGTTGGCAGCCTAACTACATTTTCAAGAGCCCTAACATATTTTGTAACCAGTTGCCTGTCTTCTAATACCAAAACCTAGAGAATAGACAAATATATCACAAGGGCATTTGTCACAAGAGCTGTAAATTAAGACTGTAAGACTTTATTGGGCAAGGTCTCTAGTCAAAGCAGGTACAGATTCCAGGTGGTGACAGCTTCTGAGATTTGGGGGTGCTGTTATAAAATTATTATTAGATATCTAGCCCTATTTTTCATTCTGTTCAATACTTAATGCAGCAAGTGAGAAACAGTAATGATGTAGTCCAGGGAGGATCCAGTTGTCTCTTTCTGTAGAGTCATAGGTCTTTCCATGCTAACATTTCTTTCCAAAATTAACATACATCCATTTATTAAAATAAAAAATTAAAAAAAAAACCACCAAAATTGCATGTCACCTGTACAAAAGAGTTGATTTAACCATGAGAGTCACCATTTCTCAGTGAGATAATAAGAGGACAAAGATGAGAAAGAAAAATTACTTTTAAATTTTTTTCAAAGCAGACTGCAGTAGAAATTCCTGGTGAGACAGCAGAGAATAGGGGAACCATTACTGCAGAAAGTGTGTTTTCCTGCCAGACAAATGGCACTTAAAGAGTGTGTCTGTGACCCCATGAAGAACTGTTGACAATGTTGCTACCTGGAACTTATGAGTGAAGTATTAATTAATCTTGAATATTGATCTGAAATCTTATACTTTGCCTCCTTAAGCTGAAGATACCATTACTGACAAATTAAGATCAAAATTAGTTAACCTATACATATGTATGCATGTTGGTACCTCTAAGGCCTAGAACTAACAGTATGGTAGAAAATTCTTTTATTTCATCACCTAGATCAATTTAAAAAATAATGAAGTTGCAGTCTCTTCATAGCTTTCTGAATCACCAGGGTGGGTGGAGGGAAGATAATGTTAAGAGAGCAATCTATTTGGATAGATGCATCTTTGGCATTGATAGTTTCAAGCTACATGTTTATAGTTATTTCTTTTGCTTTTAGTCTCAAGGGTGCACAAATAATTTTTTTATATCTACGTGATCTGTAACCAACAGGTCACGTAGATATTTTGCTTTGCTGTAACCAACTTAACGTGTTATTTAGGGAAAATTAATTAGCTTTATCATTAAAGTCAGTGATAAAGGAACCATATTAAAAAATCAGACTTCTTTGTGATAGATTTCAAGCTACATAGCTGTCAGTTCTGATTTACAGCGAAAGTATAAACTAAAAAAACAAACCTGAGCATTTCAGATATAAAATAGGTGGATTTAAAAAGTCCGGCCAAGTTTGCTGGGATTTTTTCAGCAATCTGCTGTTTCCTCTGACTTTGTTACATGATTTCAATTCATGTCACCCTTGTGCTTTTGTGCAGACGTCAGCCTGTGAGTCCTCCACCCCCTCCAAGACCCATCTCCCCACCACACACCTACGGATACATCTCAGGGCCCTTGGTCTCCGACATGGACACCGACGCCCCAGAAGAGGAGGAGGACGAGGCAGATATCGAGGTTGCCAAGATGCAGAACAGGAGGCTCCTCTTGCGTGGGCTGGAGCAGACCCCTGCCTCCAGCGTCGGGGATTTGGAGAGCTCTGTGACAGGCTCCATGATCAATGGCTGGGGCTCAGCCTCTGAAGAAGACAACATCTCCAGCGGGCGCTCCAGCGTCAGCTCCTCCGACGGATCCTTCTTCACCGACGCCGATTTTGCACAGGCGGTCGCGGCAGCCGCCGAGTACGCCGGGCTCAAAGTGGCCAGGAGGCAAATGCACGAGGCAGCAGGAGGTGAGTGCTCCTCTGCTCCATGGGAGAGCCAGAAAAGTGGCCGCTGTGGAATGAGCCTGTCCGCAGGCGCTTTCTGAACTCCTGATCTTCTTGGGGTGTTTGGAAGTCAGGAAGAGGCAGGACAGGGGTTTTGGTGAAACAGTTCAAATAAACCACTGCTCTAAGTAGTTCTTTGGTCTCACTGATCACAGACAAACACCAGGCCTGCTGGTGGATTTGTACTCAGAACTGAATGAGAGAGGGGAAAAAAAAGAATTATAGAAGTCTATCTTTTCCCAGTATAAGACTCCCAGTGTTTTCAGTTACTCTGAAGAGTGTTTCAGTCACAAGATTTACTCCCTCTCTCTTGAAATATCCAAGTAAATAGTAAACCTTTAGATTCGTATTTATTTATTTATTTTCCCTAGATGTGCCTTTCTTTTTTTTTTTTTTTTTGAGGAATTCTGTTCAGGCTTTTACTGTTTTATTATTTGGATGAACTGGCTTTGTGTTGGTTTCATGAACTGCATTTTAAATTATAGATTATCTATATGCAGCAGAGCGTTATGCATATGTTTGCATTTTCACTTTTCCTTTCTCCTGAAACACCCTGAACATATAAAACATGATATTTGAAATATTGCAATTTTTTTTGCAACATACTGGATACTAGTAGCACTGGATATATACAATAACCTTACTAGGCAAAATGGATATTGTTACACTTCATCTAAAAAATAAGAATGCAGCAGGCTGGCATGCAGGTTTCAGGCAGTTCCATGAATGTTTTGACAATCAGTCCTGTTAAACTGCCAGACCTGCAGAAGAGGTACTCTGTTACAACTGTGTCCACCCTGACTCCACAGATTTTCAACCTTCCTCCCACTTCAGATATCCTCTCCCAGTTAACAGTCCTTTGTTTCGTTTCAACACAGCTGTTCATCATGAAGAGTGAGAGGGGAGGTAATTTAGTAATTCTGGATGAAATCCTGACCGATTGAAGTAGGTGGCAAAACTCCCATTCGTACCCATGGGGCCAGGATTTTATCCATTTTGTACAAATAAATTCCCATAAATATGTGCAGAGACTTACATGTTTAGAAAAGGTCTTTTTACATATGTTTGCTATAATATTTTTGCAACAGCAGAGTTCATGTTATGCAATGATTTATATATATTGGTATTATGTGTGCCTGACTGCATGTCCTAAAAACATGACACTCCTTATCTGCAAATAATCTGTGATAAAATGCCAGCCATCCAGCCTCAATGCATTCCTGAAAATTCACTCAAAGTGGCAGAGGGGACTTCTGTACCCAAGACCTGCTGGTCACTTGCTCTGCTTAGGGCAGGGATGACCTCGTGTGGCCCAAGCTAGGGGAGGGGGAACCTGAAAGGGAAACCTTGTTCTCTTCCCAGGAACTGGCTGGGTGGGAATCCTGCTTGTGCTTGCCTGCTGATGGATTTTGTGCTCCTGGGGCAGGAGCTACCAGCTACCAAGCAGCTGGATAATTTCTGTGCAACCAAGCCAGCCTGCCTAATGATAGGATAGCAAATGCTCTGATTTAGTTACAGCTCATTCTAAAACTGGATGAGCTTTACTATTGTTCCAACAGGGTATTTTTAGGTTTTGTACATCTAGAGCATTCTGATGTGAAAAGAAAAAGTATGAAAGGTCTTTATTTTAGGTAAGAAGAATAATTGCTATTGTTCTATAACCATTTGCAGGCCGTAGACATTTTCATGCATCGCACTGTCCCAGACCCACCAGCCCTGTATCTACCGACAGCAACATGAGTGCTGTGGTGATACAGAAGGTCCGACCTGCCAAAAAGCAAAAACACCAGCCAGGACATCTGCGCAGAGAAGTCTACACAGATGGTGAGTCCACTGAAACGGGTGAAAGCCTCAGTGAACCTTTCTAAATGTGCATTCAGTGCGTGCGCGTGAAATTTTTCCGCAGAGATAACGCTGTGTTTCAGAATTCAGTGATTTGTGTTTCCTGTTGCTAAACAAGCTGAACAGTTTAATCATTTTAAATGCCAGAGTTCCTTAATACTGTACATTGATGCTGCCACTCCAGAGCCTTGCACCTGTTTTCTATAGTGTCCTAATCGGCTAATTACCGTCATTAGTTAAGAGCCCAGATAGCTTCAATAGTACAGTCATTGAGAATAATGCTTGGTTAGGATTAAACTCTTCGTTCACATGACTGACTATTAAAACCTTCAGAATGTGTCTTTTCCTGAAAAAAAGCAATTCACCGTTCAAATGGTGGACAGCACAAATTCAGTGAATTGTAATCCTGACCACAGCATTGTTGCAAGCGGTTACTTTGTGAGTGAAAGCAAAATCTAATCATCTTCTCTCGTGCCTTCGCACACAATATCAACTCTTGCTGAAAAGGTAGTGCTGGTATTCTCTTGGGGGTGCAGGATGATAATGCAAACATCGTGATGTTGTCTAGAGAGAGCCTTTAATGAAAATGCCTCAGGTGGTGCAGCTTTTATTAAAGCACTGCCTTCCAGTCGTATGAAACAATCCGTGGGCTTTGTTGGAAATTCATGTAAGATAAATTCCCCAAGACTTAACCCATCTTGTCAAGTTTGCGGAATTTGCTAACAGGAGGGAGATGTGGGGGAAGGGGAGGGGAGGGAAGGGAAAAGGAGAGAAGGGCAGAGCTCCCCACCTCCTGCTTCTCTGCAGCAACAATCTGATTAGGACTTTCATTACCAGCCTGAATTTTTTTCAAAGAGGGGCATCATTTGCCATTATCATATGAAAGGCTAATATTATAGATCCTTATCCAGGGTTACAAGAAGGGAGTTTTGAGCCACTTCTCCCTGTGATTCCTGCCACTTGACGAAAAAATTTAATACAAAGCTCAAAGCACGATGAGCAGAAGTAATTTAGCAATGAGTGGTTGTCCGTGCTATTATCTGTACTTTATTGGGAGTATTTTCTCTCAGTAGCATCTATCTGATATTAGGCTGCGTTAAATGCTGGCATGACACAGTGCACCTGGGCCTCTTGGCTTGTGCCCAGGCCCCTTCTGTCAGCCAAACTGAGCTGTTGGAATATTATCTGATTTCAAGAGGTTATTACAGTGCTTTTGTGCATGTTTGCTTCTGTGAAAGGACAACACAAGGTGTAAATCCCAAAACTGCACCAGAAACGTTACATTTATGAGACTCTTGTAATGGCGTTTCATAGGATTTTTATTGACATTTTATCAGCTTTTATTCTCTTGAAGAGAATGCTCTTAACTGAATAATTGGCAGAGCATCAAGCCTCAATGCAAACACAATAGCTAGGGCATCAGAAATAAATAAATAAAGATGTTTTATGTGGCCATTTCTTTCTAACATGGGGACAAATAAGAGGTGGGCCTGTATTTGATGACAGGTTTTTTCTAAAAGTAGTTTTACAGAGTTAAATCATAGAGCCATTGTCATTAGATATTGCAATATAGATTTGACAATCATGATCAATATTTGTTTTGTGTTATGTAGCACCTGCTTACTTCAGCATATTTTCTAATTAGGTAAGAATTTCCACTAACCCTTTTATAGTGCAATACAGTGTGGTCATTCAGGGAATAGCAAATTATGGCTTTAATTCCTGCAGATCTAATAAAATCCAGTTCAAAGGTTGAAGGACTTGTTTGGTTTTGATTTTTTTTTTAATTATTATTTTTTCCCCTCAGCCTATTTGCATAAGCATTTTTGGAACCTTACTGTAGATTCTAATCATTCACTTTAATAGCCTCATCGAGTGTATTGTGGCCCTTTACAATTAGCTATAAAGTAACATAAAGTAATTGTTTTCCTTAGGTGGAGAAAAGTGGTATGGATGCATGAATGAAATATTTAAACAAAATTGACCTTTCTGAGATATTCTTAGGTTTTTATACTGGCTTGATGACTATTATTTTTATTTTTTTTTATAAAGGAGTGCCTGGTACAGCTTTTTTTCCTCATAATGAGTAAACATATATGTGTTTGTAGTAGTGGGGGAATAAAAGGTAGAAGTATTCAATAAATACTAAAAAGAGAAAAATATTTTCCTTCATTAGTTTCTCAGCCTCTAAAATGGAATTTTAAAGAATTGCATGTAAAGAATTTTCTACTGTTCCCAAACTACCTGAATTAGTACTTGCTAATACTTCTATGAAATATGAGTGTAAGGAAGAATTTAAATGATTAGTTGACATGAAGGATCTATAAATAAATTAAAGATTTTCATGAATAGTTGAAATGTCAGGAGTATTGTCAGCAGCAATATATATAGATCTTTCAAAATTCTCTTTTTTATTTTCATCATACAGACAAATCTGTGAAAGAGGATGGTCTGTCTTTCTGAAGGTGTGTTTGTTAATGTGCAATAAGAGGCCTACTACTACCTGTTATTAAATGAGTGCTCTCTGATCTACTCTGCATAGTCCCAGTAGTAACAATTTTGTATTTTCTGTGAGCACTAGTTCAAGTCAGTTGCCACTTTATGTGGGATGGAATTTCAGCTCACTTGTTCGGCTCCTTGACAGTCATCCAGGCAGTGAAATGTTCTTCATATTTGTTGCTAAAGATCTTTGCACAGTAGGTGGTAAGGATTAAAATGTATGCATTTTTAATTGCTCTTCATCTAGCCTTTTAGGAGAGTTTACTAAGAATGCATTGCAAGAACCAACTAGCAGATGTACCCTCCTTCTCAGCCTTGACTGACCTACTTACATATTTAATTTAGAAAACCAAACTTTAAAAGGATATGTTTGTCTTTTCTAAAAATGTATATGGGAGACTCTCCTCTGAACTGTCTTGAATTGATTTATCAGTTGTTATAAATCCTAGAATTGTAAGCATTTAGATAAAAAGGATAAAAGTACTTCACCATTGTTCTGATTCAGTAGGTCTTTCAGTAGAAATTATGCCTTTCACAGTTCACATGAGATTTTAAATCCTGGTTCTTCTTTAAATCTCTGAGTGAGGAAAAAATACTAAACAGCTGTGCAACTAACTGGCTGAGACTGTAACTGAGTTATTTAGCTGTGTTACCACTGACATGATGTCAGAGTAGCTGAATTTCTCACAAAAGGCAGTTGAACATCTGCCAAATATTCCTTGAATTTTCACTTGGAAATGTTGTGCCTTTATGCGTGCCAACACCATTTGTACTTTTGTGTCCCTCTGCCTGTGCAGTACAAAACAATCTACTCTGTATGAAGCAAATTTTAATAAGGTACAAAATAAGTAGAAGTGAATTTCTCACTCTGCTAAAAATCAGCTTGTTATTGAATTATAATAATCTTCAGATGCTTGTCCTTTCCTTAGTCCTTACTTCTGAGTCCATTATATTTTTTAAATATAGAATTCTTTACTTGAGGGAGGTTTTGTGGAGTGGAAATGGTTTTGATAATCATGCAAATGTACATAAAAGCAAAAAAAAAAAAAAAAGGCAACAGGCCACATCTTTTATACATCACATTGGGCTCTGGTGTATTAATTTCTTCATTCAATTATTGTGTACAGTGTGAGCCATGTTTCTTGAGAGACAAAGCATGAAAACAACTTCACTACATGAATAATAGCTCAGATTTTGATGTGTCTGGAAATCTTAAATGCTGTCTAAGGCTCTTTCAAGTCAGGAACAATCTTGAGTTTTGCCAACCAGCATGAGCATAAAACAGATTAAAAATTCACTTTGTATCATACAGAATGATAGAATGGCCTAGGTTGGAATGAACCTCAAAGGTTATCTGGTTTTAACCTCCTGCCATGGCCGGGGACGCCTTAGACCAGGTTTCTCAGAGCCCCATCCAGCCTTGCCTTGAACACTTCCAGGGGTCTTCTTCAGTATTACATCAAATCTATAACTGCTATTTTCTTCAGGGTATGACTGAAAAAATCTGCAGCTTGATAGAGTTTAAAGAGAGAGTTGCTTAATGAAGCCTAGTTCCCTCATTGGTCACTACTTACAATTCGTCTTGTTGTGCTCATTTGTGCTTTCTCCACTTTAGTGTTAAACTAATTTAGCAGATTATTTTTCCTTAACACTGTTTAGCTTATGCCATGCTTCCTGTGTGTGTTCTCATTTAGAAAATTATCATCTCTCCTTTCAAAAGACACCTGTGGAAAGTTTCTCCTGTAGGCTGAGCTATGAAACGGCATCCATTAATTGTTTGAGTTACATGGGAAGCAGGATAACAGTAATACATAGACATGAATGAAACATGGGAGCACAGCTGACCTTTAACAAATACTTCTGAGTTCTTTCCATTGGTTTGAAGTTGCTTTCTGGTTTATTTTTATTCCTTACAATGGAAGCTTCCATTTTGCTTTTAATAAGAAGTGTGCCGGTTTGTACTCGAGGAGGCAGATTGAATCTGGATTTTCTCTCTGATCTGAGCTGTTAAAATAAATACCACAGGGGTGTAATAGTGTTGACCTCTGAAAGGGAATTTTTTCCTCTCTGTTAAGGATTCTTCTCAGTCAGAAGCACTGTGTTATAATGAAGATTTTTATAGTTTCCCTGCAGGTTGCAAAAATGTTCTTGAAAGCAAATATCACTTTTCTTTAGTTATTACTGTACCTACCATAGAGCTGCTGCCAGTTTATGAAATATTTTATATCAGTGCATCTTCCCTTTTCATAGTCAAGATTCAGCACCACTTTGTTCATTGTCCTGTGTAGCTGTATAGGATTCTTGAACAAAGTAGTTTGTTCCAAGCCGTATTTAACAGGCTGCAGGAATGTTCCTTCCCTTCATATTTGTTCAGCCATGGCACATCTGCTGGACACTGGCTCCAAGGGAGGCTGAAAAGGCTGATGTTGGATATCTACACTCCCTTTACATCAGCAGGTAACAGAGAAGGGCTATTCAGTGCTTTATTGAAGAGAAAGTGAGTGGAGCATGTGACACACAAGACACAGCACTGTCCTGGTTTCAGCTGGGGTTGAGTTAATTTCTTCTCAGCCCTGTTACAGGGCTTTGTTTTGGATCAGAATAAGAATAATGTTGATTTTTTTTTTTTTTTACTAAGGTGTGTTTATCCTAAGTCAAAGGCTTTTTTTTTTTTTTTTCTCTCTTATGCTCTGCCAAGTGGGGAGGTGCACAGAAGAAACTGGGAGGGAGCATAGCTGGGACAGGTGACCCAAACTGACCCAAGGGATGTTCCACACCATGGAACATTGTGTCCAGTATAGAAACTGGGGATTTACCCCGTTTAGGAAGGGTTCAGGAAGGGGTCTGGCATTGATTGGTCAGTGGGGGGTGACCAAATTAGGTGACCAGTGGTTCTGAGCAATTGCATTGTGCATCACTTGTTTTTCCCCTCATTGTTATCATTACCATTACTGTATTATTTTACTTTTCAATTATGAAATTGCTCCTAGCTCAACATACAACTTTTACTTTGATTGTCCTCCCCATTCCACTGGGATGAGAGAAGAGAAGGGGAAAGTTGAATGAGTGGCTGAGAGGAATTTCCTCCTCTCCAGCTGGGCTTAAAACCATGACAGTCCTTATGGTGCCCAACACACACCCCAAAGGGTGGAGATAAGGACAAATCTGACCAAGGTGTGTTAAAAGAAAAGCACTAGTCCAAAATTCTACACTTCTGAGTTTGAGTATCTTCATCCACTTTTGAGTCAGTGTATCCTCTTCTGAGGGAGGACAATACTGTGAAAAGAAAGTTTTCCTCAGGAAGAAAGAGTTGTTGGAATCTCCACAGGCTAATTTGGAGTTTGTCTTATTTTTAATCCAAGTTCTGTAATTGCTGACAGTGTTCTGTGAGGGGTGGGGTCCATCTGCAGCCTTGCTTTGTAAGAATAGTTCTTGTGCTCAATAAGCTTTAGTCTGGATTGACATAGACTTATTCACTGGGCTTTCAAGGAATATATTACACAGAACTGAGGTCTTAGGCAGGCTTGACATGAATTTTCACATGATTGCTGATTTGTAAGAGGTTATATACTTCTTCAGAACAGCACTTTCTGCAGCAGGTATTGATTCCTAAGATCACATGGGTGTGGATCTTTGTGATCCAGAAATTCAAATTTGCATCTACAGAGCTGGGCAGCCCAGTGAAAGTAGTTTTGTTTGCTTTTTGGTGGCAGGACCTCACCTACCACCAAAGAGCAATTTTAGACATTTTTAGAAGAGGTAGTCTAAGTGCTACTCTGATGGTTGGAATTACAGACCTTCACTGCTGAGACTGTGTACTGAATTACCTCTCTAAACCATCTTTAACAGTTACAGATAACAAAGGAATGCAGCATAACTGATTCTGAGCTTTCTTGCCAAGTATGTTGTAAGGTTTGGTGCTGTGACCACTTCCCTGTGAGCCTATTCCAGTGCCCAGCCACTCTCTGGGTGAAGAACCTTTTCCTGATATCGTCTAAACCTCCCCTTCATTTTGATTCAGCCACTTTGTTTATCCAAGCTTTCATTATGCCTTTTTAGGCTTTGAGAATGAGTCCGTTTCCTTAAAAGGTACCTGCAAATAGTGAGTGTTATGTAGACACTCAAAATTAAGTCTCAATAGTCAATTGTTTACTTTAGCTGCTCTCCAAGACTGCTAATACTCAACAAACAATCCTGATAGGATTGTTTGTTTGTTTGTTGTGGGGTTTTTTTCTATCAAGACAGTAGCTATTGCAGGAGGATATTTCCCTGAAGGATGTCCAACCTTATGAACCATACTTTTTGACATCTTTCTTCCTCATCATTCCAGTCCAGCCAATTGCTAAAATTTCCAGTCCTGTTTAAGACAGGTGAAGGGCAATTCCAAGATATGTCACCTGGTGAGTGTGGTGGATGGTTCCCAGTAAGCTTACGCAGAACACTGAATTCTGCATTACTTCCATCTTTCCACAGGGCTGGATCAAGTCATTCATGCTTTGTGTCACTGGAAAACCTCTCAAAAATGTCTGGCATCTGCCATATCTGAACTTTCATGTATATATTAGATATGTAACTTTTTTTTACTCAGGATTACTACCTTTATTTTTGGCCCAATTTAGATAAATTTAAGTTGAAACATTCTATTGAGTAGACTTAGAATTAGCTATATATATAGTGATGGTGTTTGAAAAACACAGCTGCTCCCTAATTTTTGTGGAAGTACAAAGCACACTATTACAAAATGCTGACATTTCAATTTTTAGTAGTGACAGGTTTTTTCCTAGCAATTTCCCTTGAGAATATTAACCTCATCTCACTTTTTTTAACCCGTTGCTCTCTTAAATCTGTGTGAAGTGTGCCTGTAACTTTACTGTGAACTGCTTTTGTATTGCCACTTCCTTGCTTGACTCCTATATTTTTTCTTCACGTTAATATTCCACAGAGCACTGTTGTATCCCGATGAACATTTTACATATTCTAGTTTTATGTCCTAATGCAAGAATAGAAAAATATAGGGAAGTAAATAGTGTGTGTTCTTTATAAATAGTATTTTAAAATGTTCAGAATTTTAGAACCCCTTAAGCTGCGCTGATTTAAAGAGACAAATCCAGAAGTCTTTGTGTCTTTTGTTCTTTTTTTTGGTTTTTTTTCAGAGAGCTTATTACTTCACTGACTGTGCTTTTTTTTTAATATGTCATGACATAACCAGAGACAGCAAGAATGTCTGTGTTATTTTAACCTACTATTTTAAAATAAGAGTGCAATAATGCATATAGTTTATCCTTACATATGTCAGCAAAGCATCTGATACACATTCTTACATCCCAGCTCATTTGCTTTAATGCTCACTGCACTGAAGACCTTGAGCAATTGCAGCACAAGCTGCTGCATTCTTGAATGGACTTAGCAAACAATTACAAATGTCAGGAAGGAGATGTTATTTTCCTTAATTCTTTCTGGTTTCCATAACTGATATCCAAGTGCCTAAAGTTTATTGCAGTTTTTGATAATGATTTTTAAGAAAATATTGTGATTTGAAAAGGCAGGGAGAGGTCATCCTTTGTGTTTTTAAAGCTCAAGCTTTTGGAAAAATCCCCATCAGCAGTTTCAACAGCAACATAATACTTTTTGGGGTGGAGAGTGGAGGGCGGAAAGCAAACAAGAGCATCTGTTTCTTCAGTTCAAAGTCAAATATTATTTCTTAATTTCACTAGTGAGTGGCGTCATCCTAATTACTCTTCTCTTTCAACCCCCCAGATCTGCCCCCTCCTCCTGTGCCCCCTCCGGCCATCAAGTCCCCGACGGCGCAGTCCAAGGCGCAGCTGGAGGTGCGGCCAGTGCTGCTGCCCAAGCTGGCCTCCGTGGACGCCAGGACGGACAGATCGGCGGACAGGAAGGGAGCCAGCTACAAGGGCAGGGATGGGGCGGAGGGCAGGCAGCATCCCGACCTGCGGACGGGCTCGGCGGAGCGCAGGGAGCCCCTGGAGCCGCCAGGCGACGGCAAACCGCGAGCCAGCAAAGCACCCAAACGGGACGGCGCACCAGCAAAAAGTCATCTTCTCCAAGGTCGTTCTGCCTGCCCAGGGAGGGCTGCAGTGCTGGGTGTTGGTCACTGGGAACTCTGCAGGCTGGTGGTGTGCAATCAGAGCTGCTGAGTTGCCACTGTTTATCATAACTGTGTGTTAATATGGAGCACACTGAAGGATCTGGTTAGGGCAAGACAAGCTTACTACAAGCCTACAAAGCATTCTTTTTCTATTTTAATCCCCTTAGACCCATCATCTATTCCCATTTCCAAGCTAATGCTGAGGAAAACGAAAAGAAATATTCCTCAAGAGTTGTAAGGATCAGTATCCCTGCTCCTACCATATACTTGTAGTCTACCTATATTTAATGTATCTAATTACAGTTTGGTTTATTAGGAGACTGAGTGAAGTCAGACAGTAGCTCTGTAAGTCAGAAACTTTACTTTCCAACCAAAGGTTATCCACTTGGCCTATTTTGCGAATTTGTAGAGGAACAAAAGGGCCAGAATGATACCTGGTCCTGTTTCAAGAGTAAGAAAGCCCTAGTAGTTGTGGGTTAATTATAAATACTAACCCACACAGCATTATATGAGCCAGACCTGATCAAAGAAATCTCTTATGTATGAAAAGTGTTAAGTCTACTAATTAATGGAACATGCCAAGAGTTCACCAAGAGCACAGCTTGATACAAATGCCTGGTTCCTTCTACCTACAGGTATTTAGGGACAACATCAGGAGTGTTTGGGTATTAAGCTGGTTAAGTGGGCACGTGCATAAAAGTTTGATTACAGTGGATTGCTGTAGGGAAAAGTTATTAGAATGCTACCACAGGGATGGTGGTGAAATATTAAAGCATGGCCACTGATTGTGTCTCAAATTCAGCCTGAAAAGTGCAGGGTCCAGTATTTACATGGAGTGAGTTCCCTGTATCATACTTGTATTCTCATTTCCTCCTACTCTGTCATATCAAATATTTACTACAAGGGGTGGGGGTTTTTTTCGTTTTCCTGTAGAACATAGACCAGGGATCCTAAATTGAAATGAAATGGACACTAATCATGAATTAGTTTTTCTGTAGTGAACGTTACCATGTGAAGACTATAAATTTCCTTGAGAAAGCTTCTATAATGCTGCTATGGAAGCAGCATATTTCATGTTCTTGTCAGGCATCACTTTAAACCTCCTGAGAATCATAAAGAATAAATCATGCAGAAATTTTAGGTTCACTATGTCTCTGGGCTGGTAAAGATAACAATGTTAAACATTTCATTATACAGAGGACATCCTGCCATATTCTAGACCAACGTTTCCAACATCAAATAATCCTAGAGATCCCAGCTCCTCCAGCTCCATGTCGTCAAGAGGGTCAGGAGGCAGACAGAGGGCAGATCAAGCAAATCTAGCCCGAAGGAATGTTGCAGAAATGCAAGTACTGGGAGCCTATGAACAAGGAGAAGAGGAAGAAGAAGAAGAGATGGAGGTAACTGCATTTGTAATACTGAAGATGACTAAAATAAAGCTGGTTTGGTTTTTTTAGACAGATGCCAGGAAAAAACACTTTGGAACCAGAAATATTTCTGTTCAGGAAAATTAGTGCATTTATCTGTCGATTAATATTATGCCCAGTCCAAGTAAACAAACTAGGAATGCATCAAAACATAGAAAACAAGTCATATATATACAATGTAATTGTCACCACAGTTAAATCTATGGAGCAGGACTTGCAGAAATACACTAGTTTGAAGAGCACTTTACCCAGATTCTTTCAAAACTGAAAATAAAGAACTAGAGCATCTAAGAGCACCATGGCATTGCCTTTCACATCTTTTGACATTTTATCATTCTGTATTTTATTAGATACTAAGATACAAACTTTTTCCTTTTTATGCCTAATGATATTGATTCCATTTAAATACTTATTGTATTTAATTGTGGCCATTAATTATTAATTAATTGTGGCCAACACACAGTTGCACTGCTGTGCATAATTTGAAGTAGTAATTATCACTTAAAGATAGAAATCTCTAAGAAGTATGTATAACAAATTTTAAATGATAAAGGTTAACATGTAGTAATTCATATCCTCTTTTTTTAATACAGGAAACAGAAAGCTGAAGACAACGACATGTACTGTAACAAGCTTTTAAAATCTAATCAGAAAAAAAATAAATCACTTAAGATGCCTCAAGTCTGATGATGTTTGACGCCAGAAATAATGTTCAGTGCAATCAGAGTGTACAATTTTTCCTTTTTCCTCATGCCATCAGAATGCTAGTTTTTATTTTTACTCTTTCTTTGTAAACCCTCCTCACTAGGAACGGCCCTTGCCTATTCCGTAACGCCGAGCGCGTCACCTTCGCTGCCCCAGGAGGCAGGGAAGCTGCTCTACAAGGTGCTTGGGCCAGCTGCTGCTCCAGGATTAGACCAGAAGGGAATTCCAGGGCCTGGGATTCCCAGGTTTCTCCCCAGCGAGGCGGTGCTCAGTGCACTGCCAGTTCTGCAGTGAGCCAGTCGGTGACAGCGCGAGGGACGCGGCAGCGACCAAAGAGCTCCCCAGGGTGAATGTGGTGCACAACATCCTCTGGTTCTCGGGGTTTCTCTCTGGTCTGCAGTCACTGCAAATGCTATCTTGCAGTTTTAACACAGACTGTGTGTCTTGTGGTCTGCCAGTCTCTTGCTAACCTTTTGCAGATGATACAGTTTGACAAATGAAAGTAAAATTAATTTGGGACAAGATGGCTCTTATTGTAAATATGTACTCATTTTAAACCCCTGTGGTACTTTGATTTGTCTTTCCATTTTCATCATTAAATACATTCTTATTAAAAATGTCCTTTGGGATAGGCAGGAGGTAAGCCAATGTGATTGCTATTTGCCTAATCATAGCATGAGCAAGTTTATCTAAAACTTTTTTCCAATTTTCAGCTTCAACACTGCTTATGAAAAAAACCCAATGGACATTTTTAATAACAATTAGGTAATATCATCAACCGCTACTGGCCCAAATCTCAGACCTCTACTTGTGTCAATTCACCTTAAAGAAGAAGTGCCACTTAAAGAAGTTTTGTTTGATCTTGGCAATGATTTTTTTTGTAATGCACTGCTTATCTTTTTTTTTTTTTTTTTGGTTTTAAAAGCACAATCACTAAACTTTGTTTGTAAACCATTGTAACTATTAACCTTTTTTTTTTGTCTTATTGAAAATGTTAAGCATTTGTTTGGGATATTTTTCATCTTTTTGTTAATGCTCTATGTTTGTATTTGGAATATTTGAATGATGACAGATGGTAAAGTAACAAATGTTAATGTGGGCCATAATCAAAACACTTCTCACTTTTCCTGGACTTACAGAAAATTACCAATTTTTCTGTGGCCTCTTTCAACATTGGATTATCATTAAAGCTGAAATAGAGGCATTAGTTGCATTGAATTTGCCAAATGATGTCCTCTGTCTGTAGATTTTCTGATCTTTTTTGTAATTATAAAATTTCTTTGTCATTGGTGCTAATGGAAAAATGTGTGTTTGTTTATTGAAAGCTATCAGGACTAGCCCCAATGGAAAAAAAAGAAAAAAAAAAGTGTTTTGGTGTTTACCGAGGACTGAAATTTTTCATTTAGCTAATTTTTAAAGAAAGGTTCCATAGAAAGGGTGTGCAGTACTAAAGGAAAATCCATGTGATTAATGTTTTCATTATGTTCATGTAAGAAGCCTCATATTTTAGCCATAATTTTGCATACTGAGGATCCAATAATCAGAAAAGTAATTTTTGTCACATTATTTATTAAAAATGTTCTCAAATACATTCTCTTTCCTGCGTAGTTTCTTGTGTTCCCTGAAGCAAAATTTTAGGGGCAACTCTAATCTTATTTCTATTGGCAAGAGCCAGGATCTGCTCCACTGAAATCATACAGCTACAGTAGCATAAGCAAACTGGGAGAGCTGAATGCAGCCTAGGATTTTACATAATTACAGTTGATTGCCTTAAAGATCTGATTTCTGGGCACTTCATGGACTGTGATAATGAAAACTTCTCTCAGCCTGCCAATTTCCAGAGAGAGCTGATGAAGAAAATCTGTACCAACAAAAGCATTCACCTCGGGGGTGAGACATGTTGACTACAAAGGAGGTAAGATCCAAGTAAGTGAAGGGAATGAGTGTTAGGAGTCGATGTTTGTTGGGACATGCACAAATTCAAGTTTCCTTACCTGCCTGTTGTCCTGTGCTGTGACTATTCTGTGGTTGGCTGAGCCCTGCTGTGGGTCATGGTGGAGTAGGTGATGGCCTCTTTTCCACTCTTGTATTTTCATAAGCCTGTATTCATACTGACCATCCTTTCCTTATCCTCTGCCCTTCATCCCAGTTAAAAATCACTGATTTTGGCTGAGACCCTTCTTCACTGTCTTTCCATGGGCCACTTAACAGGCACAAGTCTCAGGTACAGGTTTTTTTCATAACTGCAGCTTTGAAGCAAATATGAAGATTAGGATTAAGTTAAATGTGTAGCCTTTCTATATTGATTTTTTTGGGATGTCTTCAGTCCTCGTACCTCAGGTCAGCGCATGTGTCAGAGCCAGCATTATCCAGGCAGGAGCTCACAGACACCCTGGGATGTGCCACAGGAGATATCCATCTGGCTGCACCTGTCCTTTGGAGGAGGCAGGAGAGGTTTCACAGGCACAGCTGAAAGGCTTTGCTGGCACCAGAAACAGCCTTTTGGTTTGGGGAGAATCCATTCCCCCAGCAGGCTGTGGGGAACAAGCTGGAGCTCAAAGAAGTGTCCCTGAGCGTGTCAGCCCCTTGGCACAAAACCTTAACTCGCTGCCAAAGGTGTTGCCTAGCATCTCAAAACTGGGATCTAGCTGCAGCTGTGGTGTGCAGACCTCTGTAAGGTGTTTCTGCCCAGAAACACTGATGCTGTGTGCTCATAATAACAGGTACTCACTTCACTCTCTGCTGGGACAGTGGCAAACTGGAAATCACGTGCTGGATCCCAGCCATATCCATGTCCATCTCTGTGGCTTCACTGGAAGTCAGGCTCCAGCTGAAGTTCTGACCTCAGCCAACTGTAACTGGGAAAATTTGCCCTATGAGGCTTTTTAAGAAGTTATTATGAACTTGTTGATTGTGTTCCCTAAGAGGTTTTTTGGATTGTTTTGTGGTTGCATTCACTTGTGTCTGGCAGTGTCTTGAGCATGTCACAGAGTTGTCAAGGGTTCTTGCACCCACACTTGGTTCTTGGTGCACTCTGGTCTTACCAAAACCAATCTCACTAAGAGAAAGTATGTAAAAGGTTGATTTTAAAATATGACTGCTGTTAGTCAATGTAGAGACACACCTGCTTTAGTCTTTGCCATTGAGGTACAGTAAAATGAGGTAATTTTCACAAAGCTGCATTTCCTAAAGAATTATGAAGTGATTGGAAAGCCAGTTCAACCAAAGTAGTGTTCAGAGGTTTTGCTTGTGCTGTGTACCTGAAAAATCAAGTACTCTGCTGGAAGATCCATTGCTTTTGTGTGCTGAGTTAACATAGTGGATGTAAACATTTTATTTTTCTCTTGTAGTGTTTCCTGTGAAATCCTGTATGAATTGCTGTTAAATTTGATTTTACTTGAACTAAAGTAATACTTGCTAGTATACTATGAAAGAGGTTTAAAGTAATATTATAAAATTTTATAAAATGTCTTGCATATATTTTAGCCTTTTTTACCCAATGAGTTTATTTTCTAATGAGTAATTATTCTGTTTTGTAAATGACAAAATGCTTTTATTTTAGGGTAATGGAAATATGCCCGACAGATGTATTTGGAAAAATAGTACAGGAGTAGATTAGCTGCACCTGATCATGAAACCTAAGCAATTAGTTTTGCTTCAACTCTTGAAAATATAAAGTATCTACCACCGCATTTCTATTCTAAAACCAGCTATTTGTTAAAATAACCACCTGGTTAATTTATAGCTTTAGTTAGCATGTAAATTTACACAATGTTTTGCTTCTAACATTCTCTACTTTATTTTTCTTTAATCTATTATCTTCCTTCAGTAAACTTAAGGGAGAAAGAGCTTCCATGGGAAAATTGTAGGATCTGCCCAACATAGCATCTGTTGTGCAATATGCTTTTTTGAAAGCTAACATCCCACCTCTGTATTCATAGCTCCTAAAAGATTTTCCGTCAGCAACAGAACCTTCTATTAAAGATTAAAAATGCTGTATCCCCTAAGTGAAGTTTACAAATTAATTAAAGGATCTGCTTGCAGGTGGAGAAAATTATTTTTTACCTTGTTTCTGCTTATGTTACAGATGAAAATTGTTTGCAAACTAAAATCTTACTGCAAACTAAAATATACTTATGTATATTATAATATGTTTAGTGTGTACAAAGGAAGATTCTGGTATTTGAAAATGCAGATTTTCATGTGAATGGAATTTTGTATTTGCTGAGATTAAGGCTGAGAAATGAGAAAGGCAAACTTGTTTATGAGTGTTTTAGGTTTGCCTTGAGGTTGCACATGAGTAACTCCCAGTGTTGCCATGGACATCATCCTCACTGAACATATCCCTCAACAGTGTCATTTGGTATTGGACTGAGTGCAAATTTGAGAATTTAGGCCACACAATGAATCTTTAAAATTGGCAACAACTGTGGATCTCAATGTGAACTGTTTACCCAGATTTTATTTTCTTTGGGTTTTTTTTCCCTTGTCTATGATGATTTTCCTGTTGCCTAGAAATATGTTCTTCATAAAAGCCAATGTTGTTTGTGGCAGTGAAATATCTGAAGATTAGGATTATTATTTTTTAAAGTGCTCCCTTCTTTTTAGCAAGCCACTGAATGTTGGATCACAGAAACATTTTGAGATGACACCATGGAAATGAGGATATTTATACATTTGCTGTCCATATTGTGGGTGCGAAAAAAATTCCATCCTATTCAGAAGAGAAAGAGGAATTGATGAAACTGCAATCCAGTCTCTATGAAAGCTACAAAGCAGGGAGGCAGGCGGGAGAAGATGAATCAAGAGATATAAAGAGAAAAAAAAAATAGAGGCACCAAGGAACCCAAGTCTCATTGACGCTAATGGCAAAAATAGTGTTGAATTAAACTGTTCTGGACATGAATTACCTGCTTATGGAATGGCAGAGAACAACCATCACAGTGCAATGAACACTGGAAGAGTGAAATCCTTGCTGAATTCTTATTTTGTTTGGAGTCCTTGCTAAGTATACACCAAATGGCCTCATTTTAAGCTACTAGAAGAAAAAAATTAGTTTTTAATTCACCATGGTTTTCACCTTGTGGCATGAGATGATGAGGATGGGACCTACTCTGTTCTAGTCTCTGTATCTGCCATTAAGTGGAGCCAATTGCTTTTCAGATTTTTCTCAGAGCATGACAATCAAAGCTATGAGGATAAAAGTGGTGCTTATTGATTTTTTTTTCAAGCCTAAGATATTTTTAGCAAAAGCAGCATCAGGAAATGTAGAATAAAACTACTTAGTATCGACTTCTATTGTGTGGCTTCTCACCAGTTTTAAAGCACTGATGTGGTTCAAAGTCAGCAGCAAGGGATAATAGTAAAGGAACCCTTATGGGCTTTGATCCATGGAAGGACAAAAGCAAAATAAATAAAAAAAGTAAAAGAAAAACCCTCCACCCCTTCTTTCAGCAAATGGTAACTAATCGGATATTTCTGATCTCTAATTTCTGTTTGGATAGCATGAAAATAATGGCCAAGAACCTTCATTTCTGCTATGTTCATTGTCACAGTATCAAAGATTTCATTATATTCCTGATAATGATGTTTGTGCAAGAAATTGTATTCTGCTGAGCTGAGTACAGAGCAATGCAGTTCCTCATACCTAGTAAAGGCCTGAAAAAACTGAAGCTGACCACAATGTAGTCAGCAGCATGCCAAGTCTTTACCCCACTGCTCACTCACCTTACTAATCTGAATTAAAACAGAATAAAATGTTATTTTCCATAGCCCTTGTTAATTTTACTACAAAGGTGGCAGCATTTTATGGCTTAGGCTGCTTAACATTTACAAACCATCATAATCCCAAAGTCTGTATTTCTTGGATACTAATACCTGAAATAGTGTCACAGTTCAAGGTGCCAATGGACTCCAATCTTAGAGGAAACAAAATCCATTTAGGCACATGGAAACAATTTATGAGTGCAAAATGGCCACATATATAGATTTGTCTGTCTGTTCCTGGAGCTAATTGCATTCTTATGTGATTCCTTTAGGAGGGGCACATTCCTAAAGCATGCTTCTGCTACTGTAGTTTGAATTCTTTGGCAGGACTTCCCCCAAGAACCATAGTCAGCTTTATGTGCACAAGGTGTAAAGGAAAAGACTGTACATTTGTTCATCAACTTAAATTTTTCTGCCCTTCCATGCTTGCATTCTGACATTCTTCACTTGCACTTTACCTTTTCTCCTACAAAAGCCAAGTCCCTGGCTGTGACTGTCTGGCTTACTAAAACCCTTTCTGTTTGTTGAGCAGCTCTGTGATATTTTGGTGAGTATTTTGCAAAGGCTTCTCTTCAGGGGATATTTTTAATTTTTCCATTAAAACCCTTCATACTAGTAGGAAACCAAAACCACATCTTCACTGGGAACCTAATACTTGAGAGCTCACTTTGGCTGGCTAAAATGAAGGTGGGCAGTTAATCCAGGACACACACTACAGGCACCCTGTCCTGCCTATGTATCTCTTCTGAGAATTTGCCAAAAGCACAAAGACTAGCAGAGAGCTGATGTTCAGTTTCTGAAGGACTGCAGTGTTTTCCTCTTCTCCACATCAATAAATGCCACACATACAGATGCTCTGGGAATGCAGCACCTGATACAGTTCTTTCTTCCACCCACATGTACATTTGTAATTCTCTCTGGCTGTCACTGTTCTCCAAGGAGGAGGTTAGGTGGGGCAGCAACATGAAGCACAATTTAAGGTGACAGGGGCTGAAGAAATTTTTTCAGGAATATTAGTCCTGGACCAATAAAAAAAAATCAAGTTGCCAAACCCAAAAACATTTGATCCTCCTGCCGTGAGCTGATTGAGTGTGCAAGAGCTTGGAAAGGAGTTGGTCAGAAATGTTACATGTACAAAATCTAGAATTTAAACAAGGGAGGTGAAGAAGTGGGTTAAAACTGGTGTTACTTGTGTTTTGTGGGTTTGTTTTGGTGGATTTTTTTCCCCTGGAAGAAGAACAAGACTATTTTGTTCCTACTTTATTGTATATGAAAGCTCAGGAGTAACATAAAAACCAAGGACCTGGTGAGATTGCCATTTTTGGGCTACCACAATAACCATCAAAAAATCCTCAAATGAGAGATTACAGCCACATCCATATTTTACAGAGCTAACAGATTAAAAAGGCTGTGCTGACAAGATACCAAGGAGCACCTCTGAGCCCCATTTTAAAATGTAGGTAGGAAAAGAACCTTGGAGGAATATTCTCACTGAAATAACAAATGAGCTTAACTGTATTTCCTGCTTTAGGAGGGTGCTACAGACACTTAACTTCTGCAGCAGATATGCCTCAGAACAGCCTGAATCCCTGTGGCAATTAGAATTATGATACAGTGGGATTAATTTAATGTCTGTCAAGCACTCTGAATATGAACGTTTCTGTATAAGCCATAATAGTAGGAGCACTTCTGTCAGTTTTGCTTTGCAATCAGTCAGGCTGTTTTCTCAACAACTTTTGGAGGGCTTTTATTGAGTCAGTTAGCCAGTCCACTGAAGTGCAATAGATCTGCACTAGAAGGAAAAAATAGATATATATTTTATGTGGATTCTCATTTTTGTTCCATGCTCACTGCTTACAAGGCTTGCTTTCTTGGATGCACGCACACTGTCACTATGTTTTGACATCATGCCTACATTGGGGAAATGCAGATTCCAAGTGCCAGGAAAACACATATGTACTAATTTCAGTTGCTTTATACTTCTTGTTGACAGCAGACTATGGAAAATGTTAGTCCAGCAAACAATGGGAAAATTTTGCTGCTGTCAGTGATACCCTGACCAAGTTCTTAACAAAATGTATGATTCAATTAATAAATTTTAAAAATAAATTAATCTCTAAATTGCCATCAATTTAGAGAAAAGATAAAAGAAAAACGGAGATGAAAAATATAAATGGAACTTTCCTTTAAGTGTATGCTGGTTGCAATACTTCAGCAATCAGAAGAAAACAGTTCTACCTGGGTTTCTGATTATTGTCATCAAAGCAATTTTGTGCTGCTGAAAGATAGCGTGTTGATTTGTTTTTCCCGGAAATAATGAAGGTAGTGTTGAAAACTATTTTTATTAGGAATTAGAATTAGTTAGGGATCTCATTCAGAGAAGCCTTGTGTGACAAATTTGTGAAGAACATACAAGAAATACTCTCAATACTTATTCAAGTATATATGGGCATCTAAGTATCATTATCGCTTTCTCTTTTCTAATCAGCTTCTTAGAAACCTCCATTTTCTATGACCTTTAGATCATTCTTCTTGCAGTTCAGTAAGATATAGCAGGATATTTTCCTCCTCACTTAGTCTGCACGTGGCAGAAATGGAAATTTTAAAGAATTCTTTATTATTAGACAATTTTCATTACAGCTACAGCATTACAGATCCTGGCCTCTCAGAGCAGTAGAATGCTAATTCCAGCCTGTCTGCATTTGTCTGGCCAGTTCAGGTGCTTGGCTGCTCTGGAGAAGGGGCTCAGTGTCATGAGTCCATCTGGGAGCCATGCTGCAGGAGCATTGCTGCCCTGATGCAAATACTACAATATAATTAGTATTAAAATGTAAGGCCTAATGATATTCTGAGACTGTCAGTGGAGCCCCTTGAGGATCAATTTTGGGACAGTCTTATTTAATATTTTCATTAAAGTACTTAGCTCAAAAGCAGGAGTCTGATAATGAAATGTGCTGATCACAGGGGTTGTGAGCAGTTGTCACTGGAGGAGCAGTGGGTCACCTTGAGGGCTGGAGTATCAAAAATCATGATATTAACCAGTTCACTACGCAAAGTCATGCTCTTAGGGATTAATACAGATGTCCATTATATGCTGAAAATTCATCAGTTGTAAACAACAGTGAGGAAGAAAAAAGCCTGGCTTGTATTTATTGATCACTGAAAATTCTAGAAGCTCCCAGTGAGGTGATGCCAATAAAAACCAAGCAAAGCAAATGCAAACCTGAGATAGCCAATAAAATATATTTTCAGTCGAAAGAGAGAAATGCAGATGTCATTGTCTCAGCACATATGAAAACACAAATGGGATGCTTTGCCCAAATCTAGTTGTTTGTGGAGCTGATGCTGCAGGGGAATTATAGAAAATTACAAGTATCTGCACTCTATAATCAGATCTGTTCCTTGTAAACAGAGGGATTGTAGTAGTGTGACTTTCACCCGTAGCATGGTGCAACGTTTTAGTAGGAGCTGTTATAAACAAATGGAAAAAAACAGCTCTTTGACATGTTTATGTGTGAAAAATCCAGGATAATTTCACTTTGGTTTCCATGTAATTGGTCTAAAATTACAGTGAAAACTCACTCTTCAGTAGCAATCTGTTGATGGCTGGACTCATCAGGAAAGTTGTGAAAGCACAGGATGCAACTTTTCCCCTGACATCTGAAACTGCTTCTGAAACTGGCTGAAGTGATTCACTTTCAGAGCAGGCATTAAGGTTAACACTTAAGTCAGGCTTTTCCATCCAAACCTGAATCTGAAGACAGAGAAAACTGAACAGTTATCTAAGAGGTTTTAGAGAAAGTGCAGAGTACCAATATCTAAAGGTAACCTATGCTGGTCTACTTGGTTTCACTATTCAAACAATTAAATGGATAGATAGAAAATAATGAACTTCATTCCTGAAGTGACTGATCTTTTGGAGATGGATCCAAAGTGGAATGTTTCACCATAGATTGTAAACTAGAGGTATTTTAATCTGTTTGCAAAGATGGCAGCTGGGACCATCTGAACATCTGAGATAGCTCAGACAAAAATGTAAGCGAAAATGAGGATATGAGTAGGGAGAAAAGTGAGTCCTCCAAAAACAAAGCTGAAAAAACACCTCAGGGGCATGGTCCAGAAGACAAAAGAGGACAACTTTGAGGTTATGGAAGCCCCCAGGAATCTGGGAGAATAAAAACCCTGTAAGTAACTGCCATACACAAACAGGAGAGCAGAAAACAAGTTCCCTCGCGTGTTGGTTCAATGCAGGTAATCAAGGCACCTTGGCTCCACCTGCAATTTTGCACTCTGTTGGTTTTTTTATTCATGGTGGAGGTTTTTTTTGCATTTTTGTTATGTATTGTTTGATTCCCTTCTGTGAGACTGCTGGAGTGATTCAGGGTCTGAGAGCACATCTTTTTCACCAGAGGTTTTTAGTGTGAAAAGAAATTATTGTCAAATACACTTAAATTATTTAGAGGCCTAGGATTTAACCCCTGAGCACAATTTACTGCATTCAGATATTTTCAGCTCCTTCACACAATGGTTGTGCAATTTTACTGTCTCAATGTTATTAATCTCCTCCCCAAAAATTTCAGTGTAGCAGTGTCACTACCTGCATAGCTGAATGTCACATAGAAACAAGAAGAAGATTTAAAATAGTTTATAATATTTTTATTGATATTGGAGTATCATACAGTGTCATGATACTTAAATGCCTGTGCAGTTGTAATCACAGTAATTTATAAAGCAGTTTATAAACTAGTCTGAACTGAATATCCATTTTGTGACCAAAAAAAATATTGTATTTTGTATTTAAGTGGTTTTGAAAATAGTATTAAGTACCAAAATATCTGCATGTGTTTTCTTGACTGTCACAATCTCTCACTGGCTTTGGCCAGAGATGTTACGCACCAGAACATGAAAGCTGTAGCAGGATTTTTCAGACAGTCTATATCTATGAACACATCCAGGTATCCCCCTGGCAGACACTGCTTCTCTTTCTGCACCTCCTGAAATTGGCTTTCGTATCCAGCTTGTAGCATTGAAAGGGAATTACACCCCAAGGGCCCTGGAGCAGATCTTTGGAAAAAGTACTTCTCCTGGCAAGTCTTGGAGTAATTGTCTCTCAGCAGCCTGAGCACAGTGTCTGGTTTGGCAGTCTGACCTTAAACTCTAACCTCTGGTTTTTTATTATCATTATTGTCATATCTGCTCCTCTGTCATTAAGAGACTTTCCAGTTTCACTTTATTCATCTGGGAGCTTTAAACCCTCTGGCCCATAATTTCCTTTTCTTTTTTTGGCATTTCTTTTTCTCAGTCCTTTCATGAAACTTGTCTGCTGAGTGACATGCCCTCTGTAAAACATAAACCATAATTACTCAAGGATTGCTCATACTTGGCATAAATTCTGTACTTGCAAGTATGTGGCTTATAGCAACACATGTCACATTTAATTAAATTGCAAAGCTACATCTTATGTTGTCCTTCAGGAGAAAAAATAAGCAAGGGAGAAGGCAAACTTGTCTGAAAGAATTTTTTCATTCCAGCTGCTGTGTTGAGGCAACAACCTCACATAAACTGGGCATTTCCATTTGTGGATGACACATTTGTTTCTCCTTTTAATTGCCAGGTTTAAATCCATGCTTTACAGGTAGGACAGCTGTACCTGCCTCTTTTTTTTTATTTTCTTGTGGGCTACATCCCATGGGTCAGAGTCTTCTGACATGAAATCTCCATAGTAGTCTGCCCCTGAACTGGGACCAGGTTCTGGCACCCTGTATGGGAGAGTAAACCTCCCCTTCCTGGTGTGACCAGTTTCATCCTAAGATACATATCCAAAGTAAGTCAGATAACTCATGCTCTGGCTCTGTGTTTTCCTCTTGACTGATGGTCTGTGCCAGGGGCCCGGGAGGACCAGCTCAGGTTTTGCACTCCTGATGACAGAACTTGGATGTGGTTCATTCCATTCTTCTCATCTTTACTTAAAAAAAGTTCTAGTGCTAAGATGCAAACTTTCTTTTTACCATTGTGCTTCAAAACACATTTGAGCATCTCGAGTAGTTCCTTCAAAAGAGCTTTGATTTTACTTTCTTTTTGATACTGCTTATTTTGCCTTCATTCTTCTTGGTAAAATAAGAATTGCATTTCTAAAGAAAGTAAGAATTGCAATTCTAAAGAAATGCAACAGAAGCATTAGTTTACTGAAAGGTGAAAGTTTTATGGAGCTGTGCTTCTTCTAAGGCAATTTTCTTTTGGAAAATGCTGAAATTAGTTATTGTGAATTTCTCATTTATAACTGTTCTTGTTTGTCACTACATGCTAACATAGCAAAAATGAAGCATTATGGGTTTGAAAGATTTCAACATTCCGTGGGTTATTAGAGGTTTTTTTTTAAATCCTGTCAGTGGAAAATTTGTGAACTAACCCTTGGTTCTTACAGGGAGCTAAAACAAACTCAAAAATAATTCTGTTTCCTGTCTAACTGTAGATTTCTTGAGACACTGAAGGTTAAAAATGCTGGCTTAGGAAAGTCTCCAATTTCAGCCAAGCCCTTCTGGCTTTATACAAATGCAAATACGGGTGAAATCCTGATCTTGGTTGGCGGCCTCTAAGCAGAGTTTTCATTCAAAATCTAGGTCTGCATAGCTCCCAGACTAATGATGTGAAGGCTGCTTGGATCCATATCTCTGTCTTGTAGGCTAGCCTTCAAATTGAACTGAATCATTATCTGTAATAAGGCATCAAGGACAACAGGGAGACAGACGTTTGTAACTGCAAATCTCTAGAAATTTGGTAGGTTTACTCCTGAAATAAAACACTATAGCATGTAATTCTTTAGCCTCTTTAGCAGGAGTACAAATTTTAACATCATTTTTTATTTCTTGTGGAAATACTTGAGTATGACTTTGTTAAAAGTGACTATGAACTTGGCAATTATGAACCACACATTTGTCAATTATGCGTAGCACTCAGTGACATAGACCATAACTTTTTAAATGTTTTTTAAGTGCTCAGAATATGTTTTCACTTAGAGCTGGAAAATGAGATCCTAATGTTACTGACTTTGAATCATGTTCATAAATAGTTTTCTCCCAGTTCTTAGTATCACATCAACTGATTATATAAGGGTAGTTCATGAAGAGGGCATCAAAGGTACAGAAAAATTAAAGCAGACTCTTTACTTCCAGGACACTGCCAATATTCTGGTATTTTTAGCTCAGATTTCTCCCAAATCTTCACTGTTACCAAACTGTTCATAATATTTTACTCTTCTGTTTTAAAAAGGCAGTGGCTGAAACCACTGCCCTAGGGTTTTTATAAACCCTATAAAAACCTATAAATATGGCACATAAACCTATAAAATGCTATCCATAGGAGTCCTTGCTATTTTTAAGCACTCCCAACCTTCATTACAAATCAGACTTTTCAAGTGTTTTCTCTTTGGGGCTGTTCTCCTATTTGAGCCCCATAATTCACATCTCACTAATTCTTTATCATACCTGACAGTTGAACAATTAGTGGCTGCTTCTTTTGTTTTTTGGTACAGTTTTTATATAGCTAATTTAAAGAGGCATTTGACACAGAATATGGAAAGAACCATTTCATTGTTCAGCAGAACACGTTTTCCTTGCAGCTGCATCTGGCTATGGTAGTTGACCTTTACTTGAATGTAAAAATTAATGCTTTGTCAAAACTAAAACATAGATGATTTCCCACCAAATTACCAGTAGAGATCTTTGGGAGTCACAACCCTTGAACACAAAATGGCTTTGGACATCATGACAATAAGAAAGAAAAATATTTGTTAATATATTTCAGTAGCACATAGACATTTCATCTGTTGGCTGTGGTGCATGGATTTTCTAAAAAGTAGAAATTCAGTGATATTTACAGACCTAGTGACATTCATTAGTCACTTTTACAGATGTTTTCTTTATTTATTTTTAATGCATTTCCTGTCTGCTAAATGCATTGACATATCTGTAGCTGAAAGCTGCATAAGCAATAAAGCAGCCAACGTGAAGAAAAATCTTGAGAGAGATATGTGTATATATGAGAGCACTTAATAGTGCTACCTGGATATTTATTATACCTTTATTTATTCTCTTTACTACCTGGATGTTTATTATACCTTTATTTCACAAATATCAGGCTTTCCTTGTTTTAAAAATTTGATTTTTTTTCTGCCTTTGATTGCTTTCTAGATTGGTTATTTTCTTATTGATATTGTCCCTGCTGATCATTGTGGTTGTTTAATGTATTGTTTACATATCTTCTAGGAGGTACAGAGATTATTGTCTTTTATAGCATGCAGTGATTGTTGCTTTGGTGTTTTCTGCTCGGGGTATTATACCCACATTTTCTGTTTCTCACTTTACTCCATGATTTTTGTATCATAACTCAGTTCGATAACTGGGTGACAGTCCCTAGTTGTGTGCATCTTATCTTAATAATTTCCTATGTTCAGGCCATAAAAACTAATGGAAAAAAACCTTGTTTACCAGTGGAGTAATTCTGACTGAACAGATCTCAATTTGGATTCCAAGTAGTGCACAGAAGTACTCTTCTCCCCTCGTGCCCTCATAATAGTAGCTCACACTGCAATCACAACAAGGATTTGCAGTGAGGATTTCTCTTTGACAGGAAGAAGCCACAGAACTGGCATTAGGAGGAGAGCAAGATACACTCTGTAGTCCCCAATTCCAGTCACAGCATGGCAAACACTCAGCCTGTGCAAACCAAGTAATATTGATATCAGTATTAAAATAATCCTTTTGAGTCAGATACATAGCTAAATGACAAGTAATCTCTTGCTGCTAAGCTTACTTAGAATCATTCAGATTTGTTCCTAGTGATGAATAAATATTATGTATTAATGTCAAGTTATGCAAGCAGGACAAGCTTCTAGCTTCTCTACCCCTCTTTGATCTCAGATTTTTTGGTTATTTTTTTTTTTTTTGGTCTTTTCTAGGTCTGTCTCTGTCAACAAATCTCTTGGGGTCAGAGACTCTGCTACTCAGATATTGTCTATCTGCTTTGGTGTGGGATCACCCCAAGGCTCGAGTTACTGGAGCTAATAGCATTATCACAGAGTTCAGGAAAAATGTTTCCCTCCCAAATGATTTTAAACTATTAGACCTGTTATCCTGTGTACTTTCTGACTTGTATGAGTCACCTAGCGGAGATACCAAAGCAGTCTTAGAAGACAATCCTCTACTTAGTTTCAGCAGAACTTGAGCTCCTGAGGATTACCATTGATTACTGGTGGTGATGATTACTGTTACATTTTGACATTTTGTTGGGGTTTTTTTGTTTTTGTTGTTGTTTTGGGTTTTTTTCTTTTTTATTTTTCCTAATTTAGTGGTTGTGGAAACAAAGTCATTTCATCCCTAGTGAATGCTTGAAGAATGCCTATGTTGCTTTTACTTTCTAGGCTTATGCACTCCTGTATTAACACAGGGAGACTTTTATGGCCTATACACTGTTCTGAAGCTAAAATGGAGTCTAATAACATTAATAAAACCTTTTTCAAAAGATATAGACTTGTGCATTTTAAAATACAGAATTATTTCTAGCCATTCTGTGAAGGCCTGATATCCTCCATAATACACAGAAAATATCACAGAAGCAAAATTGAAGTAAAATACATCTTTATAAGTCTGGGGAATTTGAGCTAAATTCTTAATCTCTGGTTTATCTTCAGTGTTACCAAAGTGTTCATAACATTTTACTTTTCTATTCTAAAACCTATAAATACCTATAAATATAGTACATAAATCTATAAAGGTTTGAATAGGAAGTTCCAATTGGGAATGTAGGTGGAGACTTAGCTGCATAAAGTAAGGAAAATTGGAATATTATGTATTGGATTTTTGGTGAAAGTTCTATTTAATGCTCTGTTGGATAATTATAAAATGCCCGTGAGCTCCTGTGTCACCTGACAGCCTGTAAGCCTTACAAGCCATGGGCAACCAGCACCATCCATGCCAGTGAGCTTGCCTGGAGAGAATGGGGCTGAGTACAGCCCCAGCCTAGCACATCGGGGCTCAGGTAGCTCTGTAAATGTTTCCAGCTTTCCCTTTCCAACAGCAATAGGGTGCAGGAGTACAAGAACTGTGTTTTGGTGCCCTAAGCCTGGTTGTACTGGAGGGAATTCGCTTCTGTTCTGAGGTGCACAGGGTAGGCAGGAACGAAGGCAGCAGAGCATGCAACCCATTGCTTAATTATCATATCAGAAATAGGGGGTAGATGTGTGGGGGGGGTTTAGCTGTGTGGGGTCCCATTAATGTGAGCATCATATGGCTGAATCCCCTCTATATTATTTCAAATATTTACCCTACAGTGAGTAATTGAGTCTGATGATATGGCTGTTCTGACTTCTGCTTGCTCATTCTTGCTGTCTGGTGGCACAGTTCTATGGGTCTTTGTGCCACAGTATTATTTTAAATGATTGAAATAGCTACATTATTGGCAGAATAATGGCACTGTCATAATCTTTTTTATGGATTCTGCCTTTCAAGATTCATAGCCCAGCTGTAAAAATTTGCACCAGGCACAGGTTTGGTGTATTGTACGAATTAATGATCAAGTAATAGTTTTATTTGTTCTGCGGAAAAGTTTAACTGAAAGTTTTCTATAGGTGGATAAACATTTGTCTAGTGGGTGGTGATGAAGACAGAGGAGGTCTGTATATCTTGTTACTTTTGGCGACTTATTTGCAACTTAGGCACAAATGTGAGATAAGCCACTACAAGTGAATTTCCAGAACACTGCAGGAATCTCCACTGCATTTTGTATCCCAGTTCCTTTAACTCCTCCTGGGGAAAGAGCTGATACAGATTTAGCAAAATATTTCTGTGCCCTTGAACACCTTAGCAGCAACATCAAAGAGTCTTTTTGCACTCACGGTGGCGATTTCTTCTCTGCTGAAAGAGGGACATGTGAATATATTCCACACCAAGCTAAAAAAAGGAGAGAAGGGAAGAACAAGAGAACCAGGATGTGAAAGAGTAAGGATGAGAAAGGGAGAAGGGAAGACTGAAGGGAAAGAGGAAAAGTGTGATCAAAAGAGCAAGAGCAAGGGAAAGGAAGAAACTTCTCTATCCATAAGGTTTAAAGACATCACTGCAATGTACTGGAGAAGGCAATGTCTAACCCAGTTAGCAGAGAACCTGTCACTTCTGGATTCTTCATTTAAGAGGCAATTACAGAAAATGTCCCAATGGGTTGATCTGCCTCATGCACCTGCATGGCCTCACTGCCCTCCAGCCCTGCTCCCTCAGGTCCTCTGAAGGGAAGACTGAAGCAATGCCAGAACTGCAGCAGCAAATTGCAGGGGCAATCCTCGCTGCTGCTTCTTCTCCTGAGCTAAGAGGGAAGGTATGCTTGCTACTTCCAAAGAGTGGGAAAAAAGGGATTTCTGCTCCTTTTTTTGGGGGGAAGAGTTTTCTTTGGCTTCTTATGTGCAGACTAATGCAGGGTGTAACTAATTGATAATCACTGCAGTCTGACATGAGCTGGTGGATGTTTAGCACAGGAACAAGAAAATAGGAATGAAGATCTGTTTAAGACTTTGTTTACATTAAAGATCCAATCCTTTATCTCGGCAATTACATTTTAAGGTGTATCTTATGGAACAAATGAGGACTGGACTGACTGAAAACCATGAAACAAGTCTTGCAGAAGGGCCCAGATTTTTTTACTTTAAAACATCTGTCTGTATGTCTTCAAAAGCAGGCCAATTTTCCTTGTGTTTCTAAAAGTCACACATTACTAAGTCTATTAAGCCACTGTAAGTATTTGTATGAGCATGTTTTTGTCACGGCTTTTAATTTGTTTACTCTTATTTATCAGAACTTTTCACTATCTTAATGTCATTTCTAGCAGCATATTACCACTAACTGCCTTGTAGCTGAATTTTGCAGCTTCCATGCTGAGAAGAATCAGTTCTGCTTTCAGGCAAAGCTTTTCCTTTGCTGATTGACAGGAATGGATGGCAATCGAAGTTCCAGTTGAGAGCTGTAGGAGCCATTAAAATGGTCATGCTGATTGCTATTTTGAATTACTAATAATGCAAAGATTTGTGTTTCATTGCTGCACTGATGGGCGGGCTTTGGGGAGCTATCACAATACTGAAATCCCTTAGTGGTACCGCTCTGCATCTAGAGCTGAAAGATGTTTCCCTCCTCTGAGGGGCAGACAAGATAAGGGAGTTGTAATTGTTTATGCGACTCATTATCCAGAGGAGAAATTAATGTTTTGTAAAGCCAAAAATTTCCCTGTAAGAACTGGAAGCTTAGTGCCAATTTGTGTACCACGGAAAATTTAAGGAGATTTGCCTCTTTGGGTTTTCAAGACTGATGAGCTTAACACTTTAAATCCCAAATAGAAAGCTGCTTTTTTTTCCCCATGTTTCCAGTGAATAATGAGGATACAGTGCCATGAGGGCACAAACCTTGACAAATGAGACTAATACTGCATATGAGATATGCACTGTGATTCTGAAGTAATAAAGATATTGGAAGAGATCTCTGTCTCTTTCCAAGTGCTTTGGATCTGCATTTTAAAACTCTAAATCATATATTTGGCTGTGCAGTACTTAGAAGTGAGATTGTGATGAAGAAGGGTCTATCAAAATTAGATATACCTAATTAAAAAAAAAAAAGGAGAGAAAGCTGCTATACCATGAAAGGTCACTATCTTTAGAAGTTCCAAATCATCTCTAGTTTTTGCTTAGATCAAGAAACAACTTTGTTGGTAGAGGTAGTACTTGAATGAAAGTTGCAGTCAATAATACATTATTGACCTGCAGGAAAAGGGTTAGTTCTGTTGTCCCACCCTTTCTTAGATGAACCTAAGTAAAACACACACATACACAGTACCATTTGATGCTGAAGAAAACACATGACCTCTACTTTAGCTATCTGTCTTTGGGTCAGGAATATTTTACATTTCTTTCTTCATAGAGAAAACAAAGAAACAAACAAACAAACAATTGATCTGACAAATACAAAATCTAACCTTCCTGTGACCACAGACAATCTAAAAATTACAGTCAGATGTTATTGCCCCCATCAGAGAGAGAGAGCAGAGATACTGTTGGCCTAATGACCCATAACCATACACTTATTTCACAGCTATGTAGTTTCCAGCACTCTGTTTGGCTGGAGAGATCTCATCTGAATAATGACTGCACACTCATTTCTGCCAAACCACAGTACTTCTGCATCCCTCCTTACTCTGGTTTTTCCACATGAGCCTGCTCCCACTGCTGCTGGCTGCTTGCTGATGTGCCCACCCCAACATTGCTCATCTATCATTGTTCCTGTCCACTTCTTTTGCAGATATTTAATTATGGAAGAGGAGTAGTATGCTGTAGCTCTATAATGGAACAGGAGGGCACTTAACCTGCCCCTCAAAAAAAAAAAAAAAAAAGTGAAGGGATGCATTGAGTAAAAAGGCACCAGGAAATTGTCAGAGCAGATATTAGGTTAAAAATCCTGAAACAGAGGTTTGTCACCAGGATATGGCTGGGGAATTTTGCTGGTGGTAGAAAGTCAGAGTCACATAAATATTCAATAAGCAATCCAGAGATGAAAGAAAGAATAATGTTTTCAGTAGCTACTTATAAGTTTGGCTGTTAGCGAGTTTTCAGTCCTAAATGCAGCACTCCACAGTAGGCAGAGTAGGGTGCTGAGCAGTTGCTCAGATGCAGTTATAAAAATATAAAAAATCAGAAGTGCTGGAGTTGCCATCCCTTTTACCTACCCCGGAGCTTTCCCTATTGTCTTCGTATCACAAAAACATGGTGTTCTTCTCCTAAAGAAACAGACTTTCATTTAAACACAAAGCTTGCAAAGATGTCCCTGTTATGAAAGGGAGAAGTTATTTTATGTTCTGTCAAGGAAAAGCCTTTCCTGAGCTCTGACACTGTGACAGCTACCTGTCTTGGAGCTGGTATTTTAACTTTCTTTCTTCCATTAATCGAGCAGCGGCTACCCACAGACTTGTTTCACCTTTGGGCTGCACTTGTTTATAAGCAATTTATTTCCCTGACTTTTTGTCCTCCCTCTGCTTTCTCTCCCCTTTGCACTGCAGTTTGCTCCAGTTGGCTCCTGTGCCAGAGAAAATATCTCTGTCGAAAGAGTAAATTGGTAGGCTCAGCTACTACTGTGAGTTCCTCTTAAGGAGATGATGTTGGGTTCCTTGGTCCATGAACTGAAATGAACCTAAAGCAGAGGAATACGTTGCCAGAAGAAAAATAGAGAAGCACACATAAATGAGCAGAGTAACAATGAAAGATGAAATAATGGCTGTAAGGCTGGGAACCTAATCAGCCTCTAGAGAATGTTGGATTTTTAATCATCACTACATTGCTAACAACTACATTCAATGGAGGTTGCTAAGAGAAAGGTTTTTGGGATGCTGTATCAGTGTGTTGTAGCTGGCATAAGGAAGACCCGCTAGAAGACATTTTGAAAGGAAGCTGGAATTATTCTTTTCCCTCTGCCATCCTCACTCTTTTTTATATATTTCACTCTTTCCATTTTATTTTCCATTACACATTGCTCTTCCTCCTTCCTTCCCTTGCCAATCCTGATTACAGTCCAGTGTTTTGTTTTTATAATGAGCCCAGTAAATCCTTTTCACATATAAAATTATACTCAATACAAATTATTCTGAATTAGAGAAGCAGCCACTGAGCTTTTACAAATCATTTAGATCCCAGACCTGCCAGGTGCCAACTACCCTTTTCCCTTAGTTATCTTGGAGGAGATGGCATTGCTTAACATCCCACAGAATAAATAATAGCTGAGATTATAGGCCAAAGAGCATGCAAGGACCTGTTTTCACTCCAGAGCTAAATGTTTTCTAGTCTGAGCCCACATTGCCAGCACATTAGGCTGTGCAGGCATGTATCTGTACATGTACATGTGTAAAGAAACAGAAAAACTGCAGCACAACAAGTGAGCCTCCAGATCGGACTGGTATCCCTGTACTGCTGCTGAGCAGCAATATTCTGCTGCCTGTGAAAATAATGATTTGTGTCTTGGCCCCTGTCCCAGCAGATCAGCACATCCATGGTAAATCCTGGTGCATTCTCTGGGGCATTTGCAGGATCGTGGGCTCTCCCGCTGCGCCAGCCTGGCCAGCGTTGCATGACAAATCGTAGAACTCCAGCTGTGAAAATTATGGACTTAGTCAAGCTGTCAATCCAGCCCTGAAAGACACCTGCTGGTAGAAGCAACCTTGACAAATATTTGTTCTAAATGTGGTATTGTTTGCAGTCTGCAATAGACGGATTCCCGTGGCAAGGTGCTCATGAAGCCTCTCCTACTGACACAGTTACACTGCTCCTTCCAGTGTTTGGAAACACCCATACTCAGCAGCCCCTCTGTGTGATGTGATGCTCACATTTCTTGATAATTCTTGACTTTTGAGTTCCAAGACCCTTCAGGGAGGGGTGGAATGAACACTGTTATTATGCTGAACTGAATGTACCATTTTCATAATTGAAGCTCCACAAGAGTCCATGTTCTGTTTGAAATCCAACTTCAATTAACATAACGTAGTTAATTTCCATGCTCTGCGAAGTTCTTAGTACTATTTTTCCTTTTTTACAGCTAAATTAATTTAAAATATATTCCAGATGTACCAGGACTTCATTTTTAATAAATACATTAATTTTTAAGAATGTGGAAGTGCAATTGTTTGCATATGCTTTTCTACTAATAGGAATATAGATGAAGAAGCATCTTTTAAACAAAGAAAATGAAATGGAATAACTACAGCATAACAATGTACAACCTAAAAGAATTCTGTTTTGGAGGTTCTAATGCCTGGAGTGTCCTTTTAAGATATCAGTGAGAAACACCAGGTTCAATATTTTACATTCAGTTCACTTAGCTAGCCAATTTTTTTTAACCAAAAGTTACTTATCTTTTTTCAAGAAAATTTAACAAAGCTTTTAATATTTTTAATTTGATGGATTTTGTGTAAGACTAAACTAAAAAAGGATAATTTAATCTTCTGCTTTATGCTTTCTTGATTTCTCTTTTTAAATCCATTTCTTTTTTTATCCATAGCAGTAGAAATAAGAAAGTGAAAGACAAAGCAATCAAATTTATATGTTTCAATATTATAATGGAAATTTTGTACCTATTGAAAGCATTTTCAGAACAGTCTTGATTTTTTTATGCTTACTTATGTTCTTGACTCATCCTTCTTCCAGGGTTACTATCCGCATCGATTGGAGTTTTGTCATTTCAGACATGGCTTACAGTGCTTACTGAATGCTCAGATTTTTTTATTTCTGTTGGTTTTTTTCCCCTAATTCTAAGAGGTGCTGATATATTATCACGATTCTATCAAATATATGGAAGCTTTTCACAGTACCCTGAAGAAATTACAATTTTTTCTGAATATGAGAATGGTCAGGGAAACTGATATCATTATTGTCAGATCATTACACCTTGTAAGGAAGAATATTACACAGGACTCTCTAGCTACACTGCCCTACTTTCTTGAGGTATGTCAGGGCTGGATGGAGACAGTAAAAAGAGAAGTCAGCTTTGAACAACATAACTTTGGAATAAACTTCAGCCTTCACCTATAAATTATTTCAGAGCAAAGAAAAAGAGGGCATCCAATTGCATTATCATATGAAATGATTGCATTAATTTATTATTACTGTATATCATGAAGTATCCCATTGGATAAACTGCTGGTGGATGGATAACACAGGCCAATGGACTTCAGAAGTTTCAAGGCTCAGACCTGGAGGGCAAGAAAAACTATACAGCTTGTCACAGATGAGGAGTATGTGGGAATGGATGAAGGCTACTACCATAGGACTGTTTGGAAGCAATGTGAAAATTATGTAGTCCATGGAGAGCTCATACTAGCTCTGGCTGCTAAGGAATTCCTAAGTTTTATGCTATGGCTTCACTGATAAAACCATGTCAAAATATTATGGCTGTGAACAACCCTTATACCATCCTGGAAGCACTGTTTGTATAGGACCCACTCTTACATTTTGTCAGGCTCTTCATAGGTGGAATGGGACAGCTGGGACCATACCTAGTCCATGTGTAATCTGTAATTATTACCTCAAATCTTTAGTCCATCTGGCAGGCTTTATTTTTTATGGAGTAGATGGGTTTAATTATGAATGCATATGTACAAAATGGCCAAACAAAGGCTCACAAAATCTTTGTTGACTATACTTTATTTTCACTGAAGGTAATTGTTTGGATAGATTTTATCCTAGGTATTTAAAATTATTACGGAAATATCCTTCAATCTTGCAGTGTTTAAATTTTATAATGTGTTGTATAACCTCTCCATTCTTAAAAGAGAAGTTGCTGTAATAAAGTAAAATCAGATACTAGTCTACTAGAAATGAAACTGTTGCCCACAGTATTTGTCATTTCAGAAAGCATTCTTTGTTAGCAATGGAGCTGTGAGGGAAAAGAGAAGAAAACAAAGAGCTGAACACAGAAATAGAAGGTCTTAACATCCTCTTAGTTATTATTCTGCACTGAACATGCTTATTTTAACATTGCTGTTGTCCAACATTAATTAATGCATAATTGTAAAGCCAACTGGTAATGGAAAATGAAGAGGACAGTCCCCAAATTGCAACAAAGGCTTTGGTGCTGTGAGGATTTACCCAATAATAACTGGAGTCTGGCAGTGCTGTGGGAGCTGGTGCAGGTTTGACATCTGATTCTTGCTTGGTGTGAGGAGTGTTTCTGCAGTTCTGCAGTGATGACAGCTGCACAGGCAAATGTTGAAAGTAAGCTCGAGTCACTGGGATCTTTAATTCCTCTCTCACAGCCCTGCAAATAATTTTCTTGCCTTTTGATTATTTTAACTCGTTGATCTCTGATAAGGAAATCGCAGAGAGCATCCCCTTGGGCTGTCTGTGGTTGTGTAACAGGGGCTGTAAATGGTGTAAATGCACACCATATGAATACACACATAAGTCCAGCTTTGGGGTTTATGTCACACTTGACTCTGGGACCAGTGTCAAGCTCTCTCATAAAGCCAGGCTTTATCATCTCCTCCTGTAATTTTTCCAATAATGGGCCAGTGCTGGTGGCAGCCGGCAGTGAGCAGTAGTCCTGAATAACACAGATGGTGGTACATCTGACAGTGTGTTATTTTGCAATAAAAAAATGGTTGTCATTTTTATGCTTGCTATAATGAAGCCACCTGTACTCAGTCTGCTCTTGGGCAATAGGAAGTCATGGGAAATGTGAGTATGTTGTGCTGAGTCTTGAAAATGCGTGCCCTGTGTGTATGTGTACAGAGCTGTGCACATAGGCACATGTGAATCAGTGTGTGTAGACAGGCAGGTTCAGAGGCACATGATGAAAAAGCATAGAGGTTTTTTCCCATGTGAAGCACAATGTTTTCAGTTTTGTAATTTGTGGAAGCATTTGATCACATTTATTGGTTATTAGGAGGGTTTTGTTTTTAAAACACTGTACTGTTGGGGGTGGGATCCTTATTAAATAATTATGGTTAAAAAATAAAATGAATTGTTCGATATCCCACAGAATGAGAGAGATGAAAAGCAGCTTGCAGCCACCAGCATGTTTGAATCTGCTTTCCAGGCTAAGTACTTCCAGTAGACACAACTAATGTTAGAAACAAAACTACTATGCTTGGTATAATCTCTTGTCACTGACAGTGGTCTCCCACCATCACCCAGGTCTGTCCTCTATGAGAGGTTCATGAGAACAGCAGGTTGCTTTCTGTGAGGTCTTCTGTCAGGGAAGATTTTGACACGATGCACTTATATATTTTTGCATCATGTTTGTCTGTTAAAAAGGACTGGAGTTCTGTGATGTGTGTGATGTAATAGTAACAGTCATGATTCCAAAGAAATGGTTCTTTTTTGATCATAAAATAAGGTAAGTAGGTACTATTTCCTAAATTAAGGGGAAAAGATAAAAATTATGAACATTTCATGAGGAAAAAGCAAAACAAGAATCCAGTCATTTGACTCAGTTGCTTTTATAGATGGACAAATTTTAAAAGGAAAATGCAAGTTAGGCCTGTGAATCCCTCTCCAGGAAAAAAAAAAAATTCCATATCATGGGATTTTTGACCCTCAAACCAAAGCTTTTCTGGAGGACAACCTAAAATGTTTACATTTTGCAGAGTATCTGCAGGACAAGATTTCACCCATTGTGCCCTTTCTAAGAAGACCAAATTATTCTCAGTCCAGAAAGGTTTTCCAGACTTCTTCATACAGAAAACCTCCACGTGTGGGAGGTTTACATCTGGGTCCTCAGTGGGAGGTTCTCTGCTGTCTTTTAAAGGTCTGGATGTGTATCTGCTGTTGCTATTTCTAGAATATTTCTCAGTCTCTGCCCCACAGGGACATCCCTGCAGGGGATGTACCTCGTTTCTTCTCCCTGCCAGCACTCTTGGAGGAGAAGGGAATTCTTGGAGCTGCACAGATGCCACATGCACATGCAAGTGAGGATCCATCCAGGGGCCAGGGTGCACAACCCCAGCCTGCCTTTTGGCTAAACACATTCTACCCTCACACGGAGGTACCAGCAGCAAATACAGCTGATGCTTCTGCTGCTACAACTGGACATGGGAGAGTTATGACCCCAGTTTTGATCTAGTTTAGGTTTGGAGACACTGGTTCATGCTTTTTATACCAGTAATGTTTTCCAATCCTAAGCAGGCTAACAAGACTGTAAAGCTTATTTTTTCAGATCTTCACATGCTTTGCTGAAAATATCATCTCTGACCAAAGTGATCGAAAAACCCCTGAAAATCAAATTAAGGTCAGAAACGTTTTAGTTTACAATAATTTCTGAATATTATGAGGCTTTCACTCTGTCATGGTTCCGTCTTTAACCATTTAGCTGCCTGAGTATAAAATTACAGCTACAGGCTTCTCTTAATTCACGTTTCTGAAAATTCAATAGCAAGAAATCAATAGAAGGAAGTACATGAATTAAGATTCAGCATAGAAGCCTTTACCTGTGTATTGAACTCATGGAGGTGATAACCACCTGAGGGATTAATAGTTCTGCGGGACAACATAACTGCTTCTTTCACCTTGCACTTCACAGGAATGACGTGTTCTCCTCTTCACCCTAGGCCCTAGAAGCCCCCAAAAGGAAATTCCTTTTACACTTTAGGAAATCTACCTACCCTTGATATTTCAGTAAGCAGCAAAACTGAACTGCAGTTGCAGTGGTGCAAACATGAAGGATAAGCTTTTCACCTTAGAAATAATCATGAATGATGAAGATCTCTGTGGTCAGGAGATTGCAGTCAAGTTACTAAAATGTCTAATGACAGGCAGGATAATCAGAGGGTTTAGCCTAAACACTGTAGATTTTATAAATCTATTTTACCAGCTAAGGCCATTGGCATGATGGTGTGAGATCTTAGTTTGAAAGTCTTGTTAAAGGAATCAAAAGTGATGGACACTGACAAGAATTTGCAGTATTATTTTTTTCAAGAGAGATTCTGTGTCTCAAAGAAGAGTTTTGAGTAGATATCAGTAAATAATTCAAAAGCAATAGGACTTCTTTTAGTCTTTCAAATGTGAAAGTTTGATTTCTGTTCTGAAACTTCTTGTCTGGGGCATGGTTTAATATTTGAAATCTGTCATAGTGTATGTGGGCGTGACCAGATCTCAATGGAAAGCTGATGCTGGTCTGATGTAGAATCTAGAATCTCTCTAGATAACTAGAGAGAATTAGAGTTCTCTGCTAAGTTTATTTAATGAGTAAAAGAAACTTTCATACAGTATTTAAAAACTTGTCAAAACTGCATTTAGTATTTCCTATTCCTTGGACACAGAATCACAGAATAGAGTTATTTTAAAATATGAATTTAAATTCTCATTTCCCTGAAGCAAAGATTATTTCTTTTTATTGAAGTTATTTGATGTACATTTATACTGATACACATTGGGACTAAAATGGGATGTGCAATGTACAAACTCTACTGTTTTCAAAACTCTCAGTTTAGTTTACCTGGAAAGGAACGTATATCTAACCTTTGAACTGGCCTCAAATGGTCTGCAGTAAACCAGAGAGAAAACAGGCTAGCCTTCCTCTAGTTTGCCTGGTCTGTGCAATTCCACATTTTATCTCTAACCATAATCTTACCAAAGCTGGTTGGCATAAAGTAACTTGGAGATACCTGAAAAAGATCCTACTGTATCTCTATTTTTTATATAGTATTTCTCTTTTTAATATAAACCCACTAAAAGTTGCCTTTTCAAAACAGTGTTTCAGTGACCACTGTGTCTTCAGACATTGATCTGTGTTTCTTTTCTCACACCAAACAGATTCAAACCTGTTGGGCTAACCCAGACAAAACTGAACAAAATTCGTAATTTCAAAAGTTGTTAATTCTTCATAGCTGTCTGGAAATATAAGTCTGAGGCATATGGAAAAGGGAAACTGTGTAAAGAAATACCAGAGCATGAGCTCATACCACACCAAACACCAGAGAATCCACACAGGAGATGCTCATTTAAGCAGTTCCACTCCCAGAGAAAAGCTTACATTGGAGTTTACATCATCTTAGACGTGAAAGTCGATAAAACTTAATCCAAGGAAACCAAGCCTCATTAGTTCTACTTTTTTTTTTTTTTTTCCCAGAACAGCAATCTTAGGTCATATTTTCTGACTACATTATTCTGTGAAAAGAGTGGTTAATAATGTATGAGATGGTAAAATAATAATTGAAGTAACACTAGCACCAAAATTATAATAAATTAAAAATGGTATGATGATTTTTTTTCTACATGTGTTTTGGGATAGGTTTGATACAACCCTGTGTCGCAAGGCCATATCTAGCTTATGTTTAAATTTAAAGCTTTAATCCTGTCTGTGTTTAGCTTTAAAACATCACGGGATAAATCTCCAAATCTTCTTATCTTCAGAATTATGTCAGCAGCTATGACAAAATGACATCTGTTCAGGAGCTGTAGCAGGAGCATGCCTTACTCGGCACTCGGTTCAGTCCCGTGGCAGAGCAATTCCTGCCTCCCACCTACAAATGCAGCAACTCCTCTGCTCCATGGACGTGGTTCAGCCAGCAGCCCTACTGAGAAATGCTTAATAATCACTACCTGCTGCTTCTGGTCCACTGACAAATGTCAGTGTTTTGTAGGTTTGCTTTGGGCTGAGGAACGTGAGGCCTTTTTCCAGAAACAGGGTGGGGCAACACTTGGGTTTTTGTTTCCATTTCCAGAAGGTGGAGGTTGGAGAACTGCATGGAAAAGCACCTGCTATCTGTCCTTGCCATTCATTGTGTGTGTTCAGTGTGTCAGAAACGCTCTGCTGCTGCAGTTAGTGCTGAGCAGAGATTGATTGCAGGCTCTTGTTCCACGAGGCACGGCTGAGGCAAATTAATAGCTCCTTGCTGCTGAAAGGGGGTGGGGGCCTCATTCCCACCTTCCCTATTCCCCCTGGTAACCCTGGGCCTGGGTTTCTCTCCTTAACTTGTCTGGGGAATTAGCCCCATGGTTTCCTCAGAACCCCCCAGCCCCATATCTTTCCTAAGGAGGTAAGGGGTGAGCAGCAATCCCCACAAAACCTGGATGGACCCCGGGGAAGGGGAGGAGCGAGAGCAGGATGGGCCCTTGCCCTCACGGGAGCAATAGGCCTTGGATGAGCTGAGCTGTCCCTGGAGCTGCAGCCCCGGCTGCTGATGGCACACCTGGCCCATGGTCCCCCTGAATTAGAGGTGGGATGCCTTTGCTTTGTGCAGAGCCTGCCTGCTGCCTCTGGTGAAATCCAGCACTCCAAACAGCAGAATAGCTCCAGTTCAGCTCCGGTGGCTCATGCAGCAATGGCTTTCTGGGGGTGCAGCTGCCCTGCTTTCTGCAGGCAAACACTGACAGCATCTGGTGAGAGCCAAAAGGGGGCTGGGATTTCACAGGAGTGTTCCTCCCCACAAACCAGAACGTTCTCGCAGCTCCTGAAGTGTCACATGTTGCTCCACAGGCATTTCTGCTCCTCCATGGACTCCTGCAGTGTTATTTTCCTGCTCTCTCCAAGCCCTGAGGGCAAGCAGTGCCTGTCTGTGGTGCCAAACAGAACGGCAGGAGCATCACTGCTGGGCTTCCCTGCCACATCCCGCTGCAGAAAGGGATGTTTGCTTTTTAGAAGAGCACCTGTGAGACTGGGACAGCAACCCATGGGCCTCTGGTGCCAATTCCCAGGTGTCACTTCTGTCCATGACCTTAGAACTATTCACTGTCTTTTTTTGGGGAATTAATGAAAGCTTCCTCCAGTCCAAATCACAGTGAGAGTTTGTCTTGTACACCCAGAAGTCTCCAGTACTTCTCACATAAGTGCAGACATTCTTATTTTATGATTTCTGTCAAACCAGATGTTATCAGCTTGCAACCTATATTTTGCCAGTCCCAAATTGTAATCCAGCACTGCTAAATATGGAGAAAAGTCTGGCTTTAGAGTGGTTTTCCAAGTTTTATATTTCGATTTTCAGTAGCTTGTGTCAGAACATGTAATTTGCTGAAAATTGATAGTCATACCCACTATTTCAGGGATAGTCAGTAGCAAAAATAACTGTTGCATTGAAGTATTGTCGAGTAAAGCTAACTAAAAGAAGTAAGGGCAAGTATTCTTGGAAAAGGACGTACTCTCACAATTGATACAAAAAAGTCAACTGCTACCTTCTATTTTTCTTCTTCTTCTCCACTAATGATTCATTTTTTGTTGTAAAATACCTTTTGTATATTTGAAATGAGCATAGCACCTTGTAGCCTTCTTTTCATGCTTTTTGTTTGTTTCAGTCCCAGAAAGAGTTCAGAATTTCTTGTCAACATCTTTATTTCCAATGCCTTAGGATCACCTGACTTATCCTCTCCAAGAAAATTCATTTCATGTTTCATGGTTTCATCTTTTGTGCTCCCTAGGTCATTCCTGACACTCAAGGTATCAGAAAAAAGATCTGTTTCAGTGATATGCTTTTGGCAGTTTATCAGTATGTATAATAAGCATGTTGTTATAGATGTATTTTATACTTTATTTTATTAATTTCCCCACATTTTAGCGATCATGGAGGGTACTGAGTCTTTGATCTTTGTCTATATTTTCTGTTTCTTGAAGCTTCAAGAAAAAGAGTAACTTTACCATTGATTTATCATTTAGTTCTTCACATCCCTTCAATAATTTGTTGAGATTATTTCTATGCCTTTCTGATAATTTCTCCAGTGGCTTTATTGCACCTTACAAATTCTAGTGGACCAAGGACTGGCGTGTTCTTAACCCACAAAAGCATGTTTTGTCCTTTGAGATTATTCTGAGTTTTATCTTTTCTCATTCCTTTTCAGGAATGTCATGCATAATCTGCTTTAATGGTCATGAACTCTGCCCTTGATACATTTAACAAATTCCTGCTGTGTTGAAAAAAATTATTCAGCTCTTTCTTTTCACCAAGGGATATTGCCTTGGCATGTTCCTTTAGCAGCAGCATGTTCAATCTTTTACTCCAGCTTTGCACAGCATATGAGATTCTTTTCATCAGATGCCTCATCTTGCAGCATTTTTGATGAATTATTTGATTTCTGACTTCTCTGTATCAGCTGTTCCTGGTTGATTCACTCAAAAAGACTTCCTGCTTTGTCAAGTTGGGCCTTTTCTTTGGATGAAATTGTAGCTCCAGATTCAGTATGGTTTCTCACTTCTTTATTTTTTTCCCAGTTCTGAAATGGTTTTTCACATACTCAGGTATTTAAGTGCTTTTAATCAGAGAAAAGACATGGTGGGGGAAAAACAAGTCAAAACACTTTCTTTGCTTTATACGGAGTAAGTCTCTATTTTTGAGGCTTTTTAATATGTGATTTTCATGTTTTTGCCTGCATTAGCTAGAAAACTTTTAAGGACATTCAAGTATATCAGGAAAGTCATTGCTGCTACCAGAAATAATATCAGTCATTCCTCAGATAAAAGACAGTGCAACTTGAACAAAATCCTGCTAGCAGCAAGGCTGTACAGACTTTTATGGGTTGAGGAGCTTTTCAGAAAGATAAAGACACTGCAGGGATAAAACATAGCAAATTTTTAGAAAATATATTTTAGTAGCCAGTTGCTCAGGAGTCTATGGAGTGGACATTGTCAATCATTACAGAGTTGAGAGCAGCTGGTAAAAGCCTTTTCCAGGAAAATGTCTACTGGGAGTGAGTCTATCTGCCCTGCAACAAAGTGTGAGTCACCCAGTCTTCCAAAGTATTATGGCAGGATTTTGAAAACTTTATAATTACCCTGCACTGTACAGGGAAAAAAGTGCATTGAAATTATTTCTTTATGTAAGTACAAAGTTAATATTATGCTTCACAGATGCCTGAATGTTTTCTTTGTACATATCATAGACTCACTCTTGCTACCCGTGACTTCCAAAATAAATGTCAGTATTTTCCAAATATTGTGATAATCTAGGTATTATTATGCAACTAATCAAAGTGAACCAGACACTTTTAATAACTAAGTCTTAGTGTCCTGTAATTGCAGCAATGTTTCTTACTCATTTGGTATCTTCTAGCATGTACAACACATAGTTTGTCTTTCCTTCTGGATGTGAACTGCAGCACATTGATTCGTGCAAAACAGAATCTCAGGAGGAAAAGCTCTGCCTAAATAAAGGGTATAAAGGGAGGATTTCACACAAATAGTTGTTTTTATTGAGGGCATTCTGTTTTCTTGAATAGCCTATTAATTCTGAAGGCCATTTGGGTTAGGATTCTTAATCTGAATTATGTTGTTATTCATGGACTCATTTTGTGTCTTTTCATCATCTTCTTTGTCTGATAGCTATTTTAAAGAGGGTTTTTAAGAACGGGATGGATGGCAACAAAAGAATGTGTTTACTTTATCCATCATTGTTGCCTGATTCCACTGTACTTACCCCCACTGAGGCATGCATTAGATTTCAAGTGTCCCATTCTTCCCAGTGAAACTAATTGCAGAGCAAAATAGGCCAAACGTGAATGAGGATTCAAAGAATCCAGTTTGTAGTAATTGTTGAAGCAAATAAATACATTTTGTTTTGGTGACTTCTCCTCTAGTGCATAATAGCTGGATGTGAGTCCTGTGTGGACTCAGTGGGCTCTTAAATAAAAAGGGCTGTAGGCCAGAAAAGATGTGATTTGGCAAAAAAAAAAAAAAAAAAGCTCGGCTTATCAGAGAGGATGAGACCTCATGATACTGGAGTTGAAATTCCTTCACGTGGTAAATACACCCTAATGTATTGTCTCTGTTCAGTAACAGGAAACATTTTTTAAATGAAAATATTTGAAGTAGTATTTATTTTGTTTTTCACGAAGGTGAATATATGGAAAAACTGGGTAAATTGGAAGTTTCCCCTCTAGAAATTCTTGAGGATCTTAGTTTTCTGCCCTGTAAGTTTTTAGTCAGAGACAGATAACATCTGTAGTAGTCTAACACTGATAGTTAGTTTTCAGAGGGGGTGAACTTTCTAGCGCACCTTTCAGGTCCAAAATAGAAACAGGAAGCTTCAAATATAAGCTGAGTTTAACTAGCTGATTCTCAGTTAGACCAGGAGATAAAAATCAATTAAGTTTGTTGGAAGTAGAGGGTGGGTATGTCACTGCTGGGGAGGGATAATAAGGCAGAGGAACAGAAAGGATTGTTCATACCCTCTAGAAGGTATGAACATTTTTAAAGACATTTTTACTAGTGCAAGTAAGCTTGAGGCTGGGAAAAAATTTTAAATAGTAACTGTATGAGCTATGAAATTTTCAGTAGATTTACAAGATCTTTAGTTTCCAAGTTCATGTCTGGAAATGTTTTACACATTACTCTTGAGATCATGGCTGGGAATTCTCTCAGAGATTGGTTGCTCTATGGAAAATACTCTCATTTGAGTCACTTGGGCTCTGTGTGCTTTAATAATCTCCCAGGAGTTCATTTTAGTGTGTTACTGTCTTGGTGAAGACTTCTGGTGCTCAGGGAAATGCAGTTGTCAGACCTTGGGTTCCTGATGTCTCTGTTTGGGGGATATTTATTATGATTATTTTTAAGGTGTGTCAGCAAGTTTGCCAAAATTTATGGTCTGGAATTATTCAGCACATGTCAGATTGTGACATCCTCCTCCTATACATAAACATGCTCAGACCCATGAAGAGCTTGCAGTCTAAATGGCTGAGGCAGGCAAATACTGCTCCAGTGTAACTCACTTTCCTTCTTCCCTCCTGAGGAAAATACAGCCTGTGCAGTGTAAAAGAAAGAAAAAAGAAAGAAAAGCTGGCTCTGAGCTAGGCACAGAAAGAAAAGCTGGCTCTGAGCTAGGCAGCAGGTTGGTGTGGAATGCTTTCTGTGCTGTGCAGATGAACACCAGCCACTCTGTAATGTAGTAACTACTCAAGGGTGGCACTGCACGATGTGGCCTTGCTGCATCCAGAGCTATGGCCAGACTGTCTTCAATGCCAGGGTGTCCCTGAGCAGCCTCCCTGTGCTGATTTTCCGTGTTGCACTCTGCACCTCCTGCAAGGGAGCTCTTTGTCTGGACAGGACTGATGGCTGCTTCTCTTTCAGTTAAATGCCTGAGCAAGGAGCTCTTCTAAAGGGAAGTAATCAGCCCAAAGAGAAAGTCACAGCCACATCTGATGTAAAATGGATTGTCTCCATCTGGTTTGGACTCTCCCTTGGTATTTAGTGCCTGACTTCCATTATCTGTGTCTGATTTAGAGGGTAAACACCCCAGGGCAGTGTTTGCATAGTACCACATGCCATGACAGCACTCAATAAATTACAGTAGAAGGTGGTCACACAGGGCTGTTCCCAGCTTCCCATCCCTGAATCCCACTACAGACTGGGGGTCTGTAGATCCCCAGACCTCAGGCAGGGCAGGAGAACAGTGTTTTCTGAGTGGCACTGTTGTACACTTGAAAAGATTTCTCCTAGAATGAGTGTTTTTCCACTAAGGCACATTAAAACATATTCCTTTATAATTTAATGAGGGTTTGTTTGGCTAGTTATTCATGCCTTAATAATTCAGATCTTTTCCAGACATTAAGACACCTAGGATTGTTGTAGGCAGTCAGACAAGAAAAAACAAAGAAACCTTAGCAATTCTTTCATTAAACCCAAAATGACTTCAAACCCAAATTACTTCAATTCCCCTCAAACCCAAAATACTTCAAAATTACTTTTTTTCTTCCCTCTTGATGTCTTTTTTCTCCCTCCACTTACCACCCTCTTTTTCTTTCATTACACCCTCTTTTCTGTGCTGATTCCCCCACAAACCCAAGCTTCTCAGATAGTTTTTTCTTCTTCTTGAGTGACACAAAAGTATAGCCACAAATATCCATCATCATCTCCTTTAATATTTTAAAATTCTTAGGCATAACTATAACACAAAAGAAACCCTTAATTAGCTGGGTTATGCTCTTAATTTTAGATTATTCAAGCTCTCCTGCAGAAGCCTGATTTTTACACTTTCTGCATTTTTATTGCTCTTCCTCAGGCATAAATAAAATACAAAATACTGTTGGTTTGAAAGGCAGTGTTTACATTTAGAGGACAGAATGCATAGGGTCAATGAAGACTCTGTCCCATACAGTTATTTGAACCTTTTTTTTCCTACTGGCCTCTTAGGTTTTATGGCATCCTGTGTTGTTTTCTTCCATTTCCCTAACAAGCATAAAATAAATACAGCAAGAAAAGCTGATTTTTCTCGCCACCCTTCCCCCTTTTAAATTGCAAACAACAAAACCAATCTGTGTGGCTATGTTAAATGCTTGCAAATTATTAGGCATGATGTCTAATAGGTAAAGTTCCTGTCTTAAACTTATAGATTCCTTAAAATCACAAGTTAAACTCTCAGAATTACTGAAATACTCATTCTCTGGCTTTCAGAGAGACTAGGATTGAATGCCTTTCTCCTTACTCTGCAGTTCCCATTAATGGTAACAGGCATATTCCTTTTTGCTTCCCTTGGAGTCGACTTGATTCACATGTGGGATCCTTTGATAACCTCTTAAAAAGACACCCTTCTGCTTTACATGCACTTTAGAGCTTTAATGAGCTCACGGTGCTTCTTTGTGTCTCTGTGGCCAAAATGTTATCTAATACTTCTTGTAAATAATACAAGATAGCTTTTTACTCTGTAAGTGACCTCTAGCATGTGCTAACCATCTATTTGAATATATTTGCCCACAGGGTGTTTTGCTGGAGTCAGGGGAAACCATTAGGAAAGCAAAGCCGAAGCACCATTTCCTTGCTTTTCCATAGCCTTAAAACAACTGTTTCTATTCAACTACTGGGCCAGACAAAACCTGGGACAAGGAAAGGTGAAAGAAGGAGGAGCCAGTACCCTTATCTTTGCTTTCCAGTTCATCGATGCAAAGCCATGTAGGAGCAAGTAATTTCTCCAGGGGAGCCTCTGAGCAATTCCTATTGCAATGGAGATTTTTTATGTCTGCTTCAAAGGCCACTGCAAACACAAAATGCTGAATTGTAATGTCTGCATGTATATTTGGTCCTACCTCTATTTATAGATACAGCCTTAGCTCACATCATATACTAACAGGTTTTTGGGTAAATTTTCCATAAAAAGCATGAAATCAGAGCTTTGAATTCCTTTTTCTTGCTATGTTTTAGATGCATAGAAAGTGTTAAACAACTGTTGAAACACAGCCTTCTGTGCAGAGCTTTGTGATCTAAGGGTATTCAAAAGAGTGGGCTGCAAGGCTTTAAAGTCCCAGTGTGCACATGCACATCCCACACTTCAGAAAGGCTTTCCCTGTGAACATTAGGAGCTCTGCCATCTGTGGATGGCTTGAGCAGGATGGCTTTAGCAGCAGGTCATGGGGTGGGCTCATCTGCTCACCCTCTGGCTTTGGCCCCCACCCCTGTGCCTCCCCAGGAACACTTGGAGAGCAGCCCCACACCCTCAGCTTTGGCCATCAGTCAGCTGCTCTGCATAAAGCACAAAACACAAAGAAAAGGGATAAAAAGACTCCCTCCTCTCCCTGAAGGCCTGCAAGTGTGTCCCTGTGGTGGGATCTGGGTAGGAGAGAGCCTTCATCCTCCCTCTGCACCCCTGACCCTCCTTTGGCCGATGGCAGTGTTGGTCAGGCTGCAGGATCTGCTGAGTGACTGTGGATACTCTGCTCTGTGCTGTGGCACTGGTGGCTGTCTCCCATCTGCCAGCACTGGAACAGATTGCTTGGTTAGTGAAATAAAGCAGGAGGGTGAGGGACATGACTCAGACCTGGGCTCTGATGGAGCAGACTGGGAAGGGGGATGCCTGCCATGCACCCCTTTGGATGGATCTCATGGAAACAGCTCTAAACACGTGCACGTGCCTTTGGATTCTCACAGTTCTCAGGCTTTGCTGGATTCCAGCAGGAAGTGTGAAAATCTGAAGTAACTGATCATCTGCATGTGGAACATCAGAAAGCAGAGGAGCGAGCTTCCCTCCAGTCCTCCAAATATAGTTTCTGTTCTGCTCCTTCTCACTACAGCTGGCCAGATAATTTGCATCCATCTTTTTTTCCACTTTCTGTGACTCTGGGAGTGTCCTTGAAAGACTTGAACCAGCTGAATGCTGAGGTTATGAAATCACAGCCTCACTCAGATCTTGCTTTCTCTCTCTAACCTGTACAAAGCTACTGTGAGTATTATTGCATTCAGAACAAAGAAGGTTATTTAAAATGTGTTCACCATTTCTGATACAGCAATCCCAGTAGGAACTATGTTTTAATAGTCATCAAATCTTGATGTTTTGAGGGTTTTTTTTATATACATTGGCATACTTAGGCACTACATTATGATGAATATTAATTTGGTTGCATTGCACTTCCCCATCAATGACAAGAAGAGATTAACTAAAACAATATTTTATTTCCTACTTTAATGGTGAGTACATAGCATTAATTATATTATTAATCCAACTAGAAACTCTTGTACAAAGCTATTTCAAGCCATTAGTTGCCCTGTTGTAATTGATGGATTACTGCATTACCATTTAATTTAGTATTGTTTTCAAGGCATTACATTCAGTTTCATTTTAGTTAATTGTATGGCCAAATAAGGAAAGAACTTGCCTTGTGAGCATGAGTGATGCAAGCATGGATTCTTCCTGATTTCAGAGGTATAATGGGATGTGATCCATGGAGCAATTCTGTACAAGGCCCTCCAGTTAGCATTACCTTGCAATTTATGGAAACAAGAAGTGAGGGAATGGACCAGAAGATTGCATGGCATTTGGATTCAACATTGTGATAGTCTTCTCTGCAAATGGAAATTAACATCAATTATTCAAATCTAGTTATGCTTTCAACCCTCTTAATTGCAAAGTGTTTTCCATTCAGTGATCAAGACCAATTCCCTAAACATAATAGCAATTATAACTGTTGCTGTTCAGAGGAATCCAGAGGAAAATATACTCTCTTTGGCCCAATTTTCAGCTCTGGTATGACCTCTTTATGCTGCTTTTTACACAGAGGGGTAGTTATGATGGAGAAACTGGGATATTTTTGCATGTAACATATCCCAGGGCTGTCAAGAAGCATGAACTATAATCTATTTTACTGACCCAACATAAAAATAGGGAAAACATAGTGGGTGGGATTCTTCTGCCAGAATAAAACCCTAAAAAATGCAACAAAACTAGACAAAAGTATGTAGACCATTTAGATAGAAGCCCTTGGGTACCTGAAACTCCTTCACAAGGGCAGGGGCAGATCCATGGCAGCAGGAGGCAAAGCTGGTACTACTCAAGGGTATCTAAGGTAGCACAGTGAGTGCTTGAGTTACCCTGATTTTGCCTGGCAACTGGGACAGCTCTTCTGGGCTATGAAAGGCTAAATGGAAATTATTTTATTCTTGGAGCCAAAAATTGCTTCATGCAATGACTTGTATAAGGGCATGAGGAAGCTTCTTTCTCCTGAGTGCAATTCCCCTTTTTTTATTAGAATAAATTCAGGCCACTCTTGTCAGTCTTCTAGCTTTTCTTTTTTTTTTTTTTTTGGTGACAGAAATGATGATTCTGCTGCATTGTTTGCACGTTTAGACCATAGACCAGTGCAAGTAAGCAACAATGCAAAATGCGTGTCTCAAACCACAGTCAGATCTTTACTGAGTGGACAGTAGACAACAAGACTGAATACAAAACCCCAGCCCTCTGGTCAACCACAGAAAGAACTTGGTCCAAATGTGCCATGCCACCTTCCTAGGTGCCTTCCCAGATTATTTTTCTGCAGGATGACAGTAGAAGGACCAGGCAGCAGCTGGTGATATGTTTGGCACAGAGAAAAGTATCTTGGCTGATCCTTAGGGACAATTCCAGGTCTCTTAATCCTTGGTCTTTAGTAGACAGTTACATGAGACATCAAAAATCAGTGGCATGTCTGCTGGAAGGAAAGAAAACAATAATTATTTTAAATCAAAAGTAGCAATGTTCTCTGATTATATTCAAAATTCTTTAGGATTCAAATCTAGGTTTCTTCTCTTTGCTTACAACTATTTCCTACAAGTTTCTAGAGCTCTCATTCTCTAGGTTTGCCACTTGTGTTTTTGAGAAGCAGATTATTTTCTTGCTGCCTTTTCCATTTCCTGATGTGATTTTTTTGATTCTTCTGACAACAAAAACTAACAAACTCCTTCACTCATGACTAATTATGTTTCAGCCAATACTTGGCCTGCATTTGGGCAATGACTCCTGCTTCAGCTCTCTCTGGCAGAGAAATTTGTTTTATATATTTGTACCAAACAACAAAACAAATGCTTTTTCAACCACCTTCAACTAAATTTTAAGTTCCTAGTAGAAAAAATGCAGCACGATGAGTAGTCAATGCCAGGGATGGGCTTCAATCAGAAAAGGTGGGATCCTTACTTTGAAACTCCTTTGTGGTATACCTTGGATAGGAGATTTTACCCTTCTCTACCTTTCTAAAGCAGACTCTTCTTAAATGCATTAGAGGTTGGATCAAGGATCTGTCTTGCCTCCAAAAACAATCTTTGGAGGCTGGCAAAGCTGCCATGGTTGGTGTCACTTTTCCCTTGTGTTCAAAGATGGTCCTTCACTTCCAGCAGATTGGCCTGAGGTCTGTGAAACCTCTCCTGCAATGTAAGCTTCATATGGAGGGATCAGGGAGGATTTCACTAGTGCCCAGAGGATTGATGTTTAGTTTCTTTATAGAGGCATGAATATCAAGCTTTGAAAGAACTGGAAATGCCACTTTCCAGGAGGAAGCCTAAATGCCATGATAACATTTTTGCAGAACCCACTCCTTTCACAAAAGACTGCTTTCCATGTGTGCTGAAAGCTTTGGTTTGTATTAATGTACAGGTATATGTGATGGGCTATTATGTTTGTTATAATTTGAGCCCAGATGTAATGATAGAGATAATGAGGTTATAGTTTATCTCTTCTTATAATATATCTCTTCTTGCCACAGGGTGTGTATGTATTTCTGGTGGAGCGTATTACTGGTATCTGGACACTGTTCCATGAGAAGTGAGATGCAACAACTGCACTAATCAAACTTTTGTCCCAAAACCCTTTCAGCACAGCATGATCTGCTCATTTTAAGAGGTGCTTCTTTTACTTGTTATTACTTTAGAATGAATGTCTCATTCAAGAAAAAAAAAAAAAGATAAGGGAAAAAACCTGAAACACAAAGAAATTACTCTAGTGGCAGCAACACTCAGAAACATTTGCCATGGGCATTGATTGGAGTAGTTGTCATATATTTATGTCATGATATAATGGTACACTGTAGGCTATTCTTATATGCATTCTCATTCTGAGCTCATTTGTCACTTGTCTCTGTAAATTCAACATCTTCCTCATCTGGGGGAGTTTATATATCTGCTTGCAGTTGACTGTAAACAAATTGCAAGTGCTGCTTGGCAGCTGACAGATAGATCCAGCTGGTTAGGTAAGGCTGCTGCAGTCTCAGTGCAAGATGAAAAATTTACACATTTGAGAAATTTCAGGCTGCTGCTGTCTAGTGTAAAAGTTTGGATATGACAGCAGATGTCACATTTAAAAAGGGGAAGAATGAGATTCTGTGGGGGACTGAAGTAGCTCGTTTCATTCTTATGAAGAAGAAGTGTAGACACTTGCTGCTGTAATTGGTTTCTTTATGCTCATTGTGTGAAGTGAGCCCATATGTGGGGACAGGGCAGCTCCTCTTTGCTAAAGCACAGGCTGATTTCTGATTTCCAGTGTGACACAGCCCCTGAGCCTTTACAAGCCAAGGCTTCCATCAGGAGTAGCTGGATCAGGCTGCTCAGACCCCTCCCAGCTTCAGCAAGCCTGCAAAGACATCCTGCATAGAGCTCACTGCAGCCCTGAGGCCTCAGCCTATCTCTGCCCTGGATGATGGAAAACTTTAATAACACGTACAAAATTAATTTGGACCTTCTCCTAACAGAAGTCTTTGAAGTCAGTGGGAAGCTCTGAGGGGTTTTGGCAGGGCAGTCTTTATTTCTGAGTACACTGGCTGACTTCTGTGGGCGCGAGTCGCGGTTGTTTCCGTAAGCACCTCTGTTAATATGCAAAAGCCAGATGTATTTGTTTCTCCTCCTTGAGCAGCCTCTCACCTCTCAGTTGTGGTGAAAGGTGCTGCACAAAAAGAATAAATTGGTAGTGTAGCTCTTTGTGCCTCGCTAAGATAAGACACCAGCCATATGGCTCAGTGCTGGGCATGGAGAAAGCAGCTGAGAGCCGTGAGGTTGGCTGAGTTTGTTTGGTTGATTTGTTTTTATTAGGCAATTCTCTTAATTATTTCTTTTTTTTCTTTTTCTTGTGGCCACTTAGAGATGAGACCTTGTGGTTCTGTGTGTAATTGTGTTAGCCTTTGTTCAGGAAAACCATATGGTGGACTATAAGAGCACAGGAAAGGCTCTTGGGGCTGTCAGGGGCAGACACAGCCTGCCTTGTGCTGTCTAATGACATTCACAGGTTTGCTGAATTCCCTTTCCAGTAAGACTCCCTGTGCTGCCTATTGCTTCTATTAGAAATTTGCTTTAAAACTTCACTCCTCTGGAATTCTCCTCATTTTCAGAGCATGCTTATTCCTGACAGCACTTTCCTCCTCTTTGTTCATGTGCCAAAGACTACCCTGTCTTTTAGTGTAAATAGCTTTTCTTTTGAATGCTTATCCTTCTCTGCCCCTACACACCACACATTTGCAATATATGCATATCTACTTACATGAACAGTAATTGTGTTCTCTAAACAGAACAAAGGAAGATCTTTTAGTCTTCCTATAAACCTGGAAATCTTTTCTGTTCCAGCATAAGCCTGTCTTCCTTGAATGTACATGACTGGAACTATGCAAAGTATCACTACAATATCTACATAAATTTGCTGTCAAAACCTTATGCAATAGGACTAATATTGCATTTCCCTATGGAAATATTTGGTTTACATTGTTAAACAATCCTGTTAGCCTTTTCAAAATAAGAAATGCACCGATGGGTCATGGTCATTCACCTTATACATTTAAGCAATTCATCTAGTTTATGGACCTAATATTCTTGTATTTTCTCCTCAGTCATTTAGAAACACTGGCTGTGCACAGTAAGTTATAAAACAATGCAGATGAACAATAGAAAAATATGTAATCCAGCACACAGCATGTAGAATTGGAGACTCTAGCATCTGGCCCTAGCAATTTTTTTCCCCTAAAAACAAAACATGCAGAAAATGTCTCTTCCAGCTGCTTTTTGAAAATGCAAATTGTAATTCAGGTTTAACAGGTTTACCATTTTGAATACTCTTGTATACTTGACAGGAACCAACCTAATTTTTACTTCATTAGTTGGGAAAAGAGTTAATAACTGCATTGTATATAATTTTGAAATATTGTGCAGGTCAAAACAAAGGGCATTTTCATCAGTGATCACTCTGTGTCAGCATTTCAGTGCAAATATTCAGAAATGCTTGTGCTACAGATGAAAAGATATTAGAGATTTACTCATAAATGATGTTATTGTTGCAAAATCCATCTATTCTTGCTAATATAATCTGTTCAATTCAATAATGTGTGTAATTGTCGTTTTGTAAGAATCACTTGCATCTTGAATTTATTTTCCATCTTAACCTTTACCAAGTATTATTCATAAACTCAAAGGTATACAGCTCTTTGGTGCAATAGTCACACCAATCTCTGTATTAATTTTGTCCTCTTTGCTTATATCAAATCTGCTAAAATAGAGTTTCATTACAATTTTGAATTAGCATACATATGCTTTGAACAGATCCTTTATAACCTTCTCCATTTGCATATCATTCAGCAATGCATTCTTAGCATAAAAAAACCCACACAGACAAAAAAAAATCCCTGTAATATCCTCAATCCCTTGCTTTCATTCTCTTCTTGTAAGTTTGAAACCTCTGCAAATCAGCATTGTTTAAGGTGCTGACCATTTCTCTTGGTGAGAAAGTGCATATCTGTGTGCATACATCCAGATAAAGAAGGGCAGCTACCCAAAGGTACAGACTGGCTATGGATAAATTATTTATTATGGGGTACGGATGATCGTATAATTCATGAGTGACAGAGCAAAACAGAATGACGAGCTGGTATGAAAGCTCATCAATAACTTGAAGTAATAAATAATGTATTTGTCTTCTGCCAATTGAATATATTTTTTATGCTCTATTAGTAGTTTTCCATACGTTTAATAATTATTTTGGAATGAGATAGGGAATTGCATCACCCAGATTCAAAACAGTGTTTCTATAAAATCTCATTTTATTCTGTGGCACACTTTTGTTTTTTGTTTAAATTATACTAGGGATATGCAACTAGTCTCAATGAATAATTTATTTGAATTTAACCTCCTTTTCTACTGCTGGAATATTCAAACAATAGGCCACAACTTATTTGGATTCATATGTTATTAAAATTTTATTTGACAGATGTCTTTTTGAGTTTTTATTTTATGTCTTGACTGTGACTACTTGAAAATGCAGCTATGTATTATATGAAATAAATGGGATGCTTTTTATCTGATCCTTGATTAGCTGCAATTGGCCTCATGAATCCCATGGTACTCTGTGCCCTGCCTGCATGAGAATACAAGCAATTCTTATGTGAGCATTTTATGTACAGGCATAAAAGTCTGTTTCTGCCAATTAAGTGTATAGCTTTGAAGCTGCTTCCAAAGAATATATTGGTCAACTGTGAAAAGCTGATGCAGATACAGAATAAAATAACTTTCTCTAAAATTTCAAAGATATTTTCCTTCAGGTTTTTTACTTAGTTCACCATGGAGGCTTCATGTTTCGCATAATTTTCCCTACCCTGTATGTTGTGATCTGCCTTTTCCTCATGTTTTCATGCCTGCTCCTGAGGTGATGATCTTCCAGCACCTGCTGCTTTCACTATGGAGTGAAGGTGAAACTAAAGGTCACAGGTTAACCACAAAAAATAATTAGTTGCTGCAGTACTTCATCTGTTCTTGTTCTTCATGTGCTTCCTATAAAGACAGATAAATAAATTAACATATACAAGTTATATAGTCCATGGATCCCTATTGGACAGAAAGGGATTGATGCCTTCTATCTAATTCCAGAAACTTAACTGAGAATTTGACATGAGTCTCTCAAAATGTTTATTTCATGAAAACCACCAGTTTTGGTTTGCTTTTCAATCAGTGCAGAGAGAGAGAAGAATCACAGAAACAGTTTGGATCATAAATACTCTGGGTTACTCTTTAGATCGCCTTGTTTTCTCTTATTGCAGGCAAAGACCAGGAAGCCAAATCCAGGATTTCTCTAACTGAAATGTAGAGGACGCAGTAAATCAGGAATTTCTAGAAAATGCTCTTTTTTTATCCCAAAGCAGCACAGCTCAAGGGGGAAATTTCTACATTGCTGAGATCTGAATTTAGGTTAAGTGAATAAATGCAGCGAGGTAATCTACATCACAGATTATTGTTTTTAATGCAGAGTATGTGAGTTTGGATAGTAACAATAAGAACCCAATTCTGCCTGGAGAAGCAAAATTAATGTTGCCTCACTGGGTCAGCTTTGCTACTCACCTCATTCCTGCTTATGAGTGTTTTAATGGTACTTGCAGGTGAGATAAATTCCTGGTCTGAAGTCCAGGCCAAATTTCTGATTTGTTTTTAACTCAAAACCTCCTAAAATGACCCCATGCTGACTTCCTGATGTAGGGTGTATCCTCTTGGAACTTGACAGTTCCCAGGCTCTCTTGATATGTCCCTGCTGCACAGGGGCATTTGTTCACAATTAATACAAAGTATTACAAATGATCTCACAAAATTAATTTGGAGGTAATGCCCCCTTTGCACAGACTCCCACAAATGGTTTGGGATGACATATTTTTGGGGTTGTTGGTAACAAACAGCCTAGCAATGTCATTTTATTTTGTGACAGAAAGCATTTTTGGAATCTCAGAGGCAGACTCCCAGCTAGCATAATTTGCCATCTCTCCCTTGGATTGCCACTGTTTTATTGCAGCTCAAGAATCTGGCCCACTCCTGTTCCACTCTGACTTTTGTGATTCCTGTGTGCCCCATATATCCCTATTTTATTAAACCACACTGAGAAGGAGGGGTAGCTTTCCTTCGTGCCCCTCCAGAAATACAAAACAACTTAATTGGCCAGAGCAGGCAGGTTTATAGCTGCTTTATGTTGACAAAAAGGCACAAAGGAGCCAGACAGTACAACTGAAACGAGGTCTGTAACTCACAGCGGCAAGATGTGTAAAGCAGTGTATGAATTGTAAATACATTTAGATTTGACAATAAGTCTTCTCACGGCCCTTTCTTAGAGCTAGATGCTCATATTCACTGGAATTAAAAAAAAAAAAAAAAATAAAAAAACCCCAAAACATTTCTCTGGGGAAAAGTTCTGTTCTGAATTGACACAGAGCTCAGCTCTCTGCTGTGTGATGCAGACTGATCCCTCTCCATCCCTATAGGAGTTGGGAAGTCACAGAGTCTGTGGTAAAACCTTGGTCAGTGTATTTTTGAGGTCAGTGTATTTTTGTAATTTGATGGTCAGTTCCTGCAGTTTGAGGCAGCTGAAAGATGCTCCTCTGAAGACTTTAAACCACTTACAGGCACTAAGAGCTCCTACCAGAAGCCCTGCTGTCTTTAAGGACCTTTTTCTTGGAGGAAGCCCTGTTAATTAGGCTTTGCTCCAGTTCTCAGACATCACATTTCAGAAAACTGAAAATTGTTATTCTGACAAACAGAAATGTGTATATCACTTCAATATTTTCTTCATTCACAGAACTGTTGAACCCAAACAATTAATAGTCATATTAATAGCAATAATAATATTAATAATAATAATTTGCAGCAAACAAACTAGTGGCATTATGGAAAGAATGAGCACTCATAATTTATTTTTCATGACGCTGTTTATTGATATTCCCTCCACCCACTCCCCCCACCTAATCCTCAAAGAAAAAAGGAGTGAAGGAAGGAGAATGAGTAGGAGTTCATAAGCAAATGAACCTCTGTATCTTCAAAAGACTACAGTTGCTGAGGTTACAAATCACATTAGTCCACAAACAACAAGGAGGATGCATATGTCATCAGCAGCAGTGGGGTTAATAAAAATATGCTCTTCTGTATCTAGCTTATTTTATAGATATCTGTGCTTTTTCAAAGTTTCTGTAATGAGCATGTTGTCCCTGTCAGGGGTTGGTTTCCTCAGTGAAACCTTCACAGCCACTTTCATCCACAGTCTCAAACTTCTTGTCAAAACCTATAATTACCTCCCAGAGTCAAAGCTGCCATTAATCATCTCAGAAAGACCTTTGCTAAGCCTTAGCACTGAGAGCGCCGAAAATGAGGAGGGACCTCCTGCATCTGTGCCACTTCTCTGGACTCTGTTGTCCTGCTCTGGCAAAACTGAGAATTAGCTAAAATAAGCTTTGCTGAAATAACAAGGCTTTCCAACAATAATACTGTAAAATGTGAAGGTAATCCAGATGTCTTTCTTCCCTTTTTACTCCTTCCTTTCTTTCATCAAAGACAAGTGCTTTGCTTTAATATAGCTGTAACAATTAGAGGGGGAAAAATGTGGGAAATGTTTTAATGTTTTTCCCAGTGTCTACATTTTGCAGAAAAATCTGAGTCAAAAGGCTAAAAAGACATTTTTTTTCCCTGCTGAATTATTAAAAAAAAAAGAAAAAATCAAGGTAAAAGCTGTTATAAATGTCAGGTAGCCTGAAAAGTAACATAAAAATAAGTGCAGTAATTTTAATGAATATAAAAGAACACCCCCTTCTCTCTGTGTCCTTAACCCCAGTGTATGCACTGAATTAAAATCACAATGAAAATGAGAGTTTCAAAGACAGTAATATTTTGGTTTTATAAGTATTCATCTACTCAATGTGGATAATTTGCCTGCATAGATTAAAGACCAATGACCACTAATGTCATTCTCAGGGCATCTGCAGACTGAGAGCTCCATGGTCATGTCTACACCAGGATCATGATGTGAACAAAGGCCAGAGATAAAAAACAAAAAGGAGTCTTGATGACTCTCCCTTGCCACCAAGCTTTTTTTTTTTTAAACACCTAGTAAATATAGTTGGTTTAACTAGATTAGATCAAAGGCAAAGTTCAGGTTTTTTTTCAGTGTATGGGGGATTTGGGGCTGTTTCATAGTGGTTTTTTTTTTCTTTTTAGGATGAAGTGAACTAAGCTCCAGGGAGGATGTTAATATTTGAGTCGTTTATCAGGATCTTTTTTCTTCTAGTGCATTTGAAACTACTATCAGCATTCTGGTTGGTAAAAACAAAATGAAAATGTGTGATGGAGGAACAGTGGTAGAGAATGGATGATCAACCTCCAGAATAAGCAAAAAAAGGTTACCTGTCCCAATAAGGGGATTCCCAATCCTGAAATTCTCCAAGTGTTTTTCTAAGCTGTGCTTATTCCATTAAACACATGGGAATGTCAAAATTTTAAAATACAAGGTGATGCCTTCATTTTGGAACATCTGGATTTGAATGAAAATGATCTGATGTTTCCCTGAAGTTCTGAAGTTTTATTTCCAGATCTATCTCTCTTACTGGTTTCTGAGACAATGGTAAGAAAAATTGTAAAATGTAAAAAACTTCATTTTCCAAGTGGCTGAAGAGTTTGTTGCCTTTTGTAGGTAACTCAGAGAAAGGGGATATATGCAGTGCAGGAAGAAAAGGATGGGATTATGACATGAGCCAAGATGGACACTGTGGAAGTTCTGCCAGAAGAGAGTTAAGGGATTAGTGTTTGGACAGCCAGTTAGGAAAGAAACATAAGCCTAATTGGAAAATGATTATTCAGCAAAGGCCAAATGCTAGTGAAGATAATGAGAAGGTTGATTAGTGAGTTGAAAGAAATGAGAAGGATGAACCTGCAGCCTGTTTTGATTCCTGAAATGAGCAGCACATGGGAAATATGCAACTGGAAATAGTTTAGAAATTCCTATTTGCTGATGATAGGTGAAGCAAAAGAAGAAAATAGCACTAATTGAGGGAAGAATCATGAGTATAGTCAGGAGCCACAGGGTAATTTCAAGCATTTTGATCAACCTCTGAATTTTATCTCATTTTCTATTGAATCCTGTAAAAACCCCCATGGTTTTATGCAGGCTTTTTATCCTACCAATACAGGTAACTTCCTTCCAATTCCAGCTGTCCTTACACTCTTCCACTGCCTGAGACAGCTCTCAGTTACTGCCTTCCTTCAATGATTGGTATATTTTTCTCTCTCCATACCCTGACTGCCTCACTGGTGCATTGCTGCACCCTGAGAGATGCACCCCCATTTTTCAATGACTCTGTGATCTAAAATCTAATTAAACTGTCTTCTGATCTCTGTTTCTCTGCCTGTCTGATCTATCAACACCCATTTTCCACTTGAAAGGGTAAACAGATATCCATCTCTACCAACAGCAAGGAAGAATCATAAGTCTGTAACTACAAACCCTGTAATTCAACTAAGGAAGTCAGGGAGACTTTAGCATGGCCATCAAATTAAATTCTGAAGCTGTTATTCAAATTCTTTTCTGTTGTGTGTATGCATCTTGCCAATATTTTTCTGTGCACTTATATTATGCTTTTATATTTTATATACTTTATATATATATATATATATATATATATATACACTTTTAAATAAGATACATTTGAAATTTATTTTGCAAAGAAACAAAATTTGAAGAATATTGAACCTGCCATAGGGTTAAGTAAATTAAAGCAGTAGGTAAGTGAACTGGTTAGGCAGAACATTGATTTGTGAAAATAAATATTATGGCTGACATAGAAATCTGTATAGGAATTAGAGCCATTAAATGGTAAGTTGATTCTAGGATGCTACAGAGGGAGTTTGCATCTCTAGGGCAGTTAAAATAAAATAACACTGGATCAGCAAATGTTTTTATACATTGGAGATTTCTGTAACAAGGCAGGATGTTTGATACTGGCAGAGTTTTAATTACTCAGACGTTGACTTGGATGCCACTCAATTAAAAAAAATGGAGAGGAGGAACACATTTTAAAAGACATTTCAGAATTGCTATCTTCCACAGTTTATTGAAGTATTCAGATGGTTAGAGGCTATTTTGGAGCAAGTCCTAGGATATATACCAAGTATGATTAATAGGATTGAAGGAATGAAACACCCAGACATTAAAGAATCATTAGTTCAAATTATTGAGAGCTGGTAGAAGCCAAGTGAACATTTTGGACCAGAAGAAAGTTGACTTTGAGAAAACATGAAATGCCCCAACAGGTTTTGGTTATTATTTTGTTGCTCAAGATTGTATTTTGAAGAGGGAGTCTAGTGGAGACTCCAGGAAATCTTTTAGAGACAGTTGGTGATGCAATTAAAATCCATCCTGGATCAGTCTAGAGGGGAAAAAGGCAACAGATGCAAGTTTGTTTAAGTGGCAATGGAAAAATAATTATAAACAGAAGGCTTCTTTAAAAATATATACAAAAAGTAGTGAGAGGTGGACTGGGAAATCTCTAAAAATAAGCATAAGTAAGTCAAGAACATAATTAGCAGTACTGAACATTGAATTGTAAGGGGTATTTTACCAGCAACAAATTCTGCTGTTGTATTTACAGTAAATGGAAAAGAAAATGGGAAAGTGATCCACTTAAAACAGAACTGGAGAAGTGAAAAAAAAAAAAAAAAGACAAACCAGGTTTTGAGAAGAGACAGGAGATGGCAAGCTGCTCAGAGTCAGGATTACGTTTCCTAATTAAAGCAATTATGAACACTTAGCATTGCATTGAATGAATAATTCTCCCTTTCTTATGAATCTTTCCACACTGTCTGACAGCTTTCACAGCCACAGTGGTGCCACCTAACTGGATATGTCTGCAGGAAGGGGATCTTGGATTCCTGTAGGAACATGTGAAATATTTTGGGGTATCTGAGGAGGTGAGAACCTGGTGACGCTCATTAGGGGAGAGCCAATGTGCATGCTGGTGTCATACAGGGCTCCATCCATCCATCCATCCATCCATCCATCCATCCATCCATCCATCCATCCATCCATCCATCCATCCATCCATCCATCCATCCATCCATCCATCCATCCATCCATCCTTCCACCCTCTCCTTTCTATGCTCCTACCACCAGCTGACTTATAGTCCAAGTGAAAAAAATCAGACCCTGGTTTGTATAACACATGTATCACTTAAAATTGCTTTTTTTCCTTATAATTTCTCCAGCAGTATCAAAAAGGCAACTCATCTTCTTGAATTGAGAAAAAGTTTATGTTCTCAAATGTTTCAGGATTGTAGTCCTCATAATGTAAACCTGATCATAAAGGAGAATTCCTAGTGTCCTGAGAAAAGATAATTACTAGAATGCAAATAAATCACAGTTATGAGAGCTCAAGAAAATGAAGACAGAAACTGATGAAGTCTTTTGGAAATTACTTTCCAAGTTCCTTGATGAGAGCACAGCACCAGAAACTTGCAAGCATAATGTCATTAGTCTGAGACAGGTCTGTGACATCAATTATGGAAAAATATTAGGAAAAATGTGTAGGGTCAGTGATGGAGCATGCTGTGGTAGTTAATTTCTTTAGAGACAAGTAACATAAATTTATGAGACTTTGATATGGCCTAATTCAATTGTCATTTCCCCCTCTCTTTTTTACTATGTAGTCTTGTCCGCATTCAGTATAGAAAGAATTGGCATAATTTTATTTTTTAATATATACCATTTTCACCTTGACTGTAATCAATTTCACTCAGGAATTATATTGGTGTAGAAAGTAAAGATATCTTCACTGTTTTCCTTTGAAGACTGAGCATGTTCTCATTTGATGAAGTGAAGCTTCCAGATGCATGAGGTGTCCCCCTGCAGCCCATGAGGGCTAACCCTGGAGACTGCAATTATGCAGCAAGAACTCCTTGTTGCTGCCAGTCTGGGAAAAAGGGAAAGAGTACATTGCAATATATAACACCTGGACCAAAAGGACCAGGTGTGGAGATTGTAATGGATCAGCCTTTGAATTTTTATAACTCAAATCATGAGTTGAACATTACAGGCATTGTTGTAGTAGAAATCACCTGAACCAATGGAGAACAAGCTTAAAGGAGTGCAAGAGCAGCACTGACCCAGCCTGAGCTGGTTTTGGTGCCAGTAACTCCACCTAACTCACATCTCTCCTCTGGTGGTCCTGAGTGACCACCAGAACAAAGAGAGCCCAAAGTCATGGGCTAAATAAACCCTATGGATATTTTATGGACACTTTGCAGGTGTGTTCCTTAGACAAAAGGAATGGTATGTATGATGTGAAAGGATAGGAAATGGGGAGGTGATTAATGAGATTGTATTGAAAAGTGTGAGATCTGAGTGTGATGTAAGTGGTACAGAATAAGGGGGTGGATAACATGCTGGTTTGGGCTGGGGTAGAGTTGTTTTTCCCTTGCAGCTTGAACCCCAGCCAGTAACATCTCTGGATACTGTTGGTATGGACTGACTCTTCCATGTGACTGATGAACACTGGCCAGTTCCATTGCTGGTCATTACAGCACAGTTTACTACTGGCAGCAAATCCATAAACAAAGCAAATTTTAAGTAATGGTTAGCAATAGGATCAAAAGACATCACATTACTGGTCCAAACAGGTGAAAACATCATCTAACTTATTGAGTTAGAACACCAAATATACTGGTTTTAATTATCAACATTTTTGTCTTCAGAAAACAAAAAAATGTTGAATATGGCCTTGATATCCCCTTTTGCACACAGATTCTGAAGCAGTCCCAAGTAGGCTAAAGTGCTCACTTGTGTGTGAGAGGAAATGGATGAGAAATAATAACAGCTATAGGAAACTGAAGGGAAAAAAAAAAAGGAGTTTTATTGTCTAACACTCCTTGAATATCTGACTGCACGTAATGGCACTAGGAAAGATAAGAAAGCTATAGAAGCATCTTCATTGAGATATTGGAATTGAAATGCTATTGTTTGGAATACAAGCTGGCCAGGCTTCAGTTTGCTCACCATATTTGGTTTCAGTGATTTTTTCTAGCAAGGGTGGTGCCCTGCTGAAGGTACAGAGCATGACATCAAGTATAATTCAAAGTGATGGGAAGAAGATGTTCTTTATGGTATATAATAAATAACAGGACTATGCCTGGCTATATTGTGGGTAGTTATATTTATGCTCCAGTAGATGTCCCTGACATGTAGTTTTGTGGGGTATTTTTTGGAGGAAGCAATTTTTTACCTAAATGGAAATTACTCTTACTGGAAAAGACTGAAGAAAAAATATAAATGAAATTTCCTTTTCTTCATTAGATAAAGCATCTTATAACTGAGCATTTCTTAGCTTGAAAGGAGGTTCTTAAGGTTTTAAGATCCCGAGGAAAGTTGTTAAACACATTGTTTAACATGAAGTGTGTGAGTTGCATTTTGAATTCTGTAGGTTTACCTGAAGTTGTATATTTATTTAAGTGCATTTTTGGACTGGGACCAAAGCTCTGTGGGGAAGGATTTGTAACTTTCTTTTGTTGCTTTTACTGCAATGAAAATAGTAAGTAGTAGTAATTGTTGTGCTGTTTCATGGTCATTATCAAAATAAAACTTTATGTAAAATGGTCATTATCAAAATAAAACTTTATGTAGCTTGTTGACTGCTTTGGTTAAAAAGCATCTTTTGAGTACTTTAGATTATATAGATTTGCCTTATTCTTTCAAGGTTCTGAAGCAGTGTTAATTAACCATTTCCTTGCATTTTTTTTTCTCTTTTGGTCTTAATGAGCATCTTGGAAATAGCAATTAGCAGGACAACTAAAAGGGCAGAGATCAAGCAGTAAAAATTAGCAATGGTAAATATAAACAAAGGGATTTAAAAATAACTGTTAACCTCAAAAGTCAAGATCTGATAGGATTGTGCTTTTCCCCATCCTGTAAAAGACATTACTTCACATAACACATCTCATGTATACAGTGCTGTATGTCAGCATGAAATGTCCAACTAAAGTTTGTTATCTAAGGCTTGAAATTAAAAAAAACAGCAATACCGAAAAATCTATCAAAAAAAAAAAAAGCTGTCTGATTTTTGTCTCAGTTTTCTAACACAGAAAGTTCACCTAACGAGACACATTAGCAGTGTTTCACATGTCCAGGACTGATTAGCCTGGTTATGCAGCACCTGCTCCATAGAACTGATCCAACACAGACAGACTAACTACAAGAAGTTCACTCCAGGACCCCCTAATCACATCTAGGGCTCATATTCATGCAGTCTGAATCAGTGAGCTGCACTCACCTTGGGACTTCTGCATTTCAGAGCCAGTTCACACATGTATGATGTCTAGGATCTAGTGTGAGCTACCATCTTTCAAAGAAATTGATTAAAAAATGATTAGCCAAAGGGGCTAATCATTTATCATTGAATAGCAATACCTACAGGTTAACTCACAGATAAACCCTGTAAAACCATTACAGCCATATCCCACAATTAGTCACCAACAGTTCAGTGCTTATTTTGTTTCCCTAGGGAAAGGGTTGGTGTAAAAAGCAGCGATATATTTGACAATAACTAATTATTTTCAATTAATAAAACAATTGGCAATTAAAACCAACATGGTAACAATTTTGCATGGCTGATCCTTCATAAGCAAGTGTGGTGCAAGAACGCATTCCATCTTATATGCTCCCATGGGTGAGAGAGGCAATTACAGCAGCAGATATTTTTTAGAAAGGGGAAATTTTATTTGATTGGATAAAAATATGGAGTATGTACTTATCTAAATAAAACACAAAGGAAGGCACTCCAACTAGCTTGAATATGGAAGGAAAGTGAATTTTTGTCCGGATTGTGTACCTGGAAAAATTATTGAGGTGAGAACCACGGGATAAAATTGTGAGCTGCTGACAGCCTTAAAAATTGCCCTAATTGAGAATGAGACTGTGAGGCACATCTAACTGTTGATAGGACCTTGAAAGGACTGACACTCAATCTTCTAATTCCATATTATGGAGATAACCCACAGTGTTTGTGACCTTGCAAAATCAGTTTGAGCCTAGCTGACTTTTAAAGCCTTAAATCAAGATCCTGCCAGAACGAGATGATTCTTGTAAGAATGATAACCCACTGATACAGCAAAATGAAATCTAGTTGGGTCTCAAAATGACTTGGACAAACTCTTGCAATGGAAATGTCAATCACATGGCCTCCTGCCAAGGTTAAATCTCAACTTCCCTGTGATTCAACAGTCTGGACACTTTGGCAATTGTTTCCAACAGAAATACTACAGAAAAATGAGAAATTTCTCTTAACAGCTGGTGCGAGGTGACTTGAAATAGCTTTTTAGCTTTACTTGGGAAGTGTTAGAGAAAGGGGAGAAAGTGGTTGTTTTGGACAGCAACTGATCTCCAAACATATGGGCCCCAAATGCTCCTCTGTTTGCCCATATATTTGAAATGTAGAGCCAAGTCAGAGGGCTGCACCTCCCAGCTAGAACTGGGGGATTGACAAACACTTTAAAGCGAATCTGTTCATTCAGTATTTCAGGTAAATTCTCTTTTTCCAATTCTCATCATAAATTCCAAATATCATCTTTTCCTCACTGATATTTTCTTCCATAATTCCACATTGCTGACAAATTAGACATGCCAATTTTTAAAATGTGAAAACACGAGAAGAACTTCTGCTGAATTACGAGGAGAGTACATAAACACATTGCCATTGCTGCTCACCCCACGTCACTGAACCACAGAATGGGTCAGGTTGGAAGGAACCACAGTGGGTCCAATCTTCCTGCTCAAGCAGGTGTCCTAGTGACATCTATCACATTGACTAAGTGTCAGTCAATGATATGTTTCCTTCCTTGTGTTCCTGGCCATAGCTAGAAAGCTATAACTAGAGGCACCTCTCTCTTAAATTAAATGAAATTACAGCACAGAAAAAGTTTTTGGCTGGACTCCAAACTTAATTTTATTGAAATATGGAGTTGTCTTTCATTAAACGTAAAAGCAGAGAGGAGCACAAGACTCATTTTCAATCCCTGGCACCTAGCTTCAAATCACTTATTTCTCTTTATGAAATGTGAAGGGTGGGTAACAGAAGTATGGAATATGTTTACTGGGAACTTTAAAATTCCTATTTCAGAGGTGGATTTGGTACTAGATATGTTTCAACAGTGGGAATAAATTTCCCATGGTGAGAAAAATTGTCAACACAGGTGGTCCAGGTTTATGTTCTCTTCCATAGCAGATCTTCACAGAACTAGTTACATTAACCATAATATCCTGTAATTCCTAAGTGCAGAGAGGTTCATTAGTCCCTAACAAGGGTTTTTGCTTTCACCAGCTGGGTTCCTCTCACCACTACAGATCCAGGTTCCCCACCATGCCCGTCTTTTGTCTCTTCCCTGCCACTTCTACCCCTTCTGTACCACTCACCCTTTAATCTTTAGAATACTCACACAAATGGAGTGCTTAAATTATTTGAGCCTTTCTTGGGTAAAGACTGGCCAGTGTGAGCCTTTATTGTCCCCTTCCACACCTCAGCCATGCATGTCATAGAGGCAACACCTTCCTAAAAATGTGCTTCTCTCCCATTTCCTTCCTCCCCTGTAATTTCTTGCTGCTGCCCTGTAGAGTGTATTTCCCAGGGAATGCTTTTAAACCTTTCACTGTTTCCCTTACACTTCTTTCTCAATCTGTTCTAAGCAGATCAAATCTGATAGATGGCTGATGTTACAGAAAGAACTCTGCTGGAGTTTTCTGAGAGGCAGAATGTAGCACAAATCTGTACAAAAATAGAAAATTCTGTAAGGCAGTTCCGCTGGGTTCAAAATCATTTTGTCTGTAAAGTATCTGTACAAAGAATTCTGGTGGGCCATTTGATCTGGGATAAGAAGTAACAGAGACTGTATGGAGCAGTGATTTTTTTTCCTTTAGGAATGCTTGATTGAGATCTTTCCTCAAAACACTGTGTTTTGTTTCTCTGGGTACCTATATACAGTTGTGTTTGATGTTTCCCTGTAATCACAGCAAAAGGTGACTTTTAAATTTGTTTTCCAGGATTTGAAATATGTGCTGTGTGTTCTGGATTAAAGAAAAAGTTCAAAAAATTACTGCTATGCCTCAAAACTGAGCCTTTCTGTTTTGAGAAGAATGTTTCCACCACTCTTAGGGAATCAGAGTGATATATGCTTTCTCAGGTTAATTCTTTGTTTGACAAGATTCATGCAATCCCTTGCTCTGGTTGGGATATGTTTGAAAAAGCCACCAAATGTGTAAAAAGTGAAGGGGAATAATAAAAATAAATAAAAATAAATAAAAAGAACCCTCATATTCAAGAGTACATTATAGATAGCAAAAAGCACACAAAGCTCTCTTTGGGTGAATCCTAGAAAAAAGATTGTGTATCCATCCCAGACAAAAAAAAAAAAAAAAAAAACAAAACTTAGAAAAAAATCCTAATATGTTTTATGAAAACAAACCACCCGATTTCCTTCTCCTCCTTGGATATCTACATGCTTTTATCTGTGCTAGTAAACTGGTTGTGATCAGGATGGCTCCTAGGCATGGATGCCAGGTATAAACATATATATATATATAGATATATATATATATATATATATATATAACATTTGTATGCCCCCTCTGGTTCCAAAGAGCCAAGAAAGCCAGCGTGGTTCTTCACCTACCACTAAAACACCAGAACTCCTCTCTTTACAGGGGAGAGCATATTCTTCATTAAAACAGGGAATTTAGTAATGTTTCTGTTTCCAAAGATAAATAAACTGACCATAATATGAGGATGCATTAACATCTTGCCAAAAGTCTTCATAGAAATTTTACAAGGTTGGAAAGCATCTCAACCAGGTTTTGTGATGGAAAAAAACAGGTTTCAAAGCAGCATTTTCAGTGTTTGCTTCCTTATCTGTTGTCAAACATTCTGTGCAATAAGAGTGCTAAATTATGCTGGTGGTGTTATTCCCTGCTTTAGGTGCTTGTGCCAAGTTAGATCAGGATGGTCAACTTGCAACTTTTGAGTTTCTAGTTGCTTTTAATAAAGAGTTCATATGGCTGAAAAGATTGTTGGTCTCTGATTGGGTCATTAATTGTGTCTTGTTTTAAGGAGAACAAGTGTAGAAAAAACTTTTCCTCTTTCCCTTGCACAGCATTATGAGACAGGGACATGATGGCTGTTATTGTCTCTGCCTCATCCTTTAGGGAATAAAATATTGAGAACAGGATAGGAGACACAAAGAGCAGGCATGATCTCCAAAGTATTGCTTAACTTCATGAGAAATGGAAGTGCTCTACATTTTCCTGTGTGTTGGGTTTTCTGGTTGAAAAAACACACTTTTAAAACTATGTATTAAAATATTGCTATTAAATTTTGACTGGCAATTTTCTGTGCCCTTTATGAATTAACTCTGATCTGCTTAGTGAAAATGTAATTGCAACAGTTATTGAAATACATCATTTTTCAAACACTAGCTTTAATTTCAGTAAATTAAAAATATTGATCATATGTCAGTTTTAAAAGAGAGAAACAAAAAATAAAAATGAACAGGACTTTAATTTCAAATTCTTTGAAATAAAAATTTTTTTTTTTCTTAAGCACCAGTTCTAAATACTCAAAGCAATGAAACACTTATTAACACCCCTGGGAATATTCCCTGTAGCTGAATCAATCTTATTCTCAAGTGCTTTCCTGAGATTCAGTGTAAATTATCTTTTTTAAAAATATCATTCCATACCTCCCACATGACTTTAATGTGCTTTTGAAGTGTTTGTCATGAAGCTTTAGATGAAACCATTACTAGGATCTCTTTCTCAATGATAGAAAACATCTTCCATTTAAATCCAATCTTCCATTACACTGTGCCTAATGTTGGATCTGTTTGCTTTGGATTATATTTTGAAAGAAAAAGTGTGGATTGAATGAGTGGAAACAATGAGTGAAATTCTGTACAAAAAAAAAAATTATTCCTCTTTTTTTTGTTCATGAAAATGTGGACAGAAATATTTCATAGGCTCCTGGGTCAGTGTTCTCAGCTCTAACTCCTGCTCCAGCTGGGGATAATGTAAAGTACTGTGAACATCTATCAATTACACTAAACTGTTTTATTAAAATCCAGGTAAATCTCTGTTTTTATGGAGTCTTAAATCTAAGTAATGTCTAAAGCTTGAAGTACTTTACATCCAGGATGGAACTAATCCAAAACCACGTCCCATAATGACAAAGAATTCTTTATCTTGGAGTGTTGAAAGCACCTTAGAAAGCCAGCCTCATACAGTTACAAATTCAGGAAGCTAAGTTACTGAGATCCCAGATGAAATTATAACCAAAAAATTGGATTTTTTTAGAGCAGAAACATGGGGAACAGTTGAGGATTATGATTGTTTTCTCACCGAGAATGAACATTTCTGGAATGATCAAGTTTACAGTCCACTCCTGAAGGAAACAGGTAAATTCTAGAAAAGTTTCAAATGAAAATAATAAAAAAGGTTAAATAAAATTGATTGTACTGAGAGATTCTACATGCTCCATTTAGTTTACCAAGCAGACAGTTAATCTCACCTCAATTTTTTTAGTGGGATTTGTAAAAGAAAAAGATCCCATGACTGAAAGCTATAAAAAGAACAAACTGGACAGTCAATTTGACTGTGGACATCATTTTTTTCATTTAGAATACCACATATTGTTTAAGATTTCCTAATAATTTACATCCTAAATTTAAGGGACTTAACAGTGTTCTCACTCACTATTCAGGTGGAAGTAGAAATTGATACAGGTCTCTGTACTGAGTCACAGATAGATGTGATCCCAGATCTTTAATTAAAGTATTGTAAAGATATAATACTAAACAGAGATTTTGTATTTGCCATATTATAAAATAACAGCAAAGTGGAATATAGAATGGAAAACAGAAAGTCAGTGTTTTTCCCTAACCAGCTTTTTTAATAGGACATTTGTTGCAGCACAGGATTTTTTTACCTTTCAACTTTCCATAGGTGTGGGTTGTGGTATTTTTAAAACTCTCTCTCTCTGTTTCTATATGTACCCCTCTTCCTCTTTATTCTCTTATTTTTAACCAGAAAAAAAATGATTCACTACTTATTTCTGCTCCACACTCTCAACAGAAAAATGTGCCTTTAGCATTTTCAGAATGATTGCAACAAAATTGTTCAAAGGAATGTGAGTAAATAATAGTTCCAAGCCACAAGTAAGGCTACATTTAAGATTCAAACACTAGAGTTTATCATTCTGATATCAAAGATCTGTAGAAATATTTATATATTTAAAGAGATATACTGTGATGCACTTACAGTTTGTTTTCAGATGTACATCAGCTAGTTCAGGAAATCAAAATGTAGTGGTTGCTCAAAAGAAGAGTGAAAAGTCTCCATACCATTCATATTACATATGAAGCAAATGCCATTATGAAAACTTCATTAATATGTAAATTACAACATTTTGATTAGCACTTGCAGACCCCTTTTGTTAAGAAAAGAGATGGAAGGAGCTAACCAGATTGCAATAATTTACATAATAACTCAGTGGTGGCAATGCCACCAAGAAGAGAACCTAAGGAAGGCTATTATGACTTTTTTTTTAACAGCTTAACACAGTATTAAAAACAATTGTACAGAAGAAGGACAATGTTTTCCTTTAAACTGACAAACTCTTTCATGGAGTAGTGAGATATAGTAAAGATAGTCTGGAGCTTATTTTAAAAGAATAGAATATGCATTTGCTAAACAAAGGAATACAAAAATTGTGTACGGTGTTATTATACAGTGGTCTGAAGCAAAATGAAAAGAACCTTTGTGGCTTGTTTCTCTGCAGTTGTTTTTTCAGTGTGTTAGATTCTAGTTAGCTTTTTCTTTTATCCTTTTTGAAAACGATGAAAATTTTTTCATTGACTTCAAAAGCCTTAGGATTTATTTCTGCACTCTTTTTTTCAGCCTGGAATATGTCAGTAGGACATGTGAATCTCTCAGATTATCAAATCACAGCATCATAACTGTACAGTGTGGCATTTGAATTTCTAAATTCATACCATGCATCCAAAGATGCCTTTCTCTGTCAACACCCATGAGTGAGTTTTATTGGTTCACTAGACTTTGAGTTGCTTAAGCAATATAAGGAATGGTGGTTTTTCTTATTCCTTATACTTTAAATATTCAGAGCAATGAAGTCAATGAAGCCTCTCTTTAAGTACAATATTGTGCTTTTTCTATTGCTGGTCTTTTGAAGGACGTTTCTATATTTGGACACCTTAAAGGGATCTCAGTAGCAGTTGTGTTTGCTCAGCTCTTTGGGTCACTGTTTGCCAAGAGACTGTAGAGCACTTACAGCTGGCTTACAACAGATTGGCATTTTTTAGTGGTAGCCCAGAAATAGTGTGTAACAGAAAAATGTGAGAGAAAATCATGGGGATTCTGAGGACTTTCATACACTTGCCAAAGTTCAGAGACCTCAGGGCAAAACTGAAAAAGAAAAGAAGAGAGTTTAAAAGCAAAGTTCAACAGCTCTGTTTGGTGCTACTTGAAAGTGTATTACAGGCATCATACTAGATTTTTTAGAAAAAATAACTGTGATCTTTCAAAATTAGTGAGCTAGGTGGCACGTTCTGTTTGTCATGGTCCCATAGGGACTTTTTTTTGACCCAGCTAATTTCTATAGAAAGAGTTTCATGATGTAACCAAAGCAAATATTGGCCCAAGAGTTAAGACTAACAATACAGTTTTTTGTATTAAAAGGATATTCAGTTACATTGGGAAAAGGGTTCCTATCAAGCAGGGTGCCTACAGAGAACTTCAGAATAGGAACAGATCAACCTGCAGAGATTTTTTTTGTTATTTGGCTTTGTTAAATCTCTAAAACATTTATAGAGATTTTTAATGTTTTAGAATCCATTGTAAAAAGCACAAAACTTTTGTCAAACTTTGTAAAGGCGTTATTCAGGTTACAGTTTTTAAAAAAATCACTAAAATAACTGGCCATGCTTGTAGGAAGGATTGGGCTTTCAGCTGATGATAATCAGACTTGCTCCATTGAATTCAGTAACCTTACACTGGCTGTCTGGTGTTGCTGGCATCAGCAGAGAGGAGTTTATCATGAAAGTATAAACCTAGTTCCAACTAATGGCAGATTTTTTTTTAATTTACGGGATGACACTCCTTTACAACAGATTAATATAGTAATAAGTACTATATAAGGCATATAGGATGCATGTGAAACAGTACACACAAAGAAATTACCTAAAAAATTCCTAAATGTAATTACTAGGTATTATTGATCCTTTAAGGCCAGTAAATTTTGACTTGCTTTTTTAATCATTAGTGATTATGACACAAACTCCTAACCAGATTCATCTTTTCAATGGATACCACTGTGGCCTTTTGGGTTTTCAATACATTAACAAGCAGGTAGTAATCTGGGGGCATTTTTAGCCCCCTTCACATATATGAGCTCTCATATAATAAACAAGTCTTAATAATTGGGCTAATATCATTTTATTTACAGGAAAATCAGCAGCACATTCCCCATTGTGCCTCCTTGAAGAGAAGAGTTCCTAAGCAGATGAACAGTGGAGGGCAAGCAGTGGTTGGTGACACAGCATGTCTGGTACCTTTCCTAGGTTGGAGATAACCAGACTTTTTAAATGTCTGGCCCAGGTTCCCTGGTTTGCCTGAACTGTGCTTTGTGCAGGCTCAGAAGGGAAATTGTGACATTTCTGTTACCTTTCTGCTTCTTCTTTCAGCACCTGCCAGGTGCCACTTAAATCTTTGCCATAAAATATTTAACCTCAAGCTTGTCTGTTTTATGACCAACAACCCACAGCTGCTGAGGCCATCCCAGTAACAAGAGACAGGAACTCCAACATGCAGGAGACCAAACAACATCCCTTTTTCAGCTGCATTTTCATGTTGGCAACGTGGGTGCTTTAGGAGCTATTGTGCTATTGTATATGCAGAGAGGTAAGGCTCTAATGAGGCTGTGGGATGAATCAGACTTGCTAATCAGGTCTGCTGTCCACATTGCCAGAGCTGCTGCTTCATGATAGCATGAACTGTTCCCCCAGATATTTTTGTTCAAGATCCTCTTCCTCCAGTAACTGCTTCATCTTTATCTGCTGAAGTCTGTGTTCTATCACTGTTTTAAAGCCTTGTAGCTTCTTCCTGCTCACTGAGAGCAGGAAATGGCAGCAGACCTCCCTGAATCCTCGTGGAAGTTTCAGAAACATGCTGCTCCAGTGATACTGACAGCCTGTGTCCTAAAGGGCCAAAACATTTCCTGGCAGAAGAATAGTTTGTTTCATTGTTACTCTGAGCAATCTACCACCTTTATGACTGCAATCATATACACACAATGACCAGCAAAGTGATACATGGTATTCAAGAAGGTGAAGTCCATTTTACTGAAGAGGTGGCACAAGTGTGCTTTTTAATTGGTTTTTCAGAGAGACCTGGCTAGTCCTGGAGGATTGTGGGGGGATAGAATGCAAGAAAATAAAAGATAGTGCAGAAAGCAATCTCACCCCCGAGGAGCTGCAGCTGTACTGCTGTGAAGAAGAAGGAGTAAGTGTTGTGAGGAGCTGCCCATGAGAAATCATCAAGAAGGTATGGGAGCTTTGCTGTAAGACGACAGCAGAGGATGCACATGGAATGATCCCAGTCTCATACCTGTGAAAGAGATTTCTGTATCTCACCCATGGGCTCCTCTGGCCTGTCATACAATCTGGACATGAAACCTGCCTGTTCCAACCTTTTCATATATCTGTGCTAATTCTCAGGATGTACCTTCAAATGGGATGCCCGTGGTTTTTCATATTCCATGGCACTGTTCTAAAATTCTCAGCAACAAGCTAAGCTGATACATCCTCCCCTAAGGGGCCACTAGCACTCTTGCATTTATGAATGCCTCTTCCTCCTGCCCAGTTCTGGGGTGTTTTGAAGCAGGAGCCTCATAATCCTGCAAAGCACTCTCTGATCCTGAGGTGTTTTAGATGTTTTAAGGAATTTTAATAGCTGACACTTCTTGCAGTGAGCCAGAGATGACAACCTTTTGCATTTGTGCTCTGATAAGGTGACACTTCGTGTTGTGCTTGAGGCAGGATATGCCAAGAGAATTTGTGAGGATGCAGGACCTGTTGGAGGCATAGGACAGCTCTCTGGAGCAGGAGAAAAGCCTGGTGCAGACCTGTCTATATGCCTGAACAGTGCCTGATCCAGCCATGGAGACATGCCTGGGTTTTATCTGGTGAGAGGAATTTACCTGTTTTTCCCCAGAAGGGATCCTGCAGGCAAGCAGAATGATTGGTCACAGCAAGACAGCGCTGAAATAAAACAAAGAATCATCTGAATTGAGAGTGGAAATTCCACTGATGTGTGCACTAGATGTGATCCAGGGGGATTTATTGGAGACATGAAGATGGTACAAATGCAGTGAGAATAAGATTAAGGTAAATGTGCTTAGTCATGTCTTAATCTCTGATTTAATGTAACTCTAAATAATTATTTTCACTAACAAAATTCATTGTAATGTCAGTAATGAAAGTCCTGAATTTCAGACAACTTTATTTTCCATTACTGACACATTCCACTGTTTCCCTTTCACCTCCTCACCCCACGATACTGATACAGCAAACAAGATACAGTGAGAGGGTCTTAAATATTTCTCTGTCAGTGTAGGAAATTAACTTTGGTCCTCTACTTTTATTGTGAAACTTGAAAAGGCCTATCTATATTAATTATATGGTTGTTCCATGTACAAATATAATGCTGATTATGCTATTGCAGTGTTATTTTCAGCATTTCAAACAGCCATTGTACCATTCACTGTTTTCAAATATAGAGTGGTTCTCGTGTGAAAACAAATTGTGGTGAACAACACTCAAAAAAACCACTAATGTGTGTGAAGCAACTTAAAGCAATAACTGTGGCCTTGGACACACAAGCAATCATTCACACAGACTACAAAGCAATCATTTTGTCCAAGAGGAGAGAAAAATAGGTTGGAGCAACAATTTTTTCCTAAAAAAATTGGAATCACTTAATCAATTTGCAGTAACTATCTGATTTATTTGTGTAATAATATGACTGACAATTTACAGCCTTTTCCAATAAATTTCAAAGCTGTGATTTGCTGCTGCCATAAGCCATTTATTTCTTAAAGATGACCTTTAATCTCTCTGATGATTGATTAATCAGTATATCATGAATAGAGTCGTGAGAGGTGAAGAAAGATTTCCTTGATGATGACCAATCTGCTGTTCCTAAAGAGCTCTGCAGGTGTGTCCAGCATTCATTAAAGACAGCAGAGGGGCACTAAGAACAAAACAATATTTTTTAATATTACTTCATTAAAAAAACACAATGATAAAAATAATCCTCCACTTGTAAAGAGTTACCCTGTTGTTTTGCAACACATCCTAAATAAGAGGAAGATAGGTAATTAACCCCTGGGCAGAGGAGAGAATGGACTGTGGCTGTGACTTCAACATCCTCTTAACCTTCCTCACTCTGGGGTGCTGAGTAAGTGCTTTATCCCATTTGGTAAACATTGTTTTCAGCTGTTCTACCTAAAGAATAGAGAGAGAAAGAGACTACCTGAGCTTCTCCCACTTGTCTTTTTCTCCTCTTCTGCTTCCTAGCCATGCACTGGGAAGACTGAATAAATACTAGGTGGGTATTTCTTATCTTGTTTAGCTGGGTCTGCAGGATTATCTGGGGATGTGCTTTCTTGACATGGCTGAAGAGATGATGTAGTTGTCTGTGCTCTGTGCAAAGGGGTTCCTCCCTTTCTCATGTCCATGTCAGGCTCATGCTCCTGTTGTTTCTCTTTAGCATGTGTGGCACTCAAGTGAATGTCACTTACTGAAGAAGAGGGAAATACTCAACAGCTCTTGTAGCTCAAGACTGGGTGAGTTTCAGATCCAGTACCAGGGATGAATGTGGTGTGGGTAGGTGGTAAAAGTCTTTTCTGTGGAGGTGAGCATTTAGTTCAGAATAAACTCAATGCTGAACAGAAGGTTCAGCAGGTCTGAACCTTCTGACCTTTGAGGTCAGGAGCCTCTGAAGTGCTGTTACTGTGGGTCCTTTCCTCCTTGGTTGCAGTCCACTTGCCTCTTCTGTGCCTGTGGTCACACATCAGCTGTGACATGGGTGCCCATGGCTAGCCCTTGTTCTGTGGCAGAGGACAAGATAGGAAGGAGCAAAAGATTATGGAGAGGTGCGTGATTTTTTTTTACAGATTTAAGCTTTAATTTAAAAAATCGTGTGTTTTGGGTTGTTTTGGTTAAAACTCGGTTGCTTACTTCCAAACAGCATATTATAGGTTTGTTCATAAAGCACTATTAAATTAAATAAAAGTACCTGCCACTGGGTTGTCATTAGATTTGTAGAGCTGCATATGACTGTACCAGAAGAGATAAATGACAAACCAGGACCACAGCATATTAAAATGAGTGATAGCTGAGGACAGGATAGCAATAGATTGGGAGCAGGTCTACAAAGCTATTCCAGGCACTCTCCAATTCCTGGATTGCAAATTTTTTTGTCTTATGAATCATGCAAGTGGCAGATTTGATAATTCTTCCGCCCCTTAGCACTGTCTGCAGGCATAGTCTCTTAGAAACAGCAGAGTAGGAAGTCATCCTAAAAAGGAGGGAGGAGTGCAAGCTGCTGAGCTGGGAAAGGGACAGTTGGAATAAGGGCTCATTCCCCAAGGGAAAGTTGGGCACAGAGGGCTGGTAAAACCCCAAACATGACCTGTCTCATGCTCTCCTCTTTTTCAAAAACCCCAGCAGGCCATTTAGATCTCTGCAATTCCAGCAGTAAATCTGTAGGCTGGCTAACCATTTTTCTTTCCAGTCTTATGTTTCTGATACTCAGCCTTCATAAAGGTTATGGTAATATTGATGGCACAATCTTCCCAGATCCTTTTGGCTTTGCAGAGACCTATTGAGTAGTATTTGAGTCTCTGGTGAATGGCTCTCTGCAGCTTTGTGCAAGCATGTCCCAGTGAGCACTTCTACCTAGTGATTCGCTGGATTCTCTGTTAGAAGCTTGATGAAGTGATAGAGTCCTTTTTCTGCTCATGATTTTCACAGACTTTTCAAATCTGTTTATTTCACTACTATATATTGCCCAGGGAAATCACAAGTATCTCTCACAGGGTTTTGGATTAAAAGGGAATGCAAAAGTTTTGTGTAAAGTCACAGATGGTTTGATTGTTATGAATGGCAATGCTGTTATATTTGTTTTCCAAAAACATCCTCTACAATAGCTGTGTGCTATTTTGCAATTTACATGTGCTAGAAGACTGAATTTGATCTGGAAAAAACCTGAATCTCAAGCTTTGAGTTGACAAAGTTCAATATTTCAAATCCAGAACATAAGCAGGGCTGGGCTGAAATACAGTGATTTTTGCAACTCCACCTCCTCTCCAGCAGAGTGTATGTTTCCAACATATAATTTACTCTGGATTTCACCTCATTTAGCCTTTATTTTTAGTGAGAAGAAATAATATTATTGTCAGTCCCATCACACAGACACTGCCATAGGCTCAACAAAGCCATGGAGCAAAGCATTAAGAGACGAAACTATTGCTTTATTTTGAGTCTTAGGAGGAGAAGGAAAGTCATTGGGATTTTTTAATGCATATATTAAGTTGGCTGGCAGAATATTTCAACAGGAATGCCAAGCCAGCCAAAAGGCCAAGCCTATAACCTCTAATCTTATGGAGCTGAACTCTATTATTTGCCATAAAAATTAGATGTTACCCAGTTCTAACAGATGTCTTCAGCAGACGCATTTTTATTATTGCAGAAGTTTAGGTAAATGGAAACTGATCCCCAGATTTTATTTTGTAGATTATGGGACTACTGTGCTTCGTGGTTGGGGCTGGAATTTTAAACGTGAGTTATAAAAGCTTTTAGAAACCACACTAATTGATGTCTCAGCAGTTCTGCTGAATCACAATAAGAACACAGGCTGCCATGACAAAAAAAAATTGTTGCAATAACCAGTTATCCAACAAACAGGCTCATTTTTTGCACAATGACTGACACTAGTTAGTGGGTCCATGTTGTGCATCTCCATGGAAGCATTTTAATTAACTGTTCTGAGGAAGCAAGGAAGGGGGTTAGAGGAAAATCTTCCTGAAGATTGGTAATAAAAACCATCTGGAAGACGAATGATGGAATATGAAACATCTTTATGAATATGGCCCAGCACAGGTGTTTGAATAAAAACAAGAGGGATTAAGACAATCTCTGTATTTGTGTTTTTGTTCAACCAAATAAAGGTCAGAAACCAGAAGAAACCTTGTTTTGACAAAGCCATTTAAGCTAGGATATTGCATTACAGTGAAACTGCCCTCTTCAGCTTGAAATGTCTAACATAAATCTGAATATATCTGTCTCCTGCAGCCTGTGAGTGCAGTTCCCTGTGCCTCTAGCACTGGATTAGAGACCCTGGCTTCAACAGTGCAGTGATATTCTTTTTCCAATTTAACAATACTATTCAAAGGCACTAGACAGTAAAATGAAGTTAATAATTTCAATAATATTTCTCTCTCCCTGAAGGTACAAGGAGAATAGAGTCTTAGATATATGGATCATGTTTGGTTTATGAACTTTCCAGGAAGAGTTTGCTGTTTCTTCCTTCTTTGCCTTAGGGCATGCTATTTCTATGGTGGGAGAGGTAAAGGAATAATTAAAGAAAGGAGAGTCTTTTTGGTGTTCTGCTTTCTGAGAGTGCTCCTGTGTGACAGCAGTGGCAGCAAGATGTCTGGACTTTGTGAGCCCTGAATAGTATTGTGAACATTGCTGGGAATCAGCTTTTTCATTCTTTTAGAATTATTTCTGCTACTTTCACAAGCAATTTTAAATTACAAGACAGATTGTTAAATATGATGCTTTATATAGCATGTACTTCTCTCAGTAATATTTAAAAATAGGATAAAATAATTAAATAATTCCATAAAAAGAAAAAATATCTTGGTTTTACTTTCAAAAACCTACTACTAGGGAGGTCAATAAAACAAGTTACTGAGGTTATTTGTGAAGTAAATCAGCATGAATGAGGTGGAGAACATTGCCCTAGGGAAGCAGTCCTATCTTTTCCTCTGTAGTAGACCAATCAAGGGTGTAGTCACTGCATGTGAACCTCTTATGTTACTCGGGTAGTGTAATTAAAATCATCATTTTGCACCTTGACACAATTAATTGTTGTTTTTAATTGCTGTGATAGATAGAAGAGAAAAATAATGTATTTTCCATCCTCAATTATCTTCACTAAGCAAGTACTTTATGCAGAAGGATATGCCACTTCTGTACTGCTTTAGAAAACTGTACCTCCTACTTTTAAATTGAAAAGCATTTTTGACTTGGAAGAGGTTGTAAAGGATGTGTTTGTCAGGGACCAGATTTCAGTGTGCTTAAAATGGCTTTAGGAAACATTTATTCTCTGAGCAGTTTATGAGCGATGGCTTTGTAAACACACAGTAGATGCAATCTGCCTTATTTCTGTGTGCCTTGCTGGTGGTACCATGCACTCATTGCTGGTGTTTTTAAATAGACTTGACCCATAAATCCATGACCTGAAGAAACCATGGTAGGAAGAATTTACTCCTGAAGACTTCCATGGTTTGGTTTTCCCCCCCCTGCCAGCTTTATTTGTTATCCTCAAGTAAGATTTTGTCTGTCCTTTTGAAACAGCCCATTCATTAAAGGATGAGATTTGATTTATAGGAACATTGTATTATTTTTTTCCCAAAGAGGAAAGAACTTTGAAAAACTTAAGTGTGTTTGCTAAGCACCTGCGTTTTGTGGCAGGGTAGAAAGTGGGACAAGTCGAATGCATTGTGTTAACTTTGGGATACGAGGGGAAACACAGAATGTGTCTTTCCTTTGCCATCTGGAGCACAACAGAAGGGAACCAGGAACACTGCTACTCTTGTGGAGGGCATTAGCATTTATAAACTTGCACTCTCTTTATAAACTTCTTAAATTATGCTGGGAGCTGTCCATTGAAGAGTGTCTGCATAAGGAAGTTGACTGAAGGAGACCTGTGTCAAAGCCTTTGGCAACTGGTGATTTTGTCTTCTAAAGAAGGGTTCATCAGCTCCAGGGTGTGTCTCCCTGCTGACAGTCAGAGTCCTTGCCTCGGCTTTCCTGAACTTGTTGTCCCAGGGAGACAATGGGAAAGAGACCTGTCAGCTCTGCTCCATCCATAGGGAGAACTCCCCTTCCTCTGCTGCTGCCCCTTCCCATCTTATTTCTGTGGGAGTGATGAAAAATTAGTGGAACAGAATAAAAAGTAACACAGAGGTTTAGAGGTGCTGCTGAGCACTGGAGGTAGAGCATTTTGGTGTCCAAAGAGCTGAGCTGTGATCAGAGACAGTGGGGAAACTGAGGCAGTAAAAGAGGGTAGGTAGGTGACTACAGCAAGGAGCTTGGGGGTGGTAGAGGCTTACAGGGGCTGTGGGGGAGGATACAAAAACACTGGTGGGTAAGCATTGTATTCAATGAGATATTTTAAACCCCTGTTTTATCATTTATCATGTTTTTAATAATTTTAAATTAAATAACAGCAGTCCTTTCTGCCATCAGCTGAAGTATGGTCTTTACATACAATTATTTCTGCAGTCATATAATTAGTAGTACAACAGTGCAGATATACAAAGAGCAAGAGTGAAAGTTTAACATGCAGCCCTAAATTTGTCATTTCCTGACTTTTCAGTCCTTGACTTAGTAACCTGAATGCTCATCTTTTCAGGTGAGCTTTCAGGTTACTATTCATGGGGAATATGCTTAAATTTTCTGTTTCATGACCTAGTTCCTTTGTTCTGAAGATTCAGTGCCGAGGTAAACTGTCAGAGCCTTGACAGCTGGCACCACAACAGAAATACTGGCATTTTTTTTAAGCTTCTCTCACAGATTAACTCCTCAAAGAGCTTGCACACTTGAGTGGCAGACCCTTCCAGATTCCACTTCATCATAGTCAACACTTTGACTTTTGCTGAGCAGAGATTGCTCAGGATTCATTTGTTCTCTGCTGCTTTTTTAATGCATAAAGCTGATTTTCTAGCCAATTCTTTCTGGAAATGGCTTTTTCCCAGAAAGAAATTGGAAGAATTGTAGCCCTGTCCAGTGTGGCTCCCTGGGTAGGAGCAGCAGTGAGGCAGCTGAAGATTTCAGTAGCTCTGAAGCCTGTTTCTGCAGGTTTAACATGAATTGCTTTGAGGTGATTGATGAATTGTTTTTCCATACCAGGGCTAGTGGGAAGGGAGGAAAATTTTAGCTGTGCAGTATTTGTATGTATGAAATTATGAAGTGTATAACACACTCTCAACTGCTGCATGCTGTCCTATGGCAGCTTTTCTACCTGCCTCTCAAACTGAGCAATTTGGGTGTGATTAGGTGCAAAAATGCATGATGAGCAATGCAATCCCAAATACTGAACAATGCAATCCCAAATACTGAACAATGTAATCCCAAATACTGAACAATGTAATCCTAAAAATGGAACAATAGGAGTTCCTACCTCAGGAAATGTTGGGTAAATGTGCCTTTCAGTGCTACACACTGGTAGTAATTTGTTTGAACCATGTAAGTTACCTTATTACTGCACTACAGAAATAGCTCTTTGATCTTTTTACTTTTTAATTTCCCATTTGTCCACAAGCTTTTTTCTCACCCTTTCAACCCGGCTAATGCTCTAACCAGGAATGAATACATTACTCTGCTGAAATTTGAACAGAAGGCTAATTCCTAATCAAAATAGGCACTAATTTCTTTCAGTGCAAATTATCATCATTCACTGCAAATTTGCTCTCCTTGAACTGTGCCAACATGTTGTACAAATTTCAGCACTTGGGGCCAGCTTCCTATATACATCAAATCAAATAATATACCATTGTCTTTTTATTATTTCTGTTGCATATTATGAAAAAAATTAGTGTCAAAGACAATGAATAAATATTTTTACTGCTAATGGTATGATGAAAATAAATATATAAACTTTTGTTGGGTTTTTATACCAATAACAGATTTTTCAATTTTTTTTTTAAAGGAAACCCACCTGAAGGTACTGAGAAACTAAATAACATGACACATTGTTTATCTCTTTGTTGCTGAAACAGATCATCCATTAGGAATACAGAGCTTTCAGGGAAAAGATACTGCCGAGGTACCAGTGGAGATCTTTATTCCAAGACCAGTGGGTATTATTTTGCAAGCACTGCAAAGATGGCATTTGATATTATGAAAAAGACACAGTGATCAGCCATGCTGGGAAACTGGGCCTCCCAGTTGGTGTGCTTATCTGTTTTAAATAGCTTTTGTGGTCTTCTAGGTGTCATCACATGTATGCCTACACATACACTGCGTCTTCAAACACCTCTTCCCAGATACAATAGCATTTTATAGCACCATCTGTCCAAAGGATGGATTTAATAGATTTATAACAATGCCATCAGGCAAATAGCTCTGCAAATTGTGAATATGGTTAAAATATACACAAAAGATACAAACATTAAACACAGCAATTATGGTTTTCTTTTTGAAGCGTGTGCGTGTCTGGATCCAATTCCTTTCCTCTGGTGCTGAGTTATAGTGCATATCTCTATGCAAACAGGATTTGGAACATTTTGTTAATAATGGGGTTTGTTCTTTTGTTTGCTGTTTTTTTTTCTTTCAAGATAGAAATCTCTCATCTAATATAATGTTCCTTACATGTGAAAAACATTGATTATAGTGTAAATGAAATAATTGAAAATATAAAACGTGTGAAATCTAATTACCTGCTGCTGAAGTGTCTGCTTCAAATAGTCTAGCACTGGGACTGTTTTATTCATGGGACTTACTTTTTAAGAGGAAGAAACTGCAAAAAGTGAGGAACAGTATATTCCAGAAATTAAAACATCTTGGAGTGAGACACCTGAAACTGAACATCTGCCCTGTTTCTTTTACAGTATTTTAAAATTAGTAAAATATTTTCCTGTAGAAAGTTCCTACAAGGCCTTTGATTTGTTTGCTTTTTAGTCCTGGCTTTGGAAAGCTCCCAAAGAAAGTATTTAACATGTATACAGTTACCTGAAAATGTGGAAGATGCTCCTTATTGTAAAAGAAGAAAGTGATGGGATATTTCCTAAATCCTAGGCAATGACAAAAAGGCAAGGCTGTATTTCACTTGACAATAAGATGATCTTAAATGCTGTAATTAAAAACAAGAGAGTTACTTTCATTACATAGTGCACCCCCATTGTGCCGATTATCCTCATAATGTTTTGCATAATGCCTGTGAATCTATAATGCTTAAAGATACAAGATGAAACACTCTGTAAAGATAGTGAGGAAAAAAAATACCACCTACCCCTAAACCATTAAATTGAGTTTTTCTTTTGGTTGTATTATAAGCTTTCTAGATAACTGATAGAAAACTTCTGTTCCCCTATTCTAAGGGTGAATATTTACATTCTGAAGAGAACAAAAGGTTTTCACAAGAATGTTCTTAGCCACAGAAAAATTTTGCAGGGGGGCAGAATCAGATTTATTGTATTTATTTCTTTCTAGTTTGGTAATGCACTTCTGTTGTTGGGGTGGGTTTTTTTGGGGTTGTTGGGGATTTTTATTCCAGTGTTGACCAGCCCTGTAGCCTCCCCACTGTCCCACCCTTGTCCTGTAAACACAGTACAACAGTGGGAAGTTAGGAAGGTGCCAGCAGAAGTGAGCTTTTGGGGATGTACAAAGGTTTGAGATGTCTCATCTGCTGTGTTGTGCTGTAACTTGCTCAGCCCTATACAACCCAGGCAGAGATGACCACAGCTAGAACTTGTTCAGAAAACAGCCAGCAAAAAAAGGAGTCTGAAGGTCAGGCAAGAGGAGCAATGTTGTGAAGCTGTGCAGAAATAGTATTTAGGTGCTGAAGCTGTTGCCAGCAGTGCCTGTTGTACCAAATGCCAGGGCAGCATCCTCTGCTGTGGCACCCAGTGAGCTGCAGAGCTGCCTCCAGCCCCAAAGGAGAGGCAGAGGGGAGGCCCTGGGGCAGGAGAGGGGGAGCTGTGACCTGACTCACAGCTATCAGGTTTGTGTCCTCCCCTGCCAGCACTGTCTGCTCTCATGTCTGATAAGATGTGCCCCCTTCCCTTGGCTTGGCCTCTGCTGCTTGTAGGCCCAGCTTGTCTTGCAGTAAGTTGTGGGATAAATCTTCCCATCATCCCTGCTGTTGCCTTGCACTCTCCAGTCATTTCTTGTTTTGAGGCATATGTGCTTTTGGCTAATCTGGGCTGCCTGAGGCATGAGCCCTTTGTGTTCCTTTCCACTGTAATCAAAAAGAGCCTGAGTGCAGAAGATGCCAAAAGAGATCAGTTTCCCTGGTAGGCAGCGTACACTGTGTGTTCATTGACTCCAAAGATGTTTAACACACTTCTAAGATGAAGCCCTGAATACCTATTTATCCAAACCCAGTTCTTGCAGTGCAAAGAGCTGCATTTCATTTTTCTTAAGGATTAATACTATATTTTAAAATTAATTTTCTCCAGCAGCAGTGAATTTTGAGGCTGCAAGGAGTGCACTGTGTCCTAGAATCAAGATCACTGTTAGTTAGTCCAGATGAGCTCCACAGAACTGCAGCCTAAAGCAGTCTCAACAACAGAAGCCATTCCTTAAGAAAACTTAAGGAAACAATTATAAGAACCTTTTTGTTTTCACTCCTGGATTTTATTATTTGGGGGTCTTCCTAATAACATCTTCCACAAATCCTTTCCCTCATCTTTGCTTTTTACTGGACAGCATCAATAGTACTAACCCAGAGTTGTCAATGTTTTGGGGCATACCAATGTTTAAATTCATTTTAGAGGAAAGGAAGGCAATTAAATAATTTCCATTTAGTGGCTACAGTCTGTGTACACAGCTCTGAGAATTGAGGGGTGTTTGTATGGGTGCATCTGTATCTGTGTGCATGAGAAAGCTCCTAAATAATAGCAGCTTCTTTCTTGTACAGAATATTTTGCATGTGAGTGCATTTCTAGAAGTGCCTGTATGTATTTCTCATTGTGATGTGATAAAAAGAGCTTTAGAATAACAGCAAAACAGCTTCTGGGTCCTAGAATACAGTACCACACTGGATTGTCTGTGTTGCAAATACACAATGGCAGTGTTGCAACATGCCAAAATATCTTCCTCAAGGAACCTCATTTTACTTCTCTGAGTATCTAAATAAATTATGAAAAATATAAAATACAATTCATGAAGTACATAAGAGAAGTGCCTACAAAGCATAGCAGATCTCAAGGAAATGTTGATGTTTTTAGTTCTGTCATCCATCACCATAATGAGTGCCAAAACTCCTTTGAAAATTAGCTGTCTGTGATTAGGCAGGTTTCAGAGTGCAGGTTGTTTCTGTATCTGATTCTGAAATATATTAATATGAATGTTATGCTAATTTGTCTACTTTTGACCTCGAGCTTATCTCCAAGATTCAAGAGGATATTGCCTCATTAAGTATCTCACTGGCAAAGTAAAACTACCTTCACCTTCTCACTTCATTAGATGGAATTGTTACTTTTTTTCGTTTGGTGAAGAGTGAATAAACAAGAGTCCTTCAAGATGTATTGCTTATTTCTACCTCAAGTATAGTTATCTTGTGCATACATAATAGAGGTGTTAAAATTAGTATTCAGCTCTAATTCTCTCCAGTCTAACTGATAGTGTTTTGATGAGTTTTGGAGTTTCTGCTCTGTCTGGGAATTTTAGTGATGAGGTAAGGGAGACAGACAGCAGCTTGGGTTTCATAAGCTGAGTTGACCTTGCAGGACATGGAGGCATCAAATGTTTATTGTGAAACTGAATAGATGATCCTAACAGGCAATGAGTATGCATAAAGGAAAACAAAAACACAGACACCTTTATAAATATCCCAGAGTGACCAGGAATTCATATTATTGCATTTCTCTAGGACAAAACCATCCCTCTCAAAATGTATGAGTCACATTTATTTTTAATATTGTAATTTCAATTTCTGCCTTTTGTCTGACATTGCAGAGAGGATATTCCCCTCCCCCCCACCCCCACCCAGTCAGTGGGACAGTTTAGCTATGTTGTCATCCCTCCCTAAAATCTTTCCTCCCTCTTACCTGCCCTTACCTACAATTTGGAAAAATGGAATTTACATCCATGCAATGATCTAAATTGCATAAAATTAGATTATGTTGAAAATTGTGTTCTAAGTCATTTGACTTTGAACCCTGCAATTTTTTTTATTTAAAACCTACATTAAATACTGGAGGAATGCAAATTCTTTACACATCCTCACTGTCTGTTTTTAACTCTTCTCTATCGTCTTATGACTGTAGATTTAATTTTTTAAAAAGCAAGAAAGCTCTTTCATCATTTTACCCCTACCACTAAAGTGTGCAAGCAACCTCTCAAAATACTTCTTTGTCTTTTCAGAAATACTTCTTTGTCTTTTCAGAAATTCTTCTTTGTCTTTTCAGCCCCACTGCAGGTCTGTTCAACTATTGCAGAATCAGACTGACTCCTCTCTTTGACTTCCAATACCCTAAGTGATCACTCAGTCTTTGTCAAGGAAACCCTCTAGCACTGGGGATGCCCCCTAATTTTGATTTACTTCTGGCAACAGCTGCAGGAATCCAGGGGCTTAAAGTGCAGCCCTGTTCCCTAAACTCTGTAATGATTGCCTATATCATTTGATTTAGCCCAGTGAATGGCCCAAAGAAGATTAAACTGCTTCCTTCTGCTGAGCTGAGATATGCTGCTCTGCTGAAATATGTCCCTGACCTCTTCTGCTGATCTGTCATATGGAGGCTAATAGCCCCTCTAAGTGTTATCCTACCTAGTGGGACTGCAAAGGCTCTGCTTCTTCATCTATTCCAAGTGGTTTGGTGTGCCTTCTCTTTCCTTTCCCCTTCCTTATAATCTCAGTAAAACACCTTCTCCTGAGGGTAATGCCACATCCCTCTGTTCAAATCCCAACAGGTTTGGCTTCATCTTTCCCTTCTTACTGAAGTATGGCTGGCACAAGACATTTCTGTGGGAATGACTCACACACCTGCCTTCAGCCAGGGGATGTCCTCAACTAACAGAAATGTCCCACTGCTACCCAAGGGGAGGTGGGACCTTCCTGCAAGCCAGCTTCTCCTTCTGGGACAGTTCCAGAATGCACATGTCCATATATTCATTTGACCCTGATTGAATACTTGCTGTTTTCAGTCCTGTACTATTCAAAGGTCCTGGGGGTGTGTGTCTCATTCCCAGAGTAACACAAATTTCCAATCAGGATAAATAAAGATTACTTGAATAAGTAATCTATTCTTTTTGGTAAAAAATACTTTAAGTCCTGTGATTGCTTAAGAAAAAATTCAGTCACTGGGTGATCTATGTGAATGAACCGCAGTGAAAGTGTCCTGCCCTGCTTTACAGGGCAGATGTAGACCTCTGTAAAGCTACTGTAGAGGAAAAACTAATATTTTCTAATTCTGTAAAACTTGGCCTTTATTCTAGGAAGGAACCAAGGTAGTGTAGTAAAGTAAATGGTTGAAGGTCATTGAATGAATGATAAATATCAAGCCATATAGAGAGCAGCATAACCCCCTGATGGAACTGGAGCAGTGCTTATCTATGCACACTGAAATGATGCTGTTTATTTTAGGGATAAAAACTAAATTACTTGTATATCCTCTTGGCTATCCCTTCCTTCATACTCTCACATATTTCTCATGGCTTTTATTGCACAGAATAATAATGTGAGAGATAAGAGTATATAAATCTTATTTGGGCCACTGGAAAGTATTTGCATACTTTTTTTTTTTCTCTTAGTTACTATGTGTTGAGATAATGTAAAGCAGAAATGCAAATGCTTTCACAATTGATTAATTTTTGAAGAAAAACAACCAAGCAACAAACAAAACCAGAACAAAACATATTAAGCAGCAACATGAAAGCCGAGGCTCAGTCCTGCCTTGGCAGCAGTCAGTTAGTGTTTCACTCTCAGATATTCCAGTGGAATCTGCCAGTGCAGCCAGGGGTGATATTTGCTAAGAAGTCAGTCAGATGTCAGCTTCAGCTTCTTAAAATTGCTCTATGTGGTGCTGAGAATGATGGCAAAATCCTATTCTCTCTTTCATTATTTACAGTTCACAAATATTTCTGCTGTTTTAATGATCTGTCCTCTATATAATATTTGTGTTGCCATTTTCTGGAATTCGAATTTTTTGAATGGTTCTTCAGATGCTAATTTCAGGGGATTGGGAGGGGCAGAGGTGGTGATTGATGGAGGGAGTCTCTAGTGTTTCTCTTAACAAAGTAACAATGCCTGATACTTGTTATCCTCCTATTTCTTATTGCTGCTTTGCAATATGTTCTTGGGAGCAGACGGTATTTACTATAGAAACTTAAATGTCTTTATTGACAAATAGCAGGAGACAGACCCTCAGGAAGAGTGGCTTCATTAGCATGCAGCTTATACTATTTTTCAAGAATATGTTTGAGCCTTTACACTTTTTTTTTTTTGAACACTAAAATGCTGATAGTAAATGACAGTGGGAATAAGTGCAGCTGGCAGGATAAAACAAATGGTTTAAAAAGCCTCAATCTGTTTTCCTGATCTGTTTTCACCATGTGGGATGCAGTCTTAAAAGCTATACATTTTTTAAATGATGGATGCAGTATTTATAGTTGTGATTTTTATATTTCCTTTTGCCAAGGAAGGGCAGGGAACTTAATTTTATATCACACAATTTACAAGCAAGGTATCACAAAGTTCTTTTCCAGAGAACTGCTACTGGGTGAGGACAGAAGCCGTGGGAACGTGACTGTAATAGTAACTGCTTCATTTTAAATTCTCAGCTTCTTTTTTAAGAGCCTCATTTTGTGCAGACCTTTTATTGATGCAAAATGTCAGAAGGAAAAGAGAATGCAAAGAGTGCCTGGAGGGTTTCCTTCCACCTGTGTGAGCAGCTACCACCCCTGTGCTGAGCAAGGAGCAGGAATTCCTTCCCCCTTTTTCCCTGGGAGGATTCCCACTGGCCACTGACAGCAGAGGAGTTCCCAGGGGAACCCTGCACAGCTCCTCTGTGACACTCTTTGCTTTTCCCAGCTGGAATTCATCCCCTGCCTCAGAGTGCTGATGAGATTACAGCAGAGGGGCCTGTAGCTGCATTTCTCTTCACAGAGAAAAGCAAGGCACAACTTCCCAAGAATATTTCTGGATTCACATTCTCTGAAGCTCAGAGAAAGAAAAAACAATTCTTATCCCATTTACTGCTCCTGTGTCATTCACAAGTGGAATGCATTGTGGAAGATTTTTTACCTGAAGGGAATTGGTAATTGGATTCTGGTGAGAGTGTTTTGATTCACTGACCAATTGAATCCAGGTGTGTGTCTGTGTGTGTGTGTTGGGACTGTCAGCTGATGGTCACAAGATTCTGGGCAGTTGAGTTGGGTGCTTGTGTAGATTCAGTTTAGGTATAGGGTAATATAGTATGGAATAATATAGTATAATAAAGTAATTAATTAGCTCTCTGATATCAATGGAGTCTGATGTATCATTCCCCCTGGATGTCAGGCAAAAATATCAGCGATAGGGGCTGGGCTCCCAGGCCATGGCTAGCTTTGCAGCACTGCACTCACCTATCTAACACAACAGTTATTTTTCCTCTTCACTTCATGTTCTTGAGGACCTCCTGGCCTCTGTCTCCCTGATCAAGGAGAGCTGATGAATAAGGACAAGTTGGTGTCAGGGCTCTTTCTGCCTGTGTAAAATCACATTGAGAAAGGACAAAAAACCCTGGTTTTCATTAGGAACTAATAATGTCCTATTAATGGAACCTGTGGGCTACTTTCTGTGAGCAGTTACTCAAACATCTTCCAAACCAGTTCCTGTTCCTCTCACTGGCAGCCAAATGAAAGCAAAGCCCTGCTTGCAGTCTCTTCTGATGGATTTGTTCTCAATGAGAGAAGCTATCACCCCTGCACATGGAAACAAATCACCTTGTCTCTCCTTATTAGTTCCCAAACTAGTTTACTTCTTTCTGGGGGCTGCTTAGTACCCTCTCACTCCTTCTTTCCTTATCTTCTCAGAGCTGCTTGCCTTCCTCTCCTGCATCTGCAATTCTCCTAAATGCATTGCAATAATAGCCATTAAGCTTAAAATTGGCATCTAATCCCTATGCTAATCCAAGAATTAAGAAGTGCAAAGAGATGAAAAACAGGTAGCATGGATGTAATTTTGGAAAACTGTTGCATATTTATTTCTAAAATACACGTATAATACATGTTTTGTGCCTATCTACACATAGGGTGAAAAGGTCTATAGAATACACGATCTTGTAGTGGCTTTGTTCAGTGCCTTAGCTTGAAAAGATGATCATAAAACAGAAAATCACAAGACTGCTGTTTCAAAACCAGAATAAAATAGTAAAAAAAAAAAAAATACAGGATCCTATTTACTTATTTTATGTTTGTAGGTTATGAGATAAAATGTTTTCATATATAGTGTTTACATCACCAGAGGTCTAATATACTACCTGTTAAAATTAATGACAGATTGGCCACTGAGCTTTGGGCTATCTATTAAATCTTTGGGAATCCTGCCATTAATGCTAATATCAAAGTTGACAATTTTGAAAGCAAGTAACATGATATTTTAGCATAATTTATTAAAATTATGATAAACTATCTAATGAGACCTGTAAATATATCTACAGTAAAAAAAAAAAAAGAAAAAATCAAGGCTTCTTGGAAAGCAGCTTTAGTATAGAATTAAATAGATGGTATTAAAATCTGTAGCATTTATTTATTTATACTTTCCTTTTTTTTTTTTTTTTTTTTAAATATATAATCCTAGGAGGAATCAGTGAATTGTGAGGAGGTTTCAGTTCAAATACAGGTTTATAGTTACAAGAGATGTGATGGTTTAGTCACTGATATTTTATCAATCTGATATATTAAAGCTGGGACACAGTCACTTATTGATGTAGCAGTAAGATGTATCAGCTGTATTAATATATTTAACTTCACATTTACTCTTATTGATATTATGTCAGCATAATGTAATAACAGAAAAAGTAATTGTGTCTTAATTTTGAGATTTGCAGAGGACAGTCATTCTGTTTGGTCCTGAACTGGTACCTGGGCTTTGAAATGTTTTGATAATTTTATAAAGAATTTAACATTGTGACCATTTGGGAGAAATACAAAACTGTACTGAAATGTCCCTCTTTTTATGTGCATATAAACAAACTCCCTTGTTTTGAATGCCATTTTTGGCACATCATTTATCCTATTCCATGTGAGCACACTTGTCTTTTCTCTGATAATGACAAAAATGTTGTGACCCAAAACAGTGCTTCTTCAAGAACTTAGGGAAAAATGATAGCATAAATTTGTGTCTGGTTTCAAACTTATTTTTCTTCCTGCTTCTCTGCTAATGGTTAAATATATTTCTCTACTTTCTGTTCTACTTTAATTCAGTCTACTGATTGTCCAGTCTACTGATTGTCCACTAATTCAGGTTTTTGCCTTTATAGTCTCTGATTTAAAAAAAGAAAAACAAACAAGCAATCAAGGCCTTTACTGCACTTTCTGCCTGTGCATACATTTGTGTCAGGTAGGCACAAATGGTATTTCTTACACATTTAGGTCCTCACAGGGCAGGCAGGTAGATGACAGAATTTCTCCTGACAGCCCAGAGCAAACTGATACAATACAAATGAGTTCGTTTAGAAGTTACCATCCTCTTCTGTTACTGATTTGGGATGTTCCATCTGCTAATAATGCGTTTGTTTACAGCAAGTTTTTCCATTCATCTTTAGCCTATTAGTGGGTTTTGAGAATTTTTGGCATGTGGTCAGTTATTCCAGAGGTCTCATGGCAACAGCTGGAACACGGGAAAATCTGTGCAGCCCAGAGATGGTTTCCAGACATTTCGTTTCTCTCTCATATATTGAAGTGGAAAAAATCTTTCTTTGTGGTCAGTCATGAGAATATTTTTGACATCCACTACTTTGTGAGCATTCAAGGACACAACAATCTGGGTAATGATGAATACCAAGTGTTTCTCAAAGACTGGCACTCTGCCTCATCAACACATCTGCCAAGATCAGAGTTTTTAATATTAAGAAAAGAACAGTCTATTTATAGAGTACAGAGGTCTTGGGCTTTCTGAGAGCAAATCTCACCATTCTAAGATGAATGAGCACAAATGAACAGGGAGAACTGCAAACACAGAACTGCTGTGGGTACATTACATCTTCAATACTCATGGCACCTGATGTAGCTATAGAAATCAGTGAAAATGGAGAAGAGCCTTTGTGTTGGGAGTTTTGCTTTGTCTTTAGAGCATGAATCCCACATTTTTTCTTTCACTTTTTCACTAAGAGGAGTTCTGAACTTCCTACATTCAGTGACCAGTGAAGCCCAGATGACTCTGTTATCCAAAAGTCTGTCTTTTCAAAATAGAAATCCATAGTTTATTAATCCCTGTTTAAATTGAATTCACTCATGATCACCACATTCAAGGTTATTTTCTGCAATCAGCTTTCCTTTTCTCTCCTTGCCACTTACCAAAACCTCATCTAAAAATAGCACAGAATCATATCTTGCTGACTCAGGAGGTGTTTGCTGGTCTGTTTACTACTGCATCCTGAAATAACTGCACTTTATAATTGCACCTAGCATTAATTAGTCAGTCTGTACTACTTGCCCTGTTTCTATTACTTCCACTTTTACTTTCTAGTTCATTTAAGCTTTGACATTTGTGTTATAATTAAGCTATTCAGGAGCAAATTTTGTATTTTTTCTTTTAAAATGTGTGTAAAACCAAGGTTTGATGGCTGATGCTTATTAGTGACTGAAATTTCTGGGTGGTTTTAGTCTTTTTTTCCTTGGACAGCTTTGGAGACTCAGAACTTTCTCTCTGGAAGTCGACACTAGGTGCTGTACTGTCCAGAAATTATAATAATGAAATTATAATAATGAAAATAATGAAAAATATCTGTAGAAATAGTCAATCCCAGCAAAAATCCAATGTTTGCTGAATATAACCAATTAAAATCAAATCCTAGAGAGCTTGATTATAGTTCTGTTTCTTTAGTATCTGCTTTTCCATCTTAGAATGGTATTTAATTTTTCTGTCTCATTTACACTGTACCCAAAGAGCTCAGAGGTTTCCCATTGAGCTCCAACCAACTTCTGTCCTCTGGCTCACTGATACCCCCATCTTCATTGCTGAATGTCTGTTTACCTGTCATTTTTCTTTTGTGTACTAAAGCCAGATGGAGATTTACCTGACTTTTTTTCCTGACCTTCTCCCACTATTACTTTGTTTCTTTTTTGCCATTTAAACCTCATTAAATGTTATTTAGATGGCTAATTTCTTTTTTTTATTTGTCACTCGGCATTTGTGCCAAGGTGTGTTTGTTGGCATTTCAGATGGAGACCTGGACTCCTGGGATACGCATTTTTTAATGAGCAGCCTGTTTGATTAGATGGTAAACATGCAGAGGAAATCAATCACTTAAATGCATTTATAGCCCAATCTTATTAAGAGTATTTTTTATTTGCTCCAGGCACATTCACTTTTTATTTCTGGTTCTAACCGATTCCAACCCGTTCAAGCCAGTTCTAATCAGATTCACTGGCTCAAACCAGATAAAACCAGTTTGAACCAGCTCAGACTTGATCAGACAGGATTTCACCAGTTCAAACCTGACCCAACAGGTTCAAACTTGATCCAACCAGTCCCAAACTGGTTAAAACTGAATCCAATCACAATCAAACCAGATTAAATTGATCAAACCCATTCCAACCAGCTCGATCTGAATTTGACTGGTTCATCTAGTTCAAACTGGATACAACCAGTTTAAAGGCTCAAATCCTGATTTTTAGAGCCCAAACTGGGGGATGGGGAGGAAATAGGGTGAATTTGAGGGAATTGGCGCAAATTTTAGTGACTTTAGGGTGTTTGGGTGGCTTTTCATGGGATTTTGGGATATTTGGGGGACATTTGGGCAGCTGCTTGAAATTTTCCTGCTTTAGGGGAATTATGTGTAGATGTTTTATAATTTTGGGGACATTCTAGGTGAACCTGGGGAGAATTTTTGGGAATTATCACATATTTTGAAAAAATTTTGGGATACTTTTGGTGGACCTGTCTAAATTTTGCATTACTTTCATTGATTTTAGGTGGATTTGGTGGTATTTTGACTGGATTTTAATGGAATTCAAGATTTTGTAGAATTTTTGGAGTGAATTGGGATTTTTATGCAAATTTGGGGATACTGAAGATAGAATTGGGGGAATTTGTGTGATTCAAGGACTTTGGGTACATTTGGGGTAATTTGGGGGCATTTTGATGAGAATTCGATAGGATTTTGAGTGGAATTTGGAGGAATTTTATGGGATTCTAGGAATATCTTTGTGGGAGTTTATGTGAATTCACATGGATGTTGGGACATTTTGGATGCTTTTTTTTTGTGTGTGTGGGGGGCATTTTTCTTGGCATTTAGGGTATTTGAGTGGAATTTTATTATGTTTGATGGATTGTTGGGGAATCTGGGGATATTTTGGGACATTTTGCTGTGGATTTGCATGGATTTGGTGGCATTTGTGCTGATTTTTGATGGGCTATTTTGATGGGATTTTTAGGACATTTTGGCTAATTTTATGGGATTTTGGGACCATTCTGATGGAATTTCGGGCTATTTTGATGGAATTTTCTAGGATTTTGTGAGCTGTAGCCCTCACTGATGCATACCTGGCCCATACCATTGCAGCTGCTCTTCTGATTTGTCACTTCACCTCCGATTTACAACAGAAAATGGATAAAGCCACAGTTAGAAAGTGAAGAAAATTCTGCTTTTCTCAGATTGAGTTGGGGCTTTCAGAAGAGGTTCCCCTGTTCTGCTGGAACTGAAGAGCAAAAAAGCCCTGTTGTGGTCTCTGTTCAGCACCTCTGGAAACCTCAGCCTTTCACCCAGGCTGGGGTTGGAAACACAAGGAATGCCAAAGGATGGTTTTACTCTTGGGGCTGTCAGCCACAGAGTCCTGGCTTATCCATTCTCCTGCCATAGTTACAGTTCCTGCGTTGTGCCCAGGGGGAGGAAATTTAATAAAATCCAAATCCTTGTTAATTGTATAGAAGGATCTCCCAGGTAGAGCTGCTGACTCAAGGGTTGGCTCTCCAGCCACTGAGCATGTGTTGTTCTGAGATGTATCCCACACTGGGAAGAGAGAGTAGGTTTGGAAATGTGGGAAGAGCCAACCTGCCTTTACAGATCACATCACAGGGTAGACAGCAAGCCATGCTGGAGTGCTGAGCTGACCTTTTCAAACCTGATTTCTTTCCCCATCTCCTGCTTTCCAATCCCATCTACAGCCAGAGAGGGACATTCATCATCATTTACCATCAATACTGCAGGAGGGGAAGCAGAAGGCTCTCCTGGTCCCATCTCCACTTCCATTTGTCATGACAGAAATAATAGGAAAGCAGAGCTGGCCATAACAATCCAGCCTCCTCCTAAAAGTGTGCATCACTGGCAGTGACTTTACAGCTGCTGGATCAAAGGCAAGAGAGCCTGGCTTCTGCTTTCCTGAGAAAATGACAGATAAATCTAGGGATGGGACATGCCACAGGGCATCCTCACCCTGTAGCAGAGAGCCCACCATGGCACCCCTGGAGAGGGACCCCCAGGACCCTTGCTGGGGGCTGCTGGAGAATGCAGCAATGAGCATCTGTTCCCCAGGATAGGGGAGGTTAATTACTGTGATCAAAAATATCCAGAGGGGAAAACGTTACACCAGATATTACCAATTAACCCATGAATCTAAACATGACAATTGCTGCAATTAATACAATCCTGCACTCACACTAATTACCAGTCTGTGGGAGGAGGCTGGGAGGGATGGAGGGAGGAGGGAGCTTGCAGTCCTGCTGGAGCAGCAGATCCCAGGGAAGCTGGGTTTGCTACAGGGGGTCCCACCAGAGTTGTGCCAACATGAAAGCATCAGAGGCCACCAGAGGGTTGAGGGGGTCTCTTGTGTTCAAACCACACCAGGGTGTTCAGGCCCTTCCATAAAACTTGTTAAATCTCCAGCAAACCAAACCTGCTCATGGTGACACTGTGGTGTGTCCCCAGCTGGGTGTGAACAGCTCTGCAGCACTGCCACCCCACAGGGCTGAGGCTGGGAGAGGAGCTGATCCCATCCCCAGCCTTGTCCCTCTCAGTTCTGGGGGCTGCTCACCCCACCATAACCATGCCAAGGGGGCTGGGGGGAGATTTGAAGAGAAAAATGCCTGAGGAATTTAAATCACAAAGGTTTGTTGGTAGCTGTAGCTGAGCTTGGTCAAAGCATTATGGTCAGATGTAGTGTGTGAGCAGTGTGTCCAGACAGAACATTCAAACAACAAGGCTGAATATTTACTTTGTGCTCAGTGTTAAGGATAAATGAGTTCTCTGCTGTCAGCCTGTTTTGTGCTGTGAAATCAAATCAGTGCCCAGTACTCCCAACATGCCTAAATACAGAATGGTTTTCAAACACTCTCACACACACAGATTTTATTCTTTGCTTTTCTGCTTCTATTGGTTAGTTTATTAGTCTGGGACAGGAGATTACATACCAGCCTAGTAAAAATGGGCTTAATCCATAAACAGGCCTTTGTCCTGGAGCTCCTGATTTAAAGATATGTAAGTGTATATATTCTTACTGTAGGTTAGCAAGGCTCATGTGAGCATTCTATAATGTTCAGATGTCTGTAAATATGAATATATTAAAAATATAACTATGCAAAATCTTTTCTCCTCATATTTCCTTCTACAACAGGGTGACCCACTTAGTGGATGATGGAAAGGCTGTGGATATTGTCTACCTGGACCTTAGTAAAGCCTGTGACATTGTTTCCCACAGATTTTTCCTGTTCATTGGCCTATGCACAAATTTAGCATAGCTTTTTGTTTTTGGGGGATGGCACCATGCTTCTAGTCCTGGGAAATTAGACCCAGAATCTTCTACCAGTTATCATGGATAAAAAACCCCAAATAAACCAACCAACAAACAAACAAAATCCCACAAAAAGCACCATAGAGATATAGACTGAATGTCAGAATTTTTCCTATATAAACCTGTTTGCTGCCTTCACCTTAAATTCTGGAGCATCTTTCCAAAACAAATTTTTGAACCCATATGTTCTGATAAAGACTGTCACACCAGCTCAACTGCCTTATCAGACACCAGATTCTGCACTGGAAGTGTGAATGCCCCACTGAAAAGAAGAAATCTGACAGATTGGGAATATTCAGAAATAAAACAAGAAGACATAGGAAGGTGAGCTTCTTAAACTACTCACAAAACTACTCATTTTTCCTGCTTGCAGATTTAAAGTCGTATGACTGAGCTGTCACAGTGGCACAGAGGAGACATAATGAACCATGGCTTGTGCTGCCTGACTTAGTCTCAGCTCCCCAGCGCTTCCAAGCAACCAAAGCCTCCAAACAAAACAAGTTGCTTTTGTTCTTTTGGTTTTGATATAAATCAGAAAATGTGACTTCACGTTCATTTGTACTGAAAAGAAATAAAGGGACAGTGCACTTCTCTGTTTTAAAACTTCAAATATGCTTGTGAAATGAGACTTGTTTACAGTGTTATTCTAAACACAAGAATATTTTAAGTCATATTGTATTGGATTTGGAGCTATGTCTTCTACACCCCTCTTGAAACAGATTGATTTGGTCCCCAGGTAGAAAATCTCCAGAGGTTTCATTTAATGATACTTCAACAAGGCATTTTTCCAGCATGTTGTTGAGACTTCCAAAACCAGTGAAATTTTTGAATTCAGCTGAAGCACCCTTAGCACCCTGGAAAAAGATGCAACCCTTGCCCACATTATATGAGCACCATCTCCCTTTTCACTGTTTTAATTCTGTTACCTCCCAAGTTTCTTTGTGGTCTCCCCATCCTTGCACTGCAAGGGGCAGTAAGAAATCAGTCTTTATTAATCCAGTCCATGAAGCCACTGTGATAATGCTCTGTTTCCTACTGACTTTTCAAAAATAATTTCATTCTGTTTGGTAACATGTACCATGTTCATGCTAATACACTGAATTTTTCTCTCTCTTCACCTCCATTAGTAAGCCCTCCTCTAAGCATGGTTATATGACACAGAAAAATGGGTAAGCTTCAAAACTCTTTTGGTGCTCTATTTTGAGTGGTAATTCACTTTTTTCTATGTTCAAGGTAACCAGTATTTTATCAGTGCTGCTATTAGATGCATTCCTTCATATATATATTCATCTGTAAAAACATATTTCTGTAGGGACTGTGTCCAAAACAGGTTAAATAGGTTGAGTCTCCATTAGGTTTATAGAGGGGTTGTAACAGTGTGGTTTTAAAGCAAACACTGTGATTCTCTCCTTATGCTGCATTTTGCTTCACTTTTCAGAAAGTTTTCGTGTATAATTTTGTAAGGATTTAATCAAGTCTCTTAGTAATTTTGTTCTTTTAGGTAATATGAGGTTTTTTACTGCTTATTTGAAACCATAATAAATTCTTACTTATCTCATACAGATAGTGGCATAGTAAGTTTCCATTATCTGTTTTGTTTCAAATGTTACTTCTCCCAGCTGTAGAACACTGTAATTTCACTGCTTTGGTGATTATTAGGTTAGTTTGCAGAAAAAAAAATCTGTTTTAAATGGATTACAATGTTATCAGTGGAAAAATATTAACAAGATCTAACTAGAATACATAGAAATCTCAGAGGGATAAATGATATACCTTTTATTGATTCTATTACTGTATCTCTTTGTTATTTCTGAAATTATAAATGGCTAACCATTTAAAAATAAAGTACAAATTTGAGACAGTGGCAGTGAAGGAAAAAGACACATGCATGGCACTTAGTCCTTAGCTATAAAGACAAAATTCTGCATTGGTCATCTTGCTATGCTTGCAAAACACAAAATTGTTTTGTGTCTTAGGTCTCTGATTTCTTCTTACAAGTGATCATTGCTGTGATAATGCACAAATACATAACTTATTTTTTGCTGAAATCATGGGCCTGAAGTGCTCCAATTCTGTACAAAAATCTCTGCAGGAAGAAGTTTCCCATTAGTGGCAACTTTAAAGTGGCCACGCTCATTACAGTTGGACTTTGAGTAACTTCTGGTCATGAGAATGGTTGGTTGGCTTGGCAGAGGGATTCTCTGAGTCCCCTTGGAAGTTGTTCCCTTGTGTTCTGCTGTTTTGCAGAACTCCCTCATTTGCAAGTATGCTCAAGATACAGTGTAGGTTCAAGGACTGTTCATTCATTAACCTCTCTTTAGAGTTTCAGGAGATAAATTCATGTGGATTTTTCTGATTACAGATTTCTGCTGATGTTTTTGTTTACAATAATTTTGAGGCTAACTACAGATAATGGGAATAATTACTGAATTGTAGTTTAAAAAAATAACAAAATGGAAAAGAAAACCACCAACTTTTGAGGGTTTTGTAAAATAATTAAATTTCCTGTGGGTTTCCATGTTGGAGATTCATCTAAACTGTATGTGTTGCTATATAATACACAGTTCCCACTGTGGGAAATAAGCAGAAAAATATTATTGCTTTTGGTTTTTAAACCTTTTTTTTCTCTTTTTTCCAGCAACAATTTGCAATTTTGGCACTTGCACAATTTAATTCCTTTCTTCTAAGCTTAGCATTTTATCCCCCTTGTATTTTCAGCTATTCCTGATTACATATAAACACAACATAAATCCATCATAAATCAATGTGTTTATACAGAAAATAAATAATAGCATTTTATCCTACATGAAAGGTAAGGAAAACATAAAGCAACAATAGCTGAAGATGCGTGTTCTTTCAAGACATTCTTTGTTGCAACTTCATTAAATGCAGTCAAGTATCAAAAGGAAAATAGCATGAACTTTTTATCAAGAGCTTTAACAAAATCCTCAGAAGACATGAAACAGCAAATGATGAAACTGAAATCCAATAAGTGAGCATTTGACTTAGGAATTAATTATTCCAAGAAGAAAGGCTAAACACATTAAGTAAAAACTACTCTGGTCAGGAATATAAAATACCAGGAGGAGTCTTAGGCATCCCAGAGTTGAGAGTGGGGAGCCATAAATCTTGGTAAGGCTTTACACTCACACCATGTGATGGACAAACTCTAGGCCCAGAGCCCTTTTCTCTGTGTGTTCCTGGGGAATGAGGTCACTAGGATTTTTGGGGAAATTCACAGTGGTTTCTTAAGGACTCTCTTTGGCACTGAGATGGCCATTCCACTCCCAACACATGCACTCATGCGCCTTTCCATGGATTCTCCCAGCCTCCCACACCTGTCCTGCCAGCTTTAGGGTCAGCACCTTGCCCATTTGCAGGGAAGCATAATGGAGCACGTCAGGAAGGAGTGGAAGGCAAGGCTTTTTCTATTTTATAATGCATGTTTCAGCTGCTGTCCTCACTAGGACTTTCCTGGCACTTTTTTGTGTTAGTTGTAAGTTTCAGTTCAGAACTGAGCCTTAGGTAGCTCCAAAAATCTGACTCATTTCCCTTCCAGGACCAGTCAAGAATAAAGATGTGGAAGATGAATACAAGTGTAGAAAAAAGAGGAGAGAAAGAGGAAATCAAAGGTTTTTAGAGGAGAGGGAAGATGTGTGGATGTAGCCTCCTGCTTCAGTAAACACTCTGGCTCTGCCCTGGGGTTGGATTTGAGAATGAGCTTTAAAATTTAGGATCTGTTAAAGCATTTTAAAGTAAATGAATGAGTGAGATCAAATTTATAACCCATCCTTTCGACTGGAATAAGTTTATGCATTTTTGATTTCTTGCAGCTGAAGAAGAAAGTCCTAAGGGTAAAAATTTAAGCTTCAGAAATATGCAGGGTTTAATAGTTGCAATAATAGGCCTTTTTCCTGAAGGGTCTGAAATAGAAACATTTAACTTACTAGAAAGTAATTGCAACCTTCAATTATGTAACAAACACCCTTTTTATTTAGCTCATGCAGTATTTTTACTTGACTTTTTCAGTATTAATAGCTACACAGTGGAAAGGATTTGTAGGAAATGCAGTTTGTTTTTGAAAACTTGAGGGATAGCAATCTATTATTGCAGCAAATTCTCCTGTGCTGAAAACTTAGGAAAAGTATCAAAAGTATTTACTAGCAGAAGAAAGTGTTCCCTTTTTGCAAGCTTTTTAGCTTTCTTTCAGAAGATCAGGCTTCTTCCATATTAAATACTTTACCTTTCTTTAAGAAGGGTGAAAAGTTTTTTATATGTTTGCTGTCTCCTGCTCTTCTGTTTGCAATAAAGCTTCACTAAGGAGCAGCAGTGCTCTCCAGCCAGAGCTGCTAATGAGTCTTTGAGTGTGCAGTGGCTGAAAGTCCCTCCTTCAGAAGCACAGCCCATAAAGGGCTCCCTCCAGCAGGACTATACCCAAAGGGAAGGTAAATAAAGGTCTGGGTTTTGTTTAAACCTCGAAAGGTAGCAGGGCTTGATTGATGCAGGTGGTAAAACTGAGACTGGAACTAAGGGAATGGCTGGTGTCAAGATTAAAACAGAAGCGTGGCTTTATGAATTGAAGGTGTTGCTTCAAGCCACCAAGACTTTTGTAGCATAGGAGTTAGCATGCAACAAAATGGGAAAGGATATTTAGAGTTGTATTTTTCGTCTCTTCACCTGGACTAGTTTAATCTTTTCTTTTCAGTACAAAATTATCTGCTTCTGATTTTAAAAAGTATTATCACCTTTTCTTTGTCACCTGACAAAAATGTTTGGGCTTAATTTTGATCTAGGGAATTTAAAAAAACAAAAGACCTGGCTATTTTTATTTTTGTTTATGGCCTTATAGGCTGTATATGCAGTGAATAAATCAAAAGCTCTGCAACTAAACTACAAATTTTAAAGAGAGATTTAGTATGCTATCTTTTAAAAAACTGTCATGCTACTTTATTGGGTGGTACTGTATATCTTGTGGCTCTTATAAAGGAAGATTAATCAGATTGTTTCCTGTGTTAAATATGTCCTTAACTGGTTGCTATGACAATTGTCTTCCATTTTCTTCCTTCATTGTAGGTTTATCTCCTTTTGATTCTGTAGAGGGAGCTTGTCAAGGTATTAATTAAGAAGTTTCTCACTTTTTTTTCCCCCTACTTCAAGGACTTTGAAAAATAAAACAAAAAGTTGTATTCAAAGCCTTTCATTTCCTTACAGTGTGTATATTCTGATTCTGCCTTTTCAGCTTTATTGAAACATACAGGATTTTAATCTTTACAATCACATATGCAATAATTAGTCACATAAGAGAAATGAAATGCTTTTTTTTGTCATCAATTAAACCTCTAATGGCTGTAAAAATTATTTGTATAGGAATTTACTCTAGAAAATACCACATATACAGAGCCCACATTGCCTGTGCAGAATAGTTTAAGTGACTGTCTTACACTGCTGCCCAGCAGGATTTTCAGTGATGTGATTATGCAGAGAATCTGGCAGAAATCTATTTTTGAAAAGTGTTTGACAAAAAGAACATGGGAGGAAGAATAAAGCCTGGCTTTGCTAAACCAGATCTACTTGTTTCTTGTTCTCAGATGTTGGAATTGTGGATACATTAAAATTTGAAGATTTTAATTTGATTTCTCTGAAAGCTCTTGAAACAATTCACCTAAATAATTTTGTAAGCAATTTTTGAAGCTTTTAAGAGAAGGGTAAAAGCAAGAAGAGGTTTAGTCTGTTCTTTCTTGTGTCAGTAGTGTCAGATTCATAATTCTGAAGAATGATTAAAGAAGGGATTTTTAGCAATTCCTTCACCTTTCTGTTTATAAATCTCAGCTGTGTATTTGTATCATTCTGCTACTCTTTTTATATTTCACATGGTCTTTTAAACTCAGAATAAGCTAGCTGTTCTTTGTTTTGGAAATTTTCTTTACCGTTTTTCTTCATGATCTTTACCTGACCTTCCTTTGCATCTTCACCTTCAGATTCAACTTCTTTCTGCAGACAGCTAAGAACTATTGGAAAAAGAAGTAAACAAGTGTCATTAAACATCCAATACAAATGAGCTGGGAAGTATGCCTTGTGCACTAAATGTTCTTACATTTATCCTACAAGTTTCACTTCAGCTCTGTAGAGTCTGGTTAATTTGCTACTTTTTCTTGGATCCATTTTCCTTCCATTTGCCTGAGAAATGTTTAGGATAAGGACATAAGAATAGTCATACTGTGCAATACTTCAGTTCAATGAGGTAACATTTGACACTGGCCATTATATGTGAATTGAAGGGTGCAGTAATTACATTATGTGCAGAATTTCTCAAACTCTGAAAGTTTGAGGCTGAAGGACTACCTGTGTCAGAGGCTATTTCTTCTCATACAAGGTGAGAGAATTTCTTTCTTTAAAGAATTTAACCTGTAGGAGGCATCTGAATTTTCAACATTCACATCATCCTGTTTCAGTAAGTCCCACATCTTAATGGGAAGAAGATTCTTTAGTTTTCATTTTGCACATAATTCTTACTTTACTAGTTCTTACCTAGGAAGATATAATACTTTCTTCAGAATTCTATTAATGCCACCCACGATTTTATTGATTGCATCTTCTATTGTTTTTAATTTTTCAAACTCAGCAGTCTAGAATGATTAAATTACTTTCACACCCATTTTTGCTCCTGCCCGAATCTTTCTCTCTTTCATGTTACTCTTTCCAGGCTACAGATGATCAGAACTTTACATAATTTCTAATGGTGTGGATATTACAGATTTATACAGTTATGCTCTCTTTTCTGTTTATTTGAGTTTTTTCCACACACTGGCAAGCATTCTGTTAAGAACTGCTATCCCTCCAAGTTCTCATTCCCAATTATTAACAGGCATTTTAGAAGTGGACATTTCATGTATCAAGCTAGAATTATTTTTGTGCAAGGCTTTGCATTCACCTGTCTTGAATTTCAACTGCCATTATTATTAGCTACTGTCTCATTTGGTTCACTCAATCTTAATCTGGATGACCGTCTTTAATAATTTGGTATCATCAGCAAATTTTGTCATGGCCTTTTCCCAGATCACTTATGAATATGCTGGAAAGCAAAAAAATGTGGAATTTCCCTGTAGACTTTTCCTTTGCTGTGAAAACTTCCCATTTACTCTTACTTTTTCCCTTTCTTTTGAACAATTATTTATCTACGGAAAAGCTTTTTCTCTAATTTCATGATTGTATATTTTCCTTTAGAGTCAACAGTGAGAGATTTTCTGGGTGCCATGAAGATTAGCATTAACAAGACCTTTTTTTCCATATGCTTCAAAAAAATCCAACAGTCTGTAAGTCTGGACTTCCCCTTCAGAGGGTGTGTTGATTTTTCTTTTCCTGTTTGTGCAGCAGTCCATCTGTTCCTTGATAATGCTTCTACTTCTTTTCCTGGTAGGTTTATCAAATTGAAGTTTCATAGATGTCAGATCCTCAAATCCTTTTGATATGTAGCCACATCCCAGGAACCCAATGGGGATGAAATAAATGACACAACACTATTAGCAGCAAAGGTATTTTATTCTTAAAATTTTACCTGGAGCACTGCCTAAGGTGCAGCTGAAGAACCTGACAATTTGATGCTCATTTATTGTATTTAGTCCACAACATATTCTGTCTGCACTTTTATTTTATTCAGAGATTCTGCTGAGAAAGACTAGAGTGAGATCCAAATCCCAAAATTATAATAAAAAAATAAAGCATAAAAAATAATTTATTCTTTCTGATCTTACCTTCTATTTTCCCAGTTCTTGCCCCAAGATGTTCTTCATATAATTCTGCTTTAATAGTTTTTAGGAAAAGATCTATTGTTTTTGTGATGATATGAAGGAACCAATGATCTGGGTGCTCTTAAAGTAGCATAGGTTTAATATAATACCTCTTTCTCAATTCTTCATTTTAAGGAGTCTTTTACTAGCATTTAAGTGACCAAAAAAAAAAAAAAAAAAAAAAGGCTTGCAGGTATTTACATTAGTGCAAAACAAAGAATGAGTGCTTCTCCATGTTCATATTCTATTTGTGAAGGGAGTGTCAGCAATGCTGTGGGTCTCTGTCAGATATGCTGGAGAAAAGTGCATCACAGGTACTCATTTTGTATTCATATTGTTCTTCACATTGTGTTTTTCAGCACAGACAGTTGTTCTCAGCCACTTGGTAAATCCAAGGGAAATCTGGATTCCCTCCTCTCAGTGGAGAAGAATACATTAAGTTTATTTTCAGCACAGTTTGGCACACCTTTTGAGTTACATGTCCTACAAGTCCTGAAACAGTGTCTTGCCAATTTTCCTGCATAACCATGACCTGCAGAGGCTCTCTGGATTTTACAATTTGCTCACATGGTGGGGGGTTCCTCTCCCACCTTCCTGGGCTGGGGGAGCCCCTTGAGGGAGCTCCTGTTTGGCACCAGGGTGAAATAACACCCCTGAACCAATGAGCTGTACATCCTTCCATGAGCAGAGGTCATCTCTTGAGAGGTAAAGTCAAGGAAGAATAGATTTGATTCTTTTATTGGCACTTTAATCTATGGGAAAAGAATTTATTTTAGGAATACAGTTTCTTGCCTATATCATACAATGCTCCTGTTTTTCTGCTTCAAAGAAAGGCTAGATTTTCTCACAGCTGCTTTCTGTAATTGAAAGGCTCAGGTTTTAAGAAATGTTTTGTTTTTCTTTTGCTGTAGCTGAATTACTCAAATTGACACCTTTCAGAATATATTTCTCCTATTTGAGTGTCCTGTGGTAGTTCTTTGTTTCGTGTGTGAGCATTAGCCCAGATTTACTGTAGACATTTTAACAAAGAGTAGGCGGCTGTAGCTGTGCCTTTCTAATGTCAAACAATCTCTGTCAGCATGCCTGTTCTTCCTGTATAGATCATTTTAGTTTGGTTTTCTGTGGAGCCACAAGGGATATAACACTATCCCACCTGCGATGCCTAAACCCTTACATAGTCAAGTTTCTCAATGTGCCCGTAGAAAACCAAAAGATGCAAATCCCATATTGGAAGGGTAGCACAAACAAGGTTGGTTTCCACAGCTCAGCTTTGAACAATTCTAAGTATTCCTGTCATGTTGCATTTTACATAACATTGCCATTATACACGGAATTCATTTAGACATCTCAGAGGTGAACATAATGGATGTCATGATGAGGAATTAGAAACCATTAGGAATGCTTGCTGGCCCTAGTGAGATCAGGAATACAAAGAATCAATTAATAGCACTGCCAGTCAGTCTATCGTGCAGATCTCAGTAAGGCAGATAAAGCATTTTTGTCCAGGTAACAATCACATCTCCTCTGGGATGGCCTGATAAAAATTCTGTTCGCATGTTTCTTCTTAAATGAACTGTATGTTTCACATGCTTGCTTTCTCATTAATTTGCTATTTCAATTTAAAAAACCAAACCCACTAAAAAAACCCAAAACCACACACAACCCTCCCCTTCAAACAATCAAATTTTCCTCTGGAGAAGGTTTCCCCAGTCTGCACATGGCTTCTGGGGAGTTGGTGGGTTTTTGCTTTTGCTGAGTCTCAGGCTTCTCTTGAGACCTGAGGCCAAGTGGGAAGAAGGAGCAGGACTTCTCCTTTTCTATAATTTGCTCTGCTAAATCTGGAGTTCTCATGATTTGTGAATCACAGCTCTGAAATAGACAGAAATTATGCTTGCAGGAGAGGGAGCAGCTCCTGCCCCTGCCCTGCTTGCAGGCGAGTGGGATCACAGAGCTGGGAGATAACTTCCTGCAGAGCCAAGTCAGCTGCCAGAAGGCATCAGGAGCCTGTTTTTCAGTGGAAAAATAGGATTTTAGCCCCTGCAGGGAACAGGACATTTAGCTGAGTGTTGAGGTCAGCAGGAGCTGAGAAACAGAAGCAGGTACTTTTCAGAGAGATGAGAGGCTGCAATCACAGCTGACTCCCAGGAGAGGCCCTTCCAAAGCACCTGTATGATGGCACCCAGGGCATTATTCCCCAAATGAGTGGTGGCACTGCAAAGTAAAATACTCCAATTCACATCCTAGAAAAGGCAGTACCCACAGAACAGCTTCCTAAAAACACCTTTGCTCTATACTCTGATCCACACGTGCTTCTTGTTTAAAATGAAAGGCAAGCTAATGATAAGCCATGAAAAAGAAGTTAAATGGTGTGAGAGATCTATGTTTCCAAAGCAAATGGTTTTTTATACTCATAGGAACCTCCACAAAGTATTCCATACAGATTTTACAAGGACTTGGGTCTGTATGTAGATATTGAAGTGGCTGTGCTATCCCCTCTCTGTTTCTTTGGCCATGCATAAGCATTTCCACAGCTGAAAAGCATCTTGAAGTGATATCCAGAAGCTTGACATCTGTAATGATCTTGGATTTGTCCTTCCAAATCAGGATTTCTCAGCAGGGCAAGATGCTTCTGCAAATCTTGCCATGGTATTGGAAGCTCTAAATACTAAAAGCTGAGCTGTGAAGCAGAGACTGTTCAGGGGATGCATGATTCATATTTTTTTGTTTAATCTGATGTGCTGAATGGAGCTCAGAATGGTGCCCTTACAAATCACTCCTCCAGCTGCTGGCGGGTGACACCTAATGCTGGTGCAGTGGTTAGGTTGGTCCCTTCCTGATGCTGCAGGAACTCTGCCCAGAGATGTTCACATCATTGGTAAGTAACTTTGTGCAATAGAATGTCATTTTGAAATTAAGCAGGAAGGTAAATTTAGCTTTAAGCTAGCAAAAAAATTCTTATTGCCTGGATTGTATAGACTTTTTTTAGAGTGGGATTTTTAAAAAAAGTAGGTCAGTATACTTCACAAATATTGGTGTAGTTCCTCTACAGAACCTTTCATAGCAATCTTTTTTGAGGAACTTTATCAATATTTTTTCACATTGGATGGTAATTTTCATCGTTATCACTTAGAAGAATTCATAAGCATTCATGGCAATCAATAGGAAAACTCATTTCAATTCCCACTCTTTGGTAAATGGCCACTTGCTAGAGTAGGAAAGGGAAATATTTATTTTAATCTTGTTTGTTGGCTTTCAAATAATCACCCTGATAATATTTGAAGGTGACTTGCAGATCTTTATATAGCAGTGGATTTTGTATGTTCTTTTGGTGGTTAATCTTGAGGATCTATAAGAAAGCATCAATAGCTATTCTTCAGCCTTTTACTGAAAACTTTTTTCTTCCTTTTTACTGTAGGTATGAAAGGTTGACCTAAATAACTCCTTTGTGGGAGACTGCAGAATGTGGGACATGCAGTGCCCATTGCAGCATTTCTTAGGTATTCTGAATTGAATCAAATAACCCTCAAAGACCAAAACAATCACATATGCTCTCATCCCAAATAATAAAATGAAAATGAACTCTAACAACATAATCAAATGTCTTGCCAGAACCATTATAATAGGAAATGCTTTTTCTTTGAGTTACGTATTTCACTCTAAAATACTTTAACTTAGAATATTCCAGTGGTGAGTATCCTAGATTCCACCTTAAAACTTTCATTTTATCTTTCTCTATGTAGGTTATAGAGTGAACAGCACTTAGATCAGAAGTCTCATTGTGCATATTAATCTGAGGGGGATATTTTCACTGCTCATACATGGGTTTTGAGGCAATGATTTAAAAAGGGATGGGATTTTTCCTGTGTCCTCTATGGGCAGTTACTATAATTGCCATGAATTTGGCCAGGTGTAGCTAAATAATGTTTCAGGCAAAGAACTAGGAGCAAAGCTTTTTACACAATAATTTCCTGGGTGAGGTTCAACAAAATGAAAACTCATCAGAAACCCTGCTGGGATTCCATCAGCAAGCATTTATTTGCAGTTGCTGGTACACCTGCTTACACAGTAATAATACACCAGTGAGTTAAGTCACTGTGCCAATGCAAATTAGCTTTATTTTGAATCAAACACTAGATTTTAAAACGTATGATGAAATAAAAAATAAATCTTCTGTAATGCAACTAGATGCATGCAGGAGACTGATGGGACTCAAAAAAAAAAAAAAACCCCAAACCTGCCCATTTATTCTGGCCTTTTCTTTTGCTGCTGTTTTGAATGCTGATATATCCCATAAGAGTACCTAGTCTATTTATAGGATGTATCTGGAACATATGTTTTCCTCCTCTGCTATAACTAGATTTTCTTTAGCCAGAGCCTTGCCATCTGTGATTTTTTTTTTCAAAGTTAGTCCTGTATTTCAGTCTGGGGACATATTGTTCAAAGTGGCCTTCTCTGTTAATTTAATACTATCTGCCCTTACCCTGAGATGGACTGTGATTTTCATAAGAGCAGCATGTCCTGTGTGTGCTTGTGTGTTTGCTGATGCAATTGTTAATCTTAGAAAAGGACCTAACATCAACAATTAATTTCTCAGCACCATGGGCTGACTTCTGGTGTTTGAACCCTAAGTACTTAAAAAAAATCAGAATAAAATAGGAGCTAATTAAAAAATAGTAAAAACTTATTTTGTGTGTTGGCATTATCAAGTTATCATGGGAGAATCAGCTGCTCAAATCTCACTGAAATTCATCCTCCCTTGCAGTCCTTTGAAAATCTCAACCTGTGGCAACCAGCACTCAGCAATCACAATGAGGTGGGGGATTTTGAACCTGAATAGAATAGCAAGAATTCAGATGTCAAGCTATGTAACAACAATAGAGATCTAAATTTTATCCTGTATTTCAGTCTTCAGCACGTTTCAAATTTATTCAAACATTCTTTTCCCTTAAGTGCTTTTCCTTTGTTTCCAGGAACCAAGCACAGTTCCACCCTGGATTCTGCCAGCACAGCTATTTCAGTCAGGAGTGTGAAGGCAAAGCTGTGGTGACAGAAGAGCAAGCAAGACACTTGTTCTGGCACAGAGGCCCCTGGCATCTTGTGTGAGCACACACGGAGGGTAACAAATGCTCAGGAAGCATCAAGCTTGCACAGAGCTCAGTCAGAGTGAGAAAAGCCCTTTTAGCAGAGGGAGGTGAGTGCTGGTGCATTGACAGGACTCTGTCACGAGTCTGTGGGGTAAAATCACAGAGCTCTGTCATCACCCTGGATTTTGAAGCCCATTTTTTCTGCTCCATAGACACCAGCTCATTCCAGAACAGCTCTTGAAGGAATCCAGGTTTGTTCCAGTGACAGGCTGGGTCACTCTTCATGAGCACTTCTTTGCAGGATAACACAGATGAGGCTGTCAGGTTTTACTGTCTCTTCTCAAGCTTCCAATACCATCCTTGCAGGCTCTACACCCAGGCATTTAATTTTTTTCTCATGAAAGTATCTTGAATTACTTGTTTTAAAAAAGAAAAAAACACACAAAAATCCCTAAGAGAATGAAAAATCCTAAGCTGACCTTGCTTTAGCAGGGGTTTGAACTGATTTCAAGTGGTCCCTTCCAGCCCCAAGTATTCTTTGATTATGTGCCATGCTCTCTCTACCCACGTATAAAGGTGTAACAATAGAACAATAATCCTGTCCTATCCACTCTGGAATGTTTTTTCTGTTGATGGCAGGACTAGTGTAGGGTTAGCACAGTATGGATTTGAAAGCAATATAGGCTTTGGATGCAGAATGAAACCAGCTCTCTGGCTTTAGGAGAAGTGCAGAGACATTCCTCTCCCATTTTCCTTTGTGGTGTTCCTCAAGCTGTGACAGCTTGTCACTATTCATTTCTACTTTGTGAACGTAAAGGTTTCAGATGCTAAGGATGTTGGTTTTGTACTGCTCTTTTAGTCCTACTAGGAAACTGCAATTGGCCTCAGTTCTGATTGCTCACATCAAAGAATGCCAGACCTGGACCTCAATTTATATTCAAAATCTGCCCACAGAAAAATAAATTTTCCATAGCTAAATAAATAGAAGGGTTTGCAGTGTATGTGCAGACAGATTTTTTTTTTTAATTTTTTTGGTGCACAGGGCTGCCTGTGTCATCAGGAAACCAAGTGAACCACAGGACAAATTGTGTTTTGACCCAGTTGCATTTTATGCTGCTGTCAGAGAGTTCTTGATTCAATGGGAAAACCATTATCATCACCCCATGGCAACGATGCACTGGAGCAGTTTCTTCTTGCTGGGGCTATACAAGCTTCCCTTATTTGGCAGACTGTGGTAGAGTTTTCCCTCTGCACACCAAGATACTGAATACCAAGTACTGACCCAGTGTAGCATCACTTGTAGTCAGCAGGCTGGATCCTGTGTAAATCTGGCAAGCCAAAATAATAATTTATCAGACACTGGAAATCCTTTGGTTGTATCAAATTCTTCAAGGAAGCAGCAATTCTTGGCTTCCATCCTGTCTTTCCCCCAAGTGCATTACTCAAGCAACAGGAATATTTTTAGCTTAGGAGATACACGATTATAAACATTTTGACAATAAGAAGCAAACATTGTTCAGAAATGTCTTTGGCTGTATTGGTTGTCTCTAGATAAATTTTTCCAGGCTTTTTTGTTTCCCATGGAAGGTATGCATGTGCCATAGAGAATCCATAAAAGGTGAGATCTTGAGGGTGATTGTGGCTCCTTTGTGCTGTCTCAGGAGACCTGTTCGGTAAAACCCCTGTGTGATTTGTTTCTTTGTTCTTGCCCTTTACTCTACACATTTTCAGTACTCACTAAAACTGTATTGCCATAACTGCTCTAAGTAAAACATTTGTATTCAACTCATTACATAAATCAGTTTGACAAGATAGTAAATTCATCAGCTTTCATTGTATTTGGGGACATTAGCTATGGAAAAACATCAGCACTCACATGCTGCTTTCCCACTAATGGATGGACCTAAGGACAAGATAGTTGGTGAGGTTGACAGCTGGATCTAAGTTTTTGGAGGTTGTCACCAACAGTCATAAAAAAGCCAGATTGGTGAAAAAAAATAAAAATTATTTCATGCTCATTGTTCAAATATGAGTGGAACATTTCATCCCAGCATTGTTTGCAAAGAGTAGGAGTGTCAGAAAAATTACTACCACAGCTGGAAAGCCTAAGGCAGAATGGACAAAGGTTGAGTGAATAACTCCCAAGTAAGGAGCAAAGAGAAAATCTGCTTGGAAATCTTGCATCTCCACTGACTAGAGACATATTTTGTTGAGGATGATAAGCTGAGCTGAATCTATTTGCACAAATCTGAAAATGTTAATAAGGAAATTATACAGGTATGTTTAGGTTAAGATTATTTACAATAGCTGTGCTTGCCATCAAACGAGTGTGAGGTCCCCGTCTTAATGTAAAACACTTGAATCAAGGCTTGACAAACCAAAAAGACAATGGCAAAAAAAATGACAAAGCAACAACCCCCCTGCTGCAACTACCCCCCAGAAAAACCAGACAGAGCTACCTGTGGGTGTGTCTGAGTTTTATTCATGCATTGTTGTACCTGTATGGTCAGAATTTAAGATGTAGGGTAAAATCAAGCCAGGGTGTCTGCAATCTGGATGAATGGGAAAAAACTCTGCTCTCACTGGGCCCCTACACTGATCCCAGGGTGGGGACTTGTTGACTGACAGATTGCCTGTTCCAAAAATGAGAATTATGTGAAGGATGACAGTTGTAGCTTCATGAGGTTAAGGGCTCCAAGGAATCAGAAAGCTGCAACCAATGTAAACTTTTGCTTTGCAGCTACAGGGGAATTAAAAATGAGCTCATCTGGATCTAAAAATCAGGCACACTTTTTTATTAGGATCTGTAGGGTCGTGGCCACATTAAGGAGCCAGACACAAAATATCTCTAATCCAAAAGAAATATTTTCATGCTTCTGAGACAGATTTTGGCAATAAGATTTGAGGAATAGGATTTAGCCTTAGATTTGAACCAAAAAGCTCTGTATATTTGAAATACTAAGTGGTTTTTTGATGCTTTCTCTATTTAATGCTCTTTCAAAGAAATTTAATGGTAGTATCTGCTCAGCAAATTACTGCCTGAAAGAGAATCCAAGGTGTGGATTTTAATGTGTTGGTGAACAGAAAATATAAAAGTCTGGCATAGCTGCCTGAAAAGGAGTGTGCATCCACTAGACTAACACTGAATATTTTAAATAGCACATGAGCTAGATGAAGCAAATAGCTCATTTTTAGCTTCTTATAGGCCATGAAATCGTAAAACGAAAAAGAAAAAAAAAAATTCAATGCAGTTTTACTGCACATGTTCTGCTGAAAAATGACCTTTGCATATAATACTTCCAAGTGTTTAATGACAATATTGCTCCTGCTATGTTTTACCCTTCTGAAAAAGATTTCTTCACATAAGTATATTTAGCATTAGACAAGAAATAAACAATTGAAATAATCCCTTAGTTCATGTGTATAAAAGTGCAACAATAAAAGTGGCAAATTATCAACAGGATGACACAAAATAGCTGACATTCAAACGTTTTTATTTTCTGAGATGTTGCATTCTCTTCAAAGAAGGAATATTGGAAACATATATTTAGAACGAATACATTTAACAATGCCATCCAGAGAAAAACAACCCCTAGGTGATCTGATTTTTATAAAATACATAAATAGTTTCTGAGAATTAGTTGTAGAAACAATATGTCTTGTTCCTCTGTTTCCCTTATGTAATAAGATTGTGGTCCTGAGGGATGACAAGAAAAAATAGTTTCATTTACTGGGGCTTGAATTTTAGTGGTTTTAAATCTATAATTTTGTGGCTATTTTCTATTTGCAATTTTTGTCCAAGACAACAAGGAAAAGTCTGTCAGCGTTGTTGAATCTATACATCTTGCTGTGGTTGTCTGTGTTTTGCTATTCATTCTCAATATTTCCTTCCATAAATAATTGATACTGTAATATTTGCATATTGAAATCTGTAATAATGTTTTCCTGAGCAAGTGATCAAATCTATGCTTTGAAATAAAACCTCTGGATATATGTGTTGGCAGTGGCTGCAGATACAAGCCTCATCCCCCCTTACAAAGACTACAAAGAAACTAACACTGGATAAAGACCCTACAAGACAGGCATTTTCTGCGAGAATTGTGGTGATTTAATTCTAATTTTCTTCAAAGATGGAAGATCAGGTTCTGAGAAGTAATAATCTGAATGTTCACTACTATTTCTGCATATACCTATTGTACACCCAAATCCAATGTTTAGATGTTGCAGAACATTTTTAATGTATTGGTGTTGTTAATCTATTTCATAAGTCACAGAAGTATTTAGTCTGGAAGGAAGGGAAAGGAGGTTTAAATCTATTTGTTCATCATATGATGTTTGATGGTTGTTAGCTTGTACTTACTGAGGAAACGGTATCTACAAAGGGAAGTGGTGCCATGCTTGGGAACTTTGAAATAGCAATAAGAACAGGAGACTGGGATCTTTGTGAACCAGGAGTAGAAACATAAAAGCACTGCTCTGCAAGAGATTTAATTGTATTTTTTAAATTTCCCATTGTATTTTGCTGTTTAACAATCTTTTTGTGCTGTATGCTACTCGGAAACTGAAAAATGGATCATGTTTTAAAAAAATTATAATATGTATCTCTTTTATTTCTTTGGTTTTTTGTTTTTTTTGGGGGGTTTTTTTTTTGGGTGGGTTTTTTTTTTTTTTTTTTTTTGTTGTTGTTGTTGTTGTTGTGTGTGTGTGTGCTGTCAAATAACCAGATATTATTTTCTTTTCTATTTTTTCAGTGCTGCAGTAAGCATTAAACATATCCCTGTATGGAGAATGTTGTATTGTTTATAGCTAAAATGCTATTAGATTTTAGTGAAATATTAGCTACTAGTAAGGAGTGGAGGGAACCTAATTTAATATATATAGCCCAGGAGTCACTTTTTATGGTTTTATATATAAAGAATCCAAGAGAACCTCAGCATAACCTCCACAAAGAAAACTCTTATTGTTATGTTTCATCATTGAGAAATGTTTATGGGTCCCAGAAGACTTAACTCACATGTTTAAATAATTTGTGTAACCTTTTGGCCATGTAATTTATTTGATTTATCTGAAATGATTGCAGACAAGAAATTTCACCAGCTCTGCTTTGTTTGAGAGTCTTTTCATAAAGCAGTAGAAAGAAAATAGTTATCAAATTATGTTAGGCTTGAAATTATTGTAACCAGCCCCCACAAAAGCTAGGCAAATTATGGGGTTTTCTCCTAATTTCATCCATATTATGTTTTAGGCCTAAATGCTTGGTATAATTTGATATGAAGAGACAGAGTGAGGATTTGCCTGCAAAAAAATAAAATAAAAAAAAGGACATATTTTTAAGCGAAGGGAATTTGCAACAGCACCTGCATGAATTCACAAGGGGATTGCAGCAAAACTCCTTTGGGAGCCTCCATATCACTGACAGGCACAGCTGCATCCATGTGCTCTCTCATTTGTGGGGACTTCAGTCTGTTTCTCAACATGGTTTTTTGCACAAAGAGTTCCCAGGTAAGCCTTTTCCCTTTATGTTTACATTAAATGCTTTGGCATTAATATCCAGCCCTGTTACAGTTTGATTAATATCATGTATTAATCAAGCATGGATGTGGTCAGCAAGCTCTTGTATGCAGCCCTGAATATGGTGTGAAAAGTTCCCTTTCCTAGAGGTGGCACTTGAGGTGCCTGGGTACATTTTGGATGTGGCATTGGCTGCAGTACCTCCTATAGGTACATTTCTTTTCTCTTCAGGTGCATATGTACAAATCAGCAAAACACAGAAATTATGCAGGCATGTAACTGCAGAGTTGGCAAAATCTGACTGTCACTGAACTCAGCAACTCCTTGGATGAGTTTTTACTTGCATGAGAGGACAGAAGGCACTGATTAAGGAATTGCTTAGTACTAATGAAAGGCCTTAAACAAGTTACAAGAGACATCTTCCAAAAAGCAGCCCTAACTCGTAACCCCTGTTGTCAAGTCATTGAGGGAATTTGCCCAGTGCATGGTTTAGCTTTTCCATTCGAGGGAGCACACACAAACCAAAGGTGGTCCTAGTCACAGCTCCTTCAGGATTTCCTAAAATGTGTGGGAAAAGTGAGGACATTGTTGAAATAAAATAATCTGGATATGATTAGTTTCAAATCCAGGTACAAAGTAGAAGCAATCTCAGTGCAGTCAGAGGAGTTATTTTTATATAAAATAACTGTGAAGAGGGTTGAAGGCAGAACTGTCAAATTAGTTCTCTTTAGTCTCATAGTGATAAAAGCTCATGACTACTCATTATGCTCTGAAGAAAGACATTCCTAGTGAATTTATTAGTGTAAAGCAGGTGCTTCAATTTGTGATCTTTCCTTGGCAAATATTTTTTTGCTAAAAATCCTGGAGGACTCACCACAGAAAGAATTCACGCTGGTAATAACATACTAATGGACCTGGCAACGATGATCATTTTGGACTGTTAAGAGTTTGTGAGGATTAACAGGAGAAATACTTCAAAAGAAACCAGTATAGCTCAGCTACGGCAAATCAAATTCTTTTGCCTCTTTTAAGATGAATTATTACAAATAGGAGAATATTAGGTGGTGGTACCAAACTTAGATGCTACTTTTGATTTTCTTTTACCCAAAACTACATTTTTTGCCTTGAAAAATCTATCCAACTGCTTTTGTACTGTTTGCATTTCCTCTCCATCTTTTTAGCACAGCCTTTCTTTGGTGGTTCTGCACGTAATAGAGAGTTCCTACTCTGATGCAGGGCACAGAAGCAGTGAAAACGCCTACATACAGGACATTTAAATTCTGCAGTGATGCTGTAGGAGGGAATAACTCATGGGGCCATGACCACCTAGTAAAAATAGAGCAAATCTTGATATCCTCTCCTTTGGATTGGCCAGGGCAACACACCATACAGTTTCATTATACAGGAGAGGAACTAAACTTTACTTCAGCTGCTGCACTTAGAGGACAGCAGATTGCTGTTCCTTGGTCTGCTCAGCTTTACCTTCTTCTCTGAATTGTGTCTACACAGATCCACATAGATCTGTTGAAAGTGAAGCCTGATAACTAAACTATGAGTTCAAACTTGATTCGTCTTTGGTGCATCTGTTTCGTGGTAAGTGTTTTGATGAGTGGGAATGGGAAATGTTAACACCTTGCAAGATGATTTGCTATGTGAGAAAACTCTCCTTCACAGCAAGATAAACAGCAACCCATCCAACTATGCAACTGCTAAAGAAGTATCCCACTAGCCTGGAGAGCAGAGAGGGTAGGTTAAACTTCAGTGTGCCTAAAAATAAGGCAGGAGAGCTGACAATTTGTCACAATGCCTATGGATTACCAAAAATTTCATTCATGGCCAAAAAAGCCTTTGAGTGGTTATAGCTATCTCTTAGAAGTACCTGTCAAAGACACTGGGGTCTATTTATCTTTTACTACATTTTAGGAACATCTTGAATTGTCATATTCCACCTGTTCTCACAACCACAATGTTTTTCACTAATCAAAAACCATCAGATTTGTAGCCTCGAGGCACGATCAAGGTGTCAAACAGAATTTGATTTTTACCGCTTTATATTCCTCTGAAGTGCAGATGACTCTGACTTGGCAGCGATATTCCATACAGAAGCAAATCCTCAGGGCTCCCAGGTACAATAAATGGTTCTCATCAGCGAGTTTGTGCAATGCATCTGGACATAACATTGAGGAAGCAAGCCAGAAATTGCACTTTGCAATCACAATGTGTGTTTGATGTGAGAAGACAAGGAGATACAAAGCCTATTTAAGATAACAAAGGGCAGTAACATTCAGAATAAAATAGCATTTATTAATGTTGTGTTTTGATAATCAAATAAGCCCTTTAAACTAGTACAGGTAGACAAGTCTTGTTCAGCTGTCTGTAAATTTTATTTTGAAAATTCAGTAAAGCCTCAACCTCAGTGAACTCAATAAGCCACATGACAAAGAGCCAGGAGTTTTTTGGCTTTGACTGTTGGAAGACAAAGGGGATCTGTTCTGACAATCTATAGAAGATACCTATGGTCATAGGCTATGATACAGGACAAAGTCTTTAACTTCTAGGAGTCTTGAAAAAAACCAAAGACAAGGTATTGCCTCCAAATTTATTGACTGCAGCTATTTCAAAGTAATTAGACATGCACAAAATTTTCATTTAAGATTTTTGACAACTTTCATTATTAAAGCCAATTTTGATGAAAATTACTGTTGTTGAATCTTTTGTGTTTTCCACCTACTTCATAGCTCTCATAAAACCTGAAACCTGAAATTTTGAAAATCCCCTGCAGTTCCCTGTCTGTCACCAGTATGTTTGCAAAAAAAATTTCTGATAACACTGTATTTGTTGTAGTTGATCTTACTACTGCCTTTATTCCAATTCATTAATTATTCCTTTTTCTGGAGGTTAAAATTTCATGGGAAGTGTTATTATCAGCATATTGCATTTGTTCTCTTGTTTGATATTTGTTGGTGCCATTTTCTGCCTCTTTCATGAGAATACTGGAGGTGGTATTTTGCTTCAGTTATTTGCTCATTTTTGAGTTACCTAAATGTTTAATCTTTACAAAAGGAAAAGAAATGTCTTCAAATGGCTTAATTGATAGTATAAGTGTATCTCAATAACCCTTATTCCTGTCCCTAGCATTTTGCCTGAATGTGTATTTTTGGCTGTGTGCAGCAATTGAATTCCTGCTTTCATCAGGGCTTTCCAGTACCAAGTGTCTAGATGTTAATGATAGAGCACTACAGGAATCTTTCTTCCAGAAGGTATAGCCCTCAAACAGCTTTGAATCATACATTTTAATCTTTCTGGGTTCAGGTGGTCAGCAGGCTATCTATTTCAGCCCCCACGCTTCATTATCTGAACATTAGAGTGGTGCTGGAGAAAAGTAGACCCCCAATGAATCCTATGAAAATATTGTGGTGTTCAAATGCATTATACTATTGGTATTAATAAGATAAAAAAATTAGACAGCACAAAGCAGGCAATGACATTTTTCAATTCAAAAAAGAGGCTTTCTTCAGAATATATCTAAAGGAAAATATGACAGCAGGGAAATAGATCTAAAGAGGTTTTTTTTTAAGCTTGTGAACCAAAGAATGATGGTAAAGAATGTAGAGTCTGGGTTAAAATACATAGGTGAAATAGCTGCATATTTCACATAAACAGAAGAAAAGTCTGCATCAAGGTTGCCAAATGGTATGTTTTTATGTGGAGATGGTCTTCTAAATGAAATTCCTGCATGTTATAGAAGTGCAAAAGAATCAAAGAATAATTGAAGTATTTCTATTTATGAAAGTACCTAGAATTTCACTCTCTTTAGAAAAGGCTCTTTACTGGAAGGGATCATATTACAACAAAGAAAAAATTGTCAGAGAACTCAAGTCAGAAAATGGAATGACACACTAAAAAAGAAGTGGATTAAGTTTATCACAGTGCATATAATGCAAAGGAGAGGAAAATAGGTATGGTTAATGTGGTTTAAATAATGAGTTTCTGGATATTTGTATTAGGTAGCAGTACCAGGCAAGGTGATGTGTAATTTGTTTCTTCTGGTGAAGGCAGAGTGGCTCTGCCTCCCTGTACTGAGAACAGTGGGGTCACTGCTGAAACTGAGACCCTCCCCATCCATGGAAAAAAAAAAAGTCCAGTTCTTCAGTATGTGTTTTGACTTTGTAAATCCTGCTGCTAAGGGCAGCTCATGGAACACAAAGGCAAAGTCTTCAGCATATTAGCAAGGCAGCCACTGTTTGGATGGCAGTAGGCAATAGCACCAAGTCCTGTGTCGCCAGCTTTCTTGCACTCTTCTGTATGACCAGGGGTGATGAAAATGTATCCTTATGGATTGCTGTAGCACAGAAACTTTGTGATTTGATCAGCTAAACGTGTATTTCCTCACAATGCTTCTCTAAGAGTGAAAGTCTCTGTGTTGAAGCCACTGAGGCACTTCTGAGAAATCTGTAAGTAATATTAAGAGAAGTTGGTTTTTGTCAACAAGAGCTGTGAGAGCAGTGCAATGTTCTGTTTGTGTCTCTATAAAAGTAAATCATGCCTGAGTTCAAGCAATGAGGAGACTTCACCTAACCAGCATTTGTCCTTATACCAAATATCTATTAAGAGTTTTTCAAACTTTAAATCACTTAGGAGGCAAAAGTATACATGTTAAACTTCAAAGCAGTTTGGGCATGTTTATAAATAATGACTTGTCAGCTATATGATTCGGTATTAAAATTCTAATTTTTTTATCTGAAAAAGGCATCAGCACTTCAGAAAAGCCAGCACTCTCCAATTATACAGGAGCATAATATTTTGCTTATTGCAGTCCATTCTCATTTCAATCTCTTCCCTGTCTTTTCTGCTCCATATCCTAGGAGAAAAAGAAAAGACAATCAGCGCAGAAAAAGACAAAGAGCACAGAAGTTACCAGAAAGAACATTAATCAAACCTCAGCCCCCTAATTTTACTGTTCATATGTAGGTCCTCTTCTTCAATGGTGCAATGAAGAAAATAATGCATGTGATAAAGTAGGGAATATTTTATGATATGCTAATAGGACTGATTCAGACAAAGAATTGTACCAAATGGCAGAGTTGCTCACATTTTAGTATCCTTAGGGAGAGTTTTACCAAAACAACTTAGTCCACAGAGTTATTGCAAAATCAGATTAGCACAGTGAGGCCCTGCCAATAAGTTATGACAAGTCCTTTACACTTCTGAGTCTACAGCAAGTACACACACTCCTACTTACCAACCACTGACTGGGCTGGAGTCTGGACAAAAAAAGTCACTATTGCCATTAGAAATTGAAAATCTTTTTTTTTTCTGGATATTTGTTGAGAGGTAACATGGGAATAGCCACTAATCTCACTGCTGTGCTGAACTGGGAGTAAAACAGGAATGGCTGGATCAGCATCAGTGATATTTTGCTGTATTCGTACACCACAATACAGAAGTAGAGTCAGGAGACAGGAAGATAAATCTGCCCTGTTCATGGGTCATGGAGAAGTTCTCATGTAAAAGAGATTGTTGTTATTACTGCAGTTGGAGAAAGAGGGCTGCTCCCTAACACAGAAGCTGTTAAGAAACATCCTTGGAAATGGTTGGGAAGGAAACTATCATTTTCCTTCTTGCCATCATGTTCTGGTGAAATAACTCTTTTTGTGAGTTTTCTTTTTATAAATGGCTAAACTAAATATATTTCACCCAAGAAATAACAAACTGTCATTATAGGTAATTCTTCTCAGCAGTTAAGCTACAGTGTCACAAACTTTTTTTTGAAATTGAAATATGTCATTAAAACATGGCTTAACAAAGTTCAATGGTGATATTACCCTTACTGTATTGCACAATCATTTGAACAAGAAAAAAATCAAAATTAGGCAGAGACAAAATCATAGAGCACTACAATACAAGGTTACTGTTTATACTGGTCACTTAGCAAAGTTTTGGTGTTGCTAAAAGTTCCCTCTGCCTCAAGGAGAACCTTGAGAGGTGTCTGAGCTCAAGGGGAGATTGCTGGTGAAGCCAGGCCACTTAGGAAGGAGAACTTCAAGGAAGCTTGCTCAGACCGTCATAATTATGGAATAAAGTTCTTGGCTTGAAGTCAGATTACATGGGGTGGGAATGGTATGCATGAGACTCCTTGTATCCACAAGTTTCTTTGTTCCTTGAGTCTGGGAAAATCCACCTGCTATTTATGTGCTAATGGCATGATCCTGTTCCAAGCTTATCTGCATTGATGCTTCCTGTGCCACTCTGCTCCTGAGAGGGTTTTCAAACAGATTGGAACTGGGGAGTTCTTGGCCTGGTTACAGCTCAGCCCTTTGCATCCTTTGGAGCCTGTACCAAACTGCTCCAGGTTTGGTTCAGGAGTTGAGTGTATCCACCACAGAAGACAATATTTAACTGGTTGAGCCCAAGGACAGCAGTATCAGTAGGATGGGACATAATTTTCCTTCTGACTAGCATATTCAGACCCAAAGGGCATGGCATGAAATACTATAAACACAAAGGAAGCTGGTCAAAAGTCAGAACACTTTGGGCTTTGTTGCCCCTTTTCAAATGTGGTAACAGAAGGAAGGGATAAAAGAGCTTTAACACTGATATTATGTATAATAAATGTTCTATATGTCAAGTACAAAGTTGTAACAAAAAATGTTTAGATTTTGGTGACTTGGTAAAAAATCTTTATTTTGATTTATTCCCAGACAGCTTTCAATCTGTCTGTGAACAATGAACCCATAGTATTAACAGGACACTACACAATGTGTTTTCTTCTTTATAACAGTGTAAAAGAATACAGAAGCATTTGGGGGTAAAAAATGAACTTAAGTTTTGAGTGTTTTATCTGGCTCCCCTCCAAAACAAATGGAGCACATGGAGGGCAGTTACTCTGGGGTGCTGAGAATATCTGTCAGGCCTAGAGTACTGAATGGTCTTTGTTCAGCTCCTGAAAGAAAAAGTGCAGAGAGATTATATAGGGTATGTAGGATATATTTGTATGTTATGTGTGTATATTCGCTGCTGGTTGTTCCAGGAGCACATTAAAAAGTGAGAAAAGCAGAAGGTGACATTTTCTTCTTTTCCATGGAATGTTTCTAAATTAAGTCAGCATTTCCTGGGGTACAAATTGCTGGTCATACATTTTTGAAGTTCCCACCTGTTCCAATTCTGTCTGAGGCTGATTGTGAAGCTGTTGCATATAAAAACATGAGGTAACATCTGTGGCTTCCACAGTGGAAGGAGAAAAATTTCTATATTAGCCCAATAGCCATGTTTGCTGTATCAGTGAAGTTAAAATTTCAGTGTCATGGATTCTGAGGCAGGAACAGGTTAGTGGGCTTTAAATGAAGGTATTCTACAAGGAGAATGGGCTGTTGTTCCTGACAACTCTGTGCCTCTTATTGCTTTCCATGATTTTTCTAGTTAACTCCAGAATGAGTCCCACTGCTGGTCTTCTGCTGTGGGCCCAAGTTTTTTTCCTGATTTTTTTTCTTTTCCTTGCTTTTTGCTTTTCACCTTAGAGTTGTTGGCCAAGGGTGATACACTGAAGCCAGAAAAGTGGGGTTGTGCCAGTGCAGCAACCCTTGTGTCACATATTGCTGTCCCTGCTCAATAAAATGTATGTGCTTTGCTCTCTTTTTTAATGGCTTGCCCATTAGAACAGCCTTAATATTCTTCACAGGTCTTATTTGAAATAGTTTTAAAAATCCAAATAGGAGAAAATGTATTCCCTTCTTGATCTGCTTTAATGGGAGTTGTGCCTAGGGATGAGAGGACAATAGATCTTCCTGTGTCTGAGCGAGATTGCTTCTTTGGAGATTCAGAAAGGTGATTTGTCTTTAAAATGATGTTGTTTAAAACTCTTTGTTTATTTCTTCAATGCAGTAAACCAGAGCTTCCAGCTACACATAAGTAACAGAATCTTAGAAAAGTACTCAGGTGCCTGGAGATTATTTCTAGTAATCTTGGAACATGGGATTTACAGGCTTGTGGTATGTGCAAAAAGAAAATCTTAGAGCTGTAAAGTAAGCCAGACACAAACAGCTTCTGTCTACTTCCAAGTGTTTATTTCCTGTGTCCTTCTAGCATCTGGCAATGAAATAAATTCTTAAGATTGAAATGCAGCACCAGGGCTTAATTTTTCAGAGTGGATCTAGTTTAAGTGAGTTGCTGTAAATGCATTGGAATGAACAGCAAGAAAACATAAAAATTAAGTACTGACTAGGATGGATCTGCTCCCATGAACTCTCTGCAATAAAGTTTCAAGCTTAGAAACCATCTTTTACTGTGGTAGCTCAGCTATTCCTGAGAGGACTTGTTGTATTTTGTTGTTTGGGGTTTTTTAATGTCTGGGATATTCAGAAGTGTTCAGACCTTCCTTTTTGTTGTTTATTCTTTGCTCATTTGTCCCCTGTACTGGGCACTGGTGAGGCAGCACTTGAATCCCTTGTTTTATTTTGGGCTCCTCACTACAGGAAAAGCATTGAAGTGAGGATCAACATGCAGGTCCACAGGAGGGGAACGGAGCTGGGGAAGGGTCTGGAGCACAAATCCTGTGAGGGGAGGCTTGAGGGAGCTGGTGGGGCTGAGTCTGGAAAAAAAAGAGACTCAAGGGGAACTTTGTTGTTCTCTACAATGCCCTGAAGGGAGGGTGGAATCGGGGGGGATTGGTCTCTTCTCCCAGAAACAGGACAAGAGTGATTCACCTCAGGTTGTGCCAGGGGAGATTTAGGTCAGATTTTATGGAAAATTCCTTCATAGAAAGGTTTGTCAAGCATTGGAAGAATCTGCCCAGGGAATGGGTAGAGTCATCATCCTTGGAGGTTTCTAAAGGAGGTGTAGATGTGGCACTGGGGAACATGGTTTAGTGCTGGAATTGGCACTGTTACACTCATGGTTGGACTCCATGACCTTACAGGTTTTTTCCAACCTAAATGATTCTATTATTCTGTACTTAAAAAAGATTCATTTTTCAGAGGAGTGCCTGATTGATTCCCTGAATACTGAACTTTGTATCCTGTCAGGAGAACTCAAAGGAGATTGAAAGATTTCTGGAATACTGATTCAGTTAAAATACTGATTCTTAAACTCTCAGGTGTTCTTGCTTCCTGCTCTGAGAAGGAAGAAACTTTTGTTTAGTGATAGAAATTCAATTGGCTGCAGCACTCAATATCATGGGGTACACACCAGTAGCTGCCCTGAATAAGATGTAGTGCAGATGCATCAAAGAGTAAGCAGACCAAATGTTAGTGTTAAATAGGTAAAATATTTTCTGTGGTGAAAGGACAGTCCTGTGTCAGTAAAACACTGATAGCTTTGGTGGTCTTCCTTCTAAGATATTCTGTGTTAAAGGAGTGATTTTTTTTTTAATCAAAGAGAATGAAAAACCAAAATGAGAAACTACTTGACCAGCCAGCTGCTTCCAAGAAATGCATTCACCATAACAGTGTAGGATAGTTCCTGAACAATACAGGATTGTTTTATATATTTTTTCTACCTAAAGTTTAAAGTTCCAATTTCAGTTCCGTTGGCCTCTCCAATTTTCAATCCTTACTTTTTATATATTATTGTTATTCTATAACCTGTTGGGTGCAGTTAGTTTTATTCTCCAGATACCTTATCTCTAGTAATTCCCCAGCCTAAATACTTTACATAAAACTTTTTTTAGACCACTTCCCCTGAGATGTAAAACTGTTGTTTATAAAAAGAGCAAGGGGAGAACATAAGGTCTGTCATTGTGTAAATAATTTCAGCCATGACATGGGAAATATTTTTAAAAGGAAGACATTCCAATAACTGAATAGATCTGGGGGGAAAAACTGTTTCTAATAGGAAGCTTTTAAAGCCTTAAGCCTGAAGCAGAGGGGGCAATGTTCCTGGAGCCCCATTTAGTAGCTGGTATAGACTAAGTCTCATTTCACATGCATGAAATCTGCTGTTCATTCACCACATAATGGCTCTGCTAGGTGGAAAAGTCAGGCTGCAGATTCCAGCCTGCCTGAAATGAGAGTCACAGAGCCCTCTCTGCGTGTGCGCGTCTTGCCTCCGTACACCCGACCGCGGCTGGTGCAGGCAGGGCTCTTGTAGCTACAAACTGAGACATCAGATGGAAGCTGACATTTTCCTCTCACACAAATCTGTGCAAATGCTAAGGCCCATGGCACAGCACTTCCCAAGCAGGTGGTACAAGGATGCCTGTAGGAGCACATCCCAAAGGCATTTCTGCAGCATGGAATAACTCACTCAACCTGCTGGAGGTTTCTAAATGAAAGATGAAGATATTCTGTTTTGGACAGCTGTTGCCACAGATTCCTATTTTGGGGTTTGTTCTGTTCCATTTTAACCATTTATCAATATGGTCTGTATCATTTACATAGCTGATGGCTTTGGAAAAAAAAAAAGGAAAAACTCAAACTAAATTCTTCCAGTCAGCATCATTTTTCTGCTAAAAAAGAATGCTCGGAGAATGATAAATTACACCTCTTTTTCTTCTACTTTTAAGTCTCCTTTGAGAATAGCAAGTGATTACTATATCACGGAGTTCTGGTTTTAAAGTCACAGTTTCAAAGTGTTTCTGCTAACTCACATATTTTTCTCCAGCTATGTTATTTCAGGTCTGTAAGTAGTTCTGTTTACTAAGTGCAGTGCAGCCCAGTGAAACACTATGCTGTGCTAAACTAAACTTTTCTTGTCAAAAGTCTATCTATTCATAACACTTCACTATGAACTGCATTTACAGCTGAGTATTTTAAGCCTTTTTTCTTCTTTTTTTAAATTTGACAGTGGTTTATCATCTCTGGTAGAAGAATTACAAATCCAGCCAGCTAAGCCGTATTTTTTCCACCTTAATACTGGTATCCTTTCTCCCGATGGATACTTAATAGCTTTAATTATGCCCATTGTTTACTGAGGAAACAGCAGCATGACACTGAAAAAGCCCCTTTGCCTTATAGTTAAAGGACAAAGTTCATGCAGTTGATGAAGGAGCCTCTGCATGCAGGTGTGAAGCTTCAGTGCAGCTATCGCTCTGTTTTTACAGCTGTTGAACTTTCCCACCTCTCAAGCACACCATACTGTGCAGGAACTGATATTTAGAAAAGAACTGGGCACTGTGATCAAGTATCACTACCCTCGTAATTCTTCTTCAGCATTTCTGGAGGGTGTTTATGTTTTCTTTCCACTTCTTTTAGATTAGGTACAAAGGAATGAAATTGGTCTGATTATTTCAGGTGATAAAGAGTCTTAGTACTTGCTCAATATACAGTTATGATTTTGTTTTTGTTGCTTGGTTTGGTTTTTTTTCCCTTTTAATTTTGCTTATTATTATTCCAGTTGTGTAATTTTTGTTTCTAAGAAGATGAAATTCAGGTAATGATCTAAGAATATTTTACTTGAACCTTGATGAAGACACTTGAAAATTCCAGAAGAGAAACCTCTTTGAAATAATTAATTCCAAACCTTTACATAACCCTGATGAATATTGTGACAATGCTAAGAATGAGATATTAGTAGCTCTGTTGCCTATTTGGTAGAGACTTTTCTCATTAAAATGGATCATTGCATCATTTTGGGGTGGTGCTGAGGCCAAATACAGAATTTTCAAGACAGAAAAAGACATTTTCATCAGAAACAGTGATGTCTGATTAGTCAAAAGGGACTAGGAAAAAACCAAGTGTGGAACCAGATAATTTTTAAATATGACATTGCATAGAAGGAAAAATAAAAGCTGTGAGGAGGTTTCTAAACCAGACTAAAAGTGGTACTGAAGGAAGGGGAGGATGGCCCAAAAGTGGCCAGGAAGGTCACAGCCTCAGCAGTCTCTTGGGGAGAACAGACCAGCAACTGACCCAGACCCTGTGAGGTGATTTCCATCACCTGGGTTAAGACCTGACCTGAATCTTAGTCCTGGAATTAAGGCTGCTTTTCTGGAAGCTGAGGCTCCTTTCTCATGGCTCTAGCCATTCAAAAGTCACTGCAGAAATGAGGCCAGGGTTTATTTTCTGTAATATATTACAAATAATAAGATGCAGTTCATAAGAAAGCATAGTAGCATCTCTGGTGTAAATGATTATCAGGCAACTGGGTGCATTCTAAAATTAGACCCTAATGCTGCCAGATCTGATCTCTCTCTCTGGCTTTGGGATGTTATAAATATAATTCATAGATGTTGTAATTTTCACAGAGGGAAATAGGACACAGCTGTACATCATCACACTGAACTCTCAGAACACTTAAGCACATACATCCCATTAAAAACACATTTTTCAGCATATCACAAGGAAAATATTCCCTGCAACTACCTTTCTCTTATAAAATTGAATCAAATTAATAATGTAAGTCGTTCAATTTTTGTGCTATTCCTTGTCCATTTTATTTTAAAGGAAGAATTAATTTTTCTTAGGGTATCCTTAAAGAAAGAAAATGATTATCATAGAAAGGATGGAATTTACCTACTCTTTCCAACAAGAAGTCTGGGTTTGATGATTTCAAGTTATTCATGCCATAATATTTTATGTGGCTTTCTAAACTATGCAATCTTGGATATAGAAGTATCTCTACCCTAGGGGTGGTGGGCTGGTAACTGAGGTTGAAATAAAACTTGAATCTTTTTCTCTTTCTGTAATGCACACTATTCATGCTTCATGAAACTGTGCTATTTGATACTTCTCCAGATAAATGCAGAGTCCTGATGATGTGTCATGCTTCATTATGCTAGCAAGGTCTGTTCCTTCAAGTTAATCAAAATGCCAGTGGAATTTTCTCATGTCTTTTTGTGCAAGTTTCTTTGCTGAAGGAGGATCGCTTATATCCCTCTGAAATTGCTTTTAAGAGCAATTCTATAAGTGCTGAAGATCATGATAAGGTCAGAGCTGTGGGATGCAGCAAGAAGGTGGCTGGTTCTCCAGCTGTTTACACAGGTGCCCTGCTAATGTGATCTTGTTGTCCCTGGGGGCCTTGTGTCTGCCTTGGGGTGAGGCTGGCTTTCAGTCATGCCACCAAAGGAGAGCTCCCCAGCTGATCTCTGCAACTGTGGCCCATGTACAAGGACTGCATGGATGCAGTTCCAGAGCAGAAGTAGTGACAGAGTAGAAAAAAAGATCAAGGAAGTATAATTATGCATGTTCTGGTAGAGGAATATTATTTTATAGCTTTAGGACCATAAGAATGTATTCAAACATCAAGCTGATTGTTACTTTGGTGCTTTAGAACATTACAAGTTCCCAGTGAGGAAGCTGGGGTTATGTATGTCACTGGTGTTTATGCATGGACTTTCCTTATTCCACTTTGAATTTACAATGCATGTTTTCCCTTGAGTTATTGCTGGAACCAAAACCCATCTTTAATCAGATATAAAAAATGTACTGATACAATTTTTATGTGAGAAAGGTTAGCTTCTGTTCTTCTGAAATTTGAGGTGATTGATCCTGTATAAATCAAATCTATCTCATCTAAGAAGTCCCATTGGACTTCTGATCTCTTTTCATTTTTGACCAAAAAGATTAATGAGGTCACCCTCTACCCTGACATCACTCCTTCCTCTTCCTGCAGGAACTACAGCAGAAGTCCCATTGTTGTGTGAGAATAATTATCCCTCAATATAGTAACTGTGAAGGGCAGAAAAATCTATCTTTGAACCAAAACCTGAAGACCAGAGAATCATAAAATGACTCAGGTTGGCAGGGATCTTAAGGACATTTTAGTTCCAACCCCACTGCCATGGACTAAACCAGGTTCTTCAGGCCCCTGCCCAGCCTGGTCTTGAACACTTCAACCTATCTCACACTCATTTGGTTTTTCCTATAAATCCAAAGAGTACAAGTTTCCTTTTTGTGAAAACACAATTTTATTTGCTTTTATCTCTCATATTATTTTTAATAGGAAACCTTTTCTAGTTGCATTCTCTGAGCATCAGTGTTAAATCTTCAATTCTGCTCGGCAACTAGGTCTAGCTGAGGCTTAATCAATCATTAGCTTAGACTGAGACTGAAAATCTTAATAGCAACAAGTATTTGGAGAGAATTTGTCCATTCACTTTGCCATTTAGTCTCACAGCTTTGCCCCAAGCATTGGCCAGGAGGGGATTTTTTCAAGGTTCCCTGTAGTTCAGCAAACACTTGAAATTATTTTTCTATCAATCTCAAAAAGAGAAATGGAGACTTTTCTTCTAAAAGGGAGCTAAAATACATATTGCCTTTCTAATTCACTTGTTTAATAATGACAAAACCAGTTACATAAAAAACCATGTTGAAAGTCAGAGTTTGCCATTTCTGCTTCTTCATCACTGAGCTTTGTCAAATATCAGAGCTCTGGATGTAGCATTTGTCAGCTACCTGCTGCTCCAGAACAGCAGAGGGAGCACAAAACACTTTGTTTTCTTTTAATTTCTTGGTGGTGGTGAGATTAACTTAAAAATGACAGTCACAAAGGTTGCTAGAACCCATTGATCTTCATCAAGTTATAGATTTTTTCTAATTGATCAGAACTCTCATCTCCCAGAAAATCACCCACAACTTGCAGGTACTGCTTGTTTTCATCAGGAAGCCTGTCTAATCTCTTTATATTGGCTTTGACTTTTATTTTTCAGCTGAACTTTAGATACCACATCTTTTCATCACTACCCAAAGGTCCAAATAAGTGGCAAAATGGTTAGAACTATGTGCTATTTTCTGCTTCAAAATAGACTACCTTGGCTGATGTAATTCAGGAGCAAGTAAGCATCATGATCCTGTCAATTCAGTTTTTATATCTTTTCTGTGCTATACAGTGATGTGTGTGTTCTGCAGCTCTGGAAATATCTTCTTCCAGCTTCACTGCCTGAGGCCACAAGTGTGCAGAGCAGTTCTGTCTCCCAAAGAATGTCAAACATAATGAAAAAATGAACTTGCAAAAAAGCTGATTTTTGTGTGCCTTCCTGCTTGTTTCTTCTGCTTGCTCTTTTTGCTTTCTCCTGTCCTCCTAGGTTTTATTTTCTGCTTTTGGAACTGTATCCAAAGTTCCCTCAGAATGAACTGCTTTTAAAAAGCTCCCTCATAATGAGGCTTGTCACACAAATGAATGGAGCATTGCTGAAGGCTCACAATGTGGCACAGGCTGACTCAACCCTTCGATGCTTGCTCTCAGAATTAGCATTCTGGTCCTACAATGGCTTTCATCCCTTCTCTTTCTGCTGCTGAGGACTGTGACCTGGTGTATTCAAGAAATCACACTCACAGAAATGAATGGAAAGTGTGAGGATTAAAGTGAAGGTTAACCTCACAGAATAGGAGGGCTTTAAAGTCAGGCTGCCTTCCTTATCCGCTGGACCTAAGCATTCTAGGAGAGGCAGGGAGAGTGAGTGATCTTGAATTCAGTGCCAAAGGTGAAGGCAGCTTTCCTCACAATGGGCAAAGCCTGTGTGCTCTGAGGGTAACTTCAGTGGAACTGCTTCATGGCTGAGGCAAACAGGGCTGGGCCACAGCTGCACACACTTCTGCTTCCCCACAGAGAGCAGAAAGCTCAGCATCATCTGAGCTACCCGTGCCCCTTCAGACCTCTGAGCACCCAAATCCTGGAGGAGAAAAGGTGTGAGACACCTGCTTTGAACTGATGGATGCTGGGAGAGCATAGGCTAGGCTTGAAAGCCTTTCTGTCAACTCACTGAAGACATTAGAGGTAAATAGAATAAAAGAGAGCAGCCTCGCTGTTGGAGTTCTGAGAACTGAACAGCTCATGCTGGAGCCCACACCCAAATTACTGGTGCTGAGCAGCCCTAGGTTCTGTGTCTGCCCCAGAGTGCAATGAGTCTTACAGGCTCTGGAGAGTTTTTGAGGGCAGTCTTCTTCCCATACGAGACACAAGAGAAGAAGAAAAAGAATGAGAATTTATCTGCAATTCTGAATTTCCATTTTGCATGTAACCTGAACCATGGAAAGAAAGGAAAGAGACAAAGGGAGGAGTGGAATGGAAAGGGAAAAGGGAAAGGTTATCATGACTTCAGCTCAGCATTGCTGAAATGTCCAGTAGAATGGAAATTATAAATTATTTTTTTTAATAATCACAATAATTTTTCTATTTAAACCTTTAGAATTTATGAGTTACTCCCCATGCTGATCTGGCACACTTGCTCTTAGGCTTTCAGCCAGCTAGGAAAAGCCTAGCAGTCCCACCTCACCTAGGAGTGTCTGATGTGTTATTTGGGATGCAGGACATCCTCTGCTGTCAGTGTAAAAGTCTGATGGCTACACAAGATCTTTTCATGTCTTGGTCTCTTCTGCTTAATCTTTTGCAAAAGCAAGCAACTGTGTACATCCAACAACATTACATTTCTTCCATGAAGTTTTAATCCCAGTTTGCACTGGTGACCTTGCACAATCTTTGAAAACCTTCACTGCTTCACTGATTAAGCTGATGGACTGATGTTTTTCTGCTTTCTATGCAAAAAATGCATAACACCTTGCTTGATTAGAGATACAATTGCACAGGATTATTAGCATTATGGAGTAGAAATTATGGAAGTGCAATTTATGATCATCCGGCTCCCAGACTACTGCACTTTATTAAAACAAGAGAATATTTTGGGGAAGAAAAATAGGATGCAGGAGCAGGGTAGCTGATGATCTCATATTCAATTCCACTTTAGGCAAAAACAAGGCATGGAAAATTTAGCCCAGAATGATTAACATTCCTGGGGTTATAAACTATACCGAAAACCAAACGCTATGAAGGAAATTATTAGACAGCCTTAATTAAAACCATCACTACCAGCTCGCCACATAATAAACACACTTGATCTGAGAGAAAGAAAATGAAGTTAATGGTGAATAAACACTGGGAATAAAAGGAAGATTTTACAACCTAGTGCTGGGGGAGGTCTTCATCACTCCCCATAGTCCCTGCAGCCCCATTTCAGCTATCCAGTGGTGCTGGATAATCATGAAAGCACTGGGTTTGGGAAAGATATACATATCCACCCTGCTAGACAGAGGAAAGCATCAAGCAGAAATTCCCATTATCACTAAGTTAGATGAGGAATGAGAGGGGCAGAAGAGGCAGAAAGGCTGGACTCCCTGCCAGCTGGAGGAGGCAGATGAGAGGCTGGGCAGGGAGGGGAGCTGACCTGGCACCCCTGTTTGGGAGGGAGCCAAGCCTGGCTGCAGTGGTGAGCAGGAGCCTGATGGGGAGCACTGGGCAGGTGTAGCCTTAGACAGGTCCAGCCTGGCTGAAGCAGAGGTCAGGAACAAATTTGATTAACTCCTCCTGAGAAGGGACAATGACAGCTGACAGGAGTGCCACAGCAGACACAATCTCCTTGGACTTCAAGAAGCCTTTTGCCATGTCATGGCTTCGAAGGCTGGTTTGAAAACTTGTTTTGCTGGCCAGATTTTGCTAGTTAAATTAGCATCAGAGTCAAGCAAGGATGTTTAAAGCTCATTTAAATTTCATGGTAATCACCTTGGCAGTGATCCTTTAAAATACAAAAAAGTTATTTATACTTTATATTGCTTGCAGCTGTAAGTACTGCCTATACTTATCTAAACAGAGGAGGATGACTTTAGTCAGAAAGATGAGCTTGATAGCTTTAATTTATTCTTAATAAAAGAAAAATAAAACAGATGAAAGCAGCCAGCTCACTTAGAAGCAAGCCAAGAATTTCATACTCAGGGTTTGGGTCTTGTAAGCACAAGCATCAGAGTAAATTTATTCCCATGTCTGAAAATCAATGATCTTAGTAATTGTAATTCAAAGTGTACCTTAAAGTATGACTATTTCCACTGTGGGATGTTTTGCTGCCTGTTTCAGTAAGAGTTACACCACCACTGGCACACAGGGAAAGTCTCAGGCTGCACATAGATTCTAAAGGCACAGTTGCATTGTTCTGTTATCAAGGTTTGGGCTGCCCAAGCTCATTCTGTGTCAGGACAGCATCTTGCAGCTGTTTTTATAGAATCATCAAATGACCAAAACACCACTGGAAAGGGAGCACTGAAGGTCTTTTAGTCAAAATCCCAGCACAAAGCAGGACTGTAGCCGCTGTAGGATCACGTCAGCTCTCTCTTAGTCTAGCTGGGCTGTGAAAAACTAATTTGCAGATTTGACAGCCACCCTGCACAATGTGCTCCCATGCTGCATGACCCACACAGCTTTGCTGTTATTGCTTTGGTTTGGTTTGGGTTTTTTTATTATTTACCCATAGTGCTTGATGTCCAGAGATCCCTGAAAATTAATTCAAAGGAGGGAAACCTTTATAAAAAACCAGACCTGTCTTCTTCTATTGTTCTCTTCCTCAGAAGTATGTTAAGGTTGGATTGTCAGCACTGAATAGAATTTGTTGCCCTTTGTTGATTTCATCAAGCCTATTAATATTGTTGGTGGGCTTTTCTTGGTTGGGTTGTTTTTTTATGTTGTTCCTACTTAATTAGTACAGTGCATTGTCTTGGGCCTACTTGAGGATGAAAAACAAGACTTTAATTATAAAATACAGGAAAAAAAGACAGACTACTCTTGTCAATGTCAGCAAATAAATAGCATTAATCTGTCTTCATTACTGCCATACATGGTGTAACACAAGAGCCCAGCAGGTGGGAAGAGCAGAATATCTTTTAACTACTCCACGAATGCTAAGAATTAATCTGAAACTTACACTGTAATTTTTTCTTTGATCAGCAAAGAATTATGACTGTCATTTTGTCTCCAGAAGCTTTCTGACATCTTTCCATTAGGATACTGAGGGATTTCAGGATGTCTGACCTGACCTGCTGTCACCAGTTCTCAGTTGGAGGTGCCTCACTGCCATTTGTGCCTTTGGAAACTCTGCCCTGTCTGCACTATGGAGTGGGATGCTTATTCCAGCTGGAGTTACATCTCTTCCCTGCTATATTATTTAAAAATATGAAGTTTTAATTAGCACATAGTTATGTTTTAGAGTGCTTCTGAATATGCCATATCCTTAAAGGCTTTCAGCAAGGGGATGTTTGGTTCCCCCCTCCCCACCTCAGAAATGAGTTATCCAGGCAATCTGTGCCAAGTGTTTTTGAGCATAAAGGTTGAATACACACAAATAGATTTTGTGGAAGAGTAAATCAGAACTGTGCAATTCACCTCAGCGATTTACATTATCTGAAGATCCGGACTATTAATTATTGGAAGCCTACCTTTTTAAAAGCAGTTTTTTAGTCACTGTGACATCTAACCATCTGGCTCCAGTTTCCCTCAGTATGTACTCTCAGGCACAACTACTAGGAAGCTTTGTTAAATATGCAGATTACCCAGGCAGCATGCAGGGGATGGTGATAGGCAAAGCTTTGTTTGCACAGCTCATTTCTTTGAAAAGTTATATTGGTCAAACTTCATGTACCAATCAGTAATGGATTTGATTTGCTGGTGTCTTTCCTATGGCTTTTAGTACAGCTGAAGATTTTAACTGATGGGACAAAGGAAAGAATATCCTGGCTGTTGTGATCATCTGCCACAGCAGCCAGTCTCACTGTGGAGGCAACAGGAGAGATTGTTCATGCAGCGCTTATGAGCTTGACCCCTTTTGACAATTTATTGCTCTGGTACATCCCTGTAACACATAGGTGTGATCTGTTTTGGGAAGAAAAGTGCCTGTTAAAGCACTAGCCCAAAAAAGTGCACATCGTGGCCTCTTTGGAGCTCTGTTGTTGGAGAGTGCAGTGTTGGCGTTGCCTCTCCCAGGCTGTGTGTGCTCAGAGATCACAGCTCTGGCACCACTGGGCAGCTCATTCCCAGAGCAGATGCTTTGGCCCCCAGGGCTGCCATTGCTCCACCTGATAAGGAGGTTGAATCAACATCCTCACCCTGCAGGGCTGATATTCCAGGGTATTGTCACCGAGTCAAAAGCAGAATCTGTGAACCCACAGAGATCTCAGCTCCCTATAACAGGCTGCCTGCCAGGGTCAGCAGAGCTCCTCAGACCCAGCCTGAAATTCATAGCATGCTCTTTCAAAGAGCTCCTACACAGGGACTGTAATTTTCTTTACTGCCACAGAACTGCCTCATTTATAAACTAAGATCTAGTGTTTGAACACAGAGTTCTGCTCTCCCGAGGATATGATTTTACCCAGCACAATATTTCCTCAGGCAACAAAGTTATTGACTGCAATACTTTATGTTGCTGCAGAAAGGAAGCCTCTGTAAAATAACCCTTAATTGTCACTAGGCTGTGTCTTTTTTGTATCTTCAGGTATGCATTTAGAAGGGGCTACTGGATACAGAAGAACCTCGAGCAGCTTTGCAACCAGTCCATTACTTTTTCCTTTGTTCCTGCTGAGATTTCTCCATTCATCAGATGGGGAGACAATCTGTGGTCCTGGAAAGGGATATGTGCTTCTCCATCTCTACATTCCCAAGAAAAAAGTCTCTCCCCTCCCTCAAAGCAGACTCTTGCCATCTGACATCCCTGTAGCAGAAAATGCCCTAAAGTTTCTCTGCTCTCTCAGCTGCAAGGATGTCACCACTCTTGTTGATATAGCCTGAAGTCAACTCATCCTGGTTAAGAAGTGAGGGAGGATTTTTAAATGTTGCTAAGGAAAAATAAAAATAAGATACCTGCAAAGCTTTTACTATAACCTCAGTTTTGTATTGTCTGTGATATTTAGTTAGTCTTAACTATCTCATCAAGGCTAATGGCATATAAATGGATAATTTTAAATTCCTTAAGAGTGTTCTTAGAAAATGCATTCCTATTGCCATTGTAGTTTTTCTTTCACCCCAGTGTAAAACAGTTATTGAGTTTCTGTAGCTTAGATTCCTATATATGTGTTGCTAATTCAGTGAAAGAGATATATCTTTGTGTGAAGAAAAATACCTTAGATCCTGTTAAGACTCTTTTCAGCCCAAAACCTGACACTGTTGAAAAATCTCTGGTCTTGCTGTGTGAAGCTAAACTTCCCAACTCAGCATGTGCAGCTAACAAAACCCATCATCAGCCAATTGGAAGTCTGATTTTTGAGGACCATTGAACACTGAACATTTCAGGGAGCTGCAATTACAGAAACAATTGTGTTAAATAACTTTGGACTGATGGTGTGTGAACATCAGCCCTCCCAACTTCCTCTCTCTTATTTTGGTTGGAATCTGACAGCGCACAGGGTTATGTTAGGAATACTTTAGGGAGTGTTGATATGCTTCAGAAATTCTGTCATTTCTTATTCTATCTGTGATTTATGCTTGTGTTTTATGACTCTGTAGGCTGAACAGCCTCATATTTGCAGGCCTATTTGATGTTGAGAAGAAAAAGGGCAGGGTATGTTTTAATGGAGGTGAAGCATCCTAAACTCCCCTCACATAATTCCAATTCCACTTTCAGTCATAGCAGTACAAGTCAGGAGGCACAGCATGCTTCACATTTCTGTAGTGCTGGACATATGTCAAATATCAAAAGCAGTTTACTTAAGACAAAAACCAGCAGACTGCATTAGAAAAGTGCCTTTGTTTATTAACCATGTGAATTGTTTGTTTTTCATTTTTATTTGGTACAGTGGAAAGTGATAACATTTGTAATACAGTGAGACCAAAGCTTTCTACCACTCCTTAGGAGTCCTGTAAGACTTGTGAATAACATTAAATTTTCATTCTGAAACAGGTCAGTTGATGTTTGATGCCAGTGCACGGGTTGTGCTCCCTTGTGTTGGGATGATCACTGTCACAGGTGTGCTCGGGATCACCTCTCCCTGTTACCTGGAATCTCAGCACAGGCTGGGGGATGAGCAGATCAAAAGCAACCACTGAGAAAGACTTGGGGGTGCTGCTGGGTGAGAGGCTGACATGAGCCAGCAAAGTGCATTTGCAGCCCAGAAAGCAAAACATCTCCTGGGCTCATCCAGAGCCCTGTGGGTGGGAGGGGATTCTGCCCCTCTGCCCCCTCTGCTGAGACCCCTCCTGCAGGGCTGCATCCAGCTCTGGGCTCCCAGCACAGCAGGGACAGGGACCTGCTGGAGCCAGGCCAGAGGAGGCACCAAGGTGATCAGAGGGATGGGGCAGCTCTGCTGGGAGGAATGGCTGAGAGAACTGGGATTGTTCAGCATGAAAAAAAAAAAAAAAAAAAAAAAGAGCTTCAGGATCACCCAATTGCAGCCTTCTCTTTACCTGAAGGGAACCCACAAGAAAGATGGAGTAACTATTTACAAGAGCCTGGAGTGACAGGACATAGGGGAATGGCTTCAGACTGAAAGAGAGCATGTCTAGATTGGATACCAAGGAAGAAATTTTTTACTGTGAGGGTGGTGAGGCTCTGGCACAGAGAGGTTGTGGCTGCCCCACTGCCCCTGGAAGTGTTCAAGGCCAGGTTGGATGAGATTCTGAGCAACCTGGTCCAGTGGAAAATGTCCCTATCCATGGCAGGTGGGTTGGAATGAGATGATCTTTAAGGTCCCCTTCAGTCTAAAATAATCCATGTCTTGTTCTTGTCTCTGCCAGCACTCTGGATGCTACAAATGCTACACACTGATCCTGGTGTAAGTTTTTAACTTATGATAACTCTTTAAATTCCTGTACAGGGACTCAGCAGTCTCCCCTAAATTCACAGATGAGCCTGTACATGGTACAGCTGAGTGCACCTCACTGAGGCCAGAAAGCTGCCAGTGACTTGGTGTAATGCCATACTTACATGTAGGTAATGCCATACTTACAGGTACTTACCGCCCCAGTTGTCTACACAAGTGAAAATAAAATGCAAACATTGCCTAAACCCTGCAAGCAGCCAGGTGATCCCTGCTTTAGAACTGCACATTTTCTACCTGCAGTGAGCATAGAAGAGGCTTGAAGTATTTGGTATGTAAAATGAATATTAAATGTGATTATTAAAACCAGCTAAGCAAACATAAGGTAATGCAGTAGCTGTAACAGGCACGTCTCCAATCCTGCCCAATTTGGAAATGCAGACCAAATTGTGCAAACTAAACCTCCACAAAATAATACATAAATGGTGGTGTATTGTGACAAGGTAGGTAACAAAGTGGAAAGATGAACACCTGTCTCCTGGATTGGCAGGTACAACAAAGACCCTTGGAATACATGAGGGGTTTTGGAGAGGTTTGCAGAATATTCACTGTGTAAAACCTCTCCCCAGCCCTATTTCTAAAACTGGACCTTTTCCTGCTGCTATTCTGAAAGGATGAAGGATGAACTGATTGAGGAGGACAAGGTAGTTTCTTGTATGCCTATTTGGCAGTACAGAGAATTTATATGCTGATCACAGAGTGGAAATTATTATGATTTAAAGTTAAGATGTCTAGAAGTGAGAATTGGAAGGCCCACAGGGAAAACAGTGAAGGAATGTGAAAAGAGAGGCTGTCATTCTAACAAGAAATATGTAGCTAATAAATAAATAAATATAAAATAAAACCTATTACATTTGGATGTGTTCTATCATCAATTGTTCGACCTAAAACCAACATATACTGTAATATGATAAAAGAGGCATTCTACATTGGAGTTTTTTTGTTTGTTTTCCATGTCTGACATTGCAGAAATAAATGTTTATTTAAAAGAGGGAGAGAGAGATATTTTCAGAAATTGCTCTCAAATTTGTTTGGAATTATATCCAGACATTTGAATAGAAAACAGAAAACATTATCTTTCTCCCTTTTTGACAATGGTAATATGTATTTCCTGTGTGCATACAGTAGAAGTGAGCTACTGGTGAATCAAAGACAACATTTAAAATTAAGAGTACTGCTTGTGAGGCCTTTGGAAGAAGAGCCAGTCAGCATAATAGAATGGTAATTTTTGGGCTGAATTTCTATTCTCATGCTCGAATTCCATTGCATCCTTTGAAAAACTCACATGAGAAAGATTTGAAATTAGAGAACTTCTAAGCCCTGTGCAAATAATTTAAATAGTATCCACAACAATTTAAATAGTATCCAAAAATAATTTAAATAGTATCCACAATACTATCCAGCAAATAGTATCCATAACTTTTTCACACTTCTGCTGACCCTTTTCTCTTAAATTCTCAGGTGCAACAGGAGACAAGGAAGGAGATTTTGTCAGCAACAGGAACACCAGAAAATTCTCTCTGCCAATGCCAGCACTTCTGATTTAGTTCATCTTCAGTTCACACTAGAACAACACCAAGGTGACCTTGGGGGAAAACTTTCTACCTCTGCTCACTATAAATAAGGTTTCAGAGGTTTGTTTTTTTTAGAGGGATGGGATCAAGTGGTTGAGTGTACTGGTAACAAAGTTGAAAACTTTTCTAAGTAGAAGTAGTTGAAGCTATGAAATTCATCTTCCATTTAAACCCCTCCTTTCTTCTCCCCTATACAGAACCAGATGTGTGGCCAGCTGAGCTGCATGTGACTGTGCACAGGATTTCCAGTGCTAGGCTATGGTCAAGCCACATGCAAATTGCTGTTTGGAAAAACCACTGGAGTAATTCCAGAGTAAGACTACCCCTGATTCTGAGTGAAAATAGATGCCTGCAAAGAACAATGGGGCTTTGAGCAGTACAAACCTCTTTGTTTGCAAGTAGGTCATAGATGGAGTCTTCCTTTTTTTTTTTTCATGGTAGAAGAGCACAGCAATATGGACCATCTAGGTGCTAGTTGCTACGGTAACCATAAAATCGAATCCTCCAAAACCTTTCTATTTAATTATATACATCACTGACTAGCTAGTGAAGTAAATTTATTTTTCTTTTTCCTCCAAAACTCCAAATTGAAAAGGAAAAAAAAGTATGTTCGTTGCAGTTTAACCTTTTCTTTGTCACTGATAATTTTGGGAAGAGAATTTTTTCCTTCTTACAAGCATTTTTAGCTGATGTTCCATACAGTTTTATTGACATCATAAATTATTGTATTGGGCTGTAGCACTACACAGTTAAGGGTTAGAGGTTTGTCATTGTTTCTGTGTATTTATAGCCTAATTCTCCAGACTTCTCCTTGATATACATGATTTGTTTCCAACCTCACGATATTGGGGCTATATTTCACCTGTGCAAATACCTCCATTGGGTTGAAATCCATATCTGCTGGAACACTACATGAAAAACACCCCCTGTGTTCAGAAAACTTTTCATTTTGGTAATCAAAATAAAGGCAAGATACTGAAATTAAAACTAAGATTGTCTCAGATGGACTTCCTGAACTGCATTTGTGCACCAGGATGAATGGGCATTAAAAACCCATAAACAAGTAATTCAGTTGCCTCTTCTGTTCATAGAGTACCTTCCTTATAAACCAGCAATAACTAAGACTAACTTTAATACCTAGGGGGAAAAATATGATAACTATTTTAATTTATTTGTTTTCACTACTTATGTAGATTTTATGGCATATCCCTTTAAATGTAGAAGATATATATATTTTGCTATCCTGGAAACATAAATCATAGTTTTCCTTCTCTTTTTACAATATATGTAATGTGTAACTTTTTACAATACGTGTATCTTTTTGCAATATATGTATGTGTAACTTAAATTTTTCTTTTCCCTCTTTCAATATTTTTCTTTAAAATATGTTGGTTAAAAAAAGTAATGAGGAGTGATCTCCACAAAGGTATTAGACAGTCCTGTTTAATTTATATAATCCTTTGTTCATTATTCTGATACTGCATTGACACACCTTGCCAAAAGGAATCTTTTCATGTAGATATGAATATTTTCATAATTAAAAAAAATCATATCTCGCACAAATTTTTTCATGAAGTCAAACTGCACCTAATTTTGGGGCTTTTCAGGCAAGAGGTCATATGTCAGTAATTATATTTATTAGCTACACTAGTTCCACCAGTGTAATCAAAATTGCACATTGCAAGTAATTATTACCATTTTGATAAGTAAGTGATAGAATTGGAAGGTCTCTTAGGATGGTTCAAAATGGCAAACTCTGAAATCAATATACAGAATCCCTAAAACAGCAAGTCACCTTTAGCCAGGTAATGAATAAATACACTGTGTGAGCTGTACAGAGTGGTTTACACCCAATCTGAATAATATGTTTTAACCTGATTCATAATATTCTTTCTATTGGAAAAAATAATTCAGTTTTAATATAATAAAAAAAAAAATCAGGTCAGGAAGTTTAAAGCCGCTGTGTTAGCAATATAACAAGAGAAATTTATCAAAATTACTACCAATGAGTTTATTTTCTGCCAGAAATTTTCTGTCTGTTGCTGTGATTAACTGTTTTCCTTTCTACTGCTAAAGTTAATTATATTAAAAGTTTAGAAGTGTTCAGAAATGTATGCTTGTACAATTTGGTTAGCATTTTATGAATATATGAATCTGTGGCATACAGATGATAGTTCTAAGCACTTCTCAGTCCAGCATCATGCTTTGAGCTGCAGATGCCAAAGACAGCAGTTGTACATTTATTATGAAATTTGGACAACCTTCAATTTTGGTTTTCATCCTACTTCCAAACCAAGGGGGATTCTTGGGTAATTTGGAAAGATGACTTCTCTCTATGTATGGAGTTTATATTACTTTTATCTTCTAAAATGGCTTAACAGCTTGGTGGAGATGTGTCTTTTAATGTTTTTGAAACACTGTCGTTAGTCCACATGTGATTGTATTGACACCAATGGTTCAAACTGCAGTTAAGGCATAAACAGTCTAGTATACATACATACATACATATATAAACAGTCTAGTATCTCCATGTTTCTCTGGAATTACTCTCATCCTTCCACTGTTTTTCTGTGTCCTAAGGTTCAGACATTGGTTCAGGGCAAGAGAGGAGGATTACAGAGAAGAATCAGCATCACAATCCCTTTTTTGGGAGGACACCTCTGTAGGTTTTCTTCCTCCTCCCATTTGGGTCTGGCTGGAGAAATTTTATGTGTTTTACATGATCTTTGCCCTGCTGATTCTTCACTGGTTCATATTTCCACATTACTGTGTGTAGTACATTTAACTTTTATGTTAGAGATGTGGTCATTATCCTCCTTGTTATCCTTAAAGCTATCCTTAGCCTGCTCCCAGGGTTGCATTCCTTTAATTAGGGTTACCTGACCACTGGTGACATGTTTATAGCCCTGTGGCCACTGGTGTCATCCTGTGCCCATGGTTTCAACACCTCTGCAATTACCCCTGTCAGTATTCTTTTTTGTTTTATTCTAAACTCATAAACAGCTCATTCTGCACCGAGTACCTGCTCATCATTACCCCATACAGCTGTTCACAAGCTAAAAAAAAGTAGGCAATAGTGACCATATAATCACATAATTATTATTCCTGCTAAACAAGACTAAATATGGCTCCAGCTAGGCTAAGAGAAGTGGAGGCAGAGACCCTTAGGTGCTGAGCTGTGTTATTGTCCTAGCACAAAACCTGTTACAAACAGTGTACAGGGCAGCAAGGCCAACCTTGCTAACCCTAACCCCAAAGCCCTCCCTTCAAGGAACTATGCAAGCCTGAATGAAGTACCTACTTGTTGGTTAGCAGGGAAACATCTATAATACAGAGCACAGAGTCAAGTATCCTGTTTACTTACAGTTCTGAAGTGTGGAAAACAGTTTTAAAGAAATAGGATAACAAAAGACATTGCTCCAGCCACACTTACCAAGAATTATCTTAAATACTCCAGTTTCTCATGCTCCTTTGTTAGCTTCTGTTGGCTGTCCCCAGTCTGGCACACTGGAGAGAGCTCTTAGATCTGAATGTTTTCTACTTGAACAGCTAATGTTGGTTAGAGAGGCCATTTGGAACAGTTTCTTCTTTGGCCCACAATCAAAGGACCTGGTTGTTGTTTTTTTTTTCCTCTCTTGTTTACCTACTCATCATTTTCCTGTGTGAGAGCAGCAAGACATTATACGGTGCCAAGAGGATTATGTAATCACTTTCCCCCATCCTCCCTAAGTTTACTTGATTAACATTTTTATTGCATGTCTTAATTAGTAGATTCCTAGCTTTAGGCTTCAGGCTGCTTTCCTCTCCTGACAGCCTCTTTTGGATGCGCTGATTTAATTTTAAAACTTCTCTAACATGAGATATTTTATTGGTTTTAAATATTTGGTTTGTTACAATGTTGTATATAGAGTGCAATAACACATTGAAAATTATTTGGGAATTTGCTTCTGAGAAGGAACAGCTTCTTCCTTTACATTCCTTTAGATTTCAGGAAAGTAATTTATATGAGTTTATACAAGCAAAAAATTGGAATAAAAATTGGATAGTCTTAATGTGAAGGGTTTAGAAAGAGCTTTAGTCATTGGGACATTAGAGACATATTCTTGCATGTATAAAAGGAAACAGAGGGCAAGACTGATCCCTTTCTAGCTCAAGAGATGCAAATGTAGATGCTTCTTTGTGTGGATCACTCGAGGAATTAATCTAGTAAGTAGTGTCCAAACAATTCCAAATCTGCAGAAAACAAAGCTGAGGTGAGCACAGTCTCACCTTTTTAGCCATCAGTTCACTGATTATAGAACTTATCTGTAAAATTATACTGCAGTTACTTCAGGTCATTTTTTCTACCCTGGATGGTGTGTTTTGATCACCATATTGTGACATATTCTGATTCAAGGCTCTTGCAATCTCTCTTGCTGAATCTTTTGGATATATTATAAAAAATGTAACTATCTTTGGTGGGGCAGAAATTTGAATTCTACCATGAAACACTGTTATAAATATGTTAGTTTTCATTCTTGCATTGTCTCCTTCTTTGTCTCTCAATATTTCATGACTTGGAGGACAGAATGTCTTCAAAAGGATTGTATTTCCTGGCTCCTTTTTAAATATACAAAAAATGTACAGAATTCTTCACACTTGCACTGTTTAGTGAACCTAATTTTTTTTCATACATTTTCCCTTTCTAAATATAGTTGAGGAAGCACCTCTTGCTTCCTAAAAAGGTACAGAGCAAAAGAATATGCTGTGATCTGTAGGTGTGTGTGAGAGAAACCCCTTGTGTCTCTTGCTTCTTTCTACACTGCAAGTCAGGCAGCCACAAATATATCTATCCCCAAATCACTTTAAGTAACTTCTGATATTGTTAAGCCTTTAAAGGAATTCTGGTACTCTGCACATTTTTGATCCTAGGAACAGCTTCTTCTCTGCAAAGATTTCTGGCTTGTTTTGCATGTAAATTATCCCATGAGATGAAATGAGACCAAAGGTTGCACTGACCAAAATACGAGGTGATGAGTATAACTGGGGCTTTATTATGTGACTTGGCAGTATGATATCTGAATCATCTACACAGGCCTATACAAGCCATGCAAGAAAATGGGCCTTCTAGTTGGATTTTCTGCCTGAATTTCATCATCCATGTATTGATCTCCTCTGTCCTGTCCTGTCCTGTCCTGTCCTGTCCTGTCCTGTCCTGTCCTGTCCTGTCCTCTCCTCTCCTCTCCTCTCCTCTCCTCTCCTCTCCTCTCCATGTACAGATGTTTGTAGGTGATTGGAGGAAGGGAAAGCTGGGGGCACTTACATGAAGCATCACTCAGTCCATCCATCCATCCATCCACCCATCCATCCATCCATCCACCCATCCATCCATCCATCCATCCATCCATCCATCCATCCCTCTCTGTGCAAGGAAGCTTGTAACACTGGGACATCTCTCCAGAGCCCAACTCCTGTGTTCTACAGCAGAATGGGCAAGGAATGAGCTTGTAAATCACTGAAGGTTCCATTTTCCAGTTGAATTTCTGGATCTATTTGGTAAATGTTAGCAGCCTAACTTTCCCCTTTGGGATATGTTTGTGGTGAGCCCAGATGACTCTCAGGTCATTTGGTGTGTGGGCTCACTGTCCTAGGATGTCAGAATTAGGATTTTGGTCCTTCAGTTCACATTTTGAATTGAACTGTTTCCATTTCTTTGGATTCACCCTTGCTGGCCTGTCTACATTCAACATGTGGCATGGGAAATATAATTCTGTGCAGAACCAGAGGGAAGAATATATTATTGCAAATAATTACAAAAGAACCATTTCCATAAGATGCAATTTACTTTGTCAGCTAATTCCACATATCATGATAGATTCAGGAGAGGAAGCATCTGAAGTCTCTTTTATGTGGATGACTGGGAATCAAAACCACTGCTTTTTATACTGATTTTGGATCATGAAAAGTGCAAAATTCTTTTGTGCATGCATTTTTTTGCATGAGCTCAGAAACACATATTCAATAGATTCTGCAGAACTGTTACATTGAGAAATAATTTATTCACAGTATTAATACATCAAATAATCAAATATTAGTTCTGTGCAAAAATAAAACCTTCAATAAATAATTCAATGAATCTCTTTTCATGTAGTTTATGACAACACTGACTTACAAAAACCATTTGGCTATTCAGAGTAAATCTGGCTTTTCAGAATGCTTAAATATTCAGTGTTCACCTCTATCTACTCCTTCTTCCTTAATTTAACAATTGTCATTTGTGAACCTTCTTTGTAATAATAATATTGTACACACTAAAACTGATATAATTATGCTGGTGAAAGTAGTGATATGTTTGAAATTGTGTGAAAGTGCCATGTTTTTCTATTAAATCATGAAATGTGTATTAAAATGTAACAGACCTCTTAGGTTTACTGAATTAGAAAGGAAACAACTGGAAATCTAGCCCATAACAACTTAAACACAGATTTTACTGCAGGCTCTGCACACAGCCACAGCACTTGAGGCTGAGAGAAGCTTTCTAATGCACTGCACAATTTTAGTCCCAACAGAGAGTCTAAAAATAAAACTGTCGAAATATCTGAGTGCCTCCCACAAAGTGCTGCAGATACTTTGGTAGCAGGGCTCAGAGTAAAGGCATTCAGGCCTGATCCCTAACCCAGTGATGACAAGGAGATTTCACATGTTACTTTGTGCTTGAAAGAATGTGGAAATACCAGTACAGCTCATCAGCATTTCTACTGGGGAAGGACAAGGAAGGCAGAGAAGGAAGGGAGATAGTGAGGGAGATCTACAATTATTGTCTTTGAATAAAGAATTCTGAAGCTGCCTGTAAAAAATCATTGCTGGAAGACTGAATAAAATTATGAATTTTAAAAGTGGAGAGCACTGACTATATTTTATCTTGTTGCATTTCGGAAAGATAAAATATAAAGCAGAAAAGTCCATTGAAAATCATGTGAAATTGAACCAACTACAATATTTCACATTTTTTATTATTAAAATTATATGGAAAGAGACACCACTCAGCAGTACCCTGAACTCCAAGAAATCTAGATAAGAGGTTTTTAGACACAGGGCAGTGAGAACTAGGAATTTGTTTCTCCTACAACAATATATAGTACAATTATTTGGCAAAAGACCTCAGGTTGTTTTGAACCTTGACAGTAAAAAAGGAAATGAAGGAGAAAAACTTGAATTTGGTATCCAGATTAATGACATAATTATTTAGTGCACAAATTCATGAGGTGTACTGGGACTGAGGTCCTATCAGCTCCTGGTAATTTGATGAGAACTGGATCCAAGAAAATGTGTATATACCTTAAAGTTCATTCCTTCAGGAAGAAAGGCAGAACACTTCCTCCTTTTTATTTTAAATTTGTTCTTGCATAAGTGAAAAATTCTTAGATTTAGAGAAAGAAGAGAAAACAACTCTTGGTTTAGTAGAGCAAGCAAAGAGCAAGAAGAACTTTCTCTTTACAGCATTCATGGGGATGAAAGGGAATATCCCTTCTCTCTGTCCTTTAGCCCAGCAGGATTATCACTTGGCCAGTTTGTGACCACCTGTCCACAGGTATATCTTCAGGGAATCCATTCCACCAGGTCTGGAAAAGAAAATAAATAACTGACAATTACAAAGCTTGATAATTCTTCACACTTTGAGTGGTATGCTTGAAAGTAAATTGTCTCCTTATTATTTGGTAATTGTGGTAGATTATTAGGTGCTACAACATCTGATACAGAGCATCACAGGATGTCTTCAGCCCTTAGTGAGTTATAGTAGAAAAAGAGTTATAGTAAGAACTTCAGAAAGTAGAACTTGTCTGCTCCTACAAACATCATTTTCCTTAGGGTAGACTGGCAAACCTCTCTAGATTCACTGATCTTGCCAGTTAAAAAATTACAGTAATAGTCTGAATGTCTGTATCCCAGTTTTTAAATTTATTATTGATTAAATATTTTACAAGCATTTTGCTCATGTAAGCCAGTACTTTTTCCACTTTCAAAGTTTAACTGAAAGAGAAAGCTTTCTACATAAATTACATCATCTGGAAGCTGTCTTCTAATATTCAGCCTTTGCTGCTGTATTTCCCTGAAAAGGGTTGTCACCTACACTGTAAATCCTTTTTAAGCCAAATCACTAAGTTCACTGCACGCACATAACTCCAATTAACTGCAGCCTGCTGGCTCAAAAGCAATTTGGTCTTTCATTAATTACTCAGGTAAACACAGAAAAAGCTCTTTTAGCTTGCCTGAACTCACAGAACAAACAACATCCCCCACCCCATCTTTGATGCTCCAAGACAATCTTGTCTTTTGATGCTTATCACTTGGTTGTTCAATAAAATGTAATTAAAAACAAAAGCAACATCTCCCTGTCACCAGCCCTGAGTTGCAGTTAATTGTCAGGCTTTCCAACTTACTCTCACAGTGCAAAGCTTATTGCACTTTAGGTCACAAGACTATTTGCTTAATCTCTTTCCTTGTGGATTGACTCTTGAGTCTCACAATGGGATTTCTGCAGGTGAAATTCAGTAACAGCTGCCAGGAGATTTTTTTCTCTTGGTCTTGTAGTAAGCATATGCAAAATTGCAAAGACTGTGCATGTTCTTATTCAAAGGCCTAAAGAAAACCTTCTAAAAATCCAGAACTTTTTATGATGCTTAGCAAGGCATTTGATCGATTCATTCTGCCTTTCAAGATAAAAAAAAGAGAAAAATCTAATTTATTTCAATTTAAAGTTATTTAAATTTCCCATAGAAGAAGAAGAAGAGGGGTGGAGGATTATCAAGTATAAATATATCAAAATCCGAGTAAATCCAATCTACTAACCAGTGGAAGATAACTCAAGTACCCCATGGGATCATGCCAAGAAGCCAGTCTGAAGCTACCAAGGGCTTCAGAAACCAAATTGAGCAATGATATGGGCATGCAAGAAGTAATTATAAAAATTAATGGACTGTTATTCATCTAGAGGTTTTTTTTAATGCTAATGAACAAATTAGTCTTGCATGTGAGTGTAGCACATCTGTTTGTGCCTACATACAGAGAAACACATCCACATGTCACGCAAGCTGGCTGGCTTGCACTTTGCAGGACATATTTGTATACATTTTATCACCGTTTCTGTAAACAGCAGTTTCTTTCAGTATGTTCCATGCTCTCTGCCTAGGACTTAATGGAAGTGTTAATTAGAAGAGCAGTAGGGAAACAATTTATGCTTCTAAACATGTCTTGTGTATGGAGTTTGAGTAATGAGGAAAAACAGGCCGGAACATTTGTATGAACAGATACTAATTACGGTTTCTGAGTGTAACATGCTCACTGCTTTTGCCAAGAGCCCAGCTCAGAATTATGAAAAAGACAGATGATAAGAGATTTCAAATAATCAAAAAAGGGGTCGAAGTCACAAATTTTCATAAAAGTGATTTTACACGTTTAGCTGAAAGAAGAATGGTGGTTTGCTCTCATGAAACCTCATTATGCCGTGTCTTTAATTTGCTTCATGTTCAGTATCTACTGAAGTCTCTGTAGACTCACCCTGATGAAATTCTGAGGTATCTGTGCCAGGATTTTACCTGATCACAACTATTGTGTCTCATATGTAGTTTGCATGTAGTTAAAAGCATCCTTCCACCGCCAAAAATCAGGTTCAGAAGTCCTCAGCAGAAACTCCTGCCTTGTCCTATAATCCTGGAAATAACTGAGAATCAATCTGGTTAACAGGATAGAATTTCATATTATTCACTATAGAAAACTCACAGTGACATATTTGTAGTGATGGATAATTAACGCTATAAACCAAAGCAAGCTTAAACATAAAAGGAAATTTGGTGAACAATTTCAGAATCCCAGAAAGGGGAGGGAAAAAGGAACAGTATGGAAATATTAGTAATACAAATGGCAAAAAATAAAGGACAGTAGGAAATAAAAGGCATCAACACTGCAAGTGGCTTCTTATTGCTTTCAAAGTGGCAGAAAAATACCAATGCTAATGAAGAGTATAGTTTAATTATTTACCACCTGGTTTCATTTCTTTTTTTTTTTTTTTACTGGAGTTCACTGTACTTCATATATCACACACAGCTGGAGTGGAAAGTAAGAATATAATTTTCTGCTGCGTAAGTACAGTGTTCAGTATAAATTGAAGACTTTCAGCTTGCTTTAACTTTCTGTACAGCCAGACAAAGTGATCAACTGTTCAGTCATCCAGGAGTGCAGTGAGTTCCTTCAGGATTATATTTTCTTTTTAGTTGTCTGGTGCCTGTAAACTGCTTTTATGGAGTGGGGCGATACAGGCTTTTCTCTTTCCTCAGAGCTGTAGTCAAATACATGATTATTAGAACTAGAAATAACACAGATTGCTTTTAATTTTGCTATGATTCTTTATTTTTGTAGGGTACAGTTGGCATCATCAGAAACCTCTAGCTAAAAGTGAAATTAAATTTAAGATATAGATGCAGTGTTTGCCTATTTAAATGCATACATACATATGCATAAATAATGAATGAACACTATAGTATTGTTAACAAGTCTACACATTATTCTTTTCTGCTTGGGTACAGCAGTTGTATTTTTCAAATTTGCTCACTGTCCTGTTAACATGGAAGCCAACAGTGAAACTATTGGCCAGATTTGGACCAGCTAAAAATTATTCTGAGGTCTCATTAATGAGTTTGTTATCTTGCTTGCAAGGAGGCTAGATGAATTTAAACCTTAAAATATTGCATATGGAACTCACAGAAGGCCCTTGAAGAGCAAGACACAAATAAAATGAGGTTAAGGTTCCTGGAATACTTGATTTTAATACTTCAAAGGGAGGTCTGGGTCCAGAAAATAAATTAAAAGATGGAGGGCAATGAAAGTAGAATTTCAGGGTTAAAGCCTGAAAAACCAGCAATCCCTTCTTGGAGCCACATCTAATGTAATTTCCTACTGAGGGTACAGTTTGCCAGTTTGGGAGAATTCCCATATCCTCCTATGCCTAAGTGCTCCTGGTCTTGAAAGTGTTCCCTTTCCTTTTCCAGCGGTGATGAAAGACAGACAGCAGATGACAGAAGCAGGTGGACACTGTCAACAGTAGATACTGTGGGGTTTGAAGAAAGAGAGAGAGAAGATGGATGGATAAAACAGGAAGATAAGAGCATTAAATGAAACAAAAGATAAAACCCAAGGACAAACACAGGAAAATAAGTAGATTGTGAAATGTTGAATGCCAGAGTAGGCAAAAGGAATTTATGTCCTCTCCATTGGTCCATCTTTCCAGATTCTGGACCAGGTTCTAGGGCTTCCAGACCTAAATTTTAATTTTTTTGTGAATGATTAAAATAGAGGAATTCATCTCATCCCACTGTTGACATTGATAAGGTAGAAGGCTACAGCAGCACTAGTCACCTGTTTCCCAGCTAGTCAGTGAAGAGAAATGGGCATTTTTAAGGCATGATTCATCTGACTTATTTTAGGCATTTACATCAGCGGGAGTCAAATTGTGGCATGGAAGTGCCTGTTTTTCTGCATTGCCTGCACCTTTCTCACATTACTGCTTCATGCACAAGCAGCTACAATAGGTCAGGTTACTTAGCTCCTTACTACCTTTGCATTTAAACTGTTTGGTGGCTTGTAATGGTTGACTGTGAGTAGCTGAGGGTTTTGGCTCACTGTCAGCATTTCTCAAAGTTGGTTTAGTCCCAAGATATTTTTTGGTCTTCCATTCTCTGGGCAAAATGAAGCACTCATAATAAAGGTATGTTTCAGGTACACCAAACATTCTAAAGAGAACTCTCTGGTTTTAACTTTTATCAACTCTTATAAGCATTATTACAGAACCTCCAAAATATATAAGAAATAAAATATTTTTTAAAATTGAGGAGACATTCTACTGTCTTTTGAAATGTCTTCTTTGTTCTTTGAAACTGCATGGCAAATTCAACTTCATTTTGGCTGGACTTAAAAGTATTTTTGGCTAGTAAAAGATCCATAGAGAAAAAAAAAATGACCAGCTCTAATGGCCAGATTAATCACGCTTTTTTTTTTTTCCCCAAGCTTGATTCTTTTTTTGCAAAGCTGTCAGTTGTATGCCTGTGAAATGATTGCTGGCTCTTGCTGTGAGTCATGGCCAAGTGCTGTGCATGGATTTGCCTGTGCAGGAGCTGGCAGCCAGGCTGGCTGCAGAAGGTCTGCGTGGAGGAGCCCAGAGCCCTGCTGGGCAGGGTGTTAATTGCAGGCTGGCAGAGGGCAGGAGAACAGAGGTGCTCAGGGCACGCAAAAAACAGATTCAGTGAGTCCATTTGAAGCAGCAATGAACCATCCCCTTCTCTCCCGTGCTTGCAGTACACTTTGGACTGTGGCTGAGATGTGTGACACCTGTAGCTGAGGCTTAGAAGGAAAGGCTACAAGTCCTTCCCTCAAAAGGGAGCAAATGCTGTGCTGGGGCAATGGGCTGGGGAACAGGAGGAAGGTGTGGGAGTGCAGTGGGAAGCCCAGACTGTGGTCCAAGCACACAGCAAGGAGGAAACACGCTCAGTGTGAACCCAGGCAGAAAGACCCACCAGTGAAGAGCCATGTGACAGAGTTTAGACAAAGTTAAATTTGTGATTTAAGACAGGACTTGTCTCCACTAGCAGCTGACTGCTCTGGAAAACTAAGCATCTTTATTAAGAGATACAATATGGGGTATTTCTTTCTATTTATTCTAATCCTAATATTCTTTAGCAAATCACCTCTATTTCTATTCTTTGCAGACAGGACTGAGATGTCATTCTTTTGCCCATGCTTTTGCCTCTAACTGTGACTGCCAGGTAAATACCATAATGACTCATTCTTTGTGTTGAGTCTTGGGCTTCCCCAGTTTTGCTGGCACTCAGATGTTATTAGAAAAATGTATTTTTAGTGGACTCTGTCAGCAGAGCCCTGTATGGCTAATCAAGCACTCATTGGGGATAAATGGTAGTCTTAATATTCTTATCAGGCTGCTGGGGCTCAGAAGTTACCGACCCTTGTTCCACTTCTATCAAAGCCACTTACAGTGCTACCAGCTTGTAGCAAACTCATTTTCTGTTCATGTCTGCTTGCCTGTGATGGTGCCTAGGAATAGAAAACAGAAAATGGGAAATGGAAAGGAATGGAGGCCCCTGTTGCCTGAGGTCTTAATGCGATTGTAAGATATTGATCATGTGGGATACTTCAGCCTAATCCTCACAGTTTCACAGGCTTTGCAAAAACATTTCTCATAAGCACATTCTCAATTACATTTCAACCTTACTGATTCAGAAACTCTATTTTTTAAGAGTATCTATTTAATAACAATAGTAGCTGCCAAATAAAGTAGGGATTTTATTAATTTTCTCTAATGTTTAATCTTGTCTGCTGTTTTTGTGAAAGCTGGATAGTCTAGGTCAAGGTAATGCCATGGATCAAACCCAGGAGCTGCTTCCCTCTGGTGCTCTGCCTTTTCCCTGGGAAAGATCAGGACTGAGTGGAGGGGCAGTGACATCTGCCCAAACACTGAAATTCATCATGTGCTGCCTGCTGTGTCCTGCTACATTTTCCCATGTCGGTGAGTTTCCCCAGTCCTGCCATGGTTTCCCCATTTCTGCCATTTCTGCTTCAGCTCTGGCTGGGCACAGCAGAAAGGAAACCCTACCTGCACTTGCAAAGGTGATGTCACTGGCCAAATCATCTTTACTGATCTGTGTGCTGGGCAGTAGATTTGGCATGAGATTTAGTTTTCCTCTGAGAAGAGAAAGCATAGGCAAAGGCAAAGCAAGCACAGCAAAAACAAAACATTATTTTTCGTACTAAAATGGAGAATACTAAAGGAAGGAATTGCACAGGCTGACACATACACAGAGATCACCAAAAAGAAAAATTCACTTGGGACAGCCACTAGAAATAGCTTAAAAATGGGGAAAAAAAAGTGTCTCACTAATTCTATAACTTTGGTTTTATTTCTTGGGACAAAAGAAACTGTAGTTTTCTACTGCTCTGAGATTATAGGCCAACTAGATGTTGTTCAGAATTCTTCTGTGGTAGACCCAGAATGTCTTCTGCCTTTCTGGATGGGAGAAGTGTTTGTGCATCTGTATGTGTGAGTCTCTGTGCAATTTTTGGTCAGGCACATGTGTGCCTTCATCTATGACTCTGCATGTCTGCCCAGGTTTGTGCACACACCTCTGTGTGTTTTCCAAAGCTTTGGCTCTGTGCCTTCAGCTGCTTGTATGGGATAACAGCAGCTCACATGGAGAATTTTTGCTAGTGTCTTGCCACATTATGGTTTTGCTCTCTTCCAAAGTCAATCTTCCAGTTTATCTGAGCTCCAGTGAAATTTAAGCTTATACATTTTGCAGAGAAAATGGTTCTAGGAGCAAATATTTTGGGTGTGTAATGATGAGGATTTTTTCATGAGACATTTCTAAAATCAGTGAATTGATCACCAGGTGACTTAAGGTAGTTAACACAACAGCCTGCTTAAAGGCTAGAGGACAAGACACATTTCTGCTGCAGACTCTGGATGTTTCTGCTTTGTCCTAAGCAAATATAATGTTAAAAATACTGGAAAATTTTCAAATATTGATTGTGTTGCTGGTGAATGTAAGTTTGACTCTCCTAAAGGGAAGTCATTCCTTTGAAGGATGGGAGAAGAACAGCAGTAATTGTCCAGTTAGCTTTTATCCAGCACTATTTGCTGCTCTTAGTTATACAGTAATCAAATAAATGCCCTAGTGCTCTAAAGGTAAGGAGACTTTAGGAGAAATCTTAAAGACTTCTGTGAATTAAAGAGACAGAAATTACATACTTGTAAAGTATTCTGTCTTAGAAGTATTGCTTCATCTGATCTTTGTCTTGGTTTATGTCATTGAAACCATTTCTATACAGCTTTAAACCTGATTTTATCTAGGAAGTGAACAAAACTAAAGGAAACTGTTAAAATGGACATTTTAAGTTAGCAGTGAATATTTAATGAGGTTATCAAAGCCACAGTAAAGGTATTTCATTTCTTTAGATCAATCTTTTTGAGTGATCTCTACCAGACAATCTAGCCAAGCTGTTCTAAACTATGTTGAGCAAGTCACCACAGGATAAATAAGTTACAGATTCAGTGACTTTGAATAATTGTGTGCATGCTGCTATCCAAAACAAATAAATCAAGTAACTTACCCCTTGGATTTTTTGTATGGTAAACATTTGCAAACTGAAAACTTGAGAAATTTTAATGGAGTAGCTAGCATATCATGAATGCCTAGTCTAGCTTACTGCACAGTAACTAGTCTCTTGAATTAATCAGAAAATTTCAATTTCTTTTTTAACACTCGTTGGTTTTCCAAGTACTGCTGTCAGTATAGAATGTTTCGTTTTGATACAATGGATTAATTTGGGATTAGGGATTAATTGATCTCTTCTCTTCTCTTCTCTTCTCTTCTCTTCTCTTCTCTTCTCTTCTCTTCTCTTCTCTTCTCTTCTCTTCTCTTCTCTCTCTTCTCTTCTCTTCTCTCTCTCTTCTCTTCTCCTTTTCCCTTTGAGTCTGTGCTGCTGATATAGATAAGAAAATATATTCATAGTAAAGGTTCAAGAATCATGATCTCAGGAAGTTAAAAAATATTTAGAATAGCTGTGGTGTCGTTTGGCTATTCTCTTTCATCAGTGTTGATCTTTTAGAAATAGTAATATTTCTCACAGAAACATTTTTCCTTTATTGATTATGTGACAGTTGGGGAACAAAGAAAATAATTACAGTTGAATCATGCCTTCCACCCAAAGGATTCCTTAGTTTTTCACCAGTTTTATACTCTGCGATGGTAGAAAGAGAAGAGAAACAATTCTAGAGAAACAATTGCCTAAGGGAAAGTCCAGAAATAAACTCAGACATTTATACCTATTTTTCAAAAGCCTGAAGAGTTGTATTTGTTGTTGAAGCACTTGTGGCTCCTGCTGACCACGAGGGCAGCAGCTGCCCCCCTGGGGAAAGGAGGGAATTTTACTTGCATATAAAACCTCTGCTCTCCAGTCCTGACTGAAATCCTGTGGCTGCTTGTAAGAATCATGGAGCACTCATTAAAGATATTGAAAAAATAAAGAGTTTTAGTGGTCTGGAAAAGTGGGTGTTGGCTGCCAGCTGCCCTTGCAGGATGTTGCTGGTCTCTGCCTGTGGAGGGGAATTCCATCCCAGAGCCTGGTACCAGCAGGACCAACCTTCACCCTCTCTACACACCTTGGCACAAAACACTACTCCCCCTCCTCATCCAGGGCTGCCAGTCTCCCCCAGGGATCAATTGTACCTGCAACTTTGATGGGATTTCTTATCTTCAAAGCACTGCAACATCCTAAATTTATTTCCAGAAGCAAACCCTTTCACTTAGTCACATCTTCCCAAGCATATGTGCCAGACATTTATTGTTCCCTTTCATGGCTGGTGAAGTATTCAGAATTTAGCTAGAAGTAATTATCTTTCATCTTTAAAGCATTCATTATAAGTCTGTTTCCAAATCATTCTTACCTTTCTTGCTAAAGTGTGCTGCATTAAATTTTTTACCCACTCTTTCCCCTCAGAGAGCATTAAAAACAGATTAAAAATATTTCCTGATATTTCAAAGGCAAAATATATAAAATGGGAAACAACTGGGTTTAGTTTATAATTTTTGGTATACCACAACTTTTCTATAAAGACTGCATATGATGATTTAAGAGTGCAGTTTGAAGACTGGGTAAATAGCTACTTGGACTGGAGCTTTTCTTCATTTTCAGGGACTTCTATTTTTTCCACATTAGCATGTATCACTTATGGAAGATACCCTGCAATTCCCATGCGAGGAGAAATATGTTATTTCTTCCTAAACATGTGAAAATGGGACAACAAAGCCACCTGAACTCATGCATTAGGTCTTTCCCTGTCATCCCCTAAGCAGTAGTTTTCAGGTAAATCATGCTCTTTTATGGGTTGCACACAAAGAAATATCTTTCAAAATGGTTGTCTTCTTCCATTTTCAGCAATACAAGTGATGTTACCAACTTGCTTTCAGGAGGTTATTTTAGAAGGACAGGCAATTTTGCTATTTTCCTTAAACCACTGGGAGATAGACTTTGTGATAATCTCCTGAAGAAGAGATTATGCAACCACTCCTGCTGATTGGTGAACTTTCAGCCATTATAAATAATGGCAAAAAAAATATTGTTTCAATAAGGGTCACACTGCAGGAAGATAGAAGGATTTGGGTTGAAATGTTTTCCAGTGAGGTGATGTGACCACTAAAAGCAGAGGGTTTGGGCACATGTGTGCTCAAACATGCACATTCCTGCAGAGTGGAAGGAACACTGAGAAAACAAAGGGAAGGTTAAAGCAGAAAAGAAAATGAAAGAAAAAAATTGGGAATTTATATATGTTCATGCCCTCTACCTCTGGGGGAAAAAAAGGCCTAGGGGTTTTCTGGTGATTTTTAATAGTGTTACTTTGAGAAATTTAGTCCTTTTTTTGTATGTTAGATTTTTTGAATAATAAAACAACACAAGCATTACAAGCTTGCTCTGAAATTTGAGCCATGCTAATTCTTTGGTGTAGAGTATGTGACAATTTTTGGTTTAGAGAATAGATTTTAGTGAACTCTTTTACCTGTAAATCTTCGAACAAAAATTGTTCTTCACTCAAAATGAGTGGAAAGTTGATATGAGAGTTTGTATGTCTTGTGTATGATAAAAGGATTGAATTCCAACTTTAACTTGCACATAAAGCTTCAACTGGCACCTCCACAATGCATGTCCTGAATTCTGTTTGATGTGTATATCAATGTCCTTCAAATACCACAAGCTAAGAAAACCACTGCAAGCTGCCAGGTTTTAAAATTGCCTAGTGCTGGCTGACTGATTAAAGCTACCTTGTCTCTCTGCTGCTATCATTTATGCTATTTAAAACCTGGTCCCTTTTTCACTCCCTGTTTTCAGTGCTATTATCCATCTATCCTGTTTGACTGGGAAATAATCAACATGAGAAATTCCTTTCATGGCAGATGGGTGGGTTTTTTTCAACTATTGCTGTGAGTATCAAGAAGATTTGGCAGGGGATTTTTTCTTTTGTGCTTGAAAACATGATGTATACAGCTCTATTTATATATTTTATGTATGTTAATTCTTGCTGTTGTTAGCAAGACTTTACATTCGGTAATTTGGCTATTTAAATAGAAACAAAACATTTAAACAGACAACAAAGTATTATAAAGAACCAAGCTGTAATCAAATGGAATATTAGGCAGAATGTAGGGCCAGTTGCCCAACTGTTACTGTTGAAAAATATACTTTCCTATATGGAAAGAAAAGGTCATAAATAAATGTATATAAAAATACATATATTTAAGTATAAAATAGGGTAATATTGCATACAAACCGTTTAATTTAATAGGCAATTATAGATTTTGGCACTTTTCATGTTGTGGGAGGTTGAAATGTGCATTCATCACAAATATTGCTCCCCTCTCAAACACTAAAACTAGGCCTCAAATACGGCCACAACTTGCATCTCTTAGGAGCCATCCCTCCAACTACAGCCTTGTTAACTTAATCAAACATGACAAGCATGCAGCTTGGTTAACACATTTTGAAATAATGTCACAGTGCACATGAAACATCACAGAGAGAAACACAGAGTCACGTGGGCAAATTCTCCGTGGAAGTCTGTGTTTGGGGTATTTAAGGGTAAATTTCAGCAGACCAAAGGAATTGTTCATTTTAGGTTGTAGCTGCTGGGAGTTCTTGTTAGGACATTAAATACTCTTACTATCCAAGTCACCAAGGAGAAAATATTCTGACATGGTATATCTGGTAAGGGTGGAAAGGCCAGTTCTTTAACAGATCTTTGATAATGTTGAAATCGTGTTCTGGAATATTTTGATGAGCTTACATAAGTGCATTCCTTAAGAATTGCAATTCATATCTGGTGTTTTATTGGTATTTTAGAGAAGAATTTAGCCCAGAGTTTTCAACTCCAGTGTTTTGCAGCATTCACTGCAAACAAGGTTGTGCATACATGTTTGGTTTTTTTCCTTGTTTTGGTTTGGTTTGGTTTTTTTTTGTTTGTTTTATAAAGTCACCATCACATATCAACCTGAGATGTCAGATGTTCTGTTATTAGGAAAAAAAGGTCTTTTTAACCTTACTCACATAAAATATTACAGATCAATACCAATGACAAAGATCATTATGAAATAACAGTGAGCATCCAAAGACTCATTACTGCAAGAAATTAATTGCAATCTCCACAACAACTCTTCACTGAAGGAAGTTCATTTTAAACTTTCCTTCTGTGAACTTTTCATGTACTCAGACTCATGGACTTCCAGGGAAGAGGCGTGAGATGAGGTTAACAAGAGGGGGACTGAAAGTGGTCCATGAATGGGTCTGTATGTTAGAAGAAGGTTACTCACAATAAGGAAAATGTTAAAAAGCTGTCTAAAGTCTAAAGAAATGTTTCTTTTGCTCTCTGCAACTGATGAAAAAGACACTAAAGCCGCAAACTTGATATGCAGCAACAGTAGAATGAATCTCTAAATATATGAAAGGCACTGGGCTGAAACTGGACAAAGCCTTTCAAAAGTCTCACCTTTCAGTTTATTCCCAAGGGGATTGCTGTTTCAGAAACTGAAAGATACTTTTCCATATTAAAAAGCTTTTTTTAAACTAGCGTCTTAGTTTATTGTTGACTCATTCAAGTGGCACCCAATAGAGCAACTGAGTTTTATTTGGAAACCCACTTAGGGCTTAACAGTTTTGGCAGTATAACTTTCCTCTGGCTTTGGGAGATTTTTCTACAGCTTTTTGCCATGTAAATGTGCCCACTGAGTGATTCAGTGAGAAATTTCCATGAGAATGCACCCTGACAGCAAGAGCCATAGCTATGTCCCAGCATACACTTTCACACAGGATGGGCTGAAAAGCTTTCTGGGAATCACTAAGCATGCAAACTGATTATTTAAACCTTTTTCTTTCTGCATTAGATTTTCAAGGTGAGCATTTGTTTCTAAGTATACCTTGTCAGTTTTAGCCACCAATGGTTTGAAGCCATTTTCCCTCTGATACTGTCTTGATTGATACACACTTAGGGCTTTTCCCACATAGAACTCCAGTGACATTTTCTCTACTGCTCATGATTGTCACACTTTGTTCTTAAACAGTAGGAAGTCTGTGGTTTTATTTCCTCCAAGATAGCAGCTTTTCTATCATTTATGTCTAGGGCTGAGAAGTTTCTTTCACACTGTCTGGTAGTTAATAGAGACCCGTTTCTTCTAGCTGATTAATTTTGCCAGGCTTTTAAGAAGCTAAATGCCATTTAAATCTTACGTAGTTTGAGAGTATATGAGTATATTCATTTTTAGAGTTAGTTTCAGTTTCACTTCCTTCTCCATGCCTGGTATTCTAGTTTTATCTCACTGAATAGAACTACTTACATGAGCAGATTTTCATAGGTGGGAGTTTTGGATACTGACTCTTTTGGGATCAGACAGCCTTGGATATAACTGTGTGAGGAGGGATGGGGAGCTGGAAGAACTGACAGACTGAACTGCCTCAGAATTACTGAATGCTGGGGGACAGAACTGAACATTGTATTTGGGGTCAGAATGGGTTGTCTGGAATGTGATAGAGACATTTGTTTTGAAACCCACTGATTAAGAAAAAGGGGTTTTGTCAAGGATCCTTTGAATAGTAAATTTGGGATTTGGGCTAGCAGAGTTTGGGGGAGAATTACAGCCTCATTTTTCATTTCATTATTAGGAGGAAATAATGACTGGGCAGCAATTTATTGGCATCATAACATAAAGGTATGATGAAAAACAATTTTTTTTTTGTTTGTTTTACATGGGAATGGTTTGCCAGGTGGAAACAATCAGCATAAACTCAAGAGCCAGGTATTTCAGGTGGTCTTCAGGTGAAGATAAGTCAAAGGGTTTTTTTTCTGACTGCAGAATAGTTCATATTGCTATTTGTTCATTTAGTAAGCTGTTCTTTTTCTGCCACTCCTGATGGCTTTCCTGTTGTTTTGCTCACTGAGAGAGCTACTTAGCCAAACCTGTATCAAGGTGTGGCCTGTATTTTACCTAACATGGCTACTGATGTAATTCTAGCTTGTGTGTGTGTTAAAATACATCAAATGCAAACAATGTGTTAAAAACACATGCCTAACCTACCTGAGACTGAGAAGTTTACAGTAACACTGTGGAATGCCAAAGAACATTCTGCAATATGAGAAGGAGGGGACCTTCTACAGGATATTCCTTTCAAAACCATTCAGGCATAAGCCAAAGGTGTCTGTTTATTCTCAGGAGATCAGGATTTAGATACATTTGGTTCAAGTGTATCTCTATTCAATCATTTTTTGCACATCATTCATGCAAATCTTAAAATGTTTTCAGCCAAGCATGAATGTTCTCTTTGTTATTGTTGCTAAAATCAGGGCAGCAATGTTCAGCAGGGTAATGCCTGCGTGAAAGTCACTTCAAGTGTTTTCACTTAACCTTGTAGGAACCACTGTTGAAATCCTATATGCATGAATTTCAAATTTGAACTCCAAGGTCTGAGAATACTCACTTTGAATGCTTCTTCAGTTCTTTATGGAAGTGGAATTAATATCTGGACTCAAGTGCAGAAATTAAATTCCATGTGCAGTTCAGACACATTTGGATCCTTTGTATTTTTATTTGGATAATGTCCACTTCTCACCACACAGGCTTAGCAATACTAATTTGTCACCTAACTTGATTTTGAGAAATTGTTTCCACAACCATAATTATTAGGTGAGTGACACATTTACCCTGATCAAAGTATCTGTCAAAATGTGTTGTCATGATGAGAGTAAGGCCAGAGAGCTTTGTGTGACAAAATTAGGTATTTTAGGGTGTTTTTGAGAGTGGCCACAATGGCACCCTGTGACATTGTATATTTGCTTTGTGGGTATCTTTTTGTTTGGTTGGTTGGTTGGTTTGGCTTTCTTTTTTCTTTTTTCTTTTTTTTTTTTTTTTTTTTTTTTTTTTGAGGGGAAATAAAACCCTCCTGTGCTTCCAGGCATAAAATACATAACACAGACTGGAGTAAGCTTTGTCTAAGGCAAATCATTCTGTTGCTGAGCTTTTAGCCTAAGAAACTGCCCAAAGTTAGAGAGGGGTTCCCTGGGATCCAGTCCAAGAGGAGCCATTGATATGCCAGTTAATTTTTTTATTCTGAGTATTAGTTGCACAGCTAAGGAGAAAGACCCTCATTTAAGTTTGCTTCTAAAATTAAAAAGAAAAAAACAAAAAGAAAATATGTGGTACTTTGTTCTGGTGAACTTTTTTTGCAGTAGTTGTTGCCAAACCACACAACTAACAAATAAGAAAAGGAAAAGAAACATTTTGTTAATGAAAAAGTGTGCTACAAAATGTCACTAAAATGATGCCTCAGCAATGATGAATTTTGTACTACCATGTCCAAGGACATAAATTTTGCTTTCAACATTTGCAGATTATTTGGAAGCTCTCATTTCCATTGTAACTTTAGTATTCTGACTGTTATCACTTCTGTTTGATTGTTGCTGTTTTGTTACAAAAAAAAGTCTTTAAATGGGCTTTATTTCAACTGTGTTTTGCTGTGAAACATTCTTCTCTTGTGAGCATACTGACAATGAACTATTCTTTGGGAGTTTTTCTAATAACAGCAGCTCGATTTCTGTGCATTGACAGAACAGTAGGATGAGCATTTCTATGGCAGGGCAGATTAAAAAGACTTTAATGAAACTTTAAACAGAAAAAAAAAATGCCAGTTGGATTTTGAAGTTTGGTTCTTCTGCTCTTCCTGGATTTTTCAATTGCTTTCTTTGCAACATTTATTTTGTTTAATGCTGTCCCTAGGTGGGTAATCAGCTTGTCTTCCTGCCCTCAGCATTCTCTTCCAGTGAACATTTGGCTTCAAACCAATCCTCTTCTCCAGTAGTAAATTACCCAATTTTGTCTATTTGCCTAAGGGTACCTTTTATTATGTTTTTTTTCCTTTTCCTTTTGTCCAGTGAGCCCCAAAGAAAAAAATTTAGTTCCTTCTCTCACTAATGCCTGTGGTAATACATTCCTACCCCTATAATTTTCAGTCTAGGAAAGAAGCCTAATTTGATGCTTTTCTTCATAAAAACAAACTGTTTAGCAGAAATGGATATTTCTGATTTCTATTGCTCCAACCAGAGGTATTTGCATAATCAAAATTTATTTCGGGTAACTCTTATGATAATAAATTCAAAATAACTTTTATCCCTGATTGGAAGGGGCAATGATTTTTTAATACTACATGTAAACTTTAAAAGGAATAATAGTTTACTTTTTAAGAGACAATTTTTAATTCCTATTAAATTCATAGAGAATTTATAGACCAGTCATAAATTCATTAGGTAAATCTACTGGGTTAGTGAGTAATAAACCTAAGTGTAGTTCTTAGAGGTATTTTATTGTGTTGCTATCTCAGAAGCACAGAGTGGGTCAGGTTGGAAGGGATCACAATTGGTCATTGGGTCCCACCTCCCTACTCAGGGTCATTCCAGAGAACGTGGCACAGGATTGTGTCCAGATGGTTCTGGAATGTCTCCACTGAGGGACATTCCACACCCTCTCTGGGGGATCTGTCCCAGTGTTTGGTCACTGCACAGTGGAGAGTTTCTTCCTCATGTTCAGGTGGAATTTCCTGTGCATCCATTTCTGCCTATTGCCTCGTCTTATTAATTGGCACATATATTTTTTCTCTCTAAAAAGAAAATAAAAAAATACTGCAATTAAATCTCTGCTGAGAGTATTTTGTGAAACCTTGACATGCTAAAAGACTGGATGTTCTTTATTTTGCAACTTGAGTACTGTTTCCTGAGTATGGTGGATCTGCCATTGGAAATTCACTGTAGTGAATTAGCTTGTCAGCTTGGAATGTGCATCAATGGAGTTGGTTGCAGCTAAGGATCAAATTCACAAAAGAGCTCAAGGAGAGGTTAAGAGTGGGGAAGAAAGCAAAGAGAACATTTGAAAGAGAACTGAGTTATGTTCAGATCCCTCAGGCCATATCCCTCTTCAGGGAAGTAGCAGGTGGACCTTCTTATCTACTTTGTGTATGCCCTTTCCATCCTTTACCTTGTTTCTCCTTCAATGGTATCTGGAGACCTTTAAGATTAAGTTGCAGCTGCACTCTGCTAGCTCTAGATGAGACACTGAAGAACTATTTCCTCGTAAACCTTGGCCCTGTAAAGCAGAGTGTTTGCCCAGACTCCTTGGAGGTGCAAACCTCAGTGATTTTAATGGAGCTGCTAGCCTAGAGAAACAGGCTTCAGGCTATTTCAGGTCCATGTGGGATCTGAAAAGTGGAGAGAAAGGACTGGGGATGAAGAACAGCAGAAAAAAAGGCAAAACAACTATATAATGCAGGGTATATATTCATAGTTGTCTGAAAGTAACAGCAGAAGTAATTACAAAAGAAACAACAACTCATAGAGACAAACCTGAACAAACTTCAAGCTAGAAACCTTGGAAGTGATAACTTTGCCTTTGTTTCCTTCACATTCCTTTAAAGTAAGAACAAGGCAACACTTCTTGGTTGTTCATAGTGGGAAATCTTGTACCATCTGATGGCTCTTACATGATTCAAATAATATTGCACTGTCTGGGACAGCAATTGTGAGAGATCATTGTATATTTGAGTTTAACTTTATATGACCTCAAACAGCTTTAAGCAAAAGCAGTAAATCTGTAAAGACAGATTCCACACCAGAAAGAGAGTAAACAAACAAACCAGTAGCAAAACACAGTGATTCATACAACCATGGCATCTTGTTGCATCTTCATCAAAACTAAAAGAGCTACAGAGGAAAAAAAGCCAAGGAAAGACAACCCTTATGAAAAATAAGAGCTGCAATAAGAAAGCAGGCTGAAAAAAAATGAAGCATTCTTTAAAATAAACTGCAGCACACAAATATATATACAGAGGGTAGAAGAGATGTGACACACAGGCTTTTAAGAAATAGACAAGAAATAACAAATGCATAGTGTTTTGCCCTCAACAAATTAATTTGTCAGGAGCTTGAAGAATTCTCGTGTTTTATGGCGGGGAGGGTGTTGCTTTTGTTTTTTTTTTCTTTTGGAAAGAAGGTTGTTTTCACAGAATTCTCTATGTGTGCATAACAAGTCATTTAAATCAATGTTAGACATTGTCTTTAGGCAATTATTTTCTCTGCTATTTGTCAAAGGTAAGAAGTAAATTCCAAGCAGTTTTGAACTGCTATTTTGTTGTAATTATCTTCCCTTTTTAAAAAGATACTGTGATTTATGATGCAAAATGAGTGCTTCAGGGTTACATTCTGGCATTCATTATGTCAAAGAAAGAAGCAATTAAAACCCAGGTACATAAGAGAGTGGTAGATGCAAGAGCGTGCAGCGCAGCCTGAAATTAATTTGAAAACTGAAGATTTATTAACTGCACTTTGTGTACTTGAAGGCAGCATTAGATCTATTGGCTTCCATCTGAGCACAAATGTCTGCCTCTGCTAAAGATTTTAAACTTTGCCCACACTGTTTGAGCAGCCTTGTGAGAGTGTGTGTGCCTGTGAACAGTGTGTGTGTGTGTACACGTTCATGTATGTGTGCTCTGCTCTCTGCCAGCCAGCAAGGGATCAGATTCCTGGGATACAAGAAGGTTAATGGTGCTCCAGCAAGTGTGGCTCAAGGGGAACAACATTAATATTGTTGTCCAGAGACGTGAAAAAATGTGCAGCAATAAGAGATATCTTAAAAGTAGTAATTGAATCCTCTCTTAGGGTCGTGTTTTTGGAGTTTCTCCATTTGGAAGGAACCAGCTGTGTGATTTCCATTAATATCCCCTCAGATTTTTTACAGCTTCTGGACTACTGCTGCCATAAATCCCACAGGAAACACTTTAACTGTACCTGTCATCAGCATCTTAGCCTATAATATCCATACTAGTTTGTTTTCCCCAGTTGACATATCTTCTCTGGAATTCCTGGTACATGGAACCACTGTACAGTGCAATCTTTTAAAAAATCACAGATTTCCTTTAATTGCCTTTACTTGAATATTAAAGTATTCTACAATTTGGATCTTGGGGCATGAAATTAGTAATGAAACTATTTTATTTTTTTTTAAAGTTTTATTTCAGAATGAAGTTTTTTTGTGGATTTTTTTGCTTGTTTTTGTTAAGAGATGGGAACAAGAAATAGCTTGAAAACTACCTCTTTCTGAAATGCTCAGCATGTTAGGAACATGGGGAAGTATTCACAAAGATTAATTTTAGTTTAAGGGACTAAACTCTAATTTGTACTAGATCTTCTAGAGACAGGTGGGAATAAATAAAAGCAAGCCCTATTTTGACTGAAAGGAGGATTCTCTCTCTCTTTTGCACTTTCACTCTCTTTTTCCTGCCATTGAATTCAGAGTTTTCTTAGGAAGATCTTGTCTCCAAAAAAGTAATCAATTATTTATTGAAGATGGTTTTTTCTCTGAAGTGGTGGAGCAGAACCCAATGACTTCTGAATCTGACTGTATTACTGTATTATTCTGTTTTGATCTAACTTCAATGAGAGTATGGGTTGTGATCTTCCTATTGATGATGGTCTCCATTATGATGGTCTCTGTATTATAACTTATTGTTCTAAACTTCTGAGAATTAGGAGAGAAACTTATTGTTTAAATATAACAGTCAAAAAATAGCACAATACTTTTCTGATGGCAAGTATCCTGAAGATGTTTTGGATACTTTGGAAAGCAGTCAAAAGAAAGTACACATGCATTTAAAACATCATCATGACTCCCTTCTCCACACAAGTCATCACTCCAATAATTTTGTGCATTCTGTACATCTTATCATTAATTTTTGATGGGTGCAGTTGGTAGCCTGCACATTTCTATACACTTGAATCCATTACTAATCAGTATAAATTCACTGATTATACAAGCTGCTTTTCACAAACTCCAGGACAGCTTGGAGAGCTGATGACATCAAAATTAAACAAAGCATTTCCTTTTGATGTCAGCTGTCCTGCCACAGCTTGTTGGATTGGTGTTCTGTGCTTGTCTGAGCTGGGCTCCTTTTTGTCCAAGTCCTAGTGCTCTCTGATTTTCCTTATTTAAAAGACTATCAGCAGTAGAGTGATGCCAGAAGTCACACTGGTCCACAATGCACTCCATATTCTAAGCCCAAGTAAGGATATTATTTCATTAAATCTAATAAATTTGGGTCAGATTTTTGTAGTACTTTGTCAGCATGTTGGATACAAGAAGAGGATTGCTATATTCAATTATATCAGGCCTCCTTATTGGTGATATACAGTTTGTATCTGCTTTTAAAGCACTGATTGCAGGCAAAAAACCTCACATCCTTCTCCTCAATTAATATTTGATTGACTGATTTCCTTATTTTGATCTTTAAATCAGGCATACTATGTTTCATGTAGTTAGAGTTGCATAGTGAGGAGATTATTTTCATTGTAATTCAGGTCAGTAAGGTGTTGGTTTGAGGTTTTTTTTTTGCATTCTGTGACCAGCAATCTGAAGAGTAGGTTGCCATTTATCAGGCAGCACAGCTTTTCTTTCTATTGTTGCAAACCACCACACAAAATTTTTGTGTTTGAAATAATGTTTGTACTAGATCTCCACCAAAAGGTATAAGGCAATATACCAGGAAAAAACATTTTCAAATTATATCAATTCTAAATCTTTCTCTGTGCTATTTAAGCATAAATGAGAAGCTCCCTTTATAAACAAATTGTTGAGCACATTCTCTGTGGGACCATCAGCCTTACAGCTGGATGATCCACAGATGGTTAGTGAGCCCTATTGCTCTATTCTCTGTTCTTGTAGTTTTCTGGGGGGCTTGTTCCACATTTTTCAGTGATCTTTCAATATTTCCATTCCCTATGGAATGTGTCCAGGTGAGTGTATTAATTCTGCTTTTGTTCATACTCATCCCTTGCCTCTACTCTGCTTTGAGTAACAGAGCATCACTACAAGCACCCCTTCATTCTTGTGCATATCTGTCTGCAACTCAGCCAACACTTCAGAAACCCTTTATCTTTCCACATTTTTTTCCAGACCAAAGAGAGATTTTGCTCTTTGCTGCTCCACCTTGCTCTTTTCATAGCCTTAGACTTGGGCTTGAGGGTTTGTCTTTCTCCTGAGTTCTTGTCTTGTGCCACAGACCACAAATGTCCAGCTTGATAGAGACACCAACTCCTGCTTGAGAATGGCTTCCCACAGATTTGAGGCTCTTTATTCAATGTACTGGTCAAGAGAACAATTTAAACAATTTAAAATAATCTTGATTCTATTTTCTTTAGTAAGGCATGCACCTCTTCTTTCACAAACATGATTGTATCTAAACTATACCATCTCACACCACTAGAAAATTTCAGAGGAAGACAGTCTCTGGGGTTCCCTCCTAATGAAAATTTCTTTCAAATAGAGAATTAATAATAAAAAATTAGAGAATATGAAATGCTCCTAGCACAGAAAGACAGAGTTTATTTTTAATTATTTGGAAATAATTTTAATTTTTATGGATAGAGATATAGATGATAATTCAAGAAGAAAATGGAAGTTGACATCTAACCATGTTTATGCAACAATGAAAACTGAGCTTGGGTGTTTATTTCAGCGTGGGACCTGTCTACACAAATGAGATTTCCTTCTCAGGCTGTGTCTGTGAGTCTTAAATGAATGCCATTCCCTCACTTTTCTTAACAGATAAGCAGTTCTAGTTCAGGCTGGTAACATTTTATTACATATCACAAATGGGAACTGGGGAAAAAAAAAGTGAATACCATTCACTGAAATAATATTTACTTTGTCAGTTTGAATAACATCTGCACATGCTGCTTCAATATTTCCAGCAGTATTTGACCTCCATTTCCTCACCTATCTCTACTGATTATGAGTTATTATTTAAGCTCTAAACACAAAAGTCTATTACTGGTTTTGACCTTGGTCATTCATGTATCTTCTATATGAAGGTCTCGCACTTACCTGTCCTCTCATAAATTAAACTGGATTTCATATTTATCAGGCAGTCAGAAATACAGCTACAGCACAACTGGCTCTTGACTTTTGACAGACATTAAATAATCCATAATGAAAAAGGCAAAGTATTTACAGAAAAGACAATATGAAATATGTTCAATTATAGGAGGTCTCTGGTTTTCCACATTTACCTTCTGGATACCTTCCTATGAATTTGAATCTTGAACCAGGCAGAGGAAACTGGGAGTGTAAGTCACCTCTCAAGAAAATGTGTCACTCTTACAGAAGCAACATTCCAGTGAAAATACACAAACAGCCAGCTAATCCTCAAAATTCAGGATCAGGTCTATACTATTGAAAGCAGATTTTCCTGCTGTTGCTATTTCTGGGCTTGGAAGTATGTTGCCATAAAGCAGGCATCAGCCTTAGAGTCACAGTAAAAACTGTAGCTATTGTACCAACTGGAATAGCCATGGAGCTAAATGGCAGGAGGGCACATGGAAAGAGGGAATAGGCCTGGGAAGTTTTCTAAACTTTTCTTTGAGGATGAAGTAGGTAAAAATTTCAAAGTGCTCACCCTCAAAGAGAAGATGAAGTTGTCTTGATTAAACTGAAGGAAGGGGACTGTGGTTGTGGGAGAGGCACCTGAAGAAAGACAGGCACATGAACCCAGACATTTCCAAACAGGTCTGTACTCCATGTTTGCACTTTCCCCTCCAGGTATCCCGTGGTTTGGGCACCAGCCTGGCCACTGGTTTGAGCTTGCCCAGGCAGAGGAAGCTGGGAGTCTAAGACTCCTCTCATTCTGTTGCAGAGTATGTGACAAGCCCCAGGGATGAAATTCCTTCCCCTCCCTTTCTTCCCAGACTTCCAGCCCCTGAAGTGGGAGAGAAACATCTGAGCAATAGGAAGTAATGAGATTTGGAAACTAGCATTATTTGTCAAACAAAATGTTTGTATCAGCTTTATAGATGTAGCTTCAGCCCTTCATATATGACAGAAGTTTGTGCAGTGGGTAGTTTCTCAGGACAGCAGGTGATAACTGCTCTGCTCTACTTGCAATGTGCAAGTGATGTACTCATTAAGGCTTATCCTGAAAAATCACCTATCCTCCTTTTGAAGTTCCATACAACAGGCTTGTAATGTTCATGTGAATGATTGAAATTCATCTTTTCAGCATGCTAATGTGATTTCATACATTAAATTGTCTCTTAATAGCAGTAAAACCGTGTTTTCTCTGATGCAAGGCTTATACATTTGCTTTAATAATTATAAGAGCAGGCCATTTCCTAGATAATTGCAAACATTCACAATTCACATTTAATTTTATGCATAAGGATGTTATAGGTACTGTAAATTTCATGCTCTGTGAAAGGTTCAGTCTGATACATATCTTTTTTGCACAGCCATTGATTGATGTGCCAGAGACTAATAAATTTCGTCTGAAGACTTTGACTGCAATCTGATTCCCACTCATTTGCATAAAACTTCATTTTCTGAGCAGTGTGAGAGCTCAAGTATTTCTCAGTAGCATTAAAATGACCTAGATCTGACATGGAGAGATCCCTCCTGGAAGGTGGCAGAGCAGAGGTGTATATGCACCACTGATAGTACTGAGAGGAGTCAGGCATGTCTCTGTGTGCTGCACCTGATTTTGTAGATAACACAACACCACCCACACAATAGGGTATAATTTGTCTATTCTAAAATTAGAGAGTACTTTTATTCTTAATCTCTGAATTCTGGTGCTATTTCCAGCTGTAAAGATGTGTTGTGGTATGGTTTATGAAATACTTGGATGCTAAGCTAAAGATAGATCAGAAAAACTACACAGGACAATTAAAATTTCAGATTTCAAGGGATTTTTCAGAGCATAGTAAAGAAATCTTAGAGACACGTATTGGGCACTAATGAGAAAAGAGGTCTTGAATAATTCCTTGTTATGGGAAAGCTGCAAAAGCCAGAACTCATAGAGGACAAAGGAAAATATGACCATGCAATTTAGACTGCCATATTATTTATGTCAAAATACCAGAAATTTTCACCTAAATTTTGTATTATTACTTAATAGGCTTTAAATGTTTCATACTAAGACCCTAATAATGTATTAAAATTGTTTTTATTGCAATTGATTAGCAGAGGGTATGGGATTGTTAAAACCTCCTTCAGACACCTAGTTTTAGGTAAGTTTGACTAGGCTGAGCCCTGCAATCAACAAAGAGATAGAGGTAACAAATGAGAGAATCCTCCAAAAGTAATTTCACCACATTAATATTAGGCCTAGGATAGTTTAGCAGGTATAATCTCATGTGACTCTACTGAAGGTGCTCAGACAGTACCTTTAGAGAGATTGCTCATTTTATTACATTCTGTCTTCTCTGAAAATATCTGCCATGGTCCAAAATACTTATTAATTCAGAAAACCTTCAGAGAGAATAGCAATAATATAAAAACTCAATATTTACTAATATAATAGCATGTGAATTATTGTCTGAGTTACTAGAAGTTAAGAGTTAGGATAAAAAGTGATGAAAACTAAATTACTTTAATAGGAAGTCTTTTTAACTTATGACTCATTCAGCAAACAGTACCTTCCATAAATATATGAAGAACAGCAAATGGTTAAATTGTCATTTGCATACAATCATTCTTTAGGGTAGGCCCATATCTTTGCAGAGAAGCTACTTTCTAACTACTGGGCAAATCTTTACTCCTTACTTTCATTAGTTGAGTTTTTCTTCTTTCTTTTTCCTCCCAATCCTCACTCCTAACATCTTTAATATTTGGATAATTCAGCTGTTAAATTAAGTATGAAAGCTAAAAAAACAAGGCCTCTGTTCATGTTTATTGAATGTTATCAGACTAGAACTGGGCAAGTTTTGGGCAACTACTGTAATTTCAGTGTGAGGACCAATTAATCTTTGTCCATTGTCATGATGAACTGATGAACAGGAGGTTAGTTAACCTTAGAGTAGTTGTTTTATGAAAGGAAACTCTCTTAAATTATCTGAAGTAATTATTTATGTTCATACCATCGCAGTTTAATTTGTAACAGCACTTGGTTCTGTTCTGAAGCTTTAGCTCCTTTGCTAGTTTAATTTTTATCTGTAACAAGCAGCCACCCCTCACCTTTCTAGACTGTGCACTAATTTATGCACGTTCCTGCCCCTCTAGTTCTGAATGAGAACTTTCCTAGCAAAGAACATTCTCTCTGCCTTGTCCTTCCAAAAAACATTGTGGCCAGTAATTTTGGGGTTTTTTTCACCATTAAAACCATGCAACCCTTCTCACTGTCTTTCAGCACACCTCTCTACAAGGAGAAATTCCAATCCTTTGTGCTTATTACCTTGATGTTTAGAACCAATAAATAAGCAGTTAATTTCCTTGTTCTTTTCCACCTCTATACAACCCCAAGTATCACCTTGAGTCTGACACATATTTGTCTTCCCTCCCACCACCCTGGTTAGCAGGTGATGTTTAAGGATAAAAACAGGAAATCAAGGACTGAAACCATCCTACAAAGCATAAATTGTGGCAAGAATGGGCCGTGTGATAACTGCAATGGATCTGAAGGACAAACCTAGGAGAATAAATCCTCTCCCTGTGCATTTTTTGCCAAGCCTACATTTTCCTTGCAGGTTGAAGAACAGGGAAGAAGAATGGTGGTGGTGTATTCACCAATTTCATCAGAGGAAGCATTACAGCTCTGGTTCCTCTCAGGTGCTCTATCAGTGATACAGGACCAGTGATGCTGTGGTCACTATAAATGCACTACACAGCCACTGTCATGGTAAAATCTGGAAAAGGACTCAGAAAAAATTGAGATTTCTGTTCCTTTTTGGAGGAATATGCTATGGGCACAATTTAATGTCATTTGCTTGGAGTCTGACCCTGTTTTCCTGCCTTGGAAAGCAATTGTGACTACAGTTAGAAATAGGCAAGGTGGCAGCACCTCCTCTGGTGCCAGGTGAAAAAGGACCTGGAGATCCAAGGAAACAAGATCAGCAATATATGGAGGAGCTCAGAATGAGAAAAAGAAAAAAAAAAAAAAAAAAAAGAAGAAAAAGAAAAGCTGGTATAATTTTCAAGAGCTTAAAAGGCTTCATTTAACACACTGCTTACAAACAGAATGTTACTTTATAACAAAAATACCTGCTTGAAAGTTGAGCAGGAAAGTGTTGTCTCCAATTTACACCCAGGACAGGGAAAGGTGACAACAATTGTCAGAGATCACAGTGTGTGTGACAGGAGGAGTCCTGCTTTCCTTTGATAGACTATCCTAAGTTGTTAAGAAAAGTGAGCCCTAGGAATTCAGTCACCTGATGGAAAAGGATCCCAGAAATCCTTACTTTAAACCAGATAACTCATCTCAAATGTCACAGTCGGAGCCTTGCAGTGAAGTGCCCTGAAATGAGATGCAGGCTGGGATAGTTAATAGGAACTATTCAACAAGTGTATTTATGAGAGTCATAAATAACTCACAGACAGGGAGGAGGGAGTGAAATTAACCCAATCAGCAATTCATTATGAATTATTTCCTCACTCTTACAGGAGAATAGCAAGCACCAGGGTCTCCTCCAGTCTCAACAGCAAGGTGAGGTGCAGTCATTCAGCACAGAGAGCCTGGGGAACAGGAGCTGTAACAGGAGCAGGCTCTGTTAGGGACTTATTCAGACCTGGTTTCCTTGCATGGGACAGAGAAATGCCCAGAAAAATGGGGAGGAAAGGAAGCAAAAAAAGGAAAGGTGAAAACAAGCAAACTAGCAAGTAAAATTCAAAGTCAGACCGCAATGCCCATGGAATTATTTTCAAATATTAAGGAGTTTTCTTTCATGAATTTTCCCCCTGATATTTTAGATCAGTGCCCTTCAACTTAATTAACTTCATAATGAAATGCTCATTCTAAATACCATTTTGTCTCTTGCTTTTTGGACAGCTGGGGTCAAATTCTTCCAAACTGAATTTTAGGGAGGAAGATGTTATTTTCTGCATATCTTATGACAAGTTTTATAAATGGGGTGACAACCTTTTGCTGATATCCAGTTCTGTTCAAATAATTTTCTTACCCAGTTTGTCCAGCAGAGCTTAATTCAAGTCTGTAGCCAGTTGACTTGGATGCTAACCCTCAGCATTTTCTATTCACTAGAGGCCAATGATCCTGAGGCTCAAGCAAGCTACCAAGCTGATTTTTAAAAAAATACAAGAAATTAAAATACTAGAAGTTGATGAGGACCCTATTTTTTTTTCTATTTTTCTCGTTACATTAACATAATTAAAAATATTTTCTTCAGTTACAGCCAGCTTCTGAAGGAGATTGCAGTCTTGATATAAAATCAGCAGGAGGTAGAGTGTTCACCATTTTTCCTGCTAATATTCATTAATTTTTACCTTTCCAGCTAAAAATATACATCATATCTTTATATTTTCAGTTTCAGCTTGCAGTCACCAATTCCTTCTACATTTCTTTTTTCCTCCAGCAGATGAAAGAATCCTTTGTTCCCTGGTGTTTTTCCCCATGCATATGGTTATAAACCATTATCAAATCACCTTTCAATCTCTCTTTTTATAAGCTTAACAAAATGAGTGCTTTAAATTTCTCACTGTAAGCCATTACATCTCCAGCCACTAAATACTTTTTATGGCTCTTTTTAGCACCCTTGCCAACATCCTTTAAAAGGACTCAGAGCATTGCAGAGCATTGCAATAACAACCACACAGAGGTAAGCTCACCTCCCTCTCCTCCTGTGTTTACCCACCATGGACGGCATTAACCCTTTTCCCACAGCTCTGTAAAAAGCCTTTTGGAGTCACAGCTCTACTCTGACCCCTAAATTCCTCTCAGAGTCACTGTTTTCTGAGGCAAACTGCTCCATCCTCCAGGTTTCACTTGTACTTCTCAGTCGGGTATCTGACATTTGGTGAGACAGAATGAGACACGTTTTGATTGAAGGGTACCCATTTGCCAAGTAAAGTAGCTCCTGCAGTCTTTTTTTATTTTTTTTTTCTGTGCCATCAGTCCTCACCTCTTCTGCAAGATTATCAGAAGTGTTTTTTTTATTCACTTCCATGTAGTTGCTGTAGTTGTTTCCAAAGTTTGCTGCTAAGTTCCTTCTTAAATCTCAGGCAATACAAGCAGGGAGAGGTTGGCACCACAGGCTGAGAGTGAGCCTGGTTTCAGACACATACAAGTTATCTACTTACAAATGCCTCCCAGCACATCATCCAAGTACATCTCTGCTTTGTACACAGCTAAATGAAGGCAGAAAGAACAACGCTGGTAGAGAAAAAGAGGTGTAGAGAAGTCAGTGGGCTTGCTCACAATTCTGCTCAAAATTGAGGAATGGAATTCTCATTTCTGTGTCTTCTTGTTTGCCCTTCTTGCCTAACCAGCCATAACCTCTCTAGAATTTTTGCCCTTTTATCTGTGTGTTTTCATTCCTCCTCAGACATGAAAAAAGAAAATTAAAAAAAAAAAAGAAAATAAAGAAAATAAAATTGCCATCACTTTGTTCCATCTGTCTGGCTTTCTAAAGGGAATATGCTACCTGAGTAAGAGTTTACAGTAAGTAGCACTTGTATGCTTAAATTCTGGAAGTTGCTTTCAGTAGACTATAGTTACTCCTTCTGCCTTTAAAGAAACATTTATTTGTGTTGCTTTTAAGGAGAATTAGTGTGCATTTGCTAGTGGTCATTTTTTGATAGATTTTTGTGGGCTTCGAGTTTTCTAGTCTACAGCAAGATAGACTGGTTTGAATATAAAGACACCAGGAGTTGTATGGATATCCAAGAGTTGCCTCTTCCAGCAGCAGCAGTGTTTTCACAAATAAAGACAAAGAGTGTAAAGGTTGTGAGATGGAACATCTGACATGGAGCCAGGTCTGCTGGGAGATTTATGGACAAAAAGTAGAAAAATTCTTGGGAAGGATGAATCATCCAAGGCCAGGGAAGAGCTAGGTCAGCCTCTGAGAGGAGGTCTTAGGGGAAGAAAGGCAGATCTGTGTAAGTGATGGTGCAGATCTCCCAATGGGATTAGAATGCCAGGCTCTGAAACAAAGAGGCTAAGATTAGATTTGGTGCTTATGGTCCCCCCTCCAGTACCGAGTTCATTAAAGCTGCAGGAACTGATTCAGTGTGTGGAGCTTTCCTGACCTCGAGGTCACACAATAAGCTTGTTTCATAAGGCACTTTCCATCTCTGCTTTCTCATTCACTTTCTCTTTCACTCTCCCCTTCCCCATGCTCTTTGTAGCCTCCAGTCCCAGACTTTCCCTTTGGGATCTTTATCACATCTCACTGTGCTCAGGCTCAGGCTTTGTCCCATCAGCAGCAGCCTTGCAGGCCCACACTCCTCTCCCATTGCTGCCTTTAAATCACAGCATTTCCACACAGGACTGCCAATGCCATCACTGTCTCTCCCTGTTTCACCCTGGGATCCTTCCTCTCATCCTACTGCTAGACTTAGCCTTCCCTGCCCTTGGATCTGGGAGGTTTCCTTGAGTCCTTACCAGGATGTCCACCAGGACAGACTCAGATTTCAGACATTGGCTGCACCAGGTATGACTGAAGTGTTTTAGAGAACAATCCAAAGTCATTCTTGTCCCCAGCAGGAGCACTGCCAGTGGAGATGGTAACTTTTGGGAATATGGCACTGTTAAAACATTTAACAACTATGCACAGTGATTTCCCAAAGAGGTATCAAGTTTGAGTAGACTTTTACAGGTAAGGCAAATCTCTGATGAAAGCCACTCTATCTTTCTATCTAGCTTCTAATTCCAAAATACAAGAATGCTAGAGTTTTTAAAATAATTATTTTCTTTTTATTAAAAAAAAAAAAAAGGCTTTAGAACAACTTTGTTTTTCTTTGTGCAGAAAATGTAATAAAAAATTTTCTTCAAGGAGTGATAAGATCAGTTTGCCTAACTTGAATTGACTTGACAATAACAATTTTGAAATAAGGCAGAAAAAAGTCAATATTTTAGCAAAAAATGAGTCATATATTTTATTTTATATAGCCTTCAATGTATCCAGCTGTTTGAAATAATGTAGGAAACCAGAATTAACACACTTGGCTGCTGAAGAAAAAATAAACCCAGCACACAAATCAATAGTATTTTCAATAACGTCTGTGAATGCTGACAAATCACAGCTCCATGGCATCCTCCCTAACCCAGCAGTGTGACTTTGTTCTAGTGGTGTCTCAGAGGGTCAGTGACTTAAATTTCCTGCAGCAAATGGGCTTTTCTTAGGGCTCTTCTATCCAAACATTGACAGGTCCAAGGCCTGTTCAGTTATTGATGAAGGATTTTAACTTCCAAATCTTTATCTTTGTCATGTAGCAATTCCTCATTTAATGGAGACTGGGTTTTGTGCTCCTGGATTTATCATTGTTCTGCAACAGTGTTTTAACTGCTTTTCTAATCTGTTAAATCATATCTTGCAAATGCAATTTATATTGATCTAGAATTCAATTTTTCTTAATTTGGTTTCTGATATTATTGTATGAAAACATTTGCAGAAGCAATTTCATATGTATTACAAAAGGATGAGGTATCAAGTCTGATATTCCTTTTGTTGAATTGATAAATATCTATTTTATTCTCTTAAATTATCCTAACAATAAAAAAAAATCTGTATTACAAAAGGGCTTCAAAGAATTAATTGTGGATAACATTCTTTCTGCAGTTATTTAAAGAATTGTAGATGCCATTCTTTTTGTAGTTACTCCAATGCTTCCTTCTCAATATAATTAATTAGAGAATTTACAGACAAGATTTAGTTTTCTATATTTAGAGGCTTGAATCAGCTGTTCTGATTTTTTATTCTAATTGCTTCAGAAGAGGTGCCTAAACTTTATTGCATGGCAAGTGATCCAACATATAAACCCACTGAAATCCCAATCCTAAATTTTTCCATCAGTCTAGCCATGGAACAAGCAGTAAATTCATAACAAAAATATTGATTTCAAAGTGTGTACTTTGTGCTGGAAGACTTGCATGAAGAAACATTGCTTGGCCTATAGATTTCTGTCAATTATTTGTATTTGCCTGTGCGTGACCATTACACCAAACTTGTACTTCCACATAAAGTTTGTCAAGGTTGAGTCTAGGAGGTCTCCCAAGTACTAAGTGTGTTTTAAGGTCACCATTTAAGTAGTGCTAGACAGGCAAATGGGAGAAGTCAGGAGTATTTTCTAATGTTCACTAAGATAATCAAACAGCCTGAGAGCAAATGGAGACATTTACACCAAGCAGGTGTAGCTTGGCCCACGGTATGGTCTGTCATTAATCTAAGTTTTTTTTTAATTAAGTGGTGTCCACGGCTGTGAACCAAGAGATTGTAAGGGTAAAGAATGCCCCCAACTTGTCACCTTGGAGAGCAGTTTGAAAACTGAGGCAATTCCCATATTGTTTGCTAAAACAAAATTTAAATCAAATATGACCTTATAAATACCATAGATTTTCCCTTATCAATAAGAAATACTTAAGCTGATATATTTTCTGTAACCAAATTTACCTCTGAACAGTCAGTAAGTAGAATATATGCAGACTACATAAAAGTCTTTTTTCAAAACTCTGTGACAAAGTTGTTCTGAGGGTCCAAATTCTCAGTATTCAGTTACAATTTTGATTTTCCTTCAACAGTAGCATATGTATGCAATGTAGCCCCCACTATTTTACTTTTATGAGCACATGCACAGTGCAATGTGTATGACCAGGAATGTATTTTGTGAATTAAAATTCGGAAAGTAATGAAAAAGTATTCTAAAAAAGGAGTATCAGTTACTGTATCTTCTAAACAAACTTCCATAGTTCAGAATTTCAGAGGTTTATTCCAGTAAGGGTTTCTAAATTCCTTTATTTCCAGCAAGGGTTTATTAAACCAGCAAGGGTTTCTAAAATTTGTTTCTCCTGAGATTTATCTGTATTTCCTCTATGCCTGGAGAAGCCTCATGTCTGAAGGCCAGCTGATTTTTCAACACTCTTACAAATACCAGAAACTGAAGCCATCAAAACTTGTGAGTCAACACCTTCTACCAGTGTTTCCTGACAAATTCTAAGATGCACCTGGCTGCTCTTGGCCCATGGGAGCATTCCAGTTTTTAGGGATCATTGGAACAACACAGTTCCTTGTGCTCATATCATCATCCTGGGATTTTCAGTGAAATATTAAGGGCCAGAACTCTCCCCATTTCTATGGCAACTTAGGACACCCTATAGACAAAATTAACTGCCAGGTTTCCTGTCAAGTTTGACTCTTCAGTAACTGTGCAGCTGGGGTGGTGAGAAGTTGCCAGATTGCAGGAAATAATTATAGTAAAATTCCACAAAAATGCAAATATGTAAACCAAAGATAATTAAAATAGAGAAATGATCTTATAATTGACCTTTACAGAACTCATACACTGTGGACTTCAAATGGGAAAATAAGTGCAGCCAGGTGATGGTGATGAAACAGCAAATATAATTCCATGGTAATCCTCCCTTTTTATGCATCATATTTTAGTTCTGTCTAAACACATAACAGACTTTGTGCTTCAAGAGTCCTTACAGATAATTAAAGCTCAAATTCCTCATTGTGGGTATTCTTGTCTTCTTTTATTGTGCTCGTTTTTGGGTATTTTTATTTGTTTTTATTTATTTATTTTGAGGTGTTTTTTGGAGTTATTTAGGGGGGAGAGGGGGATGCTGAGATTTTTTTTTTTTAGTAGATTAAGGAGAAAATTAGCACTTAAATTCTTTCACAAACAATTTTGAAAGTTCCCACACTGATGTGAGCTTGCTTCAACTCCAGTTTTTTTCTTTCACCTATCCACTAAAAAATCCCTGTCCCTGCCCAGGTTGCTGTGCCTCATTCCTTGCTGGAGCTCAGTTTTGCAGCAGAAATCACTCTGCATCCCGTTCCAGTTATTTAGTGAGTGAAGTGACTCACACAGTGGTCTGTAAATGGCAAAAGTTGACTGGCAGGACTCTACAGCCTCAGGGGGTGGTGGAAAAGGACCTGGCAGCAAACCATGAGATCACATCTGCTCAATCACACCGCACAAAGAGCCTTTTTTGACAAACTGGCTGCAGGAAGAACTCCACAGCCAGCACCTTTGCCTCCCACCTAAAAGTTGTGTGGTCTTTTTAAGGAGAATGTAGTGGTGCTCCAGAAACAATCTGGCCCTAACAAAGGAGCTACCCAGGTTTTGACTCCTGAAGATCCCTGTATTGTGTCCTGAAAATTAAGTGGGTCATGTAAGAATTCGCAAGGTTTAACAGCAAAGTGATCCTGCTCATCCTACAGAGGGGGTGGAAAGGAGTAAAATATTAAGTTTCAGGATGTGACAGTTCAGCACAAGGTGAGTGTTCCTCACATCTCTAGCTCTTCATACACGAGGGTAGTGATAACAGTGTTCTGTGAAGAACTTCTCCAGAAAAGGAGTGAAAGGTTTCAGTGATAGAAAATGCTGTCTTGCAAGAGGAATGCTCTAAATACCTTAATAATGAGTGATAAAATCACAGAATTAAATGATACATTCTCTGGATACCAATGTTATTAGTAAGAATAAAAAGGAAGAAAAAAAAGAAGCTTTTAGTTTTGTTTCTTTCCTTCCAAAGAAAGGAAAGAAAGCAAAAAAAAAAAAAAAAAAAAAAAGAAAACATAAATGTTGTGCCTTGGCCAGAAAAACAATACCAAATGAACTTATTTATTATTTCATCTGTCTTTTCAAGTGACATTGCTAGTTAAGTGAATGTAGACACAAGGTCTACAAGGAAAGCCTTAGAAAATGATGAAAGGAGGAACAAAGCTGCTTAAACTCCACTCAGTTGCAGATTGAGATTAATTTCCAGGGGGCTGCCCTAAGCAATGCTTCCAAAGTATGGCCACAAAGCATGAAACTTTAAATGAGCTAACAGGTAGGGAAGGAGTATATCTTTTGTTATTACTTTAATGTGTGGGAAATAAATTAATATCTTTAAATTTTAGCATTGCATAGCTTAGTCAGTGCCTTTGGAATGACCTGCATTGTAAAGATCCTGTGGATTAACACAATTCAGTAGTCTAAAACATAATTTCTAAAGTCCTGGCTGGCTTCACATAGCTTTGTTTAAGGTCATAATCAGGTGAGTTTGTTCTGAATCATGTGTTTACACATGCAGTCTCTGGACTCCTGACTTTTGTATGAAAAAACCCACCATAATTTAAAAAACAGCATCTCTGGTTTTTTCCTCCTTGCACAGAGGATTACACCAATAGAAAGTTTATCTTATTTAAGACAACAAGCTTTTGTACATTTTTTAACCAGAATAGTCATCAAGGCACTACAATCAGTTTCTGCAGCCTGATTTCTGACATGCAGACATTGAGAATTCATCTTTAATTCCAGAGAAAAAGAATGTTTTGCCATTTTTCTCTAGGAAAGCAAGAACCAACACAGAAGTGCTACAGGCTGTAAATTTGATAAGATGTCTTGTACTGCAATTTTTTATTTATCCTCATGGGACTCTTTGAGCTTTCCCAGATCTACCTTTTACCACAGAATCGCCTGATGTTCTTCATCAGCTTTTAAAGCAAGAATTGTTACAAATGAGAGCTTACAGTGGCAGCCCTGGTTTATTTTACACGATGCTGCCACATAATAATTGTATTACATAAGTTTGGCAGCATTTCACAGCTGCATTAAGTCATGTTAATGGGAGGTATCCAGTTCCTAATGTTGAAAAGTGCTTCTCCACAGAAGCTGATTGAATAGGTTTGCTCACTAGCAAAGGCTCAGTCATTTATTTCAGTTTTTAAAGGGAGGCCTGACATTATCCAATTTGTATGTCTGATGAAAAGTTTCATTAAATGGTGGGTAAAGTGGTGTGGAATGAAATCTGACTGTTCACAAAGGAAAAAAAAAATTCTTTTTACATTATTTTTTCTAACCACCAGACCACAAAGAAGAGCCTTCTTAGGTTACAAATTTAAAGTACTTTCAGGTTTATTTGATACCTCTGAGACTCCACCAAATTTTCTTAATCACACAAGCCTGTCTCCAAGCAGTTATGAGAAGCTCAGATGAGGCCAGGGTGGTTAAGCTGAGGTTTAATGAAGAGCTCAGACCCTTGAGGATGGAGGTGGTGCAGTTCAGAGCACCAGCAGTTTACAGGGCCAGGGTGGTCCAGCCTGCAGCTGTGCCAAGTGAGCCCATGGGACTCCTTCCTCCTGCTGCCTGCAGAGCAGCCCCTGCCTCACCTCCCTGCCAGGGCCTTTCCTCCCCTTCATTCCCACAAGGATGCCTGATCCTGTTCACAGGAACACAGACCCCTACCTGCTCATGTGGGGTGTTGGAACCCAGGACATCCCTCTGGCTGCCCTGGAGGGCTCGAGCCCCTGCCCAGGGGGCTCAGAGATCTTGGCACTTTGATCTTGACCCTTGGAAAAAATTACCAACCTTATAAGAGGATTTACAAGGCATGAAAGTTTAAGTAGAATGATAGTGAATTCATCACAGGGTGACAAATAGATTTTTGGGGTTTTTAGAATGGGGGCTTGTGGTCCCAAGATGGAGGAATTTGGGTATGGCTTGTCCTTTTATCTTCTTCTTCCTAGCCTCCATTTTCTGGGTGATGTTGGCACTTTTAGATTGGTTTAGAGTAGAAGCTCACTGTCTAGCACAGGTGACAGATATTGGGAAGTTATTGTAAATAGTGTACACGAAGTTTTTAGTAGAAAAAGCTAACACCGCCCCAAGGATGGGCAGTGTGCCTCAACCCAGCCTGCCAGACAGACCTCAGTGGGCCAGGAGAAAGAATTCTATAGATAAGAAACAACAAACAACCTTGAGACAGAGAGTTAAAGAGTTCTGACTCCTCCTTTGACTGCCAGGCTGGGAAAAGAGAGTTTCTAATGCATCTGGGGTCACTCTGACCAGCAGAGATTCTGAGAGCGGGGCAAACAGCTAATCCTCCCTTCCCCCTGCACACCTTCAAACACCTGTCCCTGCACCATGGTAGCAAGCTGCCTCTCCCCTCTTTTCCATCAGCCACTCTCTGCTTTGCTTGTCCTTGTGCCAGCAGATGCTTCTGCTTCCCAGCTGCACCCAGCGTGGGTCCTGCCTGTGGGTGCATCTGGAGCTCAGCACAGGAGCTGCACCTGCTCTTCTTCCTGGCTCACAGAGGGCAGTGGCCACGTGGAGCAACTTGCAGGCCATTTTTGAGCTATGGGTGTCTTTTTTATCCTTCACTAGTGGGTGGTGATGACACCATCACCATTTCAAGCCCTAAGTGATTCAGTTTGTGGCCTGCTGAGCAGGATCCAGATGTGAACCTGGAGGAAGCACAGTGTTACTGCTCAATTCTGCCTGGGCTCACCACAGAGCTCCAGTGAGACACGGGTGTCTGCATCTGTGCATGAAGACAAGGGAATCTCAGGTTTTGAATCACTCTTAGGTTTATAAAACCCATCATCTATGCATGTGGATGGCTCTGGAAGAATGTGGCAGACACAGAAAACTTGAGAACTTAATTAAACATACAGTGTGCAAACCTCATCACAAAGGTTCAGATTATTTCATGAGACCAGATCACCTGATGTTAGCAGAAGGAAAAAATGACAGACCTGAGACAACCTGAAGTGCTTAAAATAATAAGAAAATAAATTCAAGGTTATTGATCTTACAAACCTAGTAATGTAAGTGCTTACTTTCTGTTTTCCCTCTCCCAAAGCTGTGCCTTTCTACACTGAAAGATTTAGGAAAGCTCTGTTGCATTGCTGGGTCTGGAACCCATTCACATTTCAGAGCATCCTTTGGGGTGGATTATAGGCAAGTCTGAGAGGGCCTCACTTGTGACACAGAAACTTTGAAGCCTTCTTGGTTTTGTATCCAACACAGCTCATGGGCTGTGGGACAGGCAGGAGAACAGTAGGCACAGTTCTCCCTGAAAAAGTCTCTCCTTGCTCCTTAGGGAGCATGAGTCTTCAGCCAAAGGAGCAGGACACTGAAAGATGAAACACAGGGCATAGACTTTGCCTGAAGCAGTAACTATGAATATTAATAGAAAAAATAAGTCCTTAGAATAGGAATAAAAATCCAAGTTTTCACTCTTTCCATGAAAATATTTAAACCTTCATGATGGACTGGACTTTAAAATCGTCCTTGAACTCATTGACCACTTCCTAGCACGCCCTGCTTTAGCACAGTATATTTTGTAGCTCCTATTTCAAGAAGAAAATTAATTTTTCTGAGAATTACCTTTGAAATACTCAACTTTATGTTGCCATAGCTTCTTTGCAAAACTGCCTGTAGTGGTAACAGGTCTATGCAAGGTCCCATGCATCAGTCAGTCCTACAGCATTTTATTGACAGTCCAGGAGACACACGAGTGTCATTTCAAAAGGCATTTGCTGTTCTAATAAAACAAAATATCTAAGTATGGAAAGTGCTATATGAAGCAGACAACATCTTACAGCTACACACAAAAATGAAAATGAAATCTATGTAGCTGTGATCAAAGGAAAAATATCATTCACTTATAATTGTAAAATAAAAAGAATAAAAAATGCTTTCTATGCTTTCTAGGTTATGGTCTTCAGACCAGGACCAGGTTGAGAAAGGCAAGCTCATATTGTCAACACCTTTTATTAAGAAACAAAGATTACACAAATATGAGAACTTTTAACACACCAGAATATTCTCAAGGTTGAATTAAAACATAGTTCACCTTTCAGCATTGTTCAAAAGACACTGTTAAAGTAAGTGGTGCTAATTTAGTGCAAGGGGAAAATGACCTGATTGACAGCTGTGGTGAATTTTGTTCAGAAAACAGAGATAGAAAGGCAAAATTCACTACGTTGTCACCATCAATTCACCTTCCCTAGAAAGAGCTATCACAGAGGTAATTACTGCATCAAACCTGCTCGTAGTTTTTATCTTTTTTTGGTCACATGGCTTCTGCCTCACTGGGTTTTAGATTGATACTGTCAAGCTCCTTGCACCCAGTCCAGCTAGCAGGCATGGTAACATGCTGGCCAGAATTGTCTGGGCAGGTAACATGCCAGATCAAACACTGGCATGTTTCTTGCTCTCAGAAGAGTAAAAGAAACATCAGTGCATGGCCAGAGGTGCAGCACAGCAGCAAAGCAGTTGGTGTGGACAGACAGACATCCCATGCCTGGGCCATGCCCTTATCCATGCCCATATCCATGGCTGTGTCCTGCTAGGGCATGCAGCTGCTCAGACCAGCTCAGCCCTGCTCCAGACCTGTGCCTGGGCTTGGCCTGGGCCAGGGATGCCAGGGTTGGGCACTCTGAGCCTGCAAAGGACCTGGATTGGGTACTCTGAGCCTGTGCCACAGTGTGATGCATGGCACATTGGGGTGACCCCTAACCTTGCTCCCTTAGAGACATGGTCCTGCAAGCTGGAAGGCTGACTGTCCTGGCTCCTCCTCACCCCTTCAGCTACAGGTGCCCTTCACTGGAATTACCTGCAGGTGCAAAAAGACCATGGAAGTCAAATCCTGAAGAACCAGCCTAATGGTAAGGTTTGATTAAAATATTTCCTTTAAATTTGTGCTGGGTGCAGGTATCAAGGACGGGTCTCTGTGAGGATGGGCTGGAGCTGCTCCATGTCCAACACAGCTGATTCCAGACAAGTCCAACTGACCCAATGTGGCAACCACTTGTAGGAGAAGGGGCTGAAAATGGCAAATGGAGACAGAGAACAAAAAGGGTCAGAAACAGGGTAGGTGAGGTCAGAGGAGAAGCAGGAGGAGGAAGAAGGTGAGGAGAAGGTTCTTCCTGGCCCCAGACAAGGCAACCTCTTCATCCCATGCAGATGGCCATTCCCAAGGGATCTGCCACCCTGGAGAGCCCACGCTGGAGCAGGGGAAAGATGTGAGAAGGAGAAAAGCTCAGAGAGAAACCTCTGGTTTTGGACTGCGACCCCCTGGCCTGCCTGCACTGCTCAGGTGGTGGAGTCTGGGGAGAACATGTGACACTGACCCTGGGGAAAGGAGGGGAAGTGTGTTCAAGTTGTATATATATAATTTTTGTTTACTGGTACCTGCATCAGCAATTAAATACTTATTTTAATTGGCAATAAATTCCGTGGTTTGTGTCTCTCCACAAAGGAAATTGATGTCCTTGTCCTTCTCTGAACACATGAACTGTCTTATTCTTGTTTTTTCTGTTTTCTTCCCCTCATCCCTCTGAGTGAGGTGAGTAACTGAGCAGCTGGGTGGGATTTTGGCAGTCTGACAAGGCTAACCCACCACAGATTTATTTTATTTTAAGTAAAAATTACTCTAAAATACCTACTTTGGGGTTTTTTTCACTTGTTTTTGCTCTGGGGCATTTGCAAATATTCAAATGATTCCAGCTAAAAGAAGATTACTCTTAGTTTGGGATGTTTTGCATTTGAATAAAAGCCTTCCCAAAAAATTGACCCTGATGGATAAAAGAGAAAGTTCTTCAAAGACATCAAGTCAAATTAAGTTACTGAAAATGTTTTGTTAAGCTTTGGATTAGCCCCTTGGGGAAATTTCTAAGCAGAGCTTCTGATGTCTCCATGTTCTCCACAGGTTAAAAGAAAATTTAGAATTGAATTTAATGCTCTTTGAACCTAAAATCAATACAAACTCAGAATAACCGAGCGGTGAAAAAGTGATTTTAATTCAAAACAGAAAGCAGAATGCATCCCTGGTCATTTTAGATTTAGAAAAATTAATTAACTTTGACACAAGTACAAGTGAGCTGGTTCACTGCGTGTCTTTTGAGGTCCAAGACAATCTTCTTAACAATCTGCTTAGTATAATTGGAGTAAATGGAGAAATACATTTGAAAATGTCAGGATCGCAATCGATATAATTGACCAGAAAGGGGTAACAGCTTTGTTACTCCTTTATGCAGCCAATGAAATGCTCTATTTTAATGAGACTATCCCAGAGAGGTTTACATTTAAAATTATAAGGGATGTGTTCAGCAGCATGCAGAAGGTGAGATGGAATCCCTTTCAGTTCCTGGAGTTCTCATTGCAGACAGAAGTTTTGGTGATAGACTTTGAAAAAAAATAAGGTTCTTGTCCCAGTGAGGCATTAACTGATCTCAATTACCTTAGAGCTAATCAGTGTTAAGGATGCTGAAAGTTAATAGTTTTTGCTGGAGTACCATGGCTTATCTACATTTCCTTGATACTTGAAAAAAAAATTTTTTGCATGTTCTTTGTACTGAAGATTAACCTTGTAAATATTCATGCTTAGATGAGGAATGGAAATACAGGATGAAGACACATGAAGAGCTGACAGTCATGTAGTGAGTTTGAATATAGATTAGAAGAAAACCATTTCAAAGTAAAGACTCAAGTCTAAAAATCCACAATTCCAACATAAAATATTTTTTTTCAGAGTTTGCTTTTATTTTGAATAGCTCACATTAATAATTTCACGTTTGGAAGCAACCCTTATGCTCCAAGTAAAATTTCAACTGTGAACTATTAAGGTGGTCTTTTTAACATACACTTTGCCTCAAAGTGTCTTGATTTCTTCTAATGAAAATGTGCCAATTTTGACAGTGAATGAGCTAAAAACTCAAAATGAAAATAAAATTACCCAGTACCACAGAAACAAAAAAGTCTGTAATATGAATATCCTTTGGTTCTTTACATATGAGCTGTTTGTCAATGTCTGGTGTTTTCCAGTTGTTGCTGTTCCTGTTAGAAGGCAATATTAACTATAATGATCTTGATTATTTTACAAAAACACAGTAACCCCCAGTCTTTCTTCACTGCAGAAATCTCACAGAGCTGGCATTGTTTGTTTGTTTGTTTGTTATCTTTGTTAAGTTGGGTATTTTGGGGGTTCTTAGTGGTAGGTTTTCAGCAGCACAGTATCCAGAAAGTTCTTTTTTCCTTGGGTTTGTTCTGCAAGTGATGGTCAACTGTTGTAGCTGTCTGCATCTGCAGTGTCTGTGCTCTCAGAGATGATCACTGCAAAGAGAATTGCTTCGTGTGTGTATCACAGCTGGAGGACAGTCCATATGTTCACAACCTCAGCAAGATGTTATCCAACTGTCAGGCTGACAGAGAAAACACTGAGAAGTGAAACAAAATTCATTTCCATGCCTATTTTGCCTTGATATGATTAAGCATATTTCTCCCCAAATAATTCTCCCCAAAAGCCCAGGTATGAATGAAATTAGGACACAGCTTATGAGTAAAGACAATGAAATAGGTACACTGATCAGATACTGAGGCATTTGAGAGCTTTCCCTCTGTAATAGATGTGGGGATAAATTTTGAAGGCTTTATTCAGTGTTTAGCTGAAATGATGAAAGCCACAAACTGCTTCTCTGGAAAGGAAGTAAAGCAAAGCCCACAAGAATCTCTATACAAGGATGTCCCTTCATGCCAGGTGTTCACAGGCACAAAAAGACAGGTGGGTAGAGAACAATCTTGTGGTGACACTACACCTTGCGCTAAAATTTCTTAGAACTGAAAACAAAAATGCCTTAATCTGCTCCCTCTCCTGCCTGGTTATTCTTCCATAAATATCTTCATACTGAAAGACAACAGTGGGATCCTTTCCCTTTCCCTTTCCCTTTCCCTTTCCCTTTCCCTTTCCCTTTCCCTTTCCCTTTCCCTTTCCCTTTCCCTTTCCCTTTCCCTTTCCCTTTCCCTTTCCCTTTCCCTTTCCCTTTCCCTTTCCCTTTCCCTTCCCTTCCCTGAATTTTGAGACATTTTCAGTTTCAATATCATCCAGCTCTTCTTTGATCCCACAAGATCACTTTATCAGTCTCACTGTTTAATCCTTCTCCCCAAGTCTGCTTCAGTATCAGAGACTTTCCTGAACTTTGTTCAAATTTAGAAAGCTCTTGAAGACTGTAAAGGTGTGAAAAACTATGAAGGTATTGATACAAGGAATTAAAGCTTAAAATAGGATTTCTGAAGTAGAGGTCTGTTAAATTAGTGGTCTTTGATCAGTTATTAGCCTAAGTTCAGGAAGAAAATTCATAAAGTTTTGAAATACTGAGTACAGGAAATGAATCTTTGAAATATATGTAGCTGCTGAAACTTTTAAATGTATAATCCACAGAATAATTTAGAGCATGCCCAATGTCCCCAGTGGCAGTGATGACATTTTAATCTTTGGCAAAATTAAGGAAATACTCGGGCAAACTTTTGGGATATTTGACTGACTGCCTCACAGCTATTAATCTAAAATTTCACATTGCCAACTGAAATTGAATGAAATAATGCTGTAAGTTTTTTCCCCCAGAAAATTTTATAGAAATAAGTGTAAAAATAACAGAAAACTCCAAAGAAGCTCAGCATTGAAAAATTGCTTGATATTGAAAAATTGCTTTGCATACAGCCCAACATTCTGTGGGAAAGGTACCTTAACACCACTTCTCATATGATGAGCTGAGGTGGAGCCTCCTTATTCTAAGCCAGAAAAATCACCAAAGTGTGATTTCCATTTTTAAATCTGTCTCCTCACATACCTTACCCCACAGCTGAACCTGCTAGAGAGTTCTATTCAGGACCACTTATACATTTCACCAGACTTTTTCCCACTGTCTTCAGGATATAAATTACTGTCTGCCTCCTGGTTCAGTCTAAGTAAAATATCATGTGTGAACAGCAATGCTTAATGATGACCAGATGTCAACATCTCAAACTCTGACATCTTTCTTAAGACAATCTTTGAATACTGACTGACTCAAACATCATTTCCCTCCATCACTTTGGGCAAACCACTTGTGGCAAAAACCCCACCATAAAACCCAAACAAACAAGCAAAACTCCCCTGTGCATTAATTTTATCTGTCTAGTTTAGGCAATCTAGAGTTTGAATTTCCAAAACTTCTTAAGTCTTCATGGAAGCTAGAGGGAAAAGTAAGCCTTTTGTACAGTTTATAATCATGCCATAAATACTCAAATCCGTTAACTGACCATCTTAGGTGGAGAAATGAATTGTTGAAGAGCAGTACAGGAAGACAGCCAGGTAGTGTGCAAATAACCTTCTGCTCAGATTCAAACAACCCAGATACATATTTTATGCTGAGTCTTTCACCTTCTTATTGAAAAAAAAAAATCCACAAAGCAAAACCAGAAGGGAACTGGGCATATGAGTAAAAACAGATAGACAGACTTGAGACTACAAAACTGTTCACTTTAACAGGCAAACACAGAGTTGTTCACCTGAAGGAATCAGGCAGATTTGAAAGGAAGTATTTTTCTGTAACCTGTTTGAAATTACTCTCTTTGGAAATAGTTCCCATTAAAAGAAAACAGATCATCCATCTAGAGAAAAAAACACCCATAAAGGAGGGAAATCCCCTCAGTTTTCAAGCGAAAAGCCTATTTGGGCTGCAGAGAGAGAACTAGATAAGATAATCTTACCACTGTGCCAGCTTCAAGAGAGACATTTCACAAAAGAAATCTGGCCAGCCCCAGGGCCTGAGTCAGTCTGTCCTGCAGAGAGAGGCAACAAAGAGCACTCAGGTGTGAATCTGTATTCTAGGTGTTCATGGTGGATAGTGTGTGCCACTAAACCCAATATGGTATTTCCATGACTTCTGTCCCTCTCCTTTTCACCCCTGCATTTTTCATGAAGACAAGCATCTGTGAATGCATAAGTGAACTTAAAAATTGTTCTCCACGTAACATAAGATCTATGAACACTCCTGAGTCTGTGCTTCTGATGTTATTACAAGAAATAAGTGGCATCATTATTATGTACTGTCGCTCATCATAAGCTGTGAGAATGCTTTTAGCTGAAAATAGAGGCCTTTTTTTGCATAGTTAAGGACCAACAGTACTTCTTATTTGTTTTGTATTGATTTACACATATGAAGTTCTTCTATATCCTTAATAGAGGAAATTATAGCTTCTTAAGGTATTTTAGTCCTGGAAGCAAAATGTTATGAGTTCAAATCCTGCTTAACATTTATACTAAATGCTATATAACTACTCACAGTTTTTTTATTTTCATGTAAAAGTCCAATTTTATCCTTCTCAATATATGTGTTGACCCTATTATTTATAGTTAAATTAAAATTCCTGATAATAAAAGCCAGTGATCATAGCAAAGCTTGCTGTTAATAGTTACCCAGCCTGCTAGAATTGTGGTCTGTTGTGTTCATCATGCAATGGAATAATGTCATCATTAGGAACCTCTTTCCCATATAATTAATTAATTATTTAAACACTATGGGATTGTAATAGAAGATCTTTTATAGTGCCATGTGTAACATAAAGGTACTACTGTTAAAATAATTTAAGTGAAAGGTAATTCTCACCCTGAAAAAAAATGTTCAAGAGGATTTAGTAAATAAAATATTTACAGGAACAAAAAGTACATTTAGAATTGTTCAGGTATGGCTATTGTGGTTATTCTCTCCAAACATGGGGTCTTGTTTGGAAAGACTTATATCTTATCAGACAGTGAAATCTATAAGAAAGAAATTAAGAAGAATCAACAGGACAAAAATGCATGTTCTTGCAAAAAAGCTATCCAATTTCCAGTCACAGAAGATTTAGAAAGTCAAGCTGTTGTCCTCTCAGGGGCTGGAAACATGGTAGGTGCTGCAAGGGGTAAAACATCCTCTGCATTAAAAGCCACAGATTGGAAAGGATCTTCAAAACTGTGAGGACACCACTAGAAGAGTAGAGGTTTGAAGGACTGATAATTCCTGAACAATGTCTGTGGTTTCCTCTGCTGGAAGAAGCAATTACTATTTGCAGAATATCACAAACTTACGTACCATTCAGTTGAAGCAGTACAGGAGGTACAGAAATGTGTAATGAAATACCTAAAAAGGGAGGCAATCATCAGAATACAATCAATCCTGACAACACCCAGTGTTGCACTTTCACAGTGCTTTTGATCCCACAAATATCACACGTGCATCATGAAGGACCCAACAGAAAGGGTGTGACTAGAAATCCACTGTGGGCTTGAGGCCAAAAATGATGGAAAATTGGGTAAGCAGTGGCTGGACAGTCAACACTTTGACTAGGAGCTTCTGGTCAAGAATAGTCTAATCAACAATCTCATTAATACTGCTGTTAATTAAAAAAGCTAAATTCATCAGATTTATCATATTTCAGTTTTTTATTCCAATATCCTCTTCATATAGAAAACATGAATAGATTTTGGGAGAAACATAATGCAACTGTATTTGTGCTAAAGGACATGAGAGAGACTAAATGGATTCCTTTGGTTGAGACTTCAAAGTAGTTCCTGAAAGAAATGTAGTCCAGCTGAGTCTAAATATAGAATTGTAGCTCTGACCTTCAGATGTGAATGTCTATGCTTTTATTTCAGACTTAACATCCTTGCAAGGGTAGAGCAGGCTGGACATGTTTTAGGGGTCAAAAATAAGCAAAAAGTTTGGATGTGGCAATCAAAAAGCAAAGCCAACCAACCCAACACAAAGTTAAAAATAGAAAATGGTGACCAGAAAATATCCAGTATTATAGCCAAGGGATATGTGTGTATGAGGTGGTCAGGGAACTGTAAATAGCCCAGGATAATAGGTTTATGTCTTGCCAGCAAGTTGTTTCAGGTTATATGAAGTTCCCATATGATTCTGATGGAAGTATTGTTCCACCTGATTCACAAGGTTCTCCTGGAAGAGATAAAGGTGAAACAATACTCTGTGGGGAAGGATTAAAAAACTGATAATCATTGTTCACTGTGATTTTTTACTATGCTGGTGTTTTCTCTTAAGCAGGAGAAGCTAAAATTAGGGTTATTCACACTGAGGGCATATACCTCTCCTTTGAATTTATCTTGTTACAGGCCTTATAAAAATAACAACTCATGGACAAAAGAAATTCTGAATTTGGTGGGAAATTGAATAATTGTAATCACTTAGTTTTTTTAAAGGGCTTTTACTTTCATTTACGTAGGAACTCCACATGTGGCTCTATACAAGGAAATGCACATGCAGCTGACCAGGGAGGAGATGTAAAGATTAATTTATTTGATTTACAGAACTGGGGGAAAAAAGCTCCTACTCCTCACATTCTCACAGATGACTCTTCTCACACTATTTTAAAAGGTAAGTTGAAATAAGGTTGCAAGAACTGTTTCTAGGAAGTCAAATAAAAAGCTACTAGGATTTCATCCAGTATGGAGACTTCATGAGCACAATTATTAAAACCCAAACTAGTAGTTTTAAACATATCAAGTGATTACTTTTTTTAGTAGAGGTCTTACAGAGGTCACAGAAGGTGCAGATTTGCTCTAGTGCTGCTTTTTCTTTCAGGGTGAAGGAATTTCAGACTAATCTCTTAATATAGAAACCCTCAAAAAATTGCTTTATATTAGTTATGTTCCCCTTGTCTGTAAAGTGCAAACAAATACCCAGATCTGTTATTCTCCTGTGATTTCAGTTGTGTTCTTTGAAATGACGTGCCAACACTGTGAGTGACATATCCATTCTCTGGTAATTTGTCATTGAAAGATTATTCTTTAATTAAAGTTTCAAGATGGATTTTCTTGTACTCAGGAACAGCAGCTTTACAGTTTTATCTGGAGGCATAAGGCAATTGCAGATCTATAGATGTCATTTACCATAAAGATATTCAAATATATATTTTTATATATTGCAGTCACATAAATATTTGTAATACTTTCAGCTTTTTAAACAGAGAGTAATTTTAAGCCCAAAATTTAAATGCTTTCCTAGACTAAAAATACTGATGCAAATCAATATATGTTCCAGTAGGCTGGTGTTGGTGCATGTCTGTTCAACATACTGCTATCTGATCCCATGACTTGTAACGTTAATAACAAAATCAATCAAGTGCCACAAAAGTGAATTGAAAGACTCCCATGGCCAAATTTGAAAATAGAATTAAGAACCACAAAACTGATTAGCACTGTATAACCTTGAGACCACTTGAACTCTACAAAGGCTGTAATTTTTATTTAGAGAAAGACTCATCAAAGTATTTTTAGACTATGACAGGGTGAAGCTCATTACAAAATAAGGTGGAAGACAGACTTCTTTAAAAGATGGATGCAGTAAGAGGAATAAGGCCACGATTTACATCTCCCTTCCATAAAATAATTTGAACTCATCTCTCTCAAAACAAACAAGCAAACAAACAAGCCTCCGAAACTCCTAATCAAATAAATATAAAATAGTAAAACAAAGGGAGCAATATGGTATTTTTCAAAATAAGGGGCTAGGTGACCTAAGAAACATGTTGACTTTTTTGAGCTCTGCATTTTCCCAGCATTCCCAGCCAAGCACTTAACAAAGGAACATTTTTCCAGTGAATTCATTTCTAAATAGCAGCTAGTTTTCTTTCTGGATTTTTTTTCCTAGCCTGTTGCAAGGTGATGAGTTGGGAGTGAAAGAACTGGCAGACTTTCTCTTCACAGACAGGTGTGATTTAGGGGTATTATTTCTATTTTCAGTATACTGTGAATCACACAGATTTGGAGTGCAAGGTTTGCACAAAATGTAATGAGTCAGAGCCTTAATAAATATTTACATCTCTAGTGCAAAACTGAATAAACTATAGGGCCAGGGTACTGTAACCTTTCATTAAAAAAATGTGAACTAGCCCCCACAGGACATGTCAGCTTCTCATACATCATATGAAATTCAACACAAACATTCAGGAGCAGTAGTATGTTTTGCAGCATTTATTAAACTTGCTCCTTTATTCCCTCTCCTTACTATTCTTCTAATAATGTATTATCTGGCAAACGATTATTGGGTTTGTGTTGGTTTTTTTTAATGAAAAAGTCACAAAATATGTGCCATGGAGACATGAGAAAATGAGTATGGAACCTATAATGCAACACAACATAATTAGTGCGCAAGTTCCCTTCCTTACTGATTTCTGTCAAAATCCTAATTCATACCTTGTTTCTTTCCAGCTTCCTTCAGCAATTTTATTCTGCATGCAAGGTGTACCATTTGTCAAAGGTTAATAAATAAATGGTGGTTAATAAATAACTGTAGCATGCTTGTAGTTATCAATAAGTAATTATTTAACATTTAATAATGAACTATTTATTAAAACATATGTTCATCTTCTGCTAAAATTTTAATTAAAGTCTGATTTATAAATAATCCCCAAGAAATTACTTGTTCCCATTTATGAGGTGGTCTTAACTCTCTAAGGTGTTTATGATTTCCAGAATTATGCAACCATGCTCATTCTGTTTTGGAGATTAAAAATATATTAAACTGATATTCTTTTGTAATTTTTGCCTGGTTTCCTTTGTCTGCTCCCACTTCTCTTTTTCACCATCCTTTTCTGAACATTCATTGTGCTTCTTCAGCCAGAGACCCCACTTTAATTTATACTGGCTGCCTTACCCACAAGTCATTCCCTTCTGGTGAGACAATATCTTTTTGCTGGAGACAGAAAAAAAAAACATAAAAAGGGGGGGAAGTGGGGAGTGGTAAAGGAAGAAAATTAAAAAAGTGTTTTATATTATTGGGCTGTTGCCAGCAGCATAAAATGGCTTATAACCTGGCCTGGTAGCAGTCTGAAAAGGGCAAGTAAGCTTCAAGCACAGTCTTCACATTAGAAATAGGTATGAAGATAAGTTTATATTCACAAAACATACAAGATCATGCTCAAGATGTTTTAAATCTTTTTCTTTAACCAGGGAGCAGAAATGCTAAAGTTACCCTTTTCTCCATGAAATGTGTAATGTGCTCTTTTAAGACATGCTGCATTGTAATTACTGCTTTGCTACTGCAGTGTACTTCAGGGAATTGTAACTCACTGAACAAAGGTATCTTGCTTTTAGTTGCTGAACAGGCAATTAGCTTTCCCCAAAATGGCATTTTCATATCCCAGCAGCCCCATGAAGCACAAAAAAAAGTCTATACATCATATATTGAGCTCTCTCCTGTTTCATAGACTCGGAGGCTCCTTTCACACACGCTGCTGATCTGCGTTTGTCAGTGGAAAATCAGAATAACAAAGCAACATTCCAGTCCCTCTTGTCACTTGTCATATCTTCCCACCAAAGGAAATTTGCACTGATCAGCTGTAGCAATTTGGGAGTATTCAGCCTAGAAGCTGCCTCCTCTTTCTTATCTTTTACAAGGGAGGTACTGGGTTGTGTGTGTGCCTGGGGAGAATTCATCCTGAGTCCCAGCACTGGGTCCCATAGTTCCCCAAACTTTCATAGTTTTGAAGGAATTGTCCTCCATAAGCATTTTTCCCTGCAAGGGTTTCCTGCAAAACATCAGTGGAGTTTTACCCCAAGAAAAAGAACAGTATAGATTTGTCACCCCTGAATAAAGCTGAAACTTAGAAAGAAGATTTATCCTGAAAAAGTAATGGTTAAATCCAGGGAAAAATATTACAAAACCAAAAATCACTTTTCCTTGCTGTGTCCTTAGACTTCTTGATGGGGTGTCTTGGGAGGGAAAAAAGTCCTCCACACCTGACTCCTGCCTTTTAAACCTGACCTTTAAAATGAACATGGGAAGCTGGTGGCATAGCCTTCTTCATCCCATCTGCTTTGCTTCAGGGAGCACCTATGTATTCTTTTCTTTTCATCTATGGTAAAACTCCCCCTCCTTTCTCAGCATCCTTTGCTTCACGTTTTCATGAAATGTGGGTTTTAGATTTGCTCTAAAAATGTAAAAGTACTAATCCTCCTTCCTTGTACTTCAGGATTGGTATCCAAGACACATAATGTAGTTGTAGTGAAGAGGATTCTTCACTCCTGTAATGGGTTTACAGTCCCAAGGCATTCCTCTGTCTCACATTCTTCATATTTATAGTGACTTTCAAACTGAGTTCAGTCTTTTCCAGAACTCTCTCCATGGAAGGAATAGGATCATACCCTGTATAAGTGGCCTCAGGTTTGTCCTGACTTACCTACACCATGGACTAGGAATTTAGGGTCTACTCTGGTTCACTGACCTTTAGAAGAGCCTAAGCCACACTGTGTCCATGCAGCCTTTGATAGGAAAAAACAAACAAAATTGAAAAGGAAAAGCTTTGTATTGTGGAACATTTCAGGGTTCTTAAATAGGTTCCCTTCTTATTGTTTTAGTTTTGGTTTATTTTTTAGTGAGAATTATCAGTTGGTGCCAAAGCCTCCCTAGGGATGTGGTGGATTACCCGTCACTGGAGGTCTTCAAGGTGTGACTGGGCAGGATCAATAATCTGATCTAGGCTCCCTTTCCTATGAAAGATTGGCCAAGAGGATCTTGCAAGGTCCCTCCCAACCTGGGTTCTTCTATGATTCCATAGGATTCTGTAGTAGCCGGTCTCTATGAGCTTGCAAGAGGAGAGGTTTTAAGGATTTTGCTTTCCAGTTTGGAACATCTACAGCTGTGCACTAGGAGAAGAAATATATAACAGCAATCATATTATCCAAATTGTCCAAATGGAATATTAAAGTGCTCACCCTCACAGAATTGACATCTTGACCATGTTTATACCCAAAAATAAATTGTTTACTCCCTCAGCTGACCTTTTTCATTTCAACAGGTAAGCTACTCCCGTTATGTTATATTAATGCCATTTAACATTTTTTTCCACTCTTTTTGACCTTTACTATTCTCAGTGGGATATCCTTGCACATGTGCCTGTATTTTAAGTCAAATATAAACCATTTGACTTCATATTTATTCAGTTAGTTGATACATTTGAATACCTGTTACTATCTACAAAACCAGGTGTGTATGACAGAACATTGCCCATCAGTGTCACAGACCCAACTGAAGCAATTCTTACAACTGCCCTACAAATTCATACCAGCATAATTACTCAAGGCAAATGAAGAAGCACTATCTGAGATCAGCTTCCTGAATTAGGAGGAAAAAAAAATATTATTGTTTTTTGATAGGGATTATTCCAAGGAATATTTCAGGGGAAAATTGTGATCCTGTCTAACAAAAATAATCATGCCACACTGACAGAAATTTACTGTGAGTGGCTATTCCAGTGTACTGCCACAGATTTCTGGGAGGCTTGGATGACAGCAGGCAATTGCCATCAAGAAAGCAGCAACTCCTCTCAGGCTCTCTGCAAAGAGCTGATGTGTCCACAGACTGGGTGAATAAACAACTTGCTTTCTGTACTGCTGAAGCAAGCTGTGTCAACAAGACAGAATTTGAATTATTACATGCTGCTGTTACATCTATAGAAGCAGAAGAAGGGAGTAGATGATTATGGCACAGAGCTTGTGGTTAGGGAGGGAGTAATAGTAGCTCTTCAGCATTAGTTTGTGATGGAAAACATCTGCTTCCTTTCCCATCCCCACGAAACAGGCACTTGGGAAATGTTCCCGCATGGTATCTCTCTGATCTGGGTCATTCCTCTGCTTGGGAGTCTTATGCAATGTTTGGATCCACTGAGAAATCATTAAATATCAGAAAGGAAGGCAGATAAGGGATCTGCTGCCTGCATTCCTGCATGGTGTCTGACGTGTGGCCTCCAAGTGTACGAAAGGTGATGCCAGCCCCTGCTGCTGCAGCAGGCAGCACAAGAGGTCCTTTATTCCTCCCTGGAGCAGGAGGGGGGGAAATCCAGATTCCCAGACTCCTTCCACCAGAACCCTCCCCAGCCCAAGCTGATAATATTCACCTTCATCTGCAGCACCCTGAGCTCAGAGGTTAACTAGCCCTACATCATGAGGGGGACAGGAATGTCACACAGGATTCTGGGCAGGGGCTTAATTTTCTACTGATTATCCCTTTTCTTTCTTTTTTTTTTTTTTTTTTTCCTCAGACACATGTTTTCTTTTCAGGACTAAAGCTCCTCCATGTTCTTCAAGGTAAACCACACGATGTATCATCGTGCAAAAAAAAAATTGTAAGGAATGTGATGCAAAGGGGTGGTGATTTTTGCTTAGCCACCATGTTTTCAAAGTTTGTTACCAGCACATTTAATCCACCATACAATAAAAAAATAAATGATCCAGGTTGTGAAATAATGACTGAAAGAGAATAAGGACATTAGAGGAGAGGCAATTTTTCATTTTGAATCCAAATTTAACCAAAAGGGTGGCAGGATTGATTTCATGGTCTCATGAAGCAGTGCCTGCAAAGGAGAAAATGGGGGCTTTAAATCTAAAGAATTTCTGATTGCAGAAAGTGTGAATACAGAATGATTTCCCCAGCCACTGTATTATTCATTCAGTGTCTGAAGGGAGCTATATCTGTATATATAAACTATATATATGAACATACACATATAGAGAGAGTATTTGCTCTTACAGATAGGAACATTACTGAGTCTTACAGATAAGCATGAAGGAAGATAACAAGCCTTTCTTTTATATTCCTTAATGATATACATACAGGAATCTTTTTCTTTTTTTGATTGTGTGAGTTTATATGTAATTAGTAGATAAGTGAGGTGAGGGAGATAAGAGTTTTATTTCAAGGTGCCTTTATTTTATGTGTGTAGAATGTATCAGTGTTAAAATAGCTGTATATAATTGAGTGTTTTATTCACATTGTGTGTATGTCAGATTGGTTACTGTAATTGTGTTCAAGTCTCAAAGCAACTTAGTTTAAAACCTATAAGGACTGTAGTAAAATGAAGCAGGAAAGCAAGTTTTAAAAGTTTCCCCACACATTGGTGGACTATGATTAAGCACCTCTCCGTAGTTAAAGCATCCAACCATTATGCTTCATAAATCCAAATCTGTATTACTCACATTTATTTGCAATATTTTGGGAGAAGCCTGGCACTGTACCAGAAATACAGTTTAAAAAGCAATAAATGTCAGAGAAAAAAAATCCCTTCTGTCATCAAGTGATAAAAGAAGAGTTTGCTAAATATATAGTGATGAATTAAAATATTGCTAGTAAGACAGAGCCTATACATAATCTTGGAAGGGAGATTCTGGAGATGAAGAGATACTGTAGTACAAGCTAGCTGTTCTGTAAATAACAAAATAAAACACTACAATGAGCCATCTGCTTGCTCTTAATGGAGACAATTGGAAATTCTCACACTGTATTTATTTATTTACTTTAAAAGGACATGATTTCTTTCATTTATCTTTAAGCATTTAGGAATATTAATTAAAATGTCTAAGGAAGGTGTTAGAGGGAGATGGATTTGATGTAGCAGCTTCTGAGTCTTATTCTGTTCCTTGGTCTGTGACAAATCAATTTAAAAACACTGATTTGACATCCCTGCTACACAGAATAGGATAACAAAGCCAAGAAATTGTTCCCCTAAATGCAGGCTCATCTCTCTTGATTCAGTGGGGCTGTTGCTCACTTCTATTGTTTGCTAAAGTCTAAATCCTTGACAGCTTTCTGGGGGAAAAACCCCAAGAAAACTACAAAGCTCAAAGCTGGGATTCCAAAAATTCCTAAACCCCATTCCTGAATATTGCTAAAGCAAAAGCAACTAAGAGCAAGACTGCATTGCCTGCTTGCATCCCACCACAGCAAGGTTTGCTGATGTGTGCCCAACAGCACAGCAACAGAGCCTTTATCCATGATAAAGAACACTTGGATTAGGTGTTCTCCACCCACCTATTTGAATATTTTTCTACCATTTAAATATGTTTTTCCCTCTGTGACACAAAGGTGCCAGCATGCCATTGCTACAATTATAGTGACCCACCATTTTATAAAACATAAACCCCAGGCCCTGTACCTTGTCTTTGAAAGCAAAGGGGAAAAAATCAGAAAAATGTGGATAAATACACTCAACAGCCAAGCACAGCACCTCCTCCTGAACATGCTGGCAACCTCAAGTAACAAGGCTGTCAGATTTTACAAGCCCTGTTTTGATGTGGCCTGGCTCAGGAGATCGTATGTGAGGCAGTTCCCCTGCTGAAATTATTTCAGTGTGCATGAAATAATTTAATCCTCACAAGACAGAGCAAGAGATCATCAGAAAAGTGCAGAGGAATGGTAAAGAAGTAGTCAAGACTGGTGTTCCAATGGGTACTAAATAAGAGTAGCAAGCACCTGAAATAATGTTTTATGGCCCAGTAGGTTAGATACACATTTGATGATGCTAAAACTCGTGCAACTGTATTTCCTGAATTCAGAACAAATGCTTTTACTGTTAGATTGACAGGGAAAGCCAGCTCTTCATCTGTGTTTTACCAGAAAGGGATTTAAACACTCAGTACTTAGGCCACTGATGAACATTTCAGTTTCTAAGCTTCAGCCCTGTGCCATATACAAGTTAGATGAATTAATTATGTAGGACAAGAGAATTGTTAGTTTGTTAGCCTGGGATGGCAGGAGTATGAACTCTTACTGGGCCATGCCTGATATTATTGCTTTCAATGAATAAAAGGACTTACTGCCCTAAGTACCTACAAAATCATGAATATTTTCCAATTCTTTTCTTATGTAAACAGTTTCTGCTGCCATCACAAAGATATTATTGGTGGACAAAAGGAAAAAAAATCTGTGTGGTAATGCATGTCAAGCTGGCTTTCATAAGCTATCACACTCCATTAAGATGAAGGATACACTGAAAAAATATACAGCCCCACAAGGTGATATAAATGCCCATAGCTAACAGGATCAAAAATTTGGCAGCTTTTACACTGACATGTCTGATACCATAGAGAAGGCTGCTCTGACAGGCACTGCCAAAGCCTTGTCTCATGGCAGGGGCAATAGGACAAGGAACTGGGAATTTTTTTCAGACATTTCCATTTCATTTCCCCAGAGGTGTTACAGAAAGCTGTTAGAGAGCACTGGTTACTTTAGCACAATGGAGCCCTGAAGGATAATCCAAAATGCAGACATGGGTTTGGAAAAATATCCTAGATTGCATAATTTCATCAAGGTAACCATCAGAGAGCTGCTTGAAAAGTCAAAATGGAAAATTATGGCTCTTACCTTATGAAGTGATTCAACATCTCTAGTGTTGATAGGAACAGGGCTGGATGGACAGAGGAAGTTATAAAAGTCAAATTTAAATTATATGTAAATCTTTAAAAGAAAATAATACGTAAAAACTTGGGTGGAAAAACATTACTGTTACAGAATGTTTTCCAGCAGCTAAATGCCAGAAAAATGCAGCCCCTTTTTTTTAACAAAAGAGTAACATTCAAATAGTAGGAAAAAAAAATTGGATTTATGACTGTTGATGTTTATTCTTCTTTTCTTCTAACAGATCATTAACTTACATTTCTGAGTCTGCCTTGGTCTACAAAGTTGCAAAAACCATGGGAATATTTGAAAAGACCTCCTTCAAACTCTGATGGGCTGTTGTCTTTACTTGCCTAATTTCCTTAAAATAGGAAATAAAATACTGTGGCCTTATTCCCCCTTTTTTTTCCCAGCAGTCAGAAGTGAGCATGAGGGAAAGGGCTTGAGACACCAAGTTCAGTGAGTTGCTGCACCTTCAAGTGAGAGCATCACACAGTTGGGTGTCAGAGCACTCTACATATTAAATTAGCACCACTGAAAGGCAGCTGTGCATTGCTAGGGATGAGAAAGACAAAAACACTTTTCTGCTCCTTCCTCTTTCATCTGTAGAGCAAAACTTTCATTTGAAATAACTCTTTCATTTTATTGGCTTCACTATGCAATGTTTGAATATAAAAAGTTTTTATGGGTTTATAAAAACATCTTCAGGTTATATCCAAATAAAAAAGCCAAACAGAATACTCCCCCAACTTCACTTTGAAGTACATAAATATAAATACATATAGATGCTCATGTATACTGAAGGCCTTCCAGTCATAGAAGTGTAGCTGAGATTATTCCTTTAACTCCATTTACTTGGCATCAGTTATGTATGCTTTCAATGTTGTCTTCAGAGAGGAAGATTTGGTTTTGTTTGCTTCTTTAAATTGAAAAATCCATTTCTATTTTCCTTCTGGGAAAGATGTCTGGAGAGCATTAATCTTTGAGCAGAGGTAAATTATAGGAGAAGTAATAAAAACAAACAAAATAGTAAATTGTGTAGAGAATACATCAAGACTTCTTTTTGCCTTTTCTCCTTACACAGAGAAGGCACAGCTAGTGGAAATGGAGTTGAAATAGGGAAATTACTGGTATGGTTAGAAAAAGTGACTAAGCCTTGTTCCTAGACAGCTTCCTATTCCAAGTTTTTTGGTCCATTCTCTGAAGCAATTGCTTCTGGACACTTTTCCATACAGGTCATCAGGCCCCATAAAACTGTTGGTTTGCACCAACTTTTGATTTGTGTTGGTCTTTTCTAAAGCAGCTGATGTAGGTTTTGTTCCTATGAAGTCATGCATGCATTTTCCCCTAAATTTTTATTTACTTAAATTTTCCTCAGCTCCCCTTGAGCAGACCCATATTCTTTTGGGCAAGTTCTATGCCATGCATTAAGATCATTTTAAGTGCTTGGATAAAGTCACACTTATCTATTATCAGAGACTCGTGGCATTTTGTCAGATCTTTGGCAGAACTTAAAAAAATACTAAATTACCACAAGAAAGCTTTTGCTTTTTGTGGTCTGAAGATCAATAGCAAACTTAAAAAAAAAAAAAAAACAACAGACTATGCCTGTGCCTGGAGTTGTAATTTAATGTATTGCTAACATCTCTTTCTTTCACATGATTGGGCACACTCACATTTTCACTTGTTCTCTATTACCAAAATTTTCACTTCTTTGAGTGAACTCTGTGTTACTGTAACATTTAGTATAGAAATCCTGCAGGAAAGAGCTCTCACACCTGTAAGTTTAATGCTTCCAGCTTCTACTCCTTCCTCTGAAGGGCTATGAACCTACTTCTCCTGCCTTGCAGGTGGAGGTTTGAATCAGTATGTGACAGACCTGTATGAGAGGAGATGTGATTGCTTCATTTCAATATTAAATATAAATCAATATTCCCTATTCAGCAGAGCAGAAGGAGGTTAACAAGCACCCAAACAGAAATGTGACCCCATATGCTCTTAGGTCGCTTGCCCAGGAAAAAAAAGGACACACTCTTCCTTCTACAACCCATACTTAAGATGCTTAA